>NC_071506.1:157127794-157752794 GCF_027887155.1 Malaclemys terrapin pileata | reverse complement strand
AGCAGACATACAACAGATAATTTAATTCTGACTGAGGCAGCAACAATTTTACATCTAGTGCCATGTCTGCTTTTGTTACCCAGCTGCAGGGTGAATAAAAGAAAACCACACACACACACACCAATCAAAAAAGTCGGATTTTTTTTTATTTAAATTGGATTTTTTTTATAAAGATAAAGACAATTAAGATACATCTTTGAGCTATAATGTAGCATAAAATAGGGATTATAAATTCTAATTCTATAGTATGAGATAATATATTCATGTAATGCTTAAGAAAAGTTTTGTAAATGAGTTCCAATAGTTCATGGATTAGGGACCCAATTTTATGGGGTTCCAGGGGCTTCTGTATAGATTATTTAGGTTAATCTTTCTATCTACCCAATGGGACTCAGTGCTCAATCTAGAAGATACAGTGGAACCCCGCTATAACGCAATCATTGGGGTCCAAAAAATTCAATCGCAGTAAATGCGGGGTTGCGTTATAGCAGGGTTCCACTGTACTTGTGTTCACCTTCCGCGCCCTGGCTAGGGGAAGGGAGAGAGAAGGGGGCGGCCAGGGCTTCCTTCAGCTAGAGCGTTGGCCACTCGGCCCGTCCTGCCGCCAGGGCCCGATTCCTGGGGCGGCACTTGGGATTACCGGCTGGGGGAGATGGAGCCAGGGGGCTTGCCGTGCTCCGGCCGGAGGTCCCGCCGGGAGAGCGAGGCTGGCCATGCTCCGACCGGGAGAGCGGGGCCCCGGGGCTGGCCGTGCTCCGGCTGGTGTTCTGGCCAGGGTAGCGGGGCCCCCGAAGACTACCGCCGCCGGCCTACCGCGCCAACTGCCGGGAGGGCTCCGCGCCACTCTGCAGCCCACTCCCAGCAGGGCGCTTCCCTCCTCCGCGCTGCCGCCCCCTACATCGGTCCGCGGAGGGAAGGACGCGGGCTGGAGCCGGCCCTGCCGGGGACAGAGGTGAGAACCCCAGGGGCGGGCTGGGGCTGCAGGGAGAGTCACTCCTGCTGCAGCCGCTGGGGCATGGATCCCAAACGCCCTGCGTCTGCCAGACTAGCCCCGTGCCTGCTGCAGCCAGACTCGCCCCGCGTTATAAACGAATTTGCGTTATCACGGGGTGCGTTATAGTGGGGTTCCAGTGTACCATTAGAGATGCTTAGTTTTGCAGTTCTCAAACTGTGGATCTGTGTCTCTGGAGATAGCATGCTTGTTAACAGCAAAAATGCTTTTAAATAAATAATATATAGAGGTGAGAAACAACAGACCTCAACCCTATTGTCCCTCTGCAAATTTGTGTACACAGAGTCAATCCCTTACCCCTCTCTAAATGTGCAAAGTTTCAAAAAGTTCAATGAATAGAAGATTGTTGGGGGTGGAATAGAACTGGACAAGGAGAAGAAGTCTGGAGATAAATGTGAGAGGGGAGGGACAGGCAATAGAAACAAAAGTGAAACTGTTTGAGCAGCATATTCCAGAAGTCTTGAGGTCTGAGTGGAGCCTTCATTCATTTGAGATCTACCATACCAGTCTCTCACGAGAAGGGAAAATCTATAATGGCAGCAGGCCTTAAAAGCGACCCAGTCTGGGAATATTTTAATGAAGTTCCTCTATCTGTGGGTAAAACAGGCATGCATGCAAAATGCAAACAGTGCAACAAAGAAATGCAAGGCCTGGTTGCCCGAAACAACATGGTGAGATATGTTCCTTCTCAGGAGGCAGCTGCATTGAAGATGATGAAAGGAACATGTCTGAACACGAGGATTTTCAGGTTTGAATAAAAAAAGTTTGCCATACTTCTTTCTTAAGGACTGCCTGTCTTCCTTCTGGACTATTCTTGAATTCTCATGTTTGAGCAAAAAATATAGTTGTTACTCTATGGTACTATCATTTTAGATGCAGTTCTGATGAAAAATAAACAGCTGAAATAGACAGATCTTCCTTTTACAATTACACCTTTAAAGTAGTACTGAATGTCAGTGAATGCAGAGAGGAATACTAAATGAGCAGTATGGTAATAATCATTAAATAACTGCATTGACTTATTTTGTTTAGGAGAATCCATCCTCAATGTACAGGATTCTGAAGACTATCCACCTTCAAGATCACCATCATTTTCTATAGTTTCAGAGTTATCTGCCAATGTTAGTGTTTCAGTCACATCATGTATGTCACATAGCCACAGTATATCACCTGTAGCAAAAAGAAAAAAAATCTCCATCATCTAGAAACAACCATAGATAAGTTTGTGATAAGAACCAGCAGATTACAAAAAGAGGTAGCTGATGAAAAAAATGCCCACTTTGTTTATGCAACAAACTCTCCTTTCCGTATGATTGAGAACCCACACTTCATTAACATGGTTCAGTCATTAAGACCAGGATACAGTCCACTCAACAGAGCAGATGTCACAGGCAAATTGCTGGATAAAGTGTATGAAGGAGAAATTGAGCAGTGTGCAAAAGGTCTAGAGGATGAAATTGTTAACCCGAGTCTTGATGGGTGGAGCAATGTCCACAATGATCCTGTTGTATGTGCTTGTGTGACAACAGAAGAAGGGAATCTCACAGAAACAACTGATACATCAGGAAATGCACATACAGGAGAATACTTACAAGAAGTAGCAGTAAAAGCTATAACAAACTTTGAAAAAAAAATTCAAATGTCTAGTATGCAGCTTGGTCAGAAGCGTCGCTAGCGGGGTTCAGGGGAAGCAGCCGCTTCCCCTGACCCCACATTCCCCAAAAGTGGCGCTCCAGCCGGCCGGCGGAATGGGGCTGCGGGCCGGCTGGCCGGCTCCCAGCGCTCCCGCTGGGACTCCAGCCCTGAGAGCATTGCCAGGGGTCTCGGTGCCCCGGACAGCGCTCTGGATGGGGAAGCGGGGTGGCCCTGCGCATGCACCGCTCCATCTTTCAGCGGCATTTCGGCGCATGTGCAGGGCTGCCGAAATGCCACCGAAGGACCGGTGCCTTTTTTCGCCGCTACTCCTCCTCGGCTGCAACCCTGGCTACGCCACTGAGCTTGGTCACAGACAATGCTGCAAATGTATCCAAGATGAGAATAAATTATTTAGAAGAGAATAGAGAGTCCCAAGCTAATAACATACGGTTGCAGTGCTCATTTGATGCACCTTCTAGCCAAAGACTTCAGTGTTCCAGAAATAAAGGCTAATGTTGTTGAAATTGCAAAATCTTCCGTAACAACCACTCTGCAGCAGCTGCTCTGAAAAAAGTGGGAGGAACCAAGCTAACTCTCCCACAAGACGTGCGATGAAACTCAGTAGTGGACTGTTTTGAGCACTATATCAAGAACTGGCCTAATCTGATGACAGTCTGTGAACAAAATCATGAAAAAATAGATGGCACTGTCACAAGCCCAATGTTGAGAACTTTGGTTAAGAGAAATGTTAAACACATGCTGAGTACCCTGAAGCCTATTTCTGTAGCCTTGAACAAAACGCAGGGAAACAGCTCTTTTATTGCTGACGCTGTTGAAATTTGGAAGGAACTGAGTGAAATCTTAAAGAGAAATATGCAATGACAGAGTTAAATTACAAGCATTAAAAAAAACAAATGGGACAAGCACTATCTCCAGCTCATTTTCTTGCAAATATTCTCAGTACTCGGTACCAGGGTCAAACCTTAACTGCTGAAGAAGATGAGTTGCTATGACGTGGACATCCAGCATTCATCCCTCCATAATGCCAATTATTATAAACTTCAGAGCTAAGGGTGAACCATTCAAGAAATAAATGTTTGCTGATGATGTTTTAAAGAAAGTCATACCAGTGAACTGGTGGAAGTCACTTAAGCACTTGGATTCAGAGACTACTGAAGTGATAATCTCACTTTTAACAGCAGTAGCTTCTTCTGCCGACGTAGAAAGAATATTTTTTTTCTTTGGACTAATTCATTCCAAATTGAGAAATCGTTTGGGACCTGAAAAAGCAGGAAAGCTTGTTTTTCTTTTCCAGATTATGAACAAACAGGAAAATGAAGGTGAAGATGACTAAGTTAGCTGCAGAAGCCAATATTTTAAATTTCTCATATTGACCTGGCTGACATCATTGATTTTTTTTTTTTTAATATTTCATTTAACTATTTTAGTTAAAACAAATTTTAACAAAAACAACCCTGATTTTAAAAAACACGAATGTTTAACTAAATTCAAAAATTCATATGCTTGTTTGCTGTTGAAGAAAAAAAAATCCAGAATACATAACATTGTTGTTTTAGTTAACTACAACAATTTAAATGTCTGTCTGGTGATGTTCTCCTCCTAATACAGCATGGCAAGAAAATCCTCCAAATATTAATGATTAACCTGTTGAATTGGAGATAGTTCACCTCCCAATGACTTCATAAATATCTGCTTTAATTACCTTTGGTAAATGAAATAACCAAACAATCATTCATTTTCTGATATAGCTGCAAACCTAATCTGAAAAGTTTTCAAAATAAATCACTTTAAAAAAAATGTATAATGTGTACCTTCTAAAAATGAAACCTACATATATCTCTGAGTTGTGAAGAATATGTATTATATAAAACAACCAACAAGAATGCACTTTTATGTAGAAATCCATGATTAAATTGAGTCTTCCTGATTAGTGATTTAAATCAATTTGATCCACCCTGCCCAGCTGCAGTTAAATGACCTACTGCTTGAGTCCATATGCTCTGTTACACTAGGGGCTACTGCACTACTCCAGTAGTGGCCTATGATGGAGTCAGTACACCTCTTTCATATGCCTCCTTTCCCTTGCAGATGCACAAGTTTCCCTCAGGTCTCCATGGTCACAGCCCCTATCCTCTCTAGACAAGCAAACCAGCAACAGCACCCACCCCCTCAGGTTAATGCCATGCAATTCCAGATAGTAACTCACAATGCTTCTGTTTAATGATACACTTCCTGCTAGCATTACCACAGTAGGGCTCAATCTGATTAAAAGGAAATTCAAACTGGTATTTATTTAATTCCAAAACAATTTTGAAATTAACTTTACTTCAACACCTCTGAGGTCAAAAGCACAAGATCAGTCATCAACATAGTTTACAGAAAGACAAGAGTGAAGAGTCTGCACCAAGCGGGTACTTCCATAGATAAGATCAATTGTTTCAGCTTGCTGACCACTTTGTGAGACACAAGTGCTTTTCTCCCCTTACATAAGATGGAAGTACTACAGATTGTTATACTTTCTACCCTCTGCTAAGTACAAAAAAATTTCCTCTTTGCCCTGCTTTACAATGGTAAAATAATTCTAGTTATGTTTATAGCTTTTCACAGTAGTGTTTTGCTATGAAAGGGAAACATTGGAGGCAACCCCGTTTCAACAAATCAGTCAGACAGCTACATCAAAACACAGGCTCAGAGATCACCATTATCAAAATGGCACAGCAAAACTTCCTATTTGGATCTAGAACAGACAGGACCATCCTGCAATAGTTTCAGAGTGACATAGTACAGAGAATAAAGTCAAATGAACAGCATGTTACACACCTCAAAGGAAGTATATATGCCTTCCAAAGCCAATAAACATTTGGCACAGGGGTTGAAACCCCCTCCCTCCCCCCCCCCCAAAAAAAAATTATCTGCTCCAACTTGCTTTTCTCCAGACAGAATTTAGAGATGACTAATCTGGTAGATGATGGGCTGTTCAATTCTTCCAGCCTTTCATCCAGCCATACTAATTAAAACTCTTTCTCCACACACGAATTCTTTATTTCAAGTCGCAGTGATCAGTGGAAAGAAAAAAGTTAATGGCTTGTTTTTATTCCTAAAGACAATGCATCTTCTTGTAGCTAAAACAGTGCTAACACCACCACAGTAGAAAGTAGCTTTCCACCTTTTTGGGGGTGGGGGGGTACCTTTACTAAATACTGGGAGCAGTGTGGTCAATCAGCATAAATAGGATTTGGGTAAAATTGGGCTTAGTTATAAAGGAGAAACAGCTGTCACCATACATGTTTATATAACATATTTCAAGCATAAGAAGCCATTACAGCTTTCAAACTTGAATGCCAAATAAAAATAAATCAACCTTAAATACTGTGTGTTGATATACAATAATGAAAACCGTTTTGCAGATTTTTCAGCAGAATGAGGCAAGGAGTCCAGTAAATGTGCAAAATAGTAGTGTATTTTCCCATAATCTCCCACTACAATGAACAGTCTTACAGCAGGTGAGTCCAGCTTCAAAACAACAAGTCATGCAGAAGCTCACAACTCCTCAAACATTTGCTGTCTCCCCCGCCAAGCCCAGGACAGTAATAAACAGCTGGTATTGTCAGCCATATCATCCCAGGGAGGAATGAAAGAAACACAAAACCAGTGAGCTTGGCATACATTGAATTAAAAAGCAGGGAATCTGAACCAGTACAGCATCACTCACTTCACAAAAGCCCAGAGGTTTGATTTTTCTCACATTTGGGGCTCTGTGTTTTTGGCAAGTGGGTGGATGGGGAAAGGAATCAGACAACAGCTGCAGCGTATGGCATAATCCCCCTCCAAATCCATGCTGTTTCCCCTCCTAAAATAACCAGGCAAACATTGTCTGTATTATTTTAAATTGACCCCTTGCGCCTCACTCAAATCCCTGCAAGGGAGAGTGGAACAGGCCAGACATGGAAGGAAATCAGCAAAAGCATAACTTGGAACTCTGTGGGCGGAGGGTATGTTTACACTGCAATTAAAGCCCACGGCTGGCCCATGCCAACTGATTCAGGCTAAAGGGCTGTTTAATTGTGATGTAGACAGAGTTCAGGCTGGAGTCTGGCTCTAGGACCCTGTGAGGTGGGAGGGTCCCAGATCCCAAACACCCCAAGTAAACAGCCCCTTTAGCCCGAGGCCCACAAGCCCGAGTCAGCTGCGGGGGTTTAACTACTTACCTACTGTAGACATACCCTTAGTGGCCTGGGGAACAATTGAGAAGCAGTGGGCCAGTGTCCAGACTTCCCTGGCCTCTACAGATACCTCACAGCTGGCACGATTTCACAACAGATTTTAGGAAAACTGTGGATTAGAAGGGCCTTGTCTCAGGCTTACTTGGAAGGGGAGAGGGAACCAGAGCAGAAAGGGGCCACATTCACCTGGAAAGATGATTTACAGGCAGCTCAGCAAGGTGTAAATTGCTAGTTTCCCAACCCTCTTACAAGGGCACGTATAATCTGATCCTGCGTTTTTATTTTGAATTGGAATACAAAAACAAAGGCAGATTACAAGCAACTGCAGATAGCATAAAGGCCCTACCCAAATAAACATGCTTTACCCAAACTATTATCACCAAGGTAAACAAACCCATGCTAATCTCCTGAGAGATAGAAATTAGCTGTACAATATGCATAAAATCATGTATAGACTTCAAACTGCTCACCTGCTGCTCTCCCACTCTTGGTCATCCTTATCTTTCTCCTCTTTGACATCTGGGGTGTGCGGGTGTTTCTGCACAATCCTCATCCCACCAGCTTTCACTGGAATGAAAAAAATAAGAAAAACAAGTCAAATCAATATAACCAAAGGAGAGAAAACTAGTAAAAATAAGGATCCATTTCAAAAAGCAATTTAAGAATCAGGTTGTACAACTCAGTGAGAGCCTGAGAATATTTGCAGGTGGAGGATCTGAGCAGTAGCTGGTTGCTTCTCACTGCCAGGCATGTTATATTGCCTTATATAGCCTTCCAAGTTGGCCACTCAATGTACCTCTTATTATTTCCATATCTCCTTAGAATGTTAAGACGCTTACTTCACCATTTGTCTCCATTAACTTGTGGCAACAAGAGGCAGCCAGGGAAGTCTGGGATTATCCAACTGAGTAACATAAAAGCAGTGTCTTTTGCAAAACAAAGCACACAAGAAAGTTTATTTTCATACAGCAGTACTGATCCAGATTACATCAGCAGTGGTAGAAAACTGCACTTTTACCATTCCAAATAAAATGTATACACAAAATCAACTTCTTTTAAAATAGAAAAAAGGTTTTTTTAGAATAGCATTACCAAAAAAAGTTTAAAGACACTGTCCACTCACCTTTGGTGCAAACTTTTGTGTTTCTAAAATACAAGCATTACCCAGACATACCAACTCTTACAAATGTATCATGAGAGATGAGATTTCTAAGTAAAATTAAACCTCACTTATGATCTTGCAATAGAACTCTTATATGTCAATACATGTGGGAGAGTAGGCAACACTAATTTTCACATGCACAAACCCTGGGGATGGGCAGGGGGAGTTAAAAAACAAACAAACAAACAAACAACACCTTATAGTTTTTGGGGGGAACTGACACACCATTTTTGATCTCTTGAAGTTGGCAATGCTGATTACCAAACCTCAAACCCAACAGAAGTTTTCTCATGATTTACTTTTAGTCCAGATAGAAACAAAGGCCTTGTCTGCACTGGCAAGTTTTTGCGCAGCAAAGCAGCTTTCTGCACTGTAACTCCCGAGGTGTACACACTGCAAACCCATTTAGTGTGCAGAAACGGCGCACTTGCAGCGCTGTAAAAAAAAAAAAACACCACACAACACCAAACACACCAACCCACCACCCCAATGAGAGGCGTACAGCTTTCTGCCCCGGGGATATAGGGTCGCGGTGCCAGTGTAGACACCCTGGTCGATTACAGTGCTGTGACTAGCCTCCGGAAGGTGTCCCACAATGCCTGTTCTCGTGTTCTCGCCTCTTTGGTCATCGGTTTGAACTCCACTGCCCTGTCCTTAGGTGACCAACCATCATCCCCACCCCATAAATTCCTTTGGAATTTTAAAAGTCCCCTTCCCGTTTGCTCGGTGACGCATGCAGTGGTCTCAGCACATCTTTTCAGGTACCTGTGCCAAGCACCAGGAGATTCCCCGCTTGGAGCAATGGTGAGCTACTGGACCTCATCAGCATTTGGGGAGAGGAGGCTGTCCAGTTCCAGCTGTGCTCCAGCACTAGGAATTATCATACTTATGGACAAATTTCACGATGCATGACGGAAAGGGACCGTGACACATTGCAGTGCAGAGTCAAAGTGAAGGAGCTGCAAAACACCTACCACAAGGCGCGGGAGGCAAACCACCGCTCCAGTGCTACACCCACAAGCTGCCAGTTCTACAAAGAGCTGGACACGATACTTGGCGGCAACCCCACCTCCACTGCGAAGGCCATTGTGGATACTTCGGTGGCTTGTGTGCCAATCGAGAGGGGACTGAGCCAGGAGGAGGAAATCTTGGATGAGAATGTGGAGGGGGACCCAGAAGCAGAGGACAATTCGGAGGTCAGAGATGCATGTAGCCAGGAGCTCTTTCCTACCCCCGAGGAGGCTAGCCAGTCACAGCTGCCGGATCTTGGCAAAGTGCAAACAGGAGAGGAAGCCTCTGGTAAGTGGATCTGATTTGGGGAAATCGCAGAAGCAAGTTGTTGGGGGAAGGAGAGTTGCAGAAAGCAGGCGTGTGTCTGTATGATGCATGTACCACCACGTGCCTAGTCTGAGCGGTGGAACAGGCTGTTGATTGACTCCCTCGCTTCATGGGAATCTGCCTCAGATCTCCAGGAAACTGTCATGGAGATACTGGGCATCCACTGTCGCAGGTTCTTTGGCAGAGCTGCTTTACCGTTAATGGGGCAAGAAACAACTTTCCCACGCCACTCTGCCATCACGAGGTGGGGGGGAAAGGGAGAATCATTGCTGCACCCATGCGAGCTACATAAGGGCCAGGGGCAGAAGCCGCAGTCTCGGAGAAGACGCTTCCTTGATTCCCTTCTCACCCTCAGCAGCGAGATATCTTCCATAATCAATACAGCCTGTGGAAAATGTGGACAGAAGAATGATTATCAGCACCCCACTACAGTGCTGGCTCTCCCCAACAGCCACACGTCCAGTGTACAATAGGGTCCGGGAACACTGATTTACCCTGCGGCTACTCACCATTTTGGCAGTCGTGTGGCTCATGTGTGCTTGCCTGGGGTCAGCCAGTTAGTGACAGCTGTGTGAGTACTGGCTGTGTTTTAAAGCACTGAATCAGTGTTCTCTGTGTTGCAAACAATACTGCTTCTGTAAAATGTTGCATTTAAACTTCACAGAGATGACCCTGGGAGGCCAACCTCCAGTATCGGCAGCAGAACGGCTGCACAGAATTAGAAAATGACCACGAAGAACTAAGGACTTTCTCCGTGAGGTTATGATGCACTCCGCCACTGAGAAACAGGAATTGAAGGAGTGGCAGAACAGCGAGAAGAGGGACCAAAAGAAGGCAGCACACCAGAAGGAAGCCACAGAGCAGCTCTTAAACGTTATGGAACACCAAGTGGACACGCTCCAGGTGATACTAGCTCTTCAAACTGAGCAGCTCCACGCCCGCCCACCCTCCCCTGCAGCCGCTGTCACAAAACTCTTTCCCATGCTCCCCTCACACACAACCAACACGTTATCATCAACCTCCTGGCTCCACTCTCTACCCGCAGCATTCCACTCCTCCCTCCTCACAGTCCAGCACTGTGGTCTCTCACTACCCACTGCACTCAACACTCATCCCTATGCAGTTTGACCCTGCTGAGTACAGCACCCGCTGCATTGTACTCCAAAGGAGAAGGTTGGTTATGACCTCTGGACATACACAAATCTGTAGCTGTCCCGGGACCTTTCCCCCTCTGGAGACCTTCCCTTCTCCCTTCCCCCATTCCTCTCCCTGCTGATATATTTTTGTTGTTTGATTCTCTCCCCTGGTTGAGGTGTGTTGGTTTGAAAACAATCTTTATTCTATTAAGTGAAAGCAAGAAAAGCACTGCAAAGCAACAGGCAATTATGTTAAACCCCCTTATGCAGCACGTGCACCAGTCACCTCCTAGCATTACAAGAACTGCAATCCCAAGCATAGCAGCAAATATTAGTGGCTTTTAGCTTCAAATTGCTGCCTCAAGGCATCCCTGATCCTTATGGCCCCGCGCTGTGCCCCTCTAATAGCCCTGGTCTCTGGCTGTTCAAACTCAACCTTCAGGCACGGAGCCTCTGTGGTCCAGCCCTGAGCGAAGCTTTCACCCTTCCCCTTCACAAATATTATGGAGCATACAGCACGCGGCTATAAGCATAGGAATATTGTCATTGGCCAGGTCCAGCTTCCCATAAAGGCAGCGCCAGTGGGCTTTTAAACAGCCAAAAGCACACTCAGTCATTCTGCACTTGCTCAGCCTGGTGTTGAACTGCTCCTTGCTGCCATCAAGGTGCCTTGTGTATGGCTTCATAAGCCACAGCATTAAGGGGTAGGCGGGTTCTCCCAGGATCACAATGGGCATCTCGACTTCACCTACAGTGATCTTCTGATCCTGGAAGAAAGTCCCTGCTTGCAGCCTCCTGAACAGGCCAGTGTTCCGAAAAATGCGTGCGTCATGCACCTTTCCGGACCAGCCTGCATTAATATCGGTGAAACGTCCACAGTGATCCACAAGCACCTGGAGAACCATTGAGAAATACCCCTTCCGATTAATGTACTTGGTGGCTAGGTGGCCTGGTGCTAGAATTGGAATATGCGTGTCATCTATCGCCCCTCCGTAGTTAGGGAAACCCATTTGCAAAGTCATCCACGCATGTTGCCCAGAGTCAATGTCTTTTGGAGCAGGATGCAATTAATGGCCCTGCACACTTCTGTCAACAAGAGTCCAACAGTAGACTTTCCCATACCAAACTGGTTAGCAACCAATCGGTAGCAGTCTGGAGTAACCAGCTTCCACAGTGCAATTGCCACGTGCTTCTCCAATGGCAGGGCAGCTCTCATTCTCATGTCCTTGCGCTGCAGGGCTGGGGCGAGCTCATCACACAGTCCCATGAATGTGGCTTTCCTCATCCAAAAGTTCTGCAGCCACTGTTCGTCATCCCAGTCGTGCATGACGATGTGATCCCACCTCTCGGTGCTTGTTTCCTGAGCCCAAAAGCAGCATTCCTCTGTGGTCAGCACCTCTGTGAATGCCACAAGCAATCCTGTGTCGTAGCTACTACGGGTGGCGAGATCAATTTCACACTCCTCTTGCCTTTGTAGTTTAAGAAATAATTCCACTGCCACTCGTGATGTGTTAGTCAGAGCGAGCAGCATACTGGAGGGAGAAGGGCTAGCTCAGTGGCTTGAGCATTGGCCTGCCAAACTCAGGGTTAAGAGCTCAATCCTTCAGGGGGCCATTTAGGGATCTGGGGCAAAAATCTGTCAGGGACGGTACTTGGTCTTGCTGTGAAGGCAGGGGACAGGATTCAATGACCTTTCAAGGTCCCTTCCAGCTCTATGAGATAGGTATATCTCCATATTAAAAATCCATTCCGGCAGAGTATACTCAGAGAGTACTCAAACTGTTTAAAGATGGCGCCAAATGTGGACAGAATCACAAGGCATTGGGACAGGACCCAGGATGCCCTGTGATCCCCTTTGCCTTCCCACAACTCGAAGAGGAAGAGATGCTTTGTGGAATAGCTCCCCAGAGTGCACTGCTCCAAATACCGCCACAAGTGCAAACATGCTATTGCACAGGCAGCTGACAGTGTGAACACACAACTGTTTCCCTTCAGCACTCTCTGAGCAATGCTGTAACTCTGCCAGTGTAGACCAACCCAAACCATTCTCTTTGAAAGTGAAACTCAATTCATTGTTCATCTTGAGAACCGCAAGATAGAAACTAAGCTCTGCTTCTGTAATCAGGACAACTCAAGTGGTCCCAATTTTGGGGGCCTAAAAGAACAAAGTAGTAAAATTAATTTTTTTTAAATTTTCAGTTTTAATATTCTGTGGTGATATTAGTAACGTAAAAAAATCTATTTGGTTGCAATAAGGTACAAGAATTTTAAAGGTGGTGACCATGTCCCTTAAGGAAACAGGTTCCAAATTACATTACAATCAATAGTTCCATTAGAAAGCCATTAAAAGGGACAGAACGCAAAACTCCATGCAAGCACAAAGATTCAAAACTTTTTCATTTGTGTTTCGAGTTGATATTGTTGCTATGAAAGAGCTCATTGGATGTTTCAGAGATACCACAATCTTGAATAAACACAATGACTGAACAATCACATCACCCTGAGAGATTGTCAACATTCTGAAGACAAGTACAGTAACTCCTCACTTAAAGTCATCCTGGTTAACGTTGTTACATTGCTGATCAATTAGGGAACATGCTTGTTTAAAGTTGTGCAATGCTCCCTTCTAATGTTGCTTGGCAGCCGCCTGCTTTGTCCGCTGCTTGCAGGAAGAGCAGCCCATTGCAGCTAGCTGGTGGGGGCTTGGAACCAGGGTGGACCAGCAGCCCCCCATCAGCTCCCCATGCAGCAGCTGCGCAGCAGGCTAGCAATTGCAGCTGTCCCTCCCCCACTGCCATGTACTGCTCCTGCCCTCTGCCTTGGAGCTGCTCCCCATGACTCCTGCTTCCTGTGCGGGGGGGGGGGGGGCGCGCAAGAGTGTGAGAGGAGGCGGGGGGGCTAAAGTCAGGTTGCCCCCCCCCCCCCCATCTTCCATAGTGCAGGGGGGACATATGACAGGGCTCAGGACGGAGGGAGCTTGTTCTGGCAGCAGCTGTGGTATCTGCAAGCTGATCTAATTAACAAGGCAGTGTACTTAAAGGGGAAATGCGCATCTCTCTCTCTCTCACACACACACACACACACACACACACACACAGTGTGTCTGCGATGCGGTCTCCCTTCCCTCCATTCCTGCTGCCTTGTAGAGTGAGAGAGTTAACCCTTGAAGGCTCAGCCAATCGCTAGTTCATCATTTAGCAGCAAGGCATTCCCCTGGGAAATATCCCACCCTCTGACTCCTCCACCTCAACCAAACTTCACAATCATCATCACTAGTACCAGTATTAAATTATTTGTTTAAAACTTAGAGAGAGTGTATTATATATAGTCTTTTGTCTGGTGAAAAAAATTCCCTGGAACCTAACCCCCTCATTTACATTAATTCTTATGGGGAAATTGGATTCGCTTAACGTCTCATTTTTCAAGAACATAACTACAATGTTAAGTGAGGAGTTACTGTATGCACTGCCCATATCTATATTGTAGATAGGGGGGAGGGATAGCTCAGTGGTTTGAGCATTGGCCTACTAAACCCAGGGTTGTGAATTCAATCCTTGAGGGGGCCGCTTAGGGATCTGGGGCAAAAATCAGTACTTGGTCCTGCTAGTGGAGGCAGGGGGCTGGACTCAATGATCTTTTGAGGTCCCTTTCAGCTCTATGAGATAGGTATATCTCCATATATTACTTATTCTGGGGACAGAGAGATTAAGGAGAAGTTTGTATCATAGCAAGTAATGCTGATCTCTGAATTCTGGAAATAAACCAAAAGGGCCTGTGGATGAACAGGGCTTTTCACAAGTTAGAACTGTGAAAAAAAATATTTTCCCATGTTGTCCCTATAGAGCATGTATCGGGGAGGGCAATGCAAAAATGTTGGGATAAATTTTTAAAAACTGACACAAGGCAACAGCAGTTTGATTACGGGATGTATTTGTTTGTTTTTTAACTAGATTTTTTCCTTAAACTATTAAATCAAAACCTTTAAAATATACCCTAATTTAACAATGGAGAACAATTTAAGAGACAGTTACAAGGCAAAACTAAAGCAACCATGATTGGCAACACACTTAAAAAATTTTTTATCAGTTTACTATTTCTCAAAATTTATATTAAGAATGATTGGATTATCTTTAAAACATAAAACGTATAAACGCCTACAATAGTGAACATTGTTTATGTCAAATAATGAAGATTTTACTAGTGAATGCAAAGAAATGACAAACTCCTACTACTCTTTTATGATGCAAACTATTAAAGAGACCGCTTGCTTGCATTAGCAAATAACCTCAGGGCCTACAACACGCCATCCAGCATTAACATCTCCTCTTAACTTAGCTTATAAAGACAATTAGCCCCATTAATACCTCCCACAATGGGCTTGGAGATAGGAATCAATAGAGATAGAAAAAAGGTGCAATAAAAACAAAAACTAGGTTACAGAAGATAAGTTGTTTGAGGAACCACAGAACAGGAAGCATGACAGTATATTTTTTATTTGAGATTAAAACAAATATCAAAGCTTATTGCTTTGTATGTTATTTCTTGTCTATAACAACCATGTACTAGCACAAAAGTAAACATATCTACTAGGAAGAACTGGAACAAAAAAAGATTTTTTGTTTTAATCCCCATCTGAAAGAAAATAGTACAAAGATATAAGGTAAGTCCCACAATTCTTACTCACATGACTATTCTTTACTCAGACAAATAGCTGTATTGAACTTTTTTTTATTTACTTTAATTCACAAGCCTAAAGGAGGTGTAGTAGGTTACTGTACTTTTGTCAGGTTACAAGCATTCACTATACTGTCTATTTCGACACCATTCTTTACAACCAAATAGCAAACAAAAGATCAAGTTACTCCTTTTAGCACTAAATTTGGTTGGGTCAGGCTCTTTCTTCTTTTATTACACAGTCAGGCTATTGGTCACTGTTCTCTGCTGGTTTATTACTGGGAGTATTCACACAACAACAAAAACACCCCACCATTTTAATCTGTGTTCTGACTAGTGTTGTAAGTTTTCTTTGGCAGTGTGGAAGAAAGAGAACCAACCAAGTGCCATAGTAGTCTATGAACTTCCAAGATTTTAAGTTTAAAAGCAGTAATTTTTTTGTGCCCCAAAATCTTACATAACTTTCTGACCCAATCGCTAAACTCAGTTTCCTTGTGTTTCTACTTTTTTTGAAATCTGCCTCAAGCTGCAAAGAGAGGATCAGCAAGGGAGGCCACCTAGTTCTAGGTGTGATGTAAGCAAGGAAAGTCCAAGTGCCTCTTATGAACCCTTTGGAAAAAAAAAAAGTAGGGTTCCATTTGTTCAGTTTCTGGAGTAAAAGCCTGATTTGATTTTAACGGCACTACCTTGCTTTCTCCCCAAGAGGCAGGAAAGATCATGTATTTTTAATACAGGGCAAGGACTGTTGTATGTTCCTTGACAAGCAAGATTGTTCCAGATATACCGTTGGATTGTTTAGGCAAAGCTCTAAAATAGGAATGCTTGTTGGAGATCTAGAACCAGTACAGATTCTAGTTTTATTCAACCATTACTCAGTGCATGGGCTTGTTTTGTAGCTGTGGGCCATTTGTTGAAGTCTGAGAGATATTGTGCTAACATATTTGATTCTTCTTCTTGATATCTACCAGAGGTTCCCCAGTAATCTCAATGCCATTACTATTCACAGCTTAGTACATTTAGGTTGTTGATATGCAAAGTCTGGGCCTAATCTTGTATTCACTGGGCACCCACAAGTCTGAATGAAGTCACTGGGTGCCGAGGAACTCTAATGTAGGCCCTAAAGTCTTAGCATTTGACAGTTTTCCTTGCAAGTAACTTTGAATATTTATGATATGTATTTAAAATTAATTTCACACAAACTATATGGTAATGATTCCAGCCCAAGGTTAAATTGAACTAACATGAGGAAAAGAAATGCATCCTATTAAAAGTTCATTAAATATACTCTTACTTTGTATGTTTTTGGGTCAGCATTTATTAAGTTAATATTGAGAGAAAAATGAAAGGTTTGGAAACTTTAAAATGTTACTAGATACATCTTTATTGTTTCCTGTCAGTATTCTAGCAGGTAGTTGGAATTAAAAAAATGTTTTAGTGCAGAGTTTCAAAAATACACTGTCTCCACACACACACCACAATTCTTCACTTACCCTGTTGATGTTAAAAGAAATGAGTAACTATGACATCATAATTACATTCTTTACAGTGAGTGTGAAATCACCAACCAACACAGCTTCAAATATAATATAGATACACTAAACTTACCGACAGATACCCAGATATATAGAGAGACCTCAACTTGAAATCTAAACAGTCTTTTTTTTTAAAAATGAAAGAGTTCAGAGTAATGTCAAGCACTGTTCCCAATGTCCCCAGCTCCAATTCATGGTTTTACCATTTTATTAACCCCCCTCTTTTCAAATGCTTCGTCTGGCCCTATTGCTATGTGAAAGGCCCACAAACGGGGAAACTGAGCAACTATGAGGACCTGGTGAGGCCAGGTCCAACAGTGATACATGTGAATATGCTGAACTTGTGAAGCCTCTCCTAATAATTATTTTCCAAGGTCAAAATCTTGCCTTTGGTTATGAGCACCCAACTCCCAATTAATGGAATTGTGCTTGTGTATAACTATGGGCAGAATCTGGCTCACAGTCAAGTCTTAATTATTTTTACTTTACATATTTTTTCTGAACTATTAAGAGTAAACCCCAGTGGGTCCCTTTACGTCATTAAGTGTAGTAAAACAATAAGTTCTCTTAAGCACGGTGTAATAAAATAAGACTCCTCTATTGACAACTTGGTAGGGCTATTTCCTAGCAACGTAATTTAAATATGCTATCCCATTTATCTATATATAGTTTCTGTCAGGAATCAGGGCCTGCTGCAGACCCAGTTCCTGGACAAATCTAACCAGTGCGGCTGGCCTGTACTAGGCTGCCTGATTGGTGGGAAGAGTCAGCAGACCGGCTCTTAAGTACTGCTACAGTAGTTCAGTTGCTGCTCAAAGCATTTATCCATGGCTGAGATGTCTCGTGGCCCCACCTTTGTCCCATTCCAGGTAACTTGGCCCTGACCCTGGGATCCTGTTCCTGGCTACCAACTGTTGCTCTAACCACTAGACATGACCACCCATGTCTGGTCTCCGACAATCTCTTGTTAAAACCACAAATCTCTATTTTAATGTTAGTTTGTAAATTACCACTTCAATATTTTTTTAAATCATGAAACTAGATAGCTCAGCATTTAGAGAATTAGGTCCTGATATCGGGTACACCACTGACAATCTACTGGATCACTAGCGTCAATGGAATTACTGTGGATTTTCTCCAGTGTTAGAAGAGATGGAAATACGGCCCGCAGCCTCTCACCTCTGTCAATGGTTCAAAACCATCCTCTGTTAGAAGTGTCTCAAAGTCTATAAGCAGACAACTGTTCAGGGGCTCAGACAGAATGAACCAGTGGTCTAATTTCAAGGCCTAGTAAATAGATGTCCATGCAACAATGGAATTGCTGTAAGTCTCAACAGAGATGCCAAAATCTGAATAGGCACAATGATTAAACAACCTCTTCACCTTTAGAGTAGGTGCCTCAAAAAACAAACCACAAAAAGTTTAAGCACCATGTCAGTAAGATCAGGGGAAGCTTGCACTCCCGATGTCTCTGTTGTAGCTGTTCTAGGGACAGAGAGAGGTTAAAAGACAAATGTAGTCTCTGTGCTGTCACTCACACCTTCCACAAGTATTACAGTAAAAACACTTAATGCCAGCCAATCAGCTGAAACTTGTTCTTAATTTGTCATTATACCATATATGTTGCTTGTTTCCAATTGGAGCTGCTGGGTGCTCAATCAACACTTCTGAAAAAACAGGTCCCTTATTTACATGCCTAAAAATAGATTTTGAAAACAAATTTTGGAAAAAACCCATCCTTCACCCCACCTTTTTTTTTTTTTTAATATATAAATACCTTGGACACAAGTGTTAGCAAAACCAAAACGTCAAACAGTCTGACTAAAAATTTCTTCCACTGTTCAACTTTTTACTCTCTTGGCTCCTTGATGTTTTCATTTTCCTAATTCTCTAGACAGCATCTTCCATACAATGCATAATTTGAATTTCTGATGTTTTGTTTTATTTTACAAAAAAAACCCTACACATGAACATTCACTTTTCAGACTCCATATACATCATAAAGCAGCAAAATAGAACCCAAATTTGCTTAAATTAATCGCCGTCTACCTTTGGGACATAGTGTCTTTATACAATAATTAAGTATTCAATTTTGTCACTGAGGTCACGGACTCCGTGATTATAACGGATCTTTGTGACTTCTTCAGCTTCAGCCCCCTTCAGCAGCTGTCAGCCCGACCTCCCACTCCCCCAATGCCCCTACGGACAGGTCACGGGCTTCTGGGAATGTCTGTTTATTGCCCATAACCAGTCCATGACTCATGAAAAATTCCTGAGACAAAATCTTAAACATTAACAATAATGGTACTGCAAGACTCTAAAATTATAATTTTATTCGAACTGGCTTGAAGACAGAATTATTAAACGAACCCAGTGAATAAAAGGTTGCCAAGAAACACTGAGCTGAAACTTTAGTGCCATTTAAAAAACAAAACAAAAACAAAACAAACCTCTCTCTCTCTCTCTCTCTGGAAGAAGACATTTTAAAGATTTCTGCTCACCTAGGATCCAAAGCACCCCTTTGAGAGAGAGCTGGGTGAGGAGTGCAGGAAGAATTGCTTATTGTGGGTGATTATAAAAGCCCACTATGCAGAGTGGGGCTCTGGAGGGGATACAATGATGCTCAGATGTAGCCACATTGCATGATTGTGTAGGAACCCCACAGACCTAAGTGTAGGGGTTAATGCTGCTCCTAAAAAGTATTAATTTCTGCTCCCTGTTTATCCTCAAACTGGCATTGTTGTGCCAACACCAACAGAAGAGTCTCGTGACCTGGCAATAAAGCAGCCCTTTTTTATTATTATTTGCATCATCACAGCCCTTTCCCCCCCTCCAGTCTCCACAATTTATTAGGGCTAGAAACACTGGGTCTGATTCTCTGCTGCCTTAAAACCTGTACTGTCATGTACACCTGTGTAAAAATGTGTAACAGTGCACTGTTTTACACTCAAGTCACACTGGTGCAAATGGCAAAACAAGGTAGTGAAGAATTAGGCCCCATGTTTCCAGCTTCTCATTTTGTCCCTTCCCCATGAAGGGAGCACACGATTAAGGCAACACTAGAAGGCTGTTTCTCGGCCCCTCCTCCATCCTCTTTCCATGGGTTTTTCTGCCTAAGGGTAAAAATATCTCCCTCAACAGGAAAAAAAACACAGAGATAAAGCTCATCAACTAACCTGGGAAGTCAAATAGCATGCACCCAGTCAGGCATTACTTGCCCGTACAAAACTTATCTGGGAAAAGAAGAAAGTGAGCCTTGTTTCTAGCACAGACTGCTCAGGACAACAAAAAAGTGCAATGAGAGCACAAGCTAGAACTGAAGATTTGAAGGGGGGGGGGGCACGGCTGCTTGGTAATGGCATTGAGCAAGAGGAGTCGATTAGGCCTTTGTTTTGAACAACAAGTGTTTAAGTCTGATAAGAATAAAATACCTAGATCTACCTACACCTGGCCACATATGCGCTAGCAATCGGGGTGGGGGAGCAGTGCTCTACTTTTTCAAATCGCTGTGCGGACAGTAACTAACATGCTGACAAGTTCGCACGTTTGTTACCATCGAAAGGCCAAAAGGAGCCCCCGGTTGCCTAGCGCTTGAACAAATCCCGCCTGCAGATTTACAGAGCTGCAAGCGGTGCCTACGTGGCCACTGGGGTGACAAAGTCCCACCTCAGCAGCAGCCACAACAACAACGCAGCAGCCAGGCGCTGGGTTTGGTCGCAAGGCAGCGAGCTGCTGCGCGCTCCGCTCCGCTCGGCCCGGGGCCCCGGCTGCTGGCGGGGCTGGGCCCAAATCATGTCATGCCCGGGCCTGGGGCAGCGCGAGGATTTGGCCTTGGCGAGGACAGCAGGCGCTTGGCCCCGCAGCTGGCGCGTGCCGGCCTCGGCCCCGCACAACCCCCCGCCCCCGCCAAGCGCCGCGAGCGGCTCCCTTCGCTCCCCGCCGCCGGGGGGGCAGTACCGGCAGGGGGGTGTCCGGCCCGAGTCTCGGCTCGCTCCTGGTCAGGCGAAGACATCGTGCTCGGCGCCCCGCGAGTGGCTGCGCACGGCCGGGGACTGGCTGCCACAGGCGCCGCCCCCAGGCTCCGCCCGCGCTGCCAACGTGGCCGGGCGCTGATGTCAGGACGCCCGGCCCCAGCAGCGCGAGGCGAGGGGCGGGACCCGCTGCGGCACAGGCTCGCGCCCGCCCGCGACAGCCTCCCCCAGGCTTCAGCGCCGGGGCCGGGCGGGGGCAGAGCGGGGGCCAGGGAACAGGGTAAAGAGGCGGATTAGACTGAAAAGCAGCTGATAAAAAAAATCCAAAGCAGAACTACACCCAATACATCTGCTCCTGGGCCTGAACTGCTGCCCCCGGCTTGGTTACCTGCGATTAACTAATAGGCGGGTAGTAGGGGGCAGGGTGTTTCCCCTCTGGAGTTTTCATAGCAAGAGGTACGGTTTTCATCCAAGGATGGGGTCTACACTGTGTAGAGGGATCAATTCAGATCTACATCTTTGTAATTGGTTGCGCTGTCCTTCCCCCCCGAATATAATCAGGTTTTAAATGCTTATTTGCCAGAGTCCCTCATACTTCCCACCCTGCACATCATTCAGGGGTCCAAGCTTCAGTCCCACAGGTCACAGTGCCAGGGCTCCTGCAGATTTGAAAATATTTACTGACGCTCCTCTCAGCCCTGCTCCAGCTGAATGTATGCTCTGAGTATGGTGCCCGAGCACCTCACAGTCTAATGTGATTTCTCTGCTAGGCCCCTACTGTAGACAGACTAGGCCAAGGCTACACTAAACAGTAAAGCTGATCCAGCTGCAGCACTCAGGCATGTGAAGCAAAGCTAACCTAACCCTCACATGCTAGTGTAACCCCTCTAGTAGCACGGAGACCACTTCTGTCCCCTCTAGTAGCACGGAGACCACTTAGAGATTGAGTCTGCTACAGCCCTAGCTAAGGGCCATGTGGCATTTAGCTCATGCAGTAGAGGCTCATACACTAACCAATCTTGCCTGCCCCAAACTGGGGTCTGTCAGTGTTACCCTAGCTAAAAGAATTTTTGTGTCAGCCTAGCTCCTGCCTCTTAGGGAGATGGATCAACTACAGGGATGGGAGAGATCCCCTCCTGCAGCTGTAGTGAATGGCTACACTGACTTGCTTCAGTTAAGTATAGCTGTGCTGCTGTAGTATAGACCAGGGGTGGGCAAACTTTTTGGCTCAAGGGCCATATCTGGGTATGGAAACTGTGTGGCAGGCCATGAATTGCTCACGAAATTGGGGGTTGGGATGTGGGAGGGGGTGCAGGCTCTGGGGTGGGGCCAGAAATGAGTTCAGAGTGCAGGAGCGGGCTTTGGGCTAGGGGTGAGGGCTCTGGCTGGGGGTGTGGGCTCTGGGGTGCAGGAGGATGGAAACAAGGGGTTTGGGGGCAGGAGGGCAATCAGGGCTGGGGCAGAGGGTTGGGGTACTGGAGGGCATCAAGGGTGCAGACTCCGGGTGGCACTTACCTCAAGCAGCTCCTGGAAGCAGCAGCATGTCCCCCTCTGTCTCCTACACGGAGGCGTGGCCAGGCAGCTTTGCACACAACCCCATCTGCAGGCACCATCCCTGCAGCTCCCTTTGTCCATGGTTGCTGGCCAATGGAAGCTGCAGGGGTGGCACTTGAGATGGGTACAGTGTGTAGAGCCCCCGGGGTGCTCTTATGCATAGGAGCCAGAGAGGGGATATGCTGCTGCTTCTAAGGGAGCCGTGGGAAGCCACAGTACACGTGGAGCGAGGAAAGCCCTGGAGCCCGCTCCCCGGCAGGAGCTCAAGGGTCAGATTAAAATGTCTGAAGGGCCGGATGCGGCCCCCAGGCCATAGTTTGCCCACCCCTGGTATAGGCAGTACAGTGACAGAAGTAATTTTTCCATTACTGTAGAAAGTCTACCCCCCCTTGAGAGGCATTAAGCAAGGTCAACTGGAAGAATTCTTTCACCTAGCTGCAACTACAGTGGGGTTAGATTGACCTAACTACATTGCACAGGATGAGACTTTTTCCACAGCCCTTTTTCCTCAGCAATGTAGCTAGGTCAACCTAGATTGCACCCAGCCTAAGTGATTTCCCCAGGGCAACACAGGAAGCCTGTGGCAGAGCAGGGATTGAACTCATGAACTAAACCTGAGTCAGGGCCTTATCCCAGTACTTAAGTCACCTTTCTGTACACCAGATTTCCTTCCAAAGACAGGAGACAGACACATTTTGCTCTGAAGCCCTCCCCTGTTTGATGCAAAGGCCATGAAGCTGCCAAGGTCTGTCTGTGACTTTCAGATTAAATTTCAGAGTAACAGCCGTGTTAGTCTGTATCCGCAAAAAGAAGAACAGGAGTACTTGTGGCACCTTAGAGACTAACAAATTTATTAGAGCATAAGCTTTCGTGGACTACAGCCCACTTCTTCGGATGCATATAGAATGGAACATATAATGAGGAGATATATATACACACATACAGAGAGCATAAACAGGTGGGAGTTGTCTTACTAACTCTGAGAGGCCAATTAATTAAGAGAAAAAAAAAAAAAACTTTTGAAGTGATAATCAAGCTAGCCGAGTACAGACAGTGTGATAAGAAGTGTGAGAGTACTTACAAGGGGAGATAGTCAACGTTTGTAATGGCTCAGCCATTCCCAGTCCTTATTCAAACCGGAGTTGATTGTGTCTAGTTTGCATATCAATTCTAGCTCTGCAGTCTCTCTTTGGAGTCTGTTTTTGAAGTTTTTCTGTTGTAATATAGCCACCCGCAGGTCTGTCACTGAATGACCAGACAGGTTAAAGTGTTCTCCCACTGGTTTTTGAGTATTTTGATTCCTGATGTCAGATTTGTGTCCATTAATTCTTTTGCGTAGAGACTGTCCGGTTTGGCCAATGTACATGGCAGAGGGGCATTGCTGGCACATGATGGCATAGATCACATTGGTAGATGTGCAGGTGAACGAGCCCCTGATGGTATGGCTGATGTGATTAGGTCCTATGATGATGTCACTTGAATAGATATGTGGACAGAGTTGGCATCGGGGTTTGTTACAAGGATAGGTTCCTGGGTTAGTGGTTTTGTTCAGTGATGTGTGGTTGCTGGTGAGTATTTGCTTTAGGTTGGGGGGTTGTCTGTAAGCGAGGACAGGTCTGTCTCCCAAGATCTGTGAGAGTAAAGGATCATCTTTCAGGATAGGTTGTAGATCTCTGATGATGCGCTGGAGAGGTTTTAGTTGGGGGCTGAAGGTGACAGCTAGTGGTGTTCTGTTATTTTCTTTGTTGGGCCTGTCTTGTAGGAGGTGACTTCTGGGTACTCGTCTGGCTCTGTCAATCTGTTTTTTCACTTCAGCAGGTGGGTATTGTAGTTTTAAGAATGCTTGATAGAGATCTTGTAGGTGCTTGTCTCTATCCGAGGGATTGGAGCAAATTGGAACCTATCCTTGTAACAAACCCCGATGCCAACTCTGTCATTAAGTGTAGTAAAACAGACCTGTCCTCGCTTACAGACAACCCCCCAACCTAAAGCAAATACTCACCAGCAACCACACATCACTGAACAAAACCACTAACCCAGGAACCTATCCTTGTAACAAACCCCGATGCCAACTCTGTCCACATATCTATTCAAGTGACATCATCATAGGACCTAATCACATCAGCCATACCATCAGGGGCTCGTTCACCTGCACATCTACCAATGTGATCTATGCCATCATGTGCCAGCAATGCCCCTCTGCCATGTACATTGGCCAAACCGGACAGTCTCTACGCAAAAGAATTAATGGACACAAATCTGACATCAGGAATCAAAATACTCAAAAACCAGTGGGAGAACACTTTAACCTGTCTGGTCATTCAGTGACAGACCTGCGGGTGGCTATATTACAACAGAAAAACTTCAAAAACAGACTCCAAAGAGAGACTGCAGAGCTAGAATTGATATGCAAACTAGACACAATCAACTCCGGTTTGAATAAGGACTGGGAATGGCTGAGCCATTACAAACGTTGACTATCTCCCCTTGTAAGTACTCTCACACTTCTTATCACACTGTCTGTACTCGGCTAGCTTGATTATCACTTCAAAAGTTTTTTTTTTTTTCTCTTAATTAATTGGCCTCTCAGAGTTAGTAAGACAACTCCCACCTGTTTATGCTCTCTGTATGTGTGTATATATATCTCCTCATTATATGTTCCATTCTATATGCATCCGAAGAAGTGGGCTGTAGTCCACGAAAGCTTATGCTCTAATAAATTTGTTAGTCTCTAAGGTGCCACAAGTACTCCTGTTCAGATTAAATTGGAATTTTTCACAATTTTGATTCCCCCCCCCCCCCAGCTTCTTTAACAGTGATATTTTTGCCAGTGTCAAATGTTAGCCATATATCAATGTTAATTGCTTTGCTAAACAACTGTTCTGGTCACTCCATTTTTCCCCTTCTGACAACATGTAATATCAATAGGCTTAAAAGGATTACATTTATCAACCAATATCAATTTCACTATACTCACTAACCAACAAAATATATTTCCATTGCCTATCAGCAAATTTCAGTTATCAAAGTAAGAAAAAAAAATCTGCTTGAGAACTTAGTTTGATTCAATCACGGGTTAAAATATACAATGTGTTTTAACAGTTATAAAGCTTTAACTAGTTGAATCTCACCATTTAGTCATTAAATTGTTGTCAGCCCCACCTCCCCCGCAGCCAATTACCCACAGTTGTGAACATTTAAAATAAATAGAAATGCTTAGAAATAAACATCTAATTTTAAGGTCAGAAAGGACCATCATGATCATTAGTCTGACCTCCTACACAATGCAGGCCACAAAAGCCACCCACACCTGTAATAGGCTCATAACCTCTTGCTCAGTTATTGAAGTCCACAAATCTTGATTTAATGACAAAGTTAGTGAATCCACCATTTCCTCTAGTTTCAAGCCAGCAAGTGACCAGTGCCCCCAACTGCTGAGGAAGGTGGGTTGGGGGGGGGGGGGGAAAGAGTCAGAGACCTTGGGAATATTCCTTCCCAATCCCAAATATGGCAATCATTTAGACCTTGAGCATTTGGGCAAAACCCACCAGCCAGACACCTGTAAAAGACTATAGTAACTCCCATGTCTCATCTCCAGCTATTGTAGATGTTTGCTAATAGCAGTAATGGATGGGCCATATGCCAGTGTAGGGCATCTCATCATACCATCCCCTCCATAAACTTATCAAGTTCAGTCTTAAAACAAGTTACATTTTTTGCACCCTCTACTCCCGTTGGAAGGCTATTCCAGAACTTGACTGCTCTGATGGTTAGAAAAATGTGTCTAATTTCAAGCCTAAATGTATTGATGGCCAGTTTATATCCATTTGCAGGGCCGGCTTTAGGAAGTGCGGGCAGGGATGACTCACCTGGCGGCGCTCCGGGTCTTCACTCCAGGTCTTCCGTGGCACTGAAGGACTTGCCGCCGAAGACCTGGTAGGGAACCACCCGGTGAGTACATCCCCCCACCCCATCCGACCCCCACCCATGTCCTGCTCCTGACTGCCCCCCTCAGAAACCGCAACTCATCAACGCCCCCCCGTTCCTTGTCCCCTGACCACTCCTTCCCAAGACCCCCGACCCTAACTGCCCCCCAGGACCACACCCCCTACCCAACTCGCCCTGCTCCCCGTCCCCTGACTGCCCCGACCCCATCCACTGCCACCCCGACAGACTCCTGGAACTCCCACGCCTACCCAATCCCCCCCTTCCCCATCCCCTGACCGCCCCCCAGAACCTCTGCCTGATCCAACACCCTCCGCCCCCTGTCTCCAGGACTCCCTGCCCCTGCCTTATCCAACACCCCCCCCCCCCCCCCCCGGCTCCAGCCCCTTACCATGCCGCTTATCCCCGCCGGAGCCACACCGGGACCGGGGACCGGGCTGGAGCCGTGCCACCCGGAGCCGGAGCCGTGCTGCCCGGCCAGAGTCGGGGCCAGGGCTGGGCCGGAGCTGCGCCGCGGGGCCAGAGGCGCTCGGAGCCTCACCACGGGGCCGGGGCTGGGGCACTCAGCTGGGGCCAGAGGGAGCCTCCCAGGCCGGAGCCGCTCGGCCGCAGCTGGGACTGGGCCGCGCCTCCCTAGAGCCCTCTTCGCAACCCCCCGCCTCAGCTTACCTGCCGCTGCTTGTTTCCAGGCTTCCTGCGCGAACATCTGATTTGCGAGAAGCAGGGGACGGGGAGGACAAGGCGGGCAAGAGCATTCAGGGGAGGAGGGAGAGGGGAGCTGGGGCCGGGGGTGGGGCAGACAGCTGCTGGAGCTTGGGAACCGGCTCCAGCTCACCACTGGGCGCGGGGCCCGATTCAGGGGAATCGGGAGAATCTGCCTCAAGCCGGCCCTGTCCATTTGTTTTTGTGCCAACATTAAATAACTCTTCTCCCTCCCTGGTGTTTATCCCTCTGTTATATTTAGAGATCAGTCATATCTCCCCTCATCCTTCATTTTGATACGTTAGGCAAGCCAAGCTCCTTAAGTCTCCTCGTGCAAGGTAATTTCTCCATTCCTCTTATCCTAGTAGCCCTTCTCTGCACCTGTTCCTGTCTGAATTAATCTTTCTTAAACATGGGAAACCAGAGTTGCACACACTATTCCAAATGAGGTCTCACCAGTGCTTTGTATAAAGGTAATAACACTTTCCCAGTAGAGATAGCGAATAGCTCACCTGATGCACCCATGAATTACAATAGCCTTTTTCACAGCTACATCATATTGACAGCTCAGAGTCATCTTGTTATTGACCAATACACCCAGGTCTTTCTCCTCCTGTCACTTCCAACTGATACCTCCCCAGATTATAGCAAAAAAATAAAATAAAATTGCTAATCCCTTTGTGCATTGCCTTGCACTGTTAAATTTCATCCCATTTATATTACTCCAGTTTTCAAGGTTGTCCAGTCTTCTTGTATGATATTCTGTTCCTGTTCTGTATTGGCAATATCTCCCAACATAGTCATCTGCACATTTTATTAGCACACTTCCACTTTTTGTGGAAAGGCCATTAGTGACACTGATCAGATTGGTCCCAAGATTGATCCTTGAGGAACTGCACTAGTAAGCTCCTTCCACCCTGACAGTTCACCTTTCAGCATGACCCATTGTAGCCTCCCCTTTAATCAGTTCTTTACAGATTTTTCAATTCTTACATTAATCATAATTTTCTCCAATCTAAAAATTCCCCCATGTGGAACTGTATCAAATGCTTTACTGAAATCCAGGTAGATTAGATCAACTGACTTCCTAGACAAAGGAAATGCCAGTAATCTTCTCAAAAGATAGATATTATCCATCAAGAAAAAAAAATTGAATTCTGCCAAGCCAAAATTATAAAATACTGTTTTTCTTCATTTGGTATGACCGTTATTGCAGTCCAGCTTTAATATCATGTTTGGATAGCATGCAGCCTAGGCCTTTATGGAACTGTTACAGTAAAATTGTGTACACAGCTATGTGATTTTGAATCACATGCCTGTATAATTCAAATATTGCCTTTCATTAATATTTAATTACCAATTCACAACTCTGGCTTTATTTTGTTCTGCCAAACCACCCACGTTCTTGTAGGACAGGGGCGGGCAAACCTTTTGGCCCGAGGGCCACATCTGGGTATGGAAATTGTATGGCGGGCCATGAATGCTCATGAAATTGGGGGTTGGAGTGCAGGAGGGGGTGAAGGCTCTGGGGTGGAGCCAGAAATGAGTAGTTCAGGATGCAGGTGAGGGCTCTGGGCTGGGGCAGAGGGTTGTGGTGTGTGTGGGAGGGAAATGAGGGTGGGACCGAGGGGTTCAGAGGGCAGGAGTGGGATCAGGGCTGCTCCCAGAAGCAGCAGCATCATCTCCACGCTCTGGCTCCTACACAGAGGCACAGCCACTGTGCACTGCCCCATCTGCAGGAGCGGTGCTTGGGGTGGAGCAGCGTGCGGAGTCCCCTATCTGCCCCTACGCATAGGAGCCAAAGGGGGGACATGCTGCTGCTTCCAAAAGCCGCGTGGACCCGTGGCACACGTGGAACGGGGCAAGCCCCAGACCCCACTCCCCTGCAGGAGCTCAAGGGCCAGATTAAAATGTCTGAAGGGCTGAATGCGTCCCCTGGGCCATAGTTTGCCCACCCCTGTTCTAGGAAGTGATATACACAATGCTTACCTTGCTTACTCTTCCCTTGTATTAATTTTAACATTTTGCTCAATGATATTACCAGTATCAGGACAAAAGGTTACAAAATACTGTTTTCTTTTCACATTTTGACACAGGGAAAGGCCAGCACTTGACCAAAAGGTAAATGTATACTAGTTACAAATGTAATTCAAAAACACATGTATCATTAAAGTTATATCACAAATGATTTCATGCATCCATGTGAAACCACATTGTTAACAATAAATATGGTCACTATTTGTGAAAGACCAAAAGGTTAATAACTATAATAAAGTTGTCTATAACATTTTACTTGGGAAAGAAAATACAAATACACTATACTAACGTTTAGTCTTTGGCCACTATGCAGATCCAAATTCATACTTGTAGGGTTGTTTTTAATTTAAAATAAAAGGTGTGTGTGTGGGGGGGGAGAGGGTGACATGATTAAAACAAGCTACTGGAGACCTGGAGTTCTATTCCCATCTCTGCCACTTATCTTGTGTATGACCTTGGGCAAGTAGTCACTTTATTTCTCTGGGCCTCTGCTTCCCCTCCCACCATTTGTCTTGTTTATTTAGAGGTCAGGGGTTCTCAAACTTCTTTGCACCATGACTCCCTTCTGACAACAAAAATTGCTGCACGACCCCAGGATGGGGGAACAAAGCCTGAGCCCTGCCACCCCAGGCAGGGAGGCCAGGGCCAAAGCCAGAGGCCCTCTGCTCTTCAGGGGGGGTGGGGGGGATGCTAGAAGAAATGGGGGCAAAGTCAAATCCCAAGGGCTTCATCCCCAGGCAGGAGGCTTGTAATCTGAGTGTTCCCCCCCCACACACACACACTCAGGGCTGAAGCCTTTGGCCCCAGGCAGTGAGGCTCAGTCTTCAGCCCAGCAAAGCTAATGCCAGCCCTTGGTGACCCCATTAAAATGGGGTCATGACCCACTTTGGGGTCCTGACCCAGTCTAAGAGCTGCTAATTTTGATTATAAAAGCTCTTCAAGACTGGGACTGTCTCTTAGTATAGATAGAGCTGATAGCACTGCCTATTAAGATTGCCTGACAGTTCACATGGAAAGAACCTGTTTTCAGTCACTTATAACTTTTCCAAATGAGCTGTTTGGGTTGAAGTTTTCCATTCCAGGTGTCTGCCTCAGGCTGAATTTCTTTGAAAGTTTCAGACAAAACAGTTGAGCTATGTCCAAGAATGGTTTAACAGTTTACCATATTAAAAAGATTGTGAGCTTTTCTTTGAGAAGCTGTAGTCCCTCCCACCTCCCTCTAATGCCCTGGTGCAAACACTTAAAATTTGGCAAGGGCAGCATGTGTGTCAGGATGTGTCTTTTGCCATCCTCTTGAGGAACTACCCAAATTTGGCCAATTTAAGGCTTTGAACAAGATAATAAATAATAATAATACATGCTCTGAAGAGACTTGTTGGAGCTTCACAACTTGGGTTGCTTGTTCCTCCCCACCCCCACAGCAAATGGTTTATTTTCCCCCAAAAAAGCAGTATCAGTCGACCTAAAACAGTTCATGGATTTTCAGATTTGCCAAATAGCTTTAATCAAACAAAAAATTGAAACAGTTAGGTGAATTCAGAAGAAAAGTTTCATTTCAAGCTGACTCCATTTTTGGTTTTAATTTTGGGCATTTTGACAAGAGCAAAGGAAGACTAGATTCATAAAACGCTGAGTGGAGAGGAGGGGAGAAGGAGAACCTCCCTTATCAGATTTAGACCAATGGTTAGTCTATGATCCATTTTGTTTCAACCCAACTTGAAATTAATTTTCGGTTTGACCCAAAACTAATATCTTTTTATAACTGCCAGTTAACCAAAAACAAACAAATCATTATTCACCCAACTGTGTTAGTGACTAAACTGCTGAAGATTATGATCTGCAATGAACATGCTTCAGCAGGGACACAGGTGCCAAAGAGGTCGAATGGCACTGGAGCCAAAAGCAAGGAAACTGTCTCCCCCTGTGCTCTCAATCTTCTCACTGGTTGGCCACAGCAACATGGAATAGAAAGCCTTCTGAATTTAATGCAGAGGGACCAGACCAGGCCAGGGAGGACAGAAGAAGAGGAGTAGTGGTGAACAAGCTGCAGGGAGGGGAGAGAGATCTTATGAGGAACCAGGATGACAATTAGGACTAGCTGTGCAGGGACACAGGTGCCAAAGAGGTCGAATGGCACTGGAGCCAAAAGCAAGGAAACTGTCTCCCCCTGTGCTCTCAATCTTCTCACTGGTTGGCCACAGCAACATGGAATAGAAAGCCTTCTGAATTTAATGCAGAGGGACCAGACCAGGCCAGGGAGGACAGAAGAAGAGGAGTAGTGGTGAACAAGCTGCAGGGAGGGGAGAGAGATCTTATGAGGAACCAGGATGACAATTAGGACTAGCTGTGCAAAAACTGGGACGAGGAACAGAGGTGTAATGAGATGGGAAGAGGAGCCAGTGGAGGGTGACTGACTGTGAGGATGGAGAGAAAGATCAGACAAGGAGCTGGGAAGGGAAGACTGGGACTCTGATGGGAAGCCCCAGAGTGGAGATTAGGACCAGACTATGACAAGGCCAGGTTGAAGGAGATGGGGCAGAAGGGTCTGTGACCACGAGAGAACCCTCCCCTCCAGAGCTTAGAATGGAACCTAAGATTCTAGAACAAGGGGTGGCCAAACTGCAGCTCATGAGCTGCAAGCTACACCTTTTTTTAACTACAGTTAAAATGCAGCTTGCAGAGCCCCCCCCCTCCCCCCTCCATTCTCTGCCTACGAGATCGGGGGGGGGGGGAGGGCGGAGAGGGGGGGAAGGGAAGCTCGAGAGTTTTCCCTGCAGTGGGGTGGTGGGGCTAAGGGCTTCTGCCAGAGACAACTAGTGCCTGCTTGGGGGTGGGATGCACACAATTTAAAGCTTCACGCCCCTCAACAGCTTGAGTAGTGCCCTCCAGGCACGCACTCCTACCCTCAGTGACCCTTCCCTGCAGCTCCCAGCTGTTTGCCACTGCCTCTCCCCATGGCCACAGCTCCCAGCTTGCCGGCTCCAGCAGCTGCCACGCAGAGAGGGGGCCCAGCAGGACTGGAGCAGGGCCAGCAAACCCTGCAAAAATTGGGGGGGGGGGAGGGGAAAAGAGAGAAAGACATGACCCCATGTGTCATCTCTGGCTTCTGCCCAGCAGGAAGGGGTGATGTCTCAGGGCTTCAGCCCTGCAGGTTGTGCCTGCTGGGGCTTGGCACTTCAGCAGGAGCAGGGCTAAAGCCCCAAGCCTGGGCAGGCACCTCCTGCAGGGCTAAAACCCTGAGACCCTCTCCCTCCCTGCAGGGCTGAAGCCCAGAGCTCTGTCAGGCACGACTCAGCTCTTGAGCTTCTGAAGGTTGTCATCTGCAGCTCTGAGGGTCAGTAAGTTTTGGCCACCCCTGTTCTAGAGTCTCACCATGCCTCTATCAACAGATATCAGTGAAACTCACCAGTAGAGTGTTTCATCCTGCTTTAGTGCTGGTCCACAGAGGATAACAACTACTACTGTCATCAGTTCAACTCAAAGGTCTGTGCAGTGGACCCTGCTAATTAACCATGTGGGTGACAAGCAGATGCCATATAAATGGGATTTCTGGTATTTCAGTTGGCATTTTTAATAGCTGAGAAATTTACACACAACACTTCATTAAAAAAACATTAAGGTTGCAAAGTTGAGCTCTCAAAAATTAGGAAGTAGCAGAATTAAAGTTACAAGTGCAACCTTAACTTGGTCCCCTTGTGCATATGCATTATGATGCAGGCTTTAAATTACATGATTACACACTATTTTTTCCCACAGGACCCCTGCTTCATTCAGTGTACAAAATAGATCATGCTCACTGAATGAGCAACTATTCAATAACAGTGTTTTATCCTTGTAACGGGGTTTGCTACTCACCGCTTGGCAGCAACTCCTTTTGGTGCATCTAGGGGATTAGCTCGCTACTGTCCGCACTCTGACCTGTGGTTGTGCAGACCATTACCTCAGTCAACCACTCTGCAGTCCCTCCCCTCTTTTGCTAATCTGAAGCTGCAGCACACAGGTATTTTCTACAGGCTTTTCTCATCACTATAGCATCTGAGTGATTCACAAAATTTGTTTTCACAATACCCCTGTGAAATACCTTATTATTCCCATTTTATAGATGGGGAACTGGTCCATCCTGAATGGCAGGGTTCCTGTGGGAAAAAATAGTATGTGATCATATAATTAGAGACTTAACACATATGCACAAAGGGGCCAAATTCAGGTTGCACAGGCAAAGTGTGAGGGTACTAGAGTGTCTCAAAGAAACTTCAGAATTTTTTTTAACATGGCAAAACAATGTTTTTTTCCCTAATCTCATTTCAGAAAAGGCTGAAACTTTGCAAAATACACAGTCCGAGGCAGACACCAAACATGGAAAAGTTCTGCCAAACTTAAACTGTTATGGGTAAATTATAAGCAACTGAAAATTGAAAAATAATGGGAAGTGTTGAGCAACTGAAACAGGCAGCACTGTTTGCTCCATATATAACTCAAGAGATCAAAAATCCTCCCCTAAAATCATGAGATTTAAAAAAACAAACCCATACACTTTTTTTAAAGACTGTCTTGACTTTTAAACTCCCCTCACTCCTCTGCTAATAATTTCAGGTTGAAGAGCAGGGCTGTAACTAGGGTGGGGTATGAGGAGCAGCTGCCCCGGGCGCAGAGCCGGCGGGGGTACAAAAATGGAGCGGCACAGGATCAGGCCCAGCAGCATCAGTCCTCCTGCAAGATTGAGCCCTGCAGCATCAACCAAAGCCCAAGGTGCTTAGTACCCCCCCACACACACACACATCACACGATCACGGGTTCAGTGACTCTGGCCAGAGCAGGCTCTCCCCAATGCTAGGATGGCAGGGGAAGGTGGGCATGGCTCTGAGTGCTGGCTGGTAGGAAGGGCTTCACAGCTGGTTCCCAGGGACCTAGGTGCAGCCACTGGAGGTAGGAGATGGGCTGGAGGACAGGGGGTACCACGCAGGGAGAGGGGGCAGGGGGCTAGGGACATGAGGCACAGCCTGGGTTATGGGAGAAGGGGATACATGAGTGCAACACAAATGATTAGGGGCATGGAGCATCTGCCATATGAAGCGAGATTAATAAGACTGGGACTTTTCAGCTTGGAAAAGAGACGAATAAGGGGGGATATGATAGAGGTCTATAAAGTCATGATGGGCGTGGAGAAAGTAAATAAGGAAGTGTTATTTACTCCTTCTCATAATACAAGAACTAGGAGTCACCAAATGAAATTAATAAGCAGCAGGTTTAAAACAAACAAAAGGAAGTATTTTTTCACACAATGCAGGGTCAACCTGTGGAACTCCTTGCCAGAGGATGTTGTGAAGGCCAAGACTATAAACAGGTGTCAAAAAAGAACTAGATAAATTCATGGTGGATAGATCCATCAATGGCTATTAGCTAGAATGGGCAGGGATGGTGTCCCTAGCCTCTGTTTGCTAGAAGCTGGGAATGGGCAACAAGGAATGGATCACTTAATGATTACTTGTTCTGTTCATTCCCTCTGGGGCACCTGGCATTGGCCACTGTCGGAAGACAGGATACTGGGCTAGATGGACCATTGGTCTGATCCAGTATGGCTGTTCTTATGAGTGTCAGCATAGCCACTAGGAAAATGAGGGGTGCACAAGTGGGGTTATGTGACGGAACATACATGAAATGCTACAAAATTTATATCTGTGCATACGGATATGAGCAGATATAAATTGGTATCCGCAGAACTGTAGGGCTCTACCAGGAACCTCAGCAGTGAAAACAGCAGCCTGTCAGGCCACCGCTCCCAGGAGCCAGTGCCCTGTGCTGGCAGCTTCGCTGGAGTGGCTGTATCAACCCCCAGCCCTGCCCACTGCACTTGCGTGACCAGGGACAGCTGCTGGTGAGCCTGGGGCCTGCTCAAGTGGGTGGGGCTGGATGCAGAGCTGGGGGCAGTACAGCCACGCTGGAGGAGCTGCCAGTGAAGGGCCCACCAGGCTGCTGCTTTCGCCTCTGCGGTTCCCAGTAGAGCCCTGCAGCTCCGCAGATAAGGATTTATAACTGTGGATATCCGTATCTACAGATATAAATTTTGCATCCATGGAGGGCTCTAGAAATGTGCTAAGTGCTGTACTGATTTGTGCCATAAGGGACTGTGTGGACAGTTAGCTCAGGAGGAAGCTGTTCCCTTCCCCAGACCTGCTGTCTGGCCATGCACCACTGGCTCTGCTCACACTCCCTAACCTGTGGGCAGGGCTGAGCCCTGGCAGAATAGTGTCACCGGCCTGGGGCCTGGCCCTTCCCAGTGCTGGGGTAGAGAGGGCACCTGGGGGTAAGGCTCTCATTAAAGTTGCTAATCACCAGTTGTGCCTACTAAAGGGTATTTAGAATTTAATCAGACTCATCCCTGGCCAGGGTTTCTCTGTTAATAAGCCAACATGCTGAGCTGCACAGCTGTGGCTCTGGGGCGGCCTGGCTGAACATGCCACTGGCACACACCCCCGGGGCACTGCTCAGGCCACTCACAGGGTCGGTGCCATGCTGGGGCCTTTGCTGCACACAGGACTGATCTCTGGCCCTTGGCTGTTGACAACTGCATGGCAATTGCAAGGAGGAAAGGTCTCCTAGAGCCTCATATGGCAGTGAGCACCCCCTGGCACTCACCTGCACTCAGCTCCATGGAACTGGGGAGTCCCAGGCTGGAATTCCAGCTGAGAGGGCTGGAGACTCAAGTTTTCCACAACTGCTGATGAAATGACATCCCCTGTCACTCACACACAGATTTCAAATTATAGTGGCCAACTTTTATTTGACCCTGTTCTATTCTGTAACAACCTTTTCACTGCCCTGAACCGGTCACACTGGGATGGCGAAGGAGTAACTCAGGGAGGTACTGCTGTGTTGTGACAGTTCCACAGCCCATTGGAACCGCCACGTGTCACTGTGCTGCACACAACAGCCTTGGAGAGCTTCACAGCGATGGCTGGCACAGGGGCCCAAGGGGAGGAAGGGGCGGTTCAGCTCTGCATGCAGAGAGTGTGGGGAGAGTGACCCAGCTGCAATGGCAGGTCCGCAGGCAGCGAGCAGGGTGTGACCAGGCTGCTGTGAGGCAGGTGCCCCAGGGGGATAAGTATTCCAGGGAGCATCTCCTGGTAGCCAGGTTCCATGGACGGGGGCAGCTCCAGAGGATGTCACTGGCCGGTGCAGGGCTTCTTTGGGGCAGAGGCAAGAGTGTGTCAGGGGCACAGCTCAGAGCTGTGCTGCCTGCCCTGCCTGGGGAGCAGCCAGCTGTGCAGAGGTGGCTCAGTTCAGGAAGCAGGGCAGGAAGAGCTTCTGGGCAGCCAGCCAGTGCCCTGGCTTCCACAGCGCAGAGAGCCAGGGTCCTGAGCGGGCCATGCAGCCCCCACCAGCTTCTGATTTGCCAGCTCCTGGCTGGAGATGACAGTTTTCAAAGTGTGGGTTGCGTCCCTCCACAGAGGTGTGCCCCACAGTTTGAAAACCTCTGTGCTAAAGTGAAGGCAGAAATCTGGGGGGATGTGATCTCCATGTGTTTCCCCCCACATCACCTCTAGGGGGTGCTTGCTTGCCCTGGGTGCTAAAATGTTTAGTTATGGCTCTGTTGAAGAGTCAAACTTTAGCACACAAAAATGCAGGCCTCTCCCTGGCTGCTCAGATAGAGATTCCACTTACCCTCTCCTCATTCCTAGGAGAATTGCCATCCATTTCCTACATTACCACCTTGACTTTCTCCCCTCCTTGTTTATGTCCTTTGATACAGTAGAACCTCAGAGTTACGAACAACCTCCATTCCCAGGGTGTTCATAACGCTTAGGTTCTACTGTAAAAGAAGGGCTGGATGGGAAGTAGTTTGAGAACCACTGACTTAATTAGTGTATCATGGTTCACTCTCACACACAGAACTTACATTTCTTTTTAGGATAGACGAGTTACAGATATACATACAGTATTAAAGAACTTTCAACTTATATCATTCATAAAAACAATAATGTCACAGTAAAAACAATATGGATTGGTTTAGCTGTTTGCAAGAACCAATATTTCTCTCACTCCTCCGTACCCTGCCCAAAACTTCTCTGCCACAGACTGGGCAGCATTGCCTGCGCCACAACTCCTCCGCCTGCTCCCCTCCTCTGTCCACCCTGCTGTCCCTGCCCCTGCTCTAGACCTCTCCCTCTCCACAACCTCCACCAGTCTCTGCCTGCTTTTTAACTCAGGTGGATCTTCTGTTGTCATTAGTCTGTTCAAGCATGTCTCTGGAGTGCTGGTATTGCTTCAAATTACCTCTTGAAGAATTTGGTAGAACCAGCCAAGTCCATGTTCCAGATAGGGTTTCAGACTACACCTCCCATCAACTCCCCCCAAAGAATCTACCTCAAGCCGTTAAACGGTGTTCTGTGTTCATTGAGCTCTGTTAAAAAGTCCAAATAATGAAATCTTGAGCCTTTTGTGTCTCCATTCCCCCAATTTCCTAACCTCACTCATTAGGAGTTAATGTTTGACTTGCAACAGTTTAAATATTACAGCCCTGGACTTGGCATTTTCCCTCCTTTCCCCCCCACTGATATTGGTTATCTATTAAGTGGAGGGAACTGTAAGTCTAACCTGAGGCAGTCAGGAAGCATTTTCAGAATAACAGTGATGGTATTTTTACCCTCTGAGCCCTCTGTAATGCCCGGAGCAAAAAGTCTCTTTTTGACCTGTTTTCCAGATGCAGTTTCTCCTCATACCTGCATCTCCTTTGTTTCAACAGTTTCGGTCTTTAGCTCATTTTTTAAAGATAGATGACATTTGGGATGACACCTGAAACATCATTAGCAGGCACAAATGTCTTCTAATGATATCCACTTTTGCTGGCAGGAAGGCCTTATGTCCTGTGTTAGGGTTACTACCGTGCTGCCCTGTCACACATGGATCTGTCTGTCTGAGCCAGTTAAGCTTCCACCTCTCATTTCCCTTTTGTTTGTCGTTTGAATCCCTGGCATCCAAAAATGTGTGTTTGTTTTATATACATACATAATTATTGTCTGTGTATTTGTGTGTAATGCCCAGCACCTCTCTGGATTTCCCCCTACACCTTCTCCTCCACACCCCAGGGGAGCTGCAGTGGAGTAGAATTCTGCACAGTGCAGGTTGGATGTTCCACTTTGCACAGACTCCTGAAATCTTGCCTCTCTGGGATGGAGGGGAATGACATCATTTGTTTTCCCATAGGACCTGCTTTGGCTGCGAAAAGGTGGCTAAAATGTGGATTGTATTGTTAAAAAAAACTTCTGTGTGGACAACTCAAGTGTGCTACATCTGAACAGTGGAGAGTGTCACAGTGGTTACAACAGCCACACTTATACTTGTAGTACAGGCATGTCCATAACATCAGCAACTGCCTCCTGCCAGCATGCCACAGAGCACAAAAAATGCAGATTAGTTGACAGTGATTAAATTGCCAGCAGCTCCCAAGCACTTTGTCAATTCTAGTACTCCCATTATTAGTATCACTAGAGGAGCTGGAAAGGCAACTAATTAAGACTCAGGCTTGCAGTTAAATCATTTTCATTGCCAGTTCAGCAGCACCTGTTGAATGGGTACCCAGCAGTTAGTTACCCATTCTCAGGTAATTTTTCTAGCATAGACAAGATTTTGATGACTGAAGTCAAGAAAGAGAAAAAGCAATTGAGAAAGGAAGGAATTTTTAATCTGTTTAAAACTTCACTTGTTCGTTTTTAAATTCATTTAGTTGATTAGAGAACATTTTAGAACATTACCATCTTTGTTAAAGTTTCTACCCAGCCACATGCTTTCAATTAAGAGGGAAAAACTCACAATACACAGCTCAGATATTTAGGAGATCCTCCAGCAAAACCAGGAAAGACCAGACTCAACATTACTGGTATTTCTAACGTAAAAAAGAAAACAAACAACCCAGCTTTCAGGCCTTCATTATGCATCACCAAAAAAAAAAAAAGGGGGGGGGGCAAATGCCCAATTTACAAAAAAATCTCTTGTGGGTGATCCAAGGGTTAAGTTTTTAAAACTGTGCATGGTATGAGGAAACCAAGAATTCTGGTGTTTGATGAAAACATTTATTTTCAGTTGCAATTGCTCACAGCACCACTTCTGAAAATAATCTTTTTTTTTTTTTTTTTTTTGCCTGTTTAAGTTCTTAAGTATGTGCTTTCCAGCCTAGAGTGTATTCAGTAAAGTGATCATTTTTTAAGTATGCAAACCTGTTGACTATGATTAGGAGTACAATTTCTGTTCTATTTTGAAAATACTCCAACATACTTAAACAGATGGCTATGATCCCAGATCAGTCTATTTATTTTGGTACTCTCATCTGGGTATGCAGTAGCTTTTGTACTCCTGCTGAATATGTAATGATGTGTAATTCTACACTTGATGCATACAACTGCCCATTTTGTGCATGCAAGTCAGGAGCATATGTTTAAGAATGCAGTCTGAGTACAAAACCTCTCCACATCCCTCCCACATACACGCACAGCTGGGTGTAAATTCTGTTAGGCATGGTACACCCACCCATTTTTATCCTTAGTCCATAAGTGACATTTTTAGGAGTATTACACAGAAAACACTCAGTTTGCACTATTACAACATAGCACTGCAGTTTCTGATGGGGTATCAGATACCCCTAAAATCTTTATCCTACATCTGATCCTTCACGCTCTGCTTTTTCTGGTTTTACTGGCAGTTTTTGAAGTGAAAAAATTAATTCTTTTATCAGTTATAAGCTAGCTAAGGCTGAGTCCTAGGAAGTGTGAACTTCTCCTATTCATCGTCAGGGGCATCTGTGTATTTTTATCTCCACAGTCAGCATCTCACTTTTTCTATTGACATGGACTAGTTGTGTGAAACTGCTCACCAGTTGGAGTAAGGGACTCTCACTTTGAGACACTCAAATACTATGGGGATGTTCATCATATAAAACCTAGAAACAAAAGTGGAATAATTAAAAAAAAATCATCAGCATTTTCCAGCTGCTAATGTGGCCCCACTTCTGAGGCTGTCAAGACCTAAAAACCTTTGGAGTCTGTGGGCCAGCCGCCACAGGCTGTTTTTGTGCTGGATGTAGATCTAGAGAAACAGTTTATGACAAAAGCAATAATACCAAAGAAACTCACAGCAAAGAGTGAAAGGACCTGTACTCTCCCTGCTCCACTTTCAAGCAGCTGCAGTGCATTTACAGCTCTTACCTGTATTGTGCTAAGGTAATGACTAGAAGATGTAATTTGGATCATTGCTGTTAGTTCATTTCTAGGGGTCCTGATGATGCAATTGGTTAAGCTGTTGCTGAGATGTTTCTAGGGTCAGGAATATACCATAATTTCATTTGATTGCTGGATTTGCTACAGGTGGCCACATTTAGTCCTAATTCAACTCTACAGGGAGCCCAGATATGTTTGATTTTGTCTTCAGAGTTAGAATGAGAGCCCATTGGGGCATAGAGTATAAAACTGGGTGTGTTAGCAGTTAGTAGATTGAATCATAACTTAATTATAGGAGCAAGTTAGATTTTACCTTACTGTTATATTAGGTTTCCTTTGAATTTTTCTCTGAAAGTCAGAAAACAACAGGCTTATGATACTATATCATAACAGCACAAGAATTTCTTGATGCAGAAACACTATAGCCATATATTATTACTGTTATATCTTCACAATGGTTAAGACTTCTTGACTTTTATCAAACATAAGAGCGGCATAAGAAGCAATTTCTCAGTGATAGATCATCTCCAAATAGTGAATCACGTTCACTAGAAGGCTGGCAAGTGAACAGACATTCTGTATAGCTTTTTTTTTGCACTATGAAAAAGCAGAAATTCAAGAATACTAAAAATTGTAATGATCATGTAATTATTACTATTTTAATTCTCTCCTCACTGATTGTTATACAAGATCTTACTTCTGATAGGACACATGCCATGCATGATACGTAGATTTACTCAAAGTAAACCTGGTGCAAAATTATGGTCTGTATCCCATCAGGCTCAAATAGAATTTCCCATTGATTGCAGTTGGGAGTTCTGCTTGAAAATCAATGGCATGATATAGCTTTATATTGAGTCCAAATACAATGGTCACCATTAAAGTCTTTACAAATGCTTTGGCCACTGTATCTGAGGTAAAAAAAAATATTTTGTTTAGATAAGAAGCTAACAACAGTGAATAAATGGTAAATTTTCAGAATGGAGAGGGGTAACTAGTGGTGTTCCCCAAGGGTCAGTCCTAGGACCAATCCTATTCAACTTATTCATAAATGATCTGGAGAAAGGGGTAAACAGTGAGGTGGCAAAGTTTGCAGACGATACTAAACTGCTCAAGATAGTTAAGACCAAAGCAGACTGTGAAGAACTTCAAAAAGATCTCACAAAACTAAGTGATTGGGCAACAAAATGGCAAATGAAATTTAATGTGGATAAATGTAAAGTAATGCACATTGGAAAAAATAACTCCAACTATATATACAATATGATGGGGGTTAATTTAGTTACAACTAATCAGGAAAGAGATCTTGGAGTCATCGTGGATAGTTCTCTGAAGACATCCACACAGTGTTCAGTGACAGTCAAAAAAGCAAACAGGATGTTAGGAATCATTAAAAAAGGGATAGAGAATAAGATGGAAAATATCTTATTGCCCTTATATAAATCCATGGTACACCCACATTTTGAATACTGCGTAAAGATATGGTCTCCTCATCTCAAAAAAGATATACTGGCATTAGAAAAGGTTCAGAGAAGGGCAACTAAAATGAGTAGGGGTTTGGAATGGGTCCCATATGAGGAGAGATTAAACAGGCTAGGACTTTTCAGCTTGGAAAAGAGAAGACTAAGGGGGGATATGATAGAGGTATATAAAATCATGAGTGGTGTGGAGAAAGTGAATAAGGAAAATTTATTTACTTATTCCCATAATATAAGAACTAGGGGCCACCAAATGAAATTAATGGGCAGCAGGTTTAAAATAAATAAAAGAAAGTTCTTCTTCACACAGCGCAAAGTCAACCTGTGGAACTCCTTGCCTGAGGAAGTTGTGAAGGCTAAGACTATAACAGGGTTTAAAAGAGAACTAGATAAATTCAGGGAGGATAGGTCCATCAATGACTATTAGCTAGGATGGGCAGGGATGGTGTCCCTAGCCTCTATTTGTCAGATGGTGGAGACGGATGGTAGGAGAGAGATCACTTGATCATTACCTGTTAGGTTCACTCCCTCTGGGATACCTGGCATTGGTCACCGTTGGTAGACAGGATACTGGGCTGGATGGACCTTTGGTCTGACCCAATATGGCCATTCTTATGTTCTTAACAACAGGCCATATGCTTCCAGCGGTTGGTTGCTAAAAAGTGTAACTATGCCTTACATAAAAAGAACAGGAGTACTTGTGGCACCTTAGAGACTAACAAATTTATTAGAGCATAAGCTTTCGTGGACTACAGCCCACTTCCGAAGAAAGTGGTGCCACAAGTACTCCTGTTCTTTTTGCGGATACAGACTAACACGGCTGCTACTCTGAAATATGCCTTACATAATCTGCCTCCAATTCAATGCAAAAGCTGAAGCCTTCAATTTGTTAGGCTGCTGAACTAATTTACAATATAAAAAACACTCCCACATGAACGAACAACATAGTAGTAAGAGGAGCCCTTCCTTATGAAGAAGTGGGGGCTCAGCAACCTCTTCAGCACTATCCCCTTTTTTCCTGGATCACATAGAAGCATCAGTGCTGCTACAGTTTCCACAGGGATGGGGACTGATAGGCAGCATGGCCTAGTGATGGAATACTAGGCTGGGATGCAAGAGACCCACGTTCTCTTTCCAGCTTACTCACTGACCTGCTGTGTGACGTTGGGTCATCTCACCTCTCTGTTGCTCTGTTTCCCCTCTTACTCTGACTCTTACTAGACAAGAAAGTTCTCCAGGGCAGGGACTGCATCTTAAGCAGTGCCTAACACAATGAGGCTTTGATTTTGGTTGGTGCCTCTAGGCTCTACTGTAACAAATAAAAAATAGGACTTAGTGATCAGGGATGGAGCCATGGGGATGCACATCATATATTGCCCCAAAGCCCACTCACCCAGAAGAGCTTATTAAGGGAAAATAACAGTCTAGGCTGTATTGTATTTTCTGTAGAGCCCTCCTCTGTGGCAGGGGATTCCCCTTTAAGCACAGAGCTGCAACAGAGTCATAAGAACCCTACACTGATGTTCCTGGCCTCCATGGGTCCCACAGAGGCATGGGGCTTGAGGTGGGTTCTGCAGGATATTCTGTTGGAGGACAAGCCCACCCCACTCAATGGAATGATATGATGAAATCATGAGGCGCTCACAAATACTTCCTGCTCTCAAGTTCCCTTCTGCAGGCTTTCCCCAGGGGAGCAGTCTGGCCTACAAATACAAACTTGGCATCACAAACTCTAACACAGAAATGTGCATATTTCTATGGCCTAAGCATACATGAACATCTGCAAATGGTGGTAGAGGTGGAGTGAGTTTCAGATCAAACTGCAAGAGGCTTAGAGAAGTTTTCTGCAAACTTTAAGGTACATTTGTCCCTCACTACAGATTCTGTAATGTATGGTATTGCAATGCTTTTCATCTTCCCCAGGAAAGAAACCACTCCTCAGTCGGTGCTTTTAGACAAATTTATTGCTTGTTATACTGAAAACAGTGTCAAGACATGAATCTTGAGACTTGCCATCATGTAACAAACCAGAGGTGCTGAGCTGGTGCCCTCAAACATTTGTACTTTGACAGAAAACTAGATGTGGTGACAATAACTTTGTGATCAGCACAGAAAGCTATAGTTGCTGAGTCAGTAATTCTCAGAGACTTGTGCCTTCACATCAGCCCAGCCTGCTGAAGTATGAATGAGTGACTTGACATTATCTCAGCAAGCAATGCTGAGACAATGATATCAGGGTAGCCTGTGTTTTGATATCAGACCAGCAAGCTAGAGGTCCTGAATCAGAAATCCCACAAAGGCTCAGCCTTAGCATTCAAAGGCTGCTAAGTTAATGACCTCACAGTGGCCTGTCCCTAACATCAGACCTGCAAGCTAGAGGTGCTGAGCATGTGATGTCACAAAGCTCTTTGCCTTGACATTATCTCAGCAAGCTAGTGATCCTGAGCCAAAGACTTCATAAGGGTCTAAAACTAAACATGGAGTTGGGGGAGGGGGAGAAATATAAGAATATGGGCAAGTGAGTAAATTTATGAGGAGCCAGAGATTATGTGAAACAGATTTTGGGTGTGGGAGTTTGAGGAGAGAGAGGGAGGGAGCTAATGTATGATTTTCGATGAAAGGCAAGAGAGAACATTGATATGAAAAGAGTGCGGAAATCAGCAACAAGGAAGGGTAATTATATTTTCTTTAAATTCCCTTTTTAGTGACTACTTAGATGCCTTCCATTGTAGAAGGATCATCCATTTGAACTAGCATTCACTTGTACTTTTTTGTGGTTGTGATGGAGTTGAGACCACTCTGCACCTTGCAGGTTCAAATAATGAGTTCAGATCTGTTGTATTAAGTTACATGGAATAAATGTGCTAAAGATGTTAACATAACCCAGTCACTGTCCAACATTAAACAGTGTTAAACAAGGTCTGGGGTTTGGTATACAGAGACCTCAGCCTGTTTATTACGTTGGCAAACACATCATTAAAAATTAATTTGAGTTTTTATTAAAGATACAGAAAAGGAAAAACAGTTAAAGCTTTTGAAATATAAATCATTAAATAATTGCTTTTATTTTTATCAATATCCTTTGTTCCTTTTCCCTCTAACCGGAGAGGGTTTTAGAAGGAACTACCCCTTGTTTGACAGTCTCTTAGTATTAAAGATGGTAATAACTGTCCTTTTGGGAAAAGAAGTTAGCTGAGATGGGCTGAAGTTGTTAAAGTCAGTTTTAGAAGGAAAAGCCCCCTTGTTTGACAGATGGTATCAGAGATAACAGTTATCCCAGATGCTATTTGGGATTCAGCTGGAGCCAGTAGAGGTGGTGATGTCATCTGGGTCCCTCTCGCTGGCCCGGTTGTTACCTGGGGTTTTGCTGAACCCATAGCTCTTGGTAACTTTACTCATTGTAAGGCAGTGTCAGGAAATAAATAAATCAAGACACAGCCCATCCAGCCAATAAATATGTAACCCTTCTGCCATGTGGAGATGGCAGAAACCAGGGCCAGGTTCAATATCTAGGGTTTCCATTTCAACAATACAACACAGAACCATCTCAAGCCCCCACCCAGTAACCTGGGAAAATTACACACAACCCCTTGGGTGCCTCTGAGAGGCAATACTTCCCCTCTCACTAGCACAGCGTCTGAGTGTAGAAAAACTTTTAATGAAAGGATGGAAGTCACCCGATACTAATTAGGGAAAATTCCATAAGCAGGATTCATAAATATAAAACTGTAAACATGACACCCACTCCAGAGTGCATGCGGCAGTGCCTTCCGCCTCATGTTCTTGAGTTCTACAACCAAAAGTTCCTTTACTGTGCTCCCCTCTGCTTCCTCACCATACCCCACTCACAGTGGTTGTCCTTGGTCAGTAAGGACCCAGATTTCAGAAATGCATCTATGTGAGTTCACCGCCAACCTGGGGAAGAAGACACCTGGCTTGCTCTGCCATCTGAGCACTTGCTCTGGCTAGCTGCCTCACCAGCCGCTGTTCCTCTCTGCTGGCCGCCCTGCAAGCCACTGCTCCTCACCGCCTGGCCACCCTGCCAGCTGCTGCTCCTCGCTGCCTCCCAACTGCTCACCTCTTTTGCCCGGTGACTGCTTCCTGCTTTCACCGGTTGCTCCCACTACCTGCCTGTCAGTCACCTCCTGCTGCCACCTGCCTCTCTGCTGTGACTTCTGTAGGTCAGCCTCTTAGTGATTTTTAGCTCTCAGCAGGCTGGGCAGAAACACTGCCCCACCACAAGTGAGTTCAGCTCTCATTGAGTATTTAATATAACAAAAAGGCCCTTAATGAAGCCTAGTTAGCTCTAGCTTTGAGTGGGGAGGAACAGGCTAAACCAGATCAGGGACTCTTAGGAAGAGTCCACACCTCCTGGCTTGGACACCTGTCCCCACCCCTCTTACTTTCACAAAGGTCTGGCATTTGAGCCCCTTGCTTAACAGAGTCCTTTCTGCTGAGGATGACCCCATCATTTGGGACAGGTTAAGCACAATTCTGCTCCCCTTTATTCATACAATAAAGCCAACAACATTGATAACAGCATTTCACTACACCTGCATTCAGTACTAAAGACTAACAGATTTATTTGGGTATAAGCCTTCATGGGTAAAAAACCCACTTCTTCAGATGTATAGTGAAAAGTGCAAGGTCATGCATTTAGGGATTAATAACAATAATTTTTGTATAAACTGGGGACGCATCAGTTGGAAGTAACAGAGGAGGAGAAGGACCTTGGAATATTGATTGATTACAGGATGACTATGAGTCGCCAATGTGATATGGCCATGAAAAAAGCTAATGTGGTCTTGGGATGCATCAGGCGAGGTATTTCCAGTAGAGATAAGGAGGTGTCAGTACCATTATACAAGGCACTGGTGAGACCTCCTATGGAATACTGTGTCCAGTTCTAGTCTCTCATGTTTAAGAATCATAGAATCATAGAATATCAGGGTTGGAAGGGGCCTCAGGAGGTCTAGTCCAACCCCCTGCTCAGAGCAGGACCAATCCCCAACTAAATCAAAAGAAGGATGTATTCAAACTGGAACAGGTACAGAGAAGGGCTACTAGGATGATCCGAGGAATGAAAAGCCTGTCTTATGAAAGGAGACTCAAAGAGCTTGGCTTGTTTAGCCTAACCAAAAGAAAGCTGAGGTATGATTGCTCTCTATAAATATATCAGAGGGATAAATACTACAGAGGGAGAGGAATTATTTAAGCTCAGTACCAATGTGGACACAAGAACAAATGGATATAAACTGGCCATCAGGAAGTTTAGACTTGAAATTAGATGAAGATTTTTAACCATCAGAGGAGTGAAATTCTGGAACAGCCTTCCAAGGGGAGCAGTGGGGGCAAAAGACATATCTGGCTTCAAGACTAAGCTTGATAAGTTTATGGAGGGGATGGTATGATGGGATAGCCTAATTTTGGCAATTAATTGATCTTTGACTATTAGCGGTAAATATGCCCAATGGCCTGTGATGGGATGTTAGATGGGGTGGGATCTGAGTTACTACAGAGAATTCTTTCCTGGGTGTCTGGCTGGTGAGTCTTACCCACATGCTCGGGGTTTAGCTGATTGCCATATTTGGGGTCGGGAAGGAATTTTCCTCCAGGGCAGATTGGCAGAGGCCCTGGGTTTTTTTTGCCTTCCTCTGCAGCGTGGGGCATGGATCACTTGCTGGAGGATTCTCTGCACCTTGAAGTCTTTAAACCACAATTTGAGGACTTCAATAGCTCAGACATAGGCTAGGGGTTTGATATAGGAGTGGGTGGGTGAGATTCTGTGGCCTGCGTTGTGCAGGAGGTCAGACTAGACGATCATAATAGTCCCTTCTGACCTTAAAGTCTATGATTCTAAGAAGTGTTCAAATGTCCATCAAGCTCAGACTTCTCCTTTTTATATCCAATCTGTTAGTATTACATGGCTTGTTCATTTAAAAAAAAAAAAACCAAACCAGCTGAGCTGAAGTTAAGCATGGATTTTTCTAGCCTGTTAGGCAGGGAATTTTCCATCAGTTAACCTGATGTATTTCATAAAGCAACAGTTAAAGTATTGCCAGACTTTCCATTTTGCAAATCTCTTGTTGAAGTCAACAGTAGTATTGTCAACTTCAGTAGGTTTAGAGGCCTTCTGTTTTTTCACAGAGAGAACTCTTCTTTGCTTCAAAGGGAATTTTGCCTGTTAAAAAAATATTGGACTGCTGGTATAGCTCACTGAAAATATCTGTTTAAAACCAATGGGCCTGACTTTCAGAAATGCTAAGCACCTGCAGCTCCCACTGATTTTAACTGATGTTGAGATTCATATGCCATAGATTTGGGTGCAATAATTTGTCTGAAAAATTATGCACAAGTAGCCTTTTCTAAAAATATATGGATGAAGCCGGTGTTGAACTTTTCACAAGTCCAACACCTGTCCCTGCTTTATCCATCTTAGATGTAGTCCACAGTGTACTAAAAAGTACTTTCTGCTGGGTAAGCCTTAGCACATCAGGGCTCAGGTAAATGATTTAAGATGTCTGTTAACTTTATTCCATACTTTATCAATCACAAAGTTCAGATCTTTGCTCTATGCATTATTTATTTATTTGTCCAAAGAACATTAGTAGTAGACAGCAATAAATTATATATTGTTGAAGCCTTACATTTAATCCCAGCAGAAGCTTTGTCTAGCATAACCACATATTTTTTGAAGTTCAGAACTTGTTTCAACATGTAGCTCAGTGGCAAACATTGCTGGTATTTTTCCTCTTTTTTACAATGCTGCTTTACTATAGAAAGAGAAATAACTGCTGTAAGAGAAAATTCCTTTTTAATCCAATTCTGAATGCCAGATTTCCTAGTATAATTGTTTTTCTATTAATAAGCACCTGTAGCAGAATTTGGCCCAATTTTATATGTGTTCCTCTTTATGGAAGAACCTTTATGTATTGGTCTCTATCATTCATACAAGCTCAATTGTATTTTTAATGCGAATTTTATATGTATCCACCCTTAATTTGGTATGTCTTTAATTAAATGTTAGCAATAAGATACCCTGGTACACTTATTTTAAATACACTACTGTCCAAACTTGCACAGAAACAGAATTTAAAAGATAACACAATGACTGATTAAAAAAGGCATGCAACATTGAGAGAGACTGGACCTGTATCAATGTGCTCTTAAGGCTGTCTGAAATACCATCTTATTTGACCTCAAGATGCAAGGGAATCTATTTTCAGTTGTCCTCACTGGGATAGTTTGGATTGAAGTCTCTATTGAATGTCTAAAGCCAGGGCAATCAGCTATTGAACATAGGACAGTGAGCACTCCCAGTGCAGAGGAATGCCTAATTAGATTAGCTTTACTAATCTGATTTTAAAGGTAAAAGGATACAACAAGTGCATATGCATATATTAAAGGAAAAGAGCCAAAGAATTGCAATACACCTGAGATGATGATGTATGTTGAAATATCAAGTGGGAACAGATGGTTAGGCACATACCAAGGTACCAACTAATACACCAAGGTATAAGCCTCTAAAAATTAGTGTTTGCACATGTTTAATACTGGCTTTGTTAGAATTCAGTAGCAAACTTCTTTGAAGATTCCATCTTTACTGAGCTTGTTGCAGCCCAGGGTATAAAGGCTGAGCAAGACTTTCTGTGCAGTTCCTCCTTTGACCTGCTGGGGGCCGCTATGGTGCTGGGCATGAGAACAGAAAACAGGGTGCCTCTTCTCTGCAATCAATGCTTTGCCTTCTGGTGCCCAGACAGCATGGAGAAGTAGGAGGAAACAGCCAGACTAAGGCAAAGGGATTAGAAGCAGAAAGGAGACAGGGGCACAAGGGTATGACAACTGAAGCAATAAGAGCACAAGTGTGTCTCTCATGTCTCTCTTGTGGCTAGTCTACAGAGTATAACAGCCCACTATTATTGCTACTGCTTACTCCAACACCTGAGCTAATGGGATATATGCATGTATTTAAAGCAGAGGTTCCCAAAGTGGGCGATACCGCCCCCTGGGGGGCGCTGGAACGATCCAGGGGGGCAGTAGTAGCCTCGGGTGCAATTGGGGGGCGTTGAATAAAAATAAGGGGGCGGCGGAAGCATAAAGAAAGAAGAGAATATAAAAAAATTTTGAAAAACCGTTCGTACATGTTTCATCTGTTGTGTAACATAGAGTTAAAGTTGTAGTGATTACTTTATTTTCCAAATAAATTCACAAATTATAACCGATCAGGTGTCAAGTCCGCCAACAGCTCTTAACAAGCAAGTGTTGGCAGGTGAGCATGTCGCGCATTGTCGGGAAGTCCAGCATGCATCGACAGGAAAATGTGCGTGTAATGACTTGTTTACAATATGATACTGTAAATAGGCGACATGTATGAAATCTAATTTAGATTGTTTCTGAATTGTGTAAAAAGCAGTTAACAATAGTGCAATAAGTATTTAAAATTTTTTATTCAAATTCGATACCTTCGATCTTTACGGATTATGGATCACATACAAAGCAAATTGTATTATTGTTGTTTCAATAAAACAGCAATTTACATGTGAGTATTTTTATACATTTTCTTACATATCTACCGTACGTTTCTGTGTCTCTAGTGCTTACTAATAATAAAATCGTAGCAGGCTGGTGTCGGTACAGTACTATTTGAAGTGTACAGTCAATATATTTGTCATATTTTTTATTACAATATTAACGAAAATGGGAATGCAATCGTAAAAAAACTGTTAACTATTAACATTTATTTATATCTATCGAATCATCTGTGTTAATTGGTAAATAAGGCGTGTGTTAATAAGGAATAATTATTTAAATAAGGGCAAACTAAATTAAAACTATTAACTGATTTTTAATTGCATATTGATTATTTTTAAATTAATTATTTCTTGATAAATTTAGTTTGATATTTGACAATTTAATATCAAATACATATATCTAATGCTGAGCAAAGAACAAAACCCAGTTTATTAGTTTCATTAGTATTTTAGTTTGGTTGTCTTTTGCCGTCTTACGCAAAAACCACTGTATACCTGATGTCGTGGGTGATATTCTAATAACACATCTTTCTTTACTATGTTGTAGGACATAGGTAGAAATATAGATACATAAAAGAACGCAAATTTGTCACTGCATCTTTCTGTTTGTTCGCTTAAAGAAGGTAGATTTCCAGGGGGGCACTGAGTAATTTTTTTCTGAAAAGGGGGCGGTAGGCCAAATAAGTTTGGGAACCTCTGATTTAAAGATTACAACCCTGCCAGTGTCCTACACAGGGATATGATTCCACATGATGGAATTTGCTTATTCAGTGTGATTTAAAAATAAACAGTTCATTGTAATGCAATTTTCTGTGTTAAAAAAATGAAGGTTGCAAAGTCAAGCACTGAGAAGTGAAACCTTCTGTCTCATGATGCAAGAGCTGGAAGGTATATAGTGAATGAGGCAGAAGAATGCAAGAACAGAAAGGGCAATCTCATGATTAAGGCAGTTGAGTGTTGTTCTGAGGAATGTCTGCCAAAGAGTTCCTATATGATGCTAGCCAAGACAGTTAAGCCAAACTTTTTACAGATGTTCATAAATTGGGTGTTCCTCATTTTCTTGGTGCCTGACTTGAACCCTTGGGTTAGATTTGCAGAAGTGCTAAGCTCTCATAGCTGCATCTGAAGTCAGTATGAGCTGTGCTTGCACTGTGTTAAGTGCTATATAATGCTAAAGTATTCTGGAAATCAGGTCCAGTTGAGTACCCAAAATTAGTACATACTGTGCCTCAGTTCCCCATCTGTAAGGTGGAGATAAAACCCCTGTAAGATGGGTGGGATATTATGAAAATAAATTATATTTGTGAATCGCTCAGGCACTCTAGTGATGAACACCACAGAAGAGTCCATGAGGAAATTAATAATTTGAGCAGAGCAGGGTTTAAATGGAGTGCTTGAGCTTGCTTCTATTAATAAGATTTGTTATATAAATTGCATTTATCATCTACCATTGATTACCCCAACAACCTTTTGCCCACTAATTCATGTTGATATGTCCACTTCGGACACTCTAAACTCTTGAGCAGTTTGAAATAGTTGCCATATTTTTTAAAAGAAAACCTGCCAGAAAAATATTTATTTCCCCCCATATATGGAGTTTATCTCACAGAACTATGCAACCCAGAGGCGTTGACCAGGAAATACAGTCCTGGACCAGTGATAGATTAAAGGTCTATAGGTCTACAAATGGGAACATTACACCATTAGGAAGCTAGGAAACTCCTTTTCTAATTGGCGTAGATTTTCCAGCCCTGACATATCATGAGCTATCAGATCTTTAAAATTATTACGAGTCATTTTTACTGGCCCTTGCCTCTGTCCTGTATCAGTTGTTTAGATTGTTCACTTATTAGGACTTTATTTCCTTGATTCTCCTATGTTTAATGATGTGATCATCTGTTTCAAAGGTTTCAGAGTAGCAGCCATGTTAGTCTGTATCCGCAAAAAGAATAGGAGTACTTGTGGCACCTTAGAGACTAACAAATTTATTAGAGCATAAGCTTTCGTGGACTACAGCCCACTTCTTCGGATGCATATAGAGTGGAATAAATATTGAGGAGATATATATACACACATACAGAGAGCATAGTCTCTAAGGTGCCACAAGTACTCCTGTTCTTTCTGTTTCAAAGGGAATTTAACTATTTTTTACTATTTAGTCCTATAAAAATTGGAGTAAATAGTGTGTTCTAATTTACACTGATTTTCTTCTTACTAAATCCAGAGTAACTTAACTGAAGTGATTTAAAGTTACACCACTAGAAAATTAATGGGAAGAAAATCATGGCAGTTGTAAATTGGGAGCCATCTAATTACCACCAGTCTTTCTGACAGCAGTATAAAAGAACAAGTATTTCGGTGAACTAAGTGTTTCTTGGAGAGCATCTTAAAACTAATAGAAGTTTGATTTTTGTAAAAAAATAAAATAATAATAATAATTCTTTTTACTAAGCTATTGGGCATCTTCCACATCAGGGGTTCTCAATCTTTTTCCTTCTGAACTGCCTCCCCCCCCCCCAACATGCTATAAAAACTCCACAGCCCACCTGTGTCATAATAACGGGTTTTCTGCATATAAAAGCCAGGGCCAGCATTGGGGGTAGCAACAGGGCAATTGCCTGGGGCCTCATGCCACAGGAGCCCCCACAAAACTACATTGTTCAGGCTTCGGCTTTAGCCTCAGGTGGCGGGGCTGAGGGCCTGGGTTTCAACCCCATGTGGCAGGGCTTCGGCTTTCTACCCTGGGCCCCAGTGAGTCTAATGCTGGCCCTGCTTGGCGGCCCCCCTGAAACCTGCTTGCAGCCTCAGACCCCTGGTTGAGAACTACTGTTCTACATGAGAAAGTTGCACCAGTTTAACTAAAGGTATAGTTTAAAATCAATTTAGATAAGCCAGTAAAAGGCAGGTAAACCACTGAACTAACCATTGTGTGGACATTTATTTTGGCTGAGAATATATTTATTTCAGTTTAGTACAAGTCAATCAAGAACCTGTTTAAAGTAAACAAAAATAAACCACTCAAACTGAAATAAGAGTGTTCACACTGGGTTTTACACCAGTTTAAGTAAATTGGTTTAAAAATAAGGCCCCACTTAACTTGTGATATTGCGGAAATTGTGGATTCCCCAATATTAGGCTTCCACTGCAGTTTCAACAGCGGGAGCCCTGACTCTCAGCCACAGGCAGCTGCTGTCAGCCCCTGGCACCTGCTCTCAGTCCTGGTCTGCTGACAGCAGGAGTGTCCGCTCTCACGCCCAGGCCCCCACTCTCAGCCTGAGGCAGCCGACAGTGGAAAAATCACGGAAAAGTAATAATGGACTTTATTACCGCGAATAAATAAGGTCCATTATTACCTTTCCACAATTTTCCCTGGCATGTTGTCAACTCAAATGCAATTTTTTGACAATCATCCCACAATTCAAGTAGGACCTTATTTAAAAACTAAATTTAAGTTAAAACAGTGCAATTTTCTGTTGTAAACAAGACCTAAATCAGGCATACACTGTCCACTTGAGACAAATATATCATACATCATCTGTGTATCATGTAACAGTGATTAAGTCTCAGAGTGATGAAATCTTCAAGGATTCTTCATTTTAAAGGTATCTCTGAAGTGTTTAAAGAAAGCATTTGAATGGAGAAGACGGTTACTATATGAACAAGATGAGAGAGGACATTCCATGTGAAGGGGCAACATGGAACATAGGCACAAAGAGATAGTGAAAGAAGGACTTAACGGTAAGAAAGGAGGCTTGAGAGGTGTGTATCCAGCAGGTGAGAACACGGATGTAGGCAGGGGCATAGTGGTTCAGGACTCTGAAGCTATGTATGAAAATCCTGAATTTTGTGAGGAAACCGGTAGAGCAATTCTGAGAGGGAATGATGTGGTCATTGTTAATGTGGTGGAAGAGGAAGATAAAAATAGGCAGCTGATACAGAAATTAATAGACTGAAGTGGAAGTAAGAGGAAATGCAGGGCTTGAACATCACTGGCAGAGAGGAGCACCTATCACACGAATGATTGTCCCCATTCCACTCAGCGTGGATAAGGAGAACTGCCAGGACCTGAAGAAAAATAGTGGCACTGCCCCACAACCCCAGTGTCAGGAAGGAGGGATAGAGAAAAAATATATTAGGAGAGTGAAAGACAATAAAACTTCTTTTCTAACAAAGATGGAGCTTTCCCCTTTCCCCGGCAGGCAAATATCTTTGCAGTATCCTGGCAACCAGCATAAAAGATTCTGAGTTGTAGGTTGAGGTGGTAAAATAATTCAAACTTTGATTTATTTTTTTTAAGGAAAAACAGACAATATTTTGGAAAAAAAAATCCTGAAAAATGTCCCTATTTTTCAACCAGCTCCAGTCATGGGGACCGTGAGCAAAATTACAAAAAAAAAAAAAAGGAAGGTAAGGCATATAAAATCATTTGATCCTTTTACCAACACATGCTGGAAGAAGGAAGGGGGAAGACAAATCTGGTAATAAATAGAAGTCAGGAAAAGGAAGAAGGCATAACTGAAAAATAAGGGAATCTAGGGTCTAAGATTACCTTACTGGTAGCTGTAGGAGACCATTACTTGGCTGACTGCAGACTAATTGCATTTGTTCAGTCATTGTGAAAATGGATACAGATGGGATGCGAGAGTTAGGAAATATCCTGCTGTTAAAGAGTGAAATAAAGCAAATGTTATGTGATACACTATTACCTGTGCTGAGGTTGTTGAAGAGAAGTCTGAGATCACATGCCCAAAATATTCTTTTCAGCTTAAGTAGTTCTTCTAATTAGTTTTTGCTGACGTTTTATTTTCCCATCAGAACAAAATGTGGGGTAGGTCAGAGTGGAAGAAGGAGAGCTCCGCCAATCATGTAGATTTTTTTTTGTTTAAAGTTTCCACTTCTGGGATTTGGTTGAAGTGACTTAACGCTTCCTCACCTGAAACAGAAATTAGTTTTTTGAAAATTTGTTAAAGCTTTTAACTTCAGCGGTTTGGTAAATGTTTTGCATTTAATTTCTCTGCTGTTGTGTCAGAAGTTCTCATTGTGATGCCTTAGAATGCACAGTGCACATTTTACAGAATCAATTAGAAATGGAACCAGGCGAGAAAGAGTCATTGGCTAGTTTCAAAGTCAACAAGTGCAAATGATCTAAATGCATTCCCTGATAAAAGGGAGGGAAAAGTCCAAAGTGACTCTTGGCTGTCCTAGTCTCATAGTGACAGAGTATCTTGTTGTTATGGAGGAGACTGGGAATCAGAGCTTCCGAATTTTATTCCTGACTCCCACAGTTCCATTATATGGTTCTAGTCAAGTCATTTAGGCCCAGTCCAATCTTGCACTGGGCGGTGGGAGAAAATATGATGAAGAAAGCCTCTTTCCACACTGCACAAACACAGCAGGATCTCTACCGAGTGCTCAGGATCGGACAAGATAGCTCAAGTCTGCCAGAAAACGATTTGCATGCCAGCTGTTTCTTAGTCACCTTCCATAAGGGATTGTGGATTACCACTTAGAAGTCGTGGCCAGGGTTCCAACCGGTTAGTATATAGGTTCTGATTGCAGTATATACTACCAAAGGGGGGTGCATGTTTCTTCTCTTCAGAGTAAGATACACCTCGCAGTGCATTCCTCCCAGCACGATGAGTTGTATGCCTGAGGTGATCCAGTCAGAACATGATTTCTAATTTAATCCCTCTGTACCTCAGTTTAACTATATTTAGCATGGGTGCATTCATATTTACCTACCTCTCAGGAATATTGAGAGAGAAAACTAGTTAATGTTTATTAAATGGTTTGATATCCTGGGATTAAAAAAAAAAAGATAAATGTTCTTAGGCTTTTCTATAACAGCTTCATGTAATTTTGAAGACTCAAATTCTCTTGTATTGGGAGTTAAATTTAGCAATATTGATATTTGAGATATTTCTTAAGGCTGGACTGGTTACTCGCAAAAAGATACCAAGGAGCATATTTGTGAGCCTAAGAACTGACGTCATTCAACCCATCTTTTCATTCCTTTTAACTTTCTGGTTCTAAACTACTGTAAGCCACACTAATTGGATAAGTCATAGAGCAATACCCCCATCAGAGAATGGAAAATCTTAAAAAGGGTATTAGAGACCTTTGAAGAAATTTATTGATGAAAAGAATCCTGAGAAACATTGAAATGAGACAAGGAGAATCAGGTAATTGAAAGCTGTTAGGTTTTAGAGTGGTAGCCATGTTAGTCTGTATCATCAAAAAGAACGAGGAGTACTTGTGGCACCTTAGAGATTAATAAATTTATTTGGGCATAAGCTTTTGTGGGCTAAAACCCCTTCATCAGATGCATGGAGTGGAAAATACAGTAGGAAGATAGATATCTATCTATATATATACAGTGAACATGAAAAGATGGGGGTTGCCATACCAACTCTAAAGAGACAAATCAATTAAGGTGGGCTATTATCAGCAGGAAAAAAAAACTTTTGTAGTGATAATCAGGGTGGCCCATTTCAAACAGTTGACAAGAAAGTGTGAGTAGGGGGAAAATTAGGGGGGAAAATTAGCCTGGGGAAATAGTTTTTAGTTTGTCTAATGACCCATCCACTCCCAGTCTTTATTCAAGCCTAATTTAATGGTGTCCAGTTTGCAAATTAATTACAGTTCTGCAGTTTCTCATTGGAGTCTGTTTTTGAAGTTTTTTTATTGAAGAATTGAGACTTTTAGGTCTGTAACTGAGTGTCCAGGGAGGCTGAAGTGTTCTCCGACTGGTTTTTGAATGTTATAATTCTTGATGTCTGATTTGTATTCATTTATTCTTTTGCGTAGAGACTGTCCGGTTTGGCCAATGTACATGGCAGAGGGGCATTGCTGGCACATATCACATTGGTAGATGTGCAGGTGAACGAGCCCCTCATGGCGTGGCTGATCTGATTAGGTCCTATGATGGTGTCTCTTGAATAGATATGTGGACAGAGTTGGCAACAGGCTTTGTTGCAAGGATAGGTTCCTGGGTTAGTGTTTTTGTTGTGTGATTGCTGGTGAGTATTTGTTCAGGTTGTGGGGGCTGTCTGTAAGCGTGGACCAGCCTGTCTCCCAAGGTCTGTGAGAGCGAGGGATCGTCCTTCAGGATAGGTTGTAGATCCTTGATGATGCACTGGAGAGGTTTTTGTTGGGGGCTGAAGGTGATGGCTAGTGGCGTACTTTCTTTTTGGGCTTGTCCTGTAGTTGGTGACTTCTAGCTGTCAATCTGTTTCTTCACTTCAGCAGGTGGATATTGTAATTTTAAGAATGCTTGATAGAGATCTTAGAATCATAGAATATCAGGGTTGGAAGGAACTTCAGGAGATCATCTAGTCCAACCCCCTGCTCAAAGCAGGACCAATCCCCTGACAGATTTTTTCCCCAAATCCCTAAATGGTCCCCTCAAGGATTGAACTCACAACCCTGGGTTTAGCAGGCCAATGCGCAAACCATTGAGCTGTCCCTCCCTTGTAAGTGTTTGTCTCAGTCTGAGGGATTGGAGCAAATGCGGTTGTATTTTAGAGCTTGGCTGTAGATAATGGATCATGTGATGTGGTCTGGATGAAAGCTGGAGGCATGTAGGTAAGTATAGCAGTCAGTAGGTTTCCCGTATAGGGTGGTGTTTATATGACCATTGCTTATTAGCACTGTAGTGTCCAGGAAGTGGATCTCTTGTGTGGACTGGTCCAGGCTGAAATTGATGGTGGGATGGAAATTGTTGAAATCCTGGTGGAATTCCTCAAGGGCTTCTTTTCCATGACTTATCAAAAGGGGAGACTTTTGAAGGCTTTCCTATAGATTTATATCTACTAGGAAAGGCTGGAAATCAATTAGTTCTGTGAAAGACAGCTATTAAAAAAAACTTACTTTATAGAGCCTCTTTGACAATTTAATCCAAGTACTTGTAAAGACACAGGAGGATTTTGCACACAGATGTCCTGGAAAGGGGACCCAAGAAGCAATTACTTGATGACACACCCAAGAGGATGGTCATCCACATCTATGAAGCAAGTACTTGAGCAGACGTGACAGACAAAACTGATGCTGAGTTGACCTGACCACCAGCTGACAAAAGGAGATCACAGCCTAAGTGGATGATCAATGCAATCCTTATCTCTCATGGCATCCTGAGCACTAAGACCTATCAATGACCTCCCAGATGAGCCTAAAGCAAACCAAGGATAGAAGCCTAACACCTCAAGTAGACTAAATAAAAATATACCCTGACAATACCACTAAAAAAAAGTGTGTCAGATGAGGAGAATAAAAAGGCATAGTCTTTTGGTGAGGAAAATTTCCAAATACTGTAGCTGAAACTTGATAATCCTTTAATAGAGTGAAGAGAAGTGTGTTATAGAATGTGAGACAGTGAATGCAGAATGAGATGTAACCTTATTACTTAGTAATTCCTCATTTATTTCAATGGTGTTTGCTACCTTAATCTACATGTTGTACAACTTACCTTTCACCGTGTTAAATTGCCCATATTACACCTCTACCCCGAATTAACGTGACCCAATATAACACAAATTCTAATATAACACGGTAAAGCAGTACTCCGGGGGGTGGGGGGTGGGGGGGGCGGAGTCTGCGCACTCCAGCGGATCAAAGCAAGTTCGATATAATGCGGTTTCATCTATAACGCGGTAAGATTTTTTGGCTTCCGAGGACAGCGTTATATCGAGGTAGAGGTGTATTTTATTGTAACTTTGTTGCACTCACTATAACAATGTTCTGCTGCATTGATATACATGTTCAGCTTGTATGTTCTTAGTTAACTATGCTTTTCAGTTCAGACATCCACTTTAGTCCCTATTTTCCACACAGACCAACAAGTCAGTGGCTAGCTGCTCTGGATTAGCGAGGGGTTTCCCTCACTGGAAGCTAGGGTTTAGGGCAACCACTTGGTCTTTTTTCTCACAATATGTTCACATTTAATTGCTGTTGCTTTGTTGTTGCTTTGGTAAGCCTGACTTCAGTACCGGGAAAACAGGTTGAAACTATAATAAAGAACAAAATTGTCACACACATAGTTGAACATAATTTGTTAGGGGAAGAGTCAACATGGCTTATGTAAAGAGAAATCATGCCTCACCAATCTACTAGAATTCTTTGAGGGGGGTCAACAAGCCTGTGGACAAGAGGGATCCAATGGATATAGTGTACTTAGATTTTCAGAAAGCCTTTGACAAGGTCCCTCACCAAAGCAAAGTAAGTTGTCATGCGATAAGAGGGAAGGTCCTCTCATGGATCAGTAACTGGTTAAAAGAATAAATGGTTAGTTTTCAGAATGGAGAGAGGTAAATAGTGGTGTCCCTCAGGGGTCTGTACTGGGACCAATCCTATTCAACATATTCATAAATGATCTGGAAAAAGGGGTAAATAGTGAGGTGGCAAAATTTACAGATAATACAGAACTATTCAAGATAGTTAAGTCCCAACCTGACTGCGAAGAGTTACAAAGAGATCTCACAAAACTTGGGTGACTGGGCAACCAAATGGCAGATAAAATTCAATGTTGATAAATGCAAAGTAATGCACATTGGAAAACATAATCTCAACTATACATATAAAATGATGGGGTCTAAATTAGCTGTTACCACTCCAGAAAGAGATCTTGGAGTCATTGTGGATAGTTCTCTGAAAACATCCACTCAATGTGCAGCGGCAGTCAAAAAAGCAAACAGAATGTTGGGAATCATTAAGAAAGGGATAGATAATAAGACAGAAAATATCGTATTGCCTCTATATAAATCCATGGTATGCCCACATCTTGAATACTGCATGCAGATGTGGTTGCCCCATCTCAAAAAAGATATATTGGAGTTGGAAAAGGTTCAGAACAGGGCAACAAAAATGACTCAAGGTATGGAACAGCTGCCATATGAGGAGAGATTAATAAAACTGGGACTTTTCAGCTTGGAAAAGAGACGACTAGGGGGCTATGATTGAGGTCTATAAAATCATGACTGGTGTGGAGAAAGTAAATTAGGAAGTGTTATTTACTCCTTCTCATAACACAAGAACTGGGGGTCACCCAATGAAATTAATAGGCAGCAGGTTTAAAACAAACAAAAGGAAGTATTTTTCCACACAACGTACAGTCAACCTGTAGAACTCATTGCCAGAGGATGTTGTGAAGGCCAAAACTATACCAGGGTTCAAAAAAGAACTAGATAGGTCCATCAGTGGCTATTAGCCAGGATGGGCAGGGATGGTGTCCCTAGCCTCTGTTTGCCAGAAGCTTGGACTGGGTGACAGGGGATGGATTACTTTATGATTACCTGTTCTGCTCATTTCCTCTGGGGCACCTAGCATTGGCCACTGTCAGAAGACAAGATACTGGATTTGATGGACCTTTGGTCTGACCCAGTGTCATAACTATAAAGGGAAGGGTAATAGCTGTCCTGTGTACAGTACTATAAATCCCTCCTGGCCAGAGACTCCAAAATCCTTTTCCCTGTAAAGGGTTAAGAAGCTCAGGTAACCTGGTTGGCATCTGACCTAAAGGACCAATAAGGGGACAAGATACTTTCAAATCTTGGGGGGGGGAAGGCTTTTGTTTGTGTTCTTTGTTTTGGGATGGTGTTCTTTCTCAGGACTGAGAGGGACCAGACATCAATCCAGGTTCTCCACATCTTTCTAAGCAAGTCTCTCCTATTTCAAACTTGTAAGTAAATAGCCAGGCAAGGCGTGTTAGTTTTCCTTTGTTTTTCTCAACTTGTAAATGTACCTTTTACTAGAGTGTTTATCTTTGTTTGCTGTACTTTGAACCTGAGACTAGAGGGGAGTCCTCTGAGCTCTTTAAGTTTGATTACCCTGTAAGGTTATTTCCATACTGATTTTACAGAGATGATTTTTACCTTTTTCTTTAATTAAAAACCTTCTTTTTAAGAACCTGATTGATTTTTCCTTGTTTTAGATCCAAAGGGGTTTTGGATCTTGATTCACCAGGAGTTGGTGGGAGGAAGGAGGGGGGATGGTTAATTTCTCCCTGTTGTAGATCCCAGGGGGGGGTTGGAACTGATTCACCAGGAGTTGGTGGGAGGAAGGAGGGGAATGGTTAATTTCTCCTTGTTTTAAGATCCAAGGGGTTTTGGATTTGTTTTCACCAGGGATTTGGTGAGGGTTTTTCAAGGCTTCCCAGGGAGGGAATCCATTGATGGTGGCAGCAGAACCAGAGCTAAGCTGGTAGTTAAGCTTAGAAGTTTTTCACGCAGGCCCCTACATTTGTACCCTAAAGTTCAAAGTGGGGATCTCAGTCCTGACATGGTGGATAGCGGTGGGATTATTTTAAACCCAAAAGCCAGTGAGATTTTTTTTTTCTCCTTCTAGCTGCTTGGAAAGCCGAGCTGGAAGTAGATAGATGCATATCTTATCTCTCCTTGCCTGAAGGCAGAGGTGTTAAGTTTTTTTTAACAGGTCCTTGGTTAAGAGAAGTGTTCAAATGAGCAAACAAAGCTAAAGGGAATTTACAAGCTGAATGGTTTTTTTTTTTTTTCTTTTTACATCCTCGGGAGTAGCTAGTTAGAAAGTTTCTGTTAACTCAGCAGCAGCCAGAGCTGAGAGCTTCCCAGTTTCAGACAACTGCAGAGGGGGTTACCCAGCACAAGAAAACAGGAAAATGACTACCAAAGAAGTAGCTAACAAAATAGAACTGGCCAAACTAGAAGCAGAAGAAAATGAAAGAAAACATCAGAGACTGCTTCAATTAACAAAACTCGAGACAGAGCAGAGAGAAAGAGAAGAAAAAGCCAAAGAGGAGGCCCACAAGAGAGAGATGGAGCTGAAAGAAAAAGAGATGGAGCTGAAAGAAAAAGAGATGGAGGAGAGAGAAAAAGAAAGGAAGCATGAACTGGAAGTAGCAAAGGCTAAGCAGGATGCACCAGCCAATGCTAACAACCCCCCTCCAGGTACCACTTCCCATCCCAGAAGATTCCCCACCTACAAGGCAGGCGATGATACTGAGGCCTTCTTAGAAAATTTTGAAAGGGCCTGCCTTGGATACAGCATCGCTACAGACCAGTACATGGTAGAGCTGAGGCCGCAGCTCAGTGGACCCTTAGCAGAGGTGGCGGCTGAAATGCCTAAGGAACACATGAACAGTTATGAACTTTTTAAAAACAAGGCCAGAATCAGAATGGGGATAACACCCGAGCATGCCCGTCGGCGGTTCAGAGCCCTAAAGTGGAAACCCGATGTGTCATTTACCCGTCATGCCTACCACATTGACAAAAATTGTGATGCCTGGGTATCAGGAGCAAATGTTCAATCTCTGGAAGATCTACTTTCCCTAGTAAAAATGGAGCAGTTTTTAGAGGGTGTTCCTGAGGAAATAGAAAGGTACATCCTAGATAGGAAGCCCAAAACTGTAACTGAGGCGGGGGAGATTGGAGCCCAATGGGTGGAGGTGGCAGAAAAGAAAAAAACTAGTAGCAGTTGGTGCGAATATCAGAAGGGGCAAGCCGAAACAAAACCTTACCACCGGGGACAACCCAAGGCCCCACCCACATCCCAAGGGAAACCCCAGATGCCTTCTCACCCCATCACACCAGTCTCCACCAACCAACATCGTCCCGGTGATACCTTAGCAGGGCGATGTTTTAAATGTAATGAACTGGGACATATAAAGGCTCACTGCCCCAAGAACCCCAACCGATTACAGTTCATTACACCCCAATCACACCAAAGATCCCCAAACCCAGATGCCTCTCTCATACCCTCGGAGCGAAGGGAAACCTTGAGAGTGGGCGGAAAGAAGGTTACCGCTTGGAGGGACACTGGGGCTCAAGTGTCAACTATCCACCAATCCCTAGTGGACCCCAAACTCATCAACCCAGAGGCTACAGTGACAATTCAACCCTTCGTGTCACAATCTGTAACCTTGCCTACAGCCACGTTGCATGTCCAGTACAAGGGCTGGTCAGGAATGTGGACTTTTGCAGTCTATGACAATTATCCCATTCCCATGCTGCTGGGGGAAGATTTGGCCAACCATGTGAAGGTAGCCAAGAGGGTGGGAATAGTCACCCGCAGCCAGGCTAAGCAAGCTTTCACCCCCATCCCTGTTCCTGAGCCGTCCACCAGGGCCCCGTCTGTGTTACCGGAGACCCAGACAAAGGTGGTGGAACTGGATCCTCTGCCAACGACTGCAACAGCCGTAGTGGATCCAATCCCAGAGACCCAGCCAAAGCCAGTCCCAGAACCGGAACTGGCAACGCAACCAGCACCAGAACCATTGCCAGCCCTGAGTCCAGCGCTTGCAAACCCGTCTACAACTCCAACGCCAGAGGGCACCAGCGAGCCTGAACTGGCAGAAGCAGCAGATAACCCTACCCAAGAGGCTCAGCCAGAGCCTGAGATACCACATAGTGCACCAGCGGACAGCGGTTCACAGTCAATGGAAACAGCCCCAGCACCTGCATCGCTTCCGGAGGGACCAAGCCCCAGTCCACAGTCCAAGGAGGAACTGATGTCTCCAGCATCAAGGGAACAGTTCCAGGTCGAGCAGGAAGCAGATGACAGCCTTCAGAAAGCTTGGGCGGCGGCGTGGAGCACCCCACCGCCTCTCAGCTCTTCTAACCGATCCCGGTTTGTTGTAGAACAAGGACTTTTATACAAGGAGACTCTTTCTGGTGGGCACCAGGAAGACTGGCATCCTCAAAGACAGTTGGTAGTTCCCACTAAGTATCGGGTAAAGCTCTTGAGCTTAGCCCATGATCATCCCAGTGGCCATTCTGGGGTGAACAGAACCAAGGACCGGTTGGGGAAGTCCTTCCACTGGGAGGGAATGGGCAAGAACGTTGCTAATTATGTCCGGTCTTGTGAGGTGTGCCAACGAGTGGGAAAGCCCCAAGACCAGGTTAAAGCCCCTCTCCAGCCACTACCCATAATTGAGGTCCCATTTCAGCGCGTAGCTGTGGATATTCTGGGTCCTTTCCCAAAGAAGACACCCAGAGGAAAGCAGTACGTACTGACTTTCATGGATTTTGCTACCCGATGGCCGGAAGCAGTACCCTTAAGCAACACCAGGGCTAAAAGTGTGTGCCAGGCATTAACAGACATTTTTGCCAGGGTAGGTTGGCCCTCCGACATCCTCACAGATTCGGGAACTAACTTCCTGGCAGGAACCATGGAAAACCTGTGGGAAGCTCATGGGGTGAATCACTTGGTTGCCACCCCTTACCACCATGAAACCAATGGCCTGGTGGAGAGGTTTAATGGAACTTTGGGGGCCATGATACGTAAATTTGTAAATGAACACTCCAATGATTGGGACCTAGTGTTGCAGCAGTTGCTTTTTGCCTACAGGGCTGTACCACATCCCAGTTTAGGGTTTTCACCATTTGAACTTGTGTATGGCCGTGAGGTTAAGGGGCCATTACAGTTGGTGAAGTAGCAATGGGAGGGGTTTACGCCTTCTCCAGGAACAAACATTCTAGACTTTGTAAGCAACCTACAAAACACCCTCCGACATTCTTTGGCCCTTGCTAAAGAAAACCTAAAGGATGCTCAGGAAGAGCAAAAGGCCTGGTATGATAAACATTCCAGAGAACGGTCCTTCAAGGTAGGAGACCAAGTCATGGTCTTAAAGGCGCTCCAGGCCCATAAAATGGAAGCGTCGTGGGAAGGACCATTCACGGTCCAGGAGCGCCTAGGAGCTGTTAACTATCTCATAGCCTCCCCCACCTCCAACATAAAGCCTAAGGTATACCATGTTAATTCTCTTAAGCCCTTTTATTCCAGAGAATTAAACGTTTGCCAGTTTACAGCCCAGGAAACAGATGACGCGGAGTGGCCTGAAGGTGTCTACTATGAAGGAAAAAAGGATGGTGGCGTGGAAGAGGTGAACTTCTCCACGACCCTGGGACGTCTGCAGCGACAGCAGTTCAAGGAGCTGTGCACAAGCTTTGCACCAATTTTCTCAGCCACTCCAGGATGGACCGAACGGGCATACCACTCCATTGACACAGGTAATGCTCACCCTATTAGAACCCCACCCTACCGGGAGTCACCTCATGCCCAAACTGCTATACAAAGGGAGATCCAGGACATGCTACAGATGGGTATAATCCGCCCCTCTAAGAGTGCATGGGCATCTCCAGTGGTTCTAGTTCCCAAACCAGATGGGGAAATACGCTTTTGCGTGGACTACCGTAAGCTAAATGCTGTAACTCGTCCTGACAACTATCCAATGCCACGCACAGATGAGCTATTGGAGAAATTGGGACATGCCCAATTCATCTCTACTTTAGACTTAACCAAGGGGTACTGGCAAGTACCACTAGATGAACCCGCTAAGGAAAGGTCAGCCTTCGTCACCCAGGCAGGGGTGTATGAATTCAATGTACTCCCTTTTGGGTTGCGAAATGCACCCGCCACCTTCCAAAGACTTGTAGATGGTCTCCTAGCGGGATTGGGAGAGTCTGCAGTTGCCTACCTCGATGATGTGGCCATTTTTTCTGATTCATGGGCAGAGCACATGGAGCACCTGAAAAAAGTTTTCGAGCGCATCCAGCAGGCAGGACTAACTGTTAAGGCTAAAAAGTGTCAAATAGGCCAAAACAGAGTGACTTACCTGGGGCACCAGGTGGGTCAAGGAACTATAAATCCCATACAGGCCAAAGTGGATGCTATCCAAAAGTGGCCGGTTCCAAAGTCTAAGAAACAGGTCCAATCCTTCTTAGGCTTGGCTGGATATTATAGGCGATTTGTACCCCACTACAGCCAAATCGCCGCCCCGCTGACAGACCTAACCAGAAAGAACCAGCCAAATGCAGTTCAGTGGACTGATGAGTGTCAAAAGGCCTTTAACCAGCTTAAGGCAACACTCATGTCTGACCCTGTGCTAAGGGCCCCAGACTTTGACAAACCGTTCCTAGTAACCACAGATGCGTCCGAGCGAGGCGTGGGAGCAGTTTTAATGCAGGAAGGACCGGATCAAGAATTCCATCCTGTCGTCTTTCTCAGTAAAAAACTGTCTGAGAGGGAAAGCCATTGGTCAATCAGCGAAAAGGAATGCTACGCCATTGTGTACGCGCTGGAAAAGCTACGCCCATATGTTTGGGGACGGCGTTTCCAACTACAAACAGACCATGCTGCGCTACAGTGGCTTCATACCGCCAAGGGAAATAACAAAAAACTTCTTCGGTGGAGTTTAGCTCTCCAAGATTTTGATTTTGAAATACAACACATTTCGGGAGCTTCTAACAAAGTGGCTGATGCACTCTCCCGGGAAAGTTTCCCAGAGTTAACTGATTAACAATTGCTCTTGGAATGAAACATATTGTTAGTTTTTATATAATCAGTAGTATGTCTAAAGGTACATGTGTCTTATTAACTCTGTTTTCTCCTAGAACTCCAGGAAGAAATCACAGCCAGTGTGGAACCAAACATCCAACACTATCTGTGATTTGGGGGGCGTGTCATAACTATAAAGGGAAGGGTAATAGCTGTCCTGTGTACAGTACTATAAATCCCTCCTGGCCAGAGACTCCAAAATCCTTTTCCCTGTAAAGGGTTAAGAAGCTCAGGTAACCTGGCTGGCATCTGACCTAAAGGACCAATAAGGGGACAAGATACTTTCAAATCTTGGGGGGGGGGAAGGCTTTTGTTTGTGTTCTTTGTTTTGGGATGGTGTTCTTTCTCAGGACTGAGAGGGACCAGACATCAATCCAGGTTCTCCACATCTTTCTAAGCAAGTCTCTCCTATTTCAAACTTGTAAGTAAATAGCCAGGCAAGGCGTGTTAGTTTTCCTTTGTTTTTCTCAACTTGTAAATGTACCTTTTACTAGAGTGTTTATCTTTGTTTGCTGTACTTTGAACCTGAGACTAGAGGGGAGTCCTCTGAGCTCTTTAAGTTTGATTACCCTGTAAGGTTATTTCCATACTGATTTTACAGAGATGATTTTTACCTTTTTCTTTAATTAAAAACCTTCTTTTTAAGAACCTGATTGATTTTTCCTTGTTTTAGATCCAAAGGGGTTTTGGATCTTGATTCACCAGGAGTTGGTGGGAGGAAGGAGGGGGGATGGTTAATTTCTCCCTGTTGTAGATCCCGGGGGGGGTTGGAACTGATTCATCAGGAGTTGGTGGGAGGAAGGAGGGGAATGGTTAATTTCTCCTTGTTTTAAGATCCAAGGGGTTTTGGATTTGTTTTCACCAGGGATTTGGTGAGGGTTTTTCAAGGCTTCCCACGGAGGGAATCCATTGATGGTGGCAGCCGAACCAGAGCTAAGCTGGTAGTTAAGCTTAGAAGTTTTTCACGCAGGCCCCTACATTTGTACCCTAAAGTTCAAAGTGGGGATCTCAGTCCTGACACCCAGTATGGCCATTCTTATGTTCACCACTGCATTTTCCATAGTCCTTCACTTTAGCCATATGTCTGAGTGGTTATTGGGGACCCACCTAAAGGACCTAGCAGCTGAAGCACCTTCAGTGCTTGCCTCAGAATCATGGTACATTGGCACTTTACTAGTATCTTAGAGCATGTCTACACTTGCGATTGTACATGGTCCACCTTCATAGTTCACCAAATGCCTCCACTCAGCAATATGTAGAGGAGTCACCATTACCAGAAACATCTGTCTGGCATAGATGGCTTGGTGTTGTACACAGGACTGGAAAGCCACTTCTCTTTTCCATTCTGTACTTTCAAAACTATGTCCTCCAAGTGATGACCAGCTTTTAAAGAACAAAAAGGTGACTGGTAACATTGACCCTCAAGGAACCGACCCTCATCCCAACTGGCCCCTTGATGCACTGTAAACATTATAAAATGTTAATGGAAGTAATGCAGGTATTTTACCATTTTTATCCTCAGCTCCTTCCTTATGGACTGCAAAAGTAGTCTGAAGGAAGGAGGCTATAGTAGTTGAATTCCTGGGATGCTAAAAAGTATCAATATTGTGGCTTTTGGCAGCACAGGTTTGTTACGTACAAATACAATGCTACCCCTGTCTTTGATTTGGTAGGACATTCTGATGCTGAGAGCAACCCCATTCTGCTGGGAGGGCAGGAGCGGCACCCCAGAGATAGCAAAGGAAGACATCAAAAGACTCTGGAGGACCTCCTTGTTGGCATAGACAGAAGGAGTCAGGAGCAGTTGGACTTTCTTAGGGCAAGGGCGGATCGGGCTCGGGTGGATCGGGATGGGGGATTCCTGCAAAGGAAGAAAGAGCCCAGGCAATGGGAGTGTTCCCACAGGGAACAGGAGCATGCCTATAGGGAATAGGCTCATGCACTCATGCAGTACCTAGTCCAATTGGTGGTGAAACACTTTCAGGACCTGCTTGCTGCTGTGGCTGCTGCTTCTTCCATGAACAGGCACCACCCCCTTGTCCTCTTCCAGCTGCCACCAATGCTGCTGCTGAGGCAGTGAATCCCAGCTCCCCCACTGCCAGGGAGGAGCAGACTGGACATCTGCCACCATATCCATCAGAGTCAACTGAAAACCCTCTCAGGGGAACCCCCTCAGAACATTCAGTAACTTGTTAAAAGACAGGAAACAAAGTTTTCAAAATGGAGAGGGAAATAGTGGTGTCCCCCAGGGATCTGTACTGGGACTAGTTCTGTTAACTTATTCATAAATGATCTGGAAAAAGGGGTAAACAGTGAGGTGGTAAAATTTGCAGATGATAAAAAATTACTCAAGATAGTTAAGTACAAAGCTGATTGTGAAGCGTTATAAAGGGATCTCACAAAACTGTGTGACTGGGCAACAAAATGGCAGATGAAATTCAATGCTGATAAATGCAAAGCTATGCACATTGGAAAACATAATCCCAACTATATATATAAAATGATGGGATCTAAATTAGCTGTTACCACTCAAGAAAGAGACCTTATAGTCATTGTGGATAGTTCTTTGAAAACATCCACTCTGTGTGCAGCAGTCAAAACAGCTAATAGAATATTAGGAACCATTAGGAAAGGGATAGATAATAAAACTGAAAATATCATAATACCACTATAGAAATCCATGCTACATCCATACTTTGAATATTGCATAACATCATTGGAAAAGGTACAGAGAAGGGCAACAAAAATTAAGAGTGTGGAATAGTATTTCTTCACACAACACACAGTCAATCTGTGGAACTCATTTCCAAAGGATGTTGTGAAGGCCAAAACTATAACAGGGTTCAAAAAAGAACTGCATAAATTCATGGAGGATAGGTCCATCAATGGCTATTAGCTAAGGTGGTCAGGGATGCAACTCCATGCTCTGAGTGTCTCTAAACCTCCAACTGCCAGAAGCTGGGAGTGGATGACAAGAGATTGGTCACTTGATGTTTGCCTTTTTTGTTCATTCCTTCTGAACATTGGCCAATGTCAGAAGACAGGATACAGGGCTAGATGGACCATTGGTCTGCCCTGGATAGCCGTTCTTATGTTAAGATTTCTCTGAAAGTTTGGTGCCATGAAAATGCAAACAATTCCATCCCTCCCATAACCCCTTTCTCCCACCTGTGAGAAAGTGCTAGGAGCCTAGAATTGACCTAGCAAGCTGGTTGCTGAGGTGCTAGCTCTATCACCCTCCCTCCCCCACAGAGTTGACTTACTTGGGAGATGGGTGCTCAATGGCTTAATTAGGCAGGAGATTGACAAGCTAAGAAGAGCAATCAATCCATCAGCTGGGACCAAATAAAGGAGAGGAAGGAAGTGCAATGGAGGAAGGGTGCTGGCAGGAGTCCAGGGATACAGGATCTCAGGATGAGATCTTTCCCTCTTGATCCCTGGAGAGTGAGCTAAGGGGGAAATGTATGTCCACTTGTATGTTGCTGTACGAGGCTGTACTGGTAAAGGGGACCTCATAAACAGCACACTGGTGCTTATAAACCTGGAATGCATCCAGCCTGTTTGCGTTGGTCCAAAGGGCAGAGAAAGTAGTCCTGTCACACTGCTCCCCTCCATGAATTTGCTAATTTTTTAAAAAAAGTAGGGGCATTCTTGACAATGAAGTAAGCTGTGAAAACCTATTGCTGTCCAAAGCACCACAGTGAAAAACAGAAGAGAATTTAACTGACGTGTCTTTATATCTTTATTAGTAATAAGTGAAAATAGACAAATAGAACAAAAGTAAAATAACATTAAAGGTATCTGACACTGAGCAGTGCTTTTACGACCACCACGTATTCATCCGCACCCAACCATTACCACTGGCAAGCATGGGAACATCATAGAATCATAGAATTATAGAATATCAGAGTTGAAAGGGACCTCAGGAGGTCATCTAGTCCAACCCCCTGCTCAAAGCAGGACCAATTCCCAGCTAAATCATCCCAGCCAGGGCTTTGTTAAGCCTGACCTTAAAAACCTCTAAGGAAGGAGATTCCACCACCTCCCTAGGTAACCCATTCCAGTGCTTCACCACCCTCCTAGTGAAAAAGTTTTTCCTAATATCCAACCTAGACCTCCCCCACTACTCCTTGTTCTGTCATCTGCTACCCCACTGAAAACAGTCTAGATCCATCTTCTTTGGAACCCCCTTTCAGGTAGTTGAAAGCAGCTATCAAATCCCCCCTCATTCTTCTCTTCTGCAGACTAAATAATCCCAGTTCCCTCAGCCTCTCCTCATAAGTCAAATGCCGTGAGAATGATCATGCAGAGCACTGGGTAAGTGCTTTGAGCAATGCTGCCAGAAAACATTATGAGTAAGGAATGTGTGAATTCCCTCCCAAAACCTTACAGAACTTTTTTTTTAAGTAACTTTAACAAACTGCTTAAGTGTTCCCCATAAACCAATCCGAAACTGTGCAGTTAACATAACAAGAACATTACAGTATGTTATCACTGGCCTAAGCACAAAACCACGGCCAAAGGCATTAACCTTGAGGACCCTCCCCCAGTCATCTGTCTTCAGTTAGCACATTAATGTCAGGTGCAGGAGATCAGAACCCACTAATAATAATAATAAATGGAGATATACCTATCTCATAGAAAGTCATTGAGTCCAGCCCCCTGCCTTCACTAGCAGGACCAAGTACTGATTTTGCCCTAGATCCCTAAGTGGTCCCCTCAAGGATTGAGCTCGCAATCCTGGGTTTAGCAGGCCAATGCTTAAACCACTGAGCTATCCCTAGCCCAAGAGTCTACTGAGGAATCTTGCAACAGAACTGTGTGGCAATGCTCTATTGAGCTTTTCAAGCAGTACTTGGCACCGTCGCAAGTCACATCCTGCCTGCCTGCTGTTTTACAGTGTCTGAGCAAACAACATAATGAATTTCCCTGGTCCTAGAGGAACCAGGAGCAGTGTGCACATGGGTTGGGTCAGGCTGCCTGTACAGATCACTGATCTTCCCTGAGCCCACTTGCTATGGAAGTATTTCCCTTTGGCCTCACATACATTGTGCAAGTCACAGCACTCCATGATAATCTGAATTGCATTGGCCTCATTGGCATCCACATGTTTCTAGGGGCATTGCCAATGGTCTTTCAGTTGCCCCAAAGCACACTCCAGCTACTCAGTTTGTAGTTGAATTCCTTTTTTTCTTGGGTCAGCGATGTCAGGATACGGCTTCATGAGCCATGGAAGGAGTGGGTCCCTCAAAATAAATGTCATCATTGAAACTGTTGTTTCACCACATTGTTTCTGGGGAATAAAGTCTCTTCTTCCCCCTTGCAGTACAACCCTGATCTCCTGAGCATCCTGGTGTCATAGACCTTTCCTGTGGGTCCAACATTTGTGTTCCTGAACCGACACCTGTGGTCCACTAAGCCTTGGCAAGCCAGTGAATAGTAACCTTTGCAATTCACATGTTCACTGGCCACTTTTTGTGGGTAATATACAGAGATGTGTGTTCTGTCAATGGCCTCCAGACAGTTTGGAAACCTCATCCCTTGAAATCCCACTATAATTTCAGGGACTTGGGTAATGGCAACCACCCCTGGGTAGATCACAGTATCGGTAGCCTGGCAAACCTGTAGAACCACCACCCCCACGGTTGACTTCTGGGCTCTTAGGCAGGATGAGGCATTCTAGCAAATGGAAAGACCAGTAGCTGTTAGGTGTTGCCACTTTCCAAAAGGCGATCGCTACAGACTTCTGTACTGGTATGGATTCTTGAAAACAAGTAGTCTGGCACTGGAAGGTTGGTGCGAGCTGCTCACACAACGGATGAAGGTCTGCTTCCGTAGTCTAAAGTTGTGCAGCCATTGGTCATCATCCCAGATTTCCCACTACACCATGCTGGTTCTCTGGGACCAGAATTGTCAGTCCACTCATGGGTATACTGTTGCAATCTGGCATTCAACATATCTGTTCCATGGGACTCAAGTGGATTTTCATTCCCCCCCTCTGGGTCAGCTGTTTTAGCTGTCTGAAATCTATCTGGACCAATTCGGTCCAGTATCCAGCACTGTGCCATATGAACAGATGCCCTGTGAGCAATAGCAGGAACAGAGTGACATCATCGTGGACTTGCTAAATTGCAGAAGGAAAAGATGACAGGGAGCTGCCATCGTCAAATGCATATAGTTCCAGCAACACAGCAAGACAGTTCCTAGAGTATCTCCTGTGATGCACAGCACTTCGGGATACAACCCCTGAAATATTAGAGCTAATGTCATGTACTGAAAACGATGAGGGTATACGGCTGTGCACAGCGTATACCCATGCACAGCACAGCATATGTGGGGAATGGGGTCCAGCCATACATGGACATGGAACTGTGTATACTTGTGTACTGGTCTACTGTGTAGACATAGCTTTTAAAGGTACTGTGTACTTAAGCACTGAACAGATATAATAATTACAGTGTGAAACCCCTCTTCAAATCCTTTCCCTCTGGCAGAGAGGGGAATTGAAGCAGGGGCCTCCCACATCCTGGGTGAGGGTGGGTTAAAGGTCATAAGGGAGGCCTTCTTCCCCCAAACTATTTTGTGTGGAGCTGGGCATGTTCAAAGTACGCCTATTAGATCAGGCTCCACAGGTGAGATAGGTGTTGCTCAACCTGTCTTCACCTGGTTTAAGGATTGCATTGGAGCTTAGGTGTGAAATGGCATCTCGACGCTGGCCTGAGGCAGCACTGCACATGTCCAGAGGCAGAAGCATAGGCAACAAGGGAACTTTTATAGCAAAAATGTAGGCATCAAGTGTGATTAGGTGGCAGTCAAGCGGAAGCTTTGTGGATTGCAGTGGTGCCTAAAACTGGGACGTAGGTGCCTAAATTTAGGGTTTAGGCACCTATGTCCCTTTGTACCTCGGTTCCCAATCTGTGAAATTAAGGTACTTCCCTACCTCCCAGGGCATTGTGAGGATAAATACATTAATGTCACGAGGCACTTAGATACTATCATCACAAGGACCATGTAAATATCTAAGATAGACCAGTAGACCAATATTGTAAATTAACTACAATGTCTGCAATATTGCATATTAGCTTTAATACTTTAAATTGCATTTAACTTCCAGCCATTCTTGGTAAATGTCAGGCTGCCCAGATGGCAACCTGGATAGCTACTCAAGCTATAATATGCCTCAACCCCGAGCTGGAAAGACCAAAGGATGACAGGGAGTAAGTGTAGTTTATGTACCCATTCAGCTCTTGGCTTCTCTGTTGAGACTGTCAACAAGGATGCCAATTAATAGTAACTGGGGTTTTTCTCCACCCAGACATGTTTAAAAGATTACTACCAAAGGGTGTATTGAGTTATATGACATCATATATATAGGTCACCTTCATGCATAAACAAGGCCAGAGATTCAGTGCTGTTGAACTCTGGCAGGAAATCCAATAAGTTTTCCCCCTTCCACAGACCATGGAACTATTTTAAATGCCATCAGCTGTGTTGCTTTTGGAGTGCTCTAAATCTTCTGAGATTTGTAGCCCTTCCTTCAGGCTTTGGTGCAGCTTATGTAATATATCAGAGCTTCCAGCCACCATTTCCTTTGAAGGACAAACAGGAGAAGAAATTGGTCTTTTGCCCTACAAGGTAACTATTAAAATTATAGATTAGAGCCAAAAGGCCCAGTCCTGCACCCATTACAGTAATTGGGAGTTTTTTCATTGACTTTAATGGGATAAGGAGAAGGCTAATAGCCTCAGTTTTTGAACTATAGTGCATGAAATATGTTATAAGGAAACAGGATCAGTGTTTCTTAGGAGGTTCTGATCATGCTGGTTGCTTATATCACACCTGAAGTCCTAATTCTCTATTTGTAAAAATCACATTTGGTTGCTGGGGCAATGAATGCAGTGTCATGAACAAAGGATTAGGACTTCAAGTGAGAGCTAAGCAGCAGGTGCAGAAAAACTCTGAGAACAAAGTTGCCATTTTCACACAAATATCCTTGGTATAGGAGAATGACAGAATAGTACAAACAAAAACCCAACATTGTTTCTAACCTGAATGTTTGTCTAAAGGATCTGCATTACCATAGCTGCATCAAAGTTAGGGACCTAAAAACAAATTAACCTTAAAATAACAGTCATCCTGTAGGTCTTCCGCTTTTTCACAGTATTGCAGTAGTTTATAACTACTGCAATGAGCAAAAGTGAGGAGCTCTAAATAAAAGCTATGTATTCACCTATGTTATTACAAAATATACAGGAAAATCCTATATTGCACATATAGAACACACAGTATTAATCTCTTATTAACTTTGTTATTTGTAAGTCAAATTTCTTCAATCATGAGTCCTCTCAGAGATTGGAGATAAAGGCAAGGATCCATTCCTCAGGCTGTAGAGATTGAGGGGAGGAGCAGCATGAGGCTCTATTTGTTTCAATTACTTTCAGACATCAAATCAAAGTGACTAAAACATGTTACTCTAGATTATTTTCACTGTTTGTAAGAAGGGGGCAATCTCCTATATAACAAGAAAAAGAAAATTGGGGAAAATTCTTAAACTTACCAACTATGAAAAGAGGAAGCAATGTTAATGTTCAACCTAGCCAACAGGGTCAGGAACTTGGGCTGGCATACAGTATCTCATCACCTGTGGAAGCAGTTGGTCAGTCCAACCACCTCCCTCGCATGTATGATAGAAAAGAGACAGAGAGATGTGTATGCTTTGAAAACAGTTAACAAAGTTTTAAGGAAACCGAGGAAATTGAGGAAATTGACAATAGCAGGGATAGGGGAATGATAACTAGAATAAACAACCCAATACAAATGCAAATGTGGCTGCCCACAATTGGATGTGAAGCCCGGAGACCCATACAGCCCTTAACCTTGGATATATTTAAAACTAAACAAAAGGAAAACACAAACTACCCCAATACTGTACTGAGTCAGTGGAGACAACTTCAGGTAAGACAAAACAGCTGATGGTAGCTTGATAGCATGGGATCCAAATCCTGAACCTCAAACCAAGCTTCTCAGCCTCACTTGGGCTACGGGAGGGAGGAGCACAGGACTGTCAGTGAAGATCTACTGAAACCAGGTTTAAAGATAAAAACGTCGCTGGAATCAGGATATAGGTAGGTGTTATAGTTCGTGAAAGATGGTAAGTGATCAAGTATCAGAAGGGTAGCCATGTTAGTCTGTATCCACAAAAACAATGAGGAGTCTGGTGGCACCTTAAAGACTAACAGATATATTTGAGCATAATCTTTTGTGGGTAAAAAAAAACACTTCTTCAGATGCATGGAGTGAAAATTACAAGATACAGGCATAAATATACTGGCACATGAAGAGAAGGGAGTTACCTTACAAGTGGAGAACCAGTGATGACAAGGCCAATTCAATCAGGGTGGATGTGGTCCACTCCCAATAATTGATGAGGAGGTGTCAATACCAAGAGAGGGAAAATTGCTTTTGTAGTGAGCCAGCCACTCCCAGTCCCCATTTAAGCCCAAATTAATGGTGTTAAGTTTGCGAATGAATTGTAGCTCTGAAGTTTCTCTTTGAAGTCTGTTTTTAATGGGGTAAGAAGTGTTTTTTTTACCCACGAAAGCTTATGCCCAAATATATCTATTAGTCTTTAAGGTGCCACTGGACTCCTCGTTGTTTTTATGGTAAGTGATGTCTTCTTGGCTGATGGTGTGGGTCTGGAGTCACTGAGGAGATCCTTGACGTCCACACAACTCAACCTAATACATGGCTGCCACTCTGATGGACAGCAATAATGCTCAGGCATGCAGCCCTTTTTATAGGCTCAGTGGCGTGAACCTAGTGGTCTGAGCTGGTTCTAACTATCTCCTAAGAGTCCGTTGCTCTTTTCCCACCACTAGTGGAGTCCGAGTTGTCATTATGGCACGACACCATCTTGAATCATGGAATCCATTGATTTGTTCCATAATTAACTCATTTTATACTAATAATTATAGCAAACACATTAATTCAAACATAAACACTAACATTAACATCATTAAACATACATTTTGGGGAAAACTCCCAACAGCAAGACCCAACTAGCAGCAGCTATTTGTATTAATTAACTAACAAACCTGTTGGAGAGCTGCAGTAGTCTGGACTAGCCTCCAGAAATGCATGCTGGGAAAAATGTTCTTGGCAACCCTGGATTGGTAGTTAATAGGGTTCTAGTAATATAGGTTGTTCAGTGGTACGGTGGCTGGTGTGGCATGTTTGTTTGAAATTATTGTTGCTCTAATATGGAGATGTGGATGGTAAACTGGTAAGTAGCTGAGTTGATAGCTCTTTGATATCTTTCACTTCGCTCCATTTGCAAGACTTGGGTACTGTGATGCTCCCTAGGGCTGTGAGGCACCTCCCCACCATCTGTCCGTAGTGTGAAATAGTCTTGTCTGTGCCTGCTGTGGATCAGCTCCCTGAAACCAACAGCCTCTGATAGTCCAAGCACTGCCTTCCAGGCCTCCAAGGTCTTGCTCTTGCTGTACAGGTTAGTGATAGGCACACACCGATCCCTGAATCCTTGGAGTATTCTCTGCAATGTCCACTGAACACTCATAGAATTTCCAGGCTTTCCATTCCCAAAGGAACAGTATACACCAGCTTGTAAGAGTGAACTCAGGACCAGCACTTTGCTTCATACCACAGCAGGAAGATACATTTATAGTGAGAACAAGAATAAGTTTATTATCAAAAAGCAGAGATTCAAGTGACAGTGAGTAAGAATATTGGAAACAAATGGTTACGTATAAAACAAAATAAGAAGACGCTTTCTAGAGACTAAACTAATATGTTCATCTCCTATCTAAAGAAGTTTATCACATCCAAAATTCACTTCAGTGTTTTCAGCAAAGCTTGAGATCACTTCTTCATGAAGCAAAACTGCTCTCATTTTACTTCCTCAGTGAAAGATGCCCAGGTGTCTTCTCTGTCCCCCACAATATGCTCAAGCAAACTTTTGACCTGTACCACTAGATCTTGTCTGACAGGAAACCTGTTTTTCATGTTTGGCTGTGACCAGCCCTCCCCCCAAAACACAGACTTTAATAACATATTTTCAATATATATATACATAACTCCTTTACACAGTATCTGTACAGACATTTCACAATAATACTGATGACCAGCATGACACTGACTTTCATGTGAGACCTCATGTGTCACTCTTTGTTGAACTGTATGTGTCAGACACAAGAGATCCCCGTAAGCTCTCTGCACCCCCTTTCCAGTTGGCATTAAGAGGTCGTTGGGTCACAGCCACTCTTCACAGATTCAATATCCTCAGTGATAATAGGATTTATAGTGTGCTTAATAATTGAGGCACAAACCCCATGTGTATTTCTAGTGGTGTGGACTAGCTTGTCATGGATGGATTACCAGAAATGGTGCATTTGTTTTCACTGCATCCTAAATCCATGACTAACTTGAAGTCTTTGAAATAATCCATATTTGACTTATCTGAGAGTGGAAAACAATGTAAAAATATTCTTCAAACACAGAACAATCGTTTGCAGGCTTGAAGAACTCAAAACTGCCAAAGAAAATTTTATGAAACTTCCACTCCCTTACTGCACACAAAACCTCTCTTCAGGGTAAGAGAGCTAAAAAAATTCAGCCCAAGGATTTTTTTTTTATAAACACATTAACATGGGGAACTAGAATGAAAATGCTTCCACAGTCATTACAATATAGTTTCTACTATTATTTTAGGCATTTTGTTTATTAGAGTTCAATGTTAATTTGGTATGACAGGAAAAAAATCTTTAGAAACAAATTACTTTGCAGTTATGAATAATTGCCAAACATATTAATGTGAATTACAAAATTTTAATTAGTGGAATCTGGTGCAGTTCAAATGTTGTTTACATATGTTGTAAAGAACTGTTCCAGGCACATGAAGAAATCCAAGTTAAAATATAGCTAGATGAACATCTTTTTATTTTATTTTTGTTGCTGGATGATACATACAGTATGTGGATCGCTCTAACTTATTCATGTTAAAATGATCTCATTTTAGAGCTCCCAACACCAGTTTCAGATGGACCTTTTCAAGATTTGAAAAAGTGGATTTCAGGCTTTTTTTGGAGCTAGAGAAAGCTGAGAGTTAAACATAACTACTTACACTCATTCAGCAGCTGTGTTAGCCTTGTCAAAAGCAAAAACCTGTTATATTGCTGGGAGATTACATGTTGGAATCTCTGAATTATTCCTAGTAACAATAAATGGTGAGAGAAAGAGAGAGAAGGTTAATTCAATGACTTGCTGTAAACCTGTAGCACTGAGACATATTGTGGAATTATAGAGACGGTAAAGAGTACTACTCTGTTTTCGTTAACTTCTGTATAAAATATACTGTTCACTTCCTATTTTGAGTCTGCTTGGAGGTAATGGGCTTTTCAAGCTTCTAACAGAATAGTCTAGCTGTAAGCAATTTATTAAATGGTAATAAAATTAACTATGCAAGGGTGATGTGGTAATTCATTGGTTCAGTGTTTTGAAAATGTAAAGTGCTATCTAAAGAGTGGTGGAAGTATTAATTTAAAAGAACAAACTATTAACTGTCTTACATTTAGGGTTACTTTCGACATACTGTAGATCTATATTTTGTAATGTGACACTAAAGTGATGGGATTCCTCTTATGAGTAAAGGCTACATACTTTGTTGCATGTTTAGCAATGTTTGTCAGACTCATAACTCTTGCTTTTGTTTTCTCCAGATAACATTGTTGTCATGTTGTTTCTGCTTCTGCCGTTCTCTACAACAGTGGTCTCCAAAGTGGGGTGCGTGCACCCCAGGGGGTGCGCAAGAGGATCCTTGGGGGTGCGCGGCAGGAGGAGCACTTTTTTTGTTGTTGCTTCGTCAGTTCGGGCGGGAGTCCAAGCAGCTTTTTTTTTGCTTCGGCAAAAATGGTAGAGCCAGCGCAGCCAGGGTGTGTGCTCAAAAATTTTTTACTGATAGGGGTGCACAATCAAAAAAGTTTGGAGTCCACTGCTCTACAAGATGAGCTTGATCTTTACTTTTGTGTGTGTTTTCCTATACAATACACAACCTGAAGTTCTGTCCCCCATGTCCAAATTGTCAAAGCTCCATTGAAGATAATGGAGCTACAATACCAGCTGAAAATGTTGCCACAGTTACTGGGCTAGCTGCACTGCTGTTCCTTCTCAGGGTCTCTTTGAGTACATCCCCACAAGTGTCAGGCCTTGGCCGTTACCTCTTCTTGGGTAGAATTCTGCAATTCATCCATTCTCAGACCAGAACCTGGGTTATACCCTCCTGGCTCCCACTTGTGACTGAGTCCGCAGGTCCACCAGAGGTTGGGCCCTGCCAGGTTTCTCTTTGGGATCCTGTGACAGCATACATTTGCAGTGAGACCGAAGCAGCTTCTTTGAAATAAAGCATGTTTTATTTTGCCCAGAAGATACATGGCTCTTAGAGAAGTAGATTTAAAACAACAGAGACCTATACCTATATTCTCTTACCTAAGCTTAGCCTCTGTGTCCATAGATCACATGTGTTGGACTTATTCTACTGCCTACATGGCTAGCAGCCTGGTCTCTTTATCTCAGTCAGACTGTCAGTTTTTTCCTGACATCCTTGCCAGCCTCTCTCAGCTCACTCAACCGTCCCTCCTTTTCTAGGGTCTTTTATTTTTTTCACCTCCTTTTATCCCAGACTTAGCCTTGGGGAAGGTATCCCATACTAGCCTGGGTGGAATTAGCTATTGTTATCTTAACTTCTCTGAAGTTGGGTATGTGAGGTTGACATATCTCTGTCACTGTTTTACCTTTCCTGCTAGGTTCTGTAACAGCTCTTTTGCAGCCTCCTTTGATTTAACGCTATGAATTCATTCAGGCCACAATACAAAATTGAAGAGGAAACCAGAATCACATGATATTAATAAAAGATATGAAAGACTGATGGGGTTTATTCCCCACACTGATTCTGAGAGGGTAAATTAGGCCAGATAGGTCTAATTAAGCAGCAAGTAGGGGAGACATGTAGGCTACAAGGTGTTACCTATCAGCTTTGTGTTCTTGGGGAACTAGGGCGCAGTACTGTCTGACTCACAAAAGACCTCCCTTCCCCCCAGCCTCAGCTTGAAGCAAAGCCGATCAGAAGAAAGACTTACAAAGAGCAATGAAAAAGCAGTGGGAGACACATCTAAACCCCTGGGATAAGGGAGTCAGGATTAAGGAAACTCCCCTAGCCTCATTTGCATCAAAGATGGGACAGGGTGGCATCTCCATTAGCATACAGAATGGAGAACAGAGATTCCAAGGCAAGAACTGCATGGAACTCTGGGACCAGAAAAGCAGGGAAGCACTGCATGATGGGAGATCTCTGCTCCAGATGTTAATGAACCCACGCCTGCACACACCCAGCTCAGTAGTTATCAGACCAATTCTAATAATAAATCCTTTATTGGTATCCAAAATAACAAAGCTCCCTAATTGCATTGTGAGCTCCCTTGAAGGAACACCGCCAATAGACAGGAACGATCAGTTCCTATTGTCTAGCCAGAACAAAAAAAACCTTTGGTATACTCCCTTGAGCCATCAGTTTACCCATAAACAAATCTAGTGTTCTCCCTTGAACCATTGTTTTTCCCTACAAAAACCCCTACCCATGCTCAAGTAAATGTTCTGATGCCTGGATCCAACATCTTCATCAGTTTCACTGGGACTTCATCTTCTCCTGACTGATCGTGCTGCCTCTCTCCAGCACTCTGACCCCCAGCTACCACCACCACCTTGGACCCCCGATTGATTCAAGCTTCACAGAGTGGTGAGAACCCAGGTTTCTCTCTCTCTAGGTAGTGCCTTCTGACCCTGACTTGTGTGATCAGTTATAGTTTTATAAACTTGACTTTTATAATCAAATTTAAGTTAGATGTAATATTATAACTGTTTTGTTTGTTTGGCTCCCCTATGGTTATTACCTGGCAATAAATAACTTCCATGGTTAAGCTGGTTGCTTCTCTCTCTCTTTCTCTCCCCGCCATGGGTGTTTTTTGGCTTCCTCATTCACTCTGCAGCAACACTCCTCGTACCTAAGCTAAAATCCCTGAAGTGCCCCAAAATCCTGTGGGGTCTGCTTATCAAGTGGGTTACTACCAGAACAATTGTAATGTAAAAGGGATGTACTGAATCTGGGGCATATAAGGGTGGCAGCTTGGAAGTGCTGCTCGACCCAGCCTGCTGAGTCCAAGGACATATGAGGGATAGAGAGACTGCTGAGGAGGATGCAGAACCTGGCAGAGCATATCCCCAGGAGGAGGTGCCATGAGGGATGATGGAAGCCTGTCACACAGACACTTTTGCAGTTTGTCACAGGTTTACTACAGGATTTCTATCTAAACTTTAAAGAGTATTGTGCTCAAGACACTTTCATTTTTTCACATACATTCATTTTGTTCCCTGAAAGGTTGCCCCCATCTTTACCTAATGTGACACCAAATAAACAATTTAACTTATTTTTATTTCCAAATTTCTCACAGTTTGGGGTATGCATGGAGACCACTTGCTGTTTTACCTCAATCCCTTCCTTTTGCCATGACACTCCTTCAGTATTTTCACGTTTGGCAGTGTCAGTAGTTTATTTCCTCATTTACATGTTTGAGATTACCTCAATTCCAGATTTCAGGTCTGCAATAAATACATTTATGTGAAGTTAGATTATAAAGACACAGTAGAGCTCTTTATTAAGGCTGGATTCAGTTTTTTTTACTTTAAGCAGGGATTTAACCTCTTTCCTTTGTAGGAAGAATTCAGGATATCTACTGCAGTAGCAAACTTATAAACCTCCTGTAAGGACCAGCCACTTCAAAGGGACAAGTACTCTTTTTCTCCCAGTGTGGATTACATACTTTAATTCAGGCAGTAGAGGTTTATGCTTTTCTGTCCAGAGGTCAGGGGTTCGATCATTATAGAAAGCAACTCTTCCAGGAGCATCATTACACAAAAGGCAGTAGACTCAAAACATCTTTTGTACGCCAGTCACAAGAAAGGAGCTCTCTAGTAGTGTGGATTTTAAATCTTTTGGACCCCAAGAACCTTGTCCTCGGTGTTTGAGGCCAGAATTAAAAAAAACCATTTTTATAAGCACCAGCTCCACTTAGGTCATCAGCATGGTTTGAACCTGAAAGCATGAACCTCTATTGCTTGAGGAAATTTGAATGAAAGTTAAGCGTCTAGACACATATTTGAAAACCCCACTAGGCAACTATCTGCATCTTTAAGTGCCTAATCCTTTAACATTTTTGACCTAAATCTTCTAGCTACACTCAGGCCATGTCTATACAGAGAGTTAGTGGCAAACTGGATGTAAATCTGCAGCGCTCTTGCCTGCTGCCCAGTAGCTGTCCATGTGGACAGGTTACCAGGCACTAAAAGTTCCACAGTGCAATGTAGATCAGTAGATCAAAGCACACAATAGAATTCTTAGTGTATCTTAGCAGGGTCCACATGGACAGTTAGTACATGGTATGCTAAAGTGATGTGTATTGATACCCCCTGCTTGCCACCCACTAACACTCCATATAGACAAGCCCTCAGTAGCAGACTCATAAATTTTTTATATCAACAAGCCACAAGAGGGGGACAACTAATCACATTCTCCTAGTGAGAGTTACACAAGCACATAGATTAAGCATATTCACCCACCAAGACACTGTGTGTCTAAGGCTGATGCCTCCTACAGTAGGGACCTTGGTTCTATTCCTAGATCTAACTAGAAGTAGAAGGGAGATCTGGAAGCATAATTATGGAGTGAGGAAAAAAATTGGTGACTATAAATTCTGCACTCATCTGTTGCCCTGACATGGCATCCTGGGAGATATGCTGCCTGCCAGAGGCCTGTATCTGAGACATTACGGCGGGATTGTTGAGGATCATCCAGCCCTTTGACTGCTACCTCATGCTACTCATCCATGTGGGCACTAATGATTCTGCGAGGTATGACCCTCAGCAGATCAAAAGTGACTACAGGGCTCTGGGAGTATGGGTGAAGGAGTTAGGAGCACAGGTGGTGTTCTCACCGATCCTTCCGGTCAAGGGTAGGGGCCCAGGCAGAGACAGATGCATCCTGGAGGTGAATGCCTGGCTGTGAAGGGAGGGCTTTGGCTTCCTTGACCACAGGATGCTGTTCCAGGAAGAAGGACTGCTAAGCAGAGATCAGGTCCACCTATCAAGGAAGGGGAAGAACATATTTGGATACACATTGGCTAACCTAGTGAGGAGGGCTTTAAGCTAGGTTTGAAGGGGGCAGGTGACCAAAGCCCACGTGGAGACCTGGGAGAAGGTTTAGAATTTTGGAGGAGCATGGGCTCTTATAGCAGGGATAAGGGAAAGACAAGACAGAATTGGGGAGGGGAAATCAAATCAGTATCTTAGATGTTTGTATACTAATGCGAGAGGTATGGGGAATAAGCAGGAAGAACTCGAAATGCTAGTAAATAAACACAACTATGACATAGTTGGCATCACAGAGACCTGGTGGGATAATACACATGACTGGAATATTGGTATAGAAGGGTACACCTTGCTCAGGAAGGACAGGCAGGGGAAAAAGGGAGGAGGTGTTGCCTTATATATTAAAAATGTATGCACTTGTACTGAGGTTGAGATGGAAATAGGAGACAGACTTGTTGAAAGTCTCTGGGTAAGAATAAAAGGGGTAAAAATCAAGGATGATGTCTACTGCAGACCACCTAACCAGGAAGAAAAGGTGGACAAGTCTTTTTTTAAACAACTAACAAAATCATCCAAAGCATAGGACTTGGTGGTGAAGGGGGACTTCAACTACTCAGACATCTGTTGGGAAAATAACACAGCAGTACACGGATTATCCAATAAGTTCTTGGAATGTATTGGAGAATTTTTTTTATTTCAGAAGGTGAAGAAAGCTACTAGGGGAGAGGCTGTTCTAGATTTGATTTTGACAAATAGGGAAGAACTGGTTGAGAATTTGAAAGTGGAAGGCAGCTTGCGTGAAAGTGATCATGAAATGGTAGAGTTCATGATTCTAAGGAATGGTAAGAGGGAGAACAGCAAAATAAAGACAATGGATTTCAAGAAGACAGACTTTAGCAAACTCAGGGAGTTGGTAGGTAAGATCCCATGGGAAGCAAGTCTAAGGGGAAAAACACTTGAAGACAGTTGGCAGTTTTTCAAAGAGACATTAAGGGCACAAGAGCAAACTATCCCACTGCGTAGGAAAGATAGGAAGTATGACAAGAGACCACTTTGGTTTAACCAAGAGATCTTCAATGATCTAAAAATCAAAAAAGAGTCTTACAAAAAGTGGAAACTAGGTCAGATTACAAAGGATGAATATAAACAAATAACACAAGTATGTAGAGACAAAGTTAGAAAGGCCAAAGCACAAAACGAGATCAAACTAGCCAGAGAAATAAAAGGTAACAAGAAAACATTCTCCAAATACATTAGAAACAAGGGGAAGGCCAAGGACGGGGTAGGCCTGTTACTCAACGGGGTTGGGGGGAGAACAACAGAAAATGTGGAAATGACAGAGGTGCATAATGACTTTTTTGTTTTGGTTTTCACCAAGATTGGTAGTGATTGGATGTCTAACATAGTGAATGCCAGTAAAAATGAGGTAGGATCAGAAGAGACTAAAATAGGGAAAGCATAAGTTAATAATTACTTAGACAAATTAGATGTCTTCAAGTCACCAGGGCCTGATAAAATGCATCCTAGAATACTCAAGGAGTTGACTGAGGAGATATCTGAGTCATCAGTGATTATTTTTGAAAAGTCATAGAAGACAGGAGAGATTTCAGAAGATTGGAAAAGGGCAAATTTAGTGCCAATCTATAAAAAAGGAAATAAGGACAACCTGGGGAATTACAGACCAGTCAGCTTAACTTTTGTACCCAGAAAGATAATGGAACAAATAATTATGCAATCAATTTGCAAACACCAGAGAATAATAAGGTGATAAGTAACAGTCAGCATGGATTTGTCAAGAACAAATCATGTTAAACCAACCTGATAGCTTTCTTTGAGAGGGTAACAAGCATTGTGGATAGGGAGGAAGCAGTAGATCTTGACTTTAGTAAAGCTTTTGATAATGCCTCGCATGACCTTCTCATAAACAAACTAGAGAAATGCAACCTAGATGGCACTACTATAAGGTGGGTGCAAAACTGGTTGGAAAACCATTCCCAGAGAGTAGTTATAAGTGGTTCACAGTAATGCTGAAAGGGCATATCAAATGGGTCCCTCAGGGATTAGTTCTGGGTCCAGTTCTGTTCCATATCTTCATCAATGATTTAGATAATGGCATAGAGAGTACACTTATAAAGTGTGCAGATGATACCAAGCTGCGAGGGGTTGAAAGTGCTTTGGAGGATAGGATTAAAATTCAAAAGGAGCTGGACAAACTGGAGAAATGGTCTGAAGTAAATAGGATGAAATTCAATAAGGACAAATGCAAAGTACTCCACTTAGGAAGGAGCAATCAGCTGTACACATACAAAATGGGAAATGACTGCCTAGGAAGTAGTATTGTGGAAAGGGATCTGGGGGTCATAGAGGACCACAAGATAAATTTGAGTTAACAGTGTAACACTGTTGCAAAAAAAGTAGGGCTGTCAAGCGCTTAAAAATTAATCACAGTTAATCAAGTGATTAAAAAAATTAATCGTGATTAATCGCACTGTTAAACAAAAAATAGAATGCCATTTATTTTAAATATTTTTGGATGTTTACTACATTTTCAAATATACTAATTTCAATTACAACACAAAATACAAGTGCTCACTTTATATTTATTTTTGATTACAAATATTTGCACTGTAAAAAACAAAAAAGTTGTATTTTTCAATTCACCTCATACAAGTATTGTAGTGCAATCTCTTTATCATCAAAGTTGAACTTACAAATGTAGAATTATGTACAAAAAACCCTGCATTCAAAAATAAAGCAATGTAAAATTTTAGAGCCTACAAAACCACTCAGTCCTACTTCTTGGTTAACCAATTACTAAAACAAACAAGGCTGGTTACAATTTGCAGGAGACAATGCTGCCTGTTTCTTGTTTACAATGTCACCTGAAAGTGAGAACAGGTGTTCGCATGGCACTGTTGTAGCTGGCATTGCAAGATATTTACATGCCAGATGCGCTAAAGATTCGTATGTCCCTTCATGCTTCAACCATCATTTCATAGGACATGCGTCCATGCTGATGATGGGTTCTGCTTGATAATGATCCAAAGCAGTGCGGACTGATGCTTGTTCATTTTCATCATCTGAGTCAGATGCCACCAGCAGAAGGCTGATTTTCTTTTTTGGTGGTTCGGGTTCTGTCGTTTCTGCATTGTAATGTTGTTCTTTTAAGACTTCTAAAAGCATGCTGCACACCTCGTCCCTCTCAGATTTTGGACGGCACTTCAGATTCTTAAACCTTGGGTGGAGTGCTGTAGCTATTTTTAGAAATCTCACATTGGTACCTTTTTTGTGTTTTGTCAAATCTGCTGTGAAAGTGTTCTTAAAACGAACATGTGCTGGGTCATCATCCAAGACTGCTACAACATGTAATACATGCTGAATGCAGGTAAAATAGAGTAGGAGACATACAGTTCTCACCTCAAGGAGTACAGTCACAAATTTAATTGATGCATTTTTTTTTAACGAGCATGATCAGCATGGAAGCATGTCCTCTGGAATGGTGGCCAAACCATGAAGGGGCATATGAATGTTTAGCATATCTGGCATTTAAATACTTTGCAACGCCAGCTACAAAAGTGCCATGCAAAAGCCTGTTGTCACTTTCAGGTGACATAAATAAGAAGCAGGCAGCAGTATCTCCCGTAAATGTAAACAAACTTGTTCGTCTTAGCGATTGGCAGAATAGAAAGTAGGACTGAGTGGACTTGTAGGATTTAAAGTTTTACACTGTTTTGTTTTTGAGTGCAGTTATGTAACCAAAAAAATCTGTGTTTGTAAGTTACACTTTCATGATAAAGAGATTGCACTTCAGTACTTGTATGAGGTGAATTGAAAAATATTATTTCTTTTGTTTATAATGTTTACAGTGCATATATTTGTAATAAAAAATGATAATATAAAGTGAACACTGTGCACTTTATTCTGTATTGTATTCTGTATTGTAATTGAAATCAATATTGAAAATGTAGAAAAACATCCAAACATATTTAATAAATTTCAATTGGTAGTCTAATGTTATAAATGCAATTAATCGTAATTAATTTTTTTGAGTTAATCACGTGAGTTAACCGCAATTAATTGACAGCCCTAAGAAAAGAGCACATTATTTTGGGATGTATTAGCAGGAGTGCTATAAGCAAGACACGAGAAGTAATTCTTCTGCTCTACTCTGTGCTGATTAGGACTCAACTGGAGTATTGTGTCCAGTTCTGGGTGCCACATTTTAGGAAGGATGTGGACAAATTGGAGAGAGTCCAGAGAAGAGAACAAAAATGATTAAAAGTCTAGAAAACATGACCCATGAGGGAAGATTGAAAAAATTGGGTTTGTTTAGTGTGGAAAAGAGAAGACTGAGAGGGAACATAACAGTTTTCAAGTATGTAAAAGGTTGTTACAAGGAGGAGGGAGAAAAATTGTTTTCCTTAACCTCTGAGGATAGGACAAGAAGCAATGGGCTAAAATTGCAGCAAGGGAGGTTTAGATTGTACATTGGCAAAAACTTCCTGTCAGAGTGGTTAAGCACTGGAACAAATTGCCTAGGGAGGTTGTAGAATCTCCATCATTGGAGATTTTTAAGAATAGGTTAGACAAACACCTATCAGGAATGGTCTAGATAATACTTAGTCCTGCCTTGAGTGCAGGGGACTGGACTAGATGACCTCTCAAGGTCCCTTCCAGTCCTATGATTCTATAGGACTAAGAGACACTGGCTATGAAGAGCACAGAAATATGAACTGCAGAGAGTGGAAAAGGTGAAATATGAACTTACAGATTCAAGTTCAGTGCACCTTCCTTTAGGCCAAAGGAGCATCACATCTATGCCAGTGGAAGTGTTTGTGTTATATTGGGATGGATATCAATATGTTGAGGGTAGTGGGTTTTTCTTATCTGTTGGTAGGGTGACCAGATGTCCTGATTTTTGGGTCTTTTTCTTATATAGGCTCCTATTACCCCACCCCGTCCTGATTTTTTACATTTGGTGTCTGGTCACCCTATCTGTTGGAGGCAAAGAGAATTTCTTGTGATGATGTGGAGTCAGTCAATGGAAACATATTGTGAGGGCATTCAAGTATAATAAAGAGGTGTCTCAGCTAAATTTAGCATTTTCTTGCTTAACCAAGTGAATAAGGGTTTATGTTTGGGAGAATGTCACACTTAACTAACCTCAGTATCTTTTAAATGATTTTATTTGTGGAGTAGCATTGGGAAAAGATTGTGTGGTCCAAATATTATTATATACATTGCTTGCTACCAGCATTGCATTTCAGTATTCCATCATACAGATGTTCACACTTGCAAGAAACTATTTTTCAGAAAATCTTTAGGCTTTTGACAAACTGGTCAAAAGCTTCATTTGAACTTTATTGAAAATTAAAGCCCTCATATTGAGAGCACAGTATTCGTTCATGTGATACATTTATTTTTGGTGTTCAGCAACCTTCCTATTTACTGATCAAAACAACCATTCTCCTCTTCAGAAAATGTGAATGTTATATATTTCCAAACCTTGCTCAGTTACACAATGTAAAAGTGTGCACAGCAGTTGGTTGGCTTTTGGTCCCTTCTCTGGATTTTCTGTTGCATTCACATAAAAGTAAACTGTCGAATCCATCTTTAATTTTCTGACACATTTCTCTCAAAGTATTGTTTGTAGGAATTGAAGTTTTAATCAGAGGAGTCTGGATTGTTTGATGTTTTGCAAGTGCAAAACTCTGTGGAGGCGTACAGCACCTGGAGAAAACCCACAAACTGGGACCCGAAGCCTAACGCTTGCAGAGTGCTCAGGAGATACCCGTGGTCCACCCTGTCGAACGCCTTCTCCTGATCCAGGGACAGGAGGGCGAATGACAGACCATCCCTACACCTGAGTTCCAAAAGGTCCCGGACCAGATACAAGTTGTCGAAGATGGTGCGGCCCGGAACGGTGTAGGTCTGGTCTGGGTGGATCACATCCGCCAGCACGGACCCTAGCCTCAGCGAGATGGCCTTCGCTACGACTTTATAGTCCGTGCTGAGGAGCGAGATGGGACGCCGATTCCATAAATCGCAGCAGTCCCCCTTCTTCAGCAATAAGGCGAGCACGACTCGCCTGCACGAAAGAGGGAGGACCCCGCCCTGCAAGGACTCGGCCCAGACGGTGACAAGGTCTGGGCCGAGGACGTTCCAAAAACGCTGTAAAACTCCACGGTCAGCCCGTCCATGCCTGGAGATTTATTTGTGGGTGAGCGGCGGAGGGCTTCCGAGAACTCGGCCAGAGAGAGAGGCAGCTCCAGCCGGTCTCGGTCGCCCGTGCTGACCGTCGGGAGTTCATCCCAGAGCATTCTGCAAGCGTTAGGATTGGTCGGATCTGGGGATAAAAGGCCTGCTTAGAAGGCCCTGGCCCTCCCGCACATTTCTGCCGGATCCGTGAGGGGGGTGCCCTCCTCTGCTAGAAGGCAGGTGACATGCTTCTTGGACCCCCTCTTTTTCTCCAGAGTGTAGAAGAAGCGGGAGCCATGATCCATCTCCCGAAGGAGGTGGATGCGGGATCGAACAAAGGCACCTCGGGCCCGATGGTCCTCAAGGGTCTGGAGCTCCTCCGGCTTCTCCTGGTACACTCCGCAGAGGGTGGGGGGGGGTGGCACCCCGCAAATAGGTTTAGGGATTTGCGGGGAGGGAGGGGGGCCCTTGGCAATGCCGGTTCGTGCTCCAGGACAGATGGTAAGGTCACGGCATCCGTAGGTGGAGAATCAATGATGGGTCCCCTACCCGGGAAGGAGGTTGGCTGGGAAGGAGGTCAGACCCAGGGCCTCGATGTCCTCATAAATAGAGAGGAGATCACCTTCCACCACCTCAGGGCTCTCCCCGCCAGCACCTGAAGTGACGCTCGCCTTGGTGCTTGAAGGGGCTTCAGATTGTAAGGGGGCGAGAGGGGCTCCATCAGGGGCTTCCATAGGAAGGGACTCCAGAGGAGGGGCGATGTTACCCTCTGGTGCTGCCATGGTGTCCCCAGCTGGCACCATTGAATGGGAATTGGCAAGGGGCAAAGTGGAAGGCTCAGCATCGGTGCCCGCCTTCCTGGTCTTCCGGGGGGGCGTCCGAATCCGAAGGATGGATCGGAGCTCGAGCCTTCCACTTGCCCTGCTTCCCTTGTACTAAGGACCAGCCCTCATGGCATCATCTGGGGCTGGCTAACAGGGGTCAGGTCGGGGAGCAAGGGCGATGGCTCAGGGACTCGGGGAGGTAAAGGTGGGGCAGCATGTAGGAGGGAAGAATCCCCTTGGGGTGGGCTCTCTGCTATGCCCGGCGGTATCCCTACCTCACTCTCCTCCACAGGCCCCCCCAGCTCGCAGGCAGCAGAGGCAGGGCCCTTCCGCTCGTCTGGGAGAGATACCCCTTTGGCCCGAGCGGGAGCGTTGGTGGGCTGGAAAGGAGGAGGGGCGGCTTCGGGCACCGGCGATGATGGGGCCGGCGCCCTGCCGGGGCTCGGGGGTCCCGGATGCTCCTCCATGCCGGGCCAAGGAGCAGTCCCTCCGGACGTGTCCCATCGCCCGGCAGAGGTAGCACTGGACCTCCCCCATTGAATAATGCACCTGGTAGCGGGCCCCCTGGTAGGGGACCAAAAAGGACCCCTCGAGCACCTCTCCGTCATGTGCTGCCGGTGGCAATTGTAAATGTACCTGCCAGCGGAACAAGAGGACATGATGGAGGGCAGGGTCTTTGCAGCCCAGTGGGAGAGGGCTGACCACGGAGATCAGCCTCCCCAGAGTAGAGAGGGCGGGTAACAAGGCAGCATTAGGAAGGAAGGGCGGGACAGAAGTCAGGACCAGTCGGGCGCCCAGGTCTTCTAGCGGCTCCAGGGGGACGAACACCCCCCCCACCACCAGGCCCTTCTCCACCGCCTCCTGGGCAGCGGCCTCCGATGCTAGGAAGAAGATGACCTTTCCATACATCTTGGAGGCCGCCACAATGGCCATGGGCCCCACCACCCTCGCCAACGCCTGCACGTAGGTCTCCATGTGGGGCGAGGTGGGTACCAGGAGGCAACAGATGCAGTGCTGCCTGGTCAAGGTGGGGAAGGGGCCCCGGCCGCTATAGATGGTAGCGGAGGCAGTGGTTGGTTGAGATGATGATGCAGCGGCAGGCGGGGGGGGGTCGCCGCCACCTGGGCATATGCCCTGGGGCCAGGGGAGGGACACCCACAGAGCTGGTGGAGGGAACAGCAGGGAGGGACGCCGTGGCCAGTGGCAGGGCCGCGGCAGTAGGGGCAGCCCCCGCCATGGAGGGCCTGGCCTTTTCCTTTCTTTGTGCCCTGGCCCTTCCTGCCAGCTGGGGGGGCTCCCCCAGAGTCAGAGGGGGCGAGGGACGTGGCAGCAGCGGAGGTCACCTCGTTACCCGCCGCTGCTGGCACTGCAGCAGGGGTGGTAGCAAGTGGCTCGGCAGTGGCGGTTGAGGTAGAGGCTAGGGGGGATGATGGTGGGTCAGGTGGAGGAGGGGCAGCAGGGTCTGCCCGAGGGATCCCACTCGCCTCGTCCCCAGCCATAATGAGGAACGGGGGGAGGACAAACACCAGAGGGGGGGTAGGGGGAAGGGAAGCAGGTCGACCACTCCTCCCCGCTAGGCTGCAGGCAGGGGAGGAGGGTGCCAAAAAAAGGGGGTGGGCTGGATGGGGGGGCTATCAAGGCCTAGGAGTCAGTCACCGACTCGGGGAGGGTTTCCGGCTCCTCTAGTTGCACCAAGGAAGGGGGGATATAACAGCAGTGGGGGGGTGCAGTGAGACAGGTTCAAACTAAAATGGGGAAGGGCACAAGCGCATGGGAGGGGACATGGGTGCATGAGGGGAGGGGCTAATCAGGGCAAGGGGCCTGCAGGGGGAGGGGAATAACCAGGCTGGGAGTTGGGCAGAGGAACCACGGGGCTAGCTTCAGAGGCTGGGGTGGGTCAAACAGACAAAGGTTGCAGAGGGAAAGGGTGGGGCAGGCAAACAAACTGGAGCTAACAAGGGGCTGGGGCAAGGGAAAGGGGCAAAAGGCTGCAAGGGGCAAAGTGGTAGGCAGCAGGGGCAAAGCTGGGGGCTTGCTGCAGAGGGAAGGGGTCAGTCCAAAAGGGGGGGGCACATGCACTCATGTGTGCTTGCAACAAAAAAGAAAGTCAGTTTAGGCTAGCTGCTGTATCAGGCCCAATGGTGGCAACAGGGTGTGGCAAGCCTAGGTGAGCAGCTGAGTCCCAGAGGCAGGAGCTCGAGGCAGATGGTGAGTAGCCCGTGGGGTGGTGGAGGGGGCAACGATGATGGTGGTGGTAGGGGTCAGTGGGGGATACAGATGGACCAGGCTCCATACCACACCCCCTGTTTTCCACAAACACAGTCTAGACTCCCGCCACAAGAGCACAGTTCAAAAGTTACACAGTCCATGAGGACCCCCTCCACAGTGGTCTGTAGAATTCCTACACGCTCCCCCACTGGTAGATGGTCTTCTTCTTCTACTCCTCCTCGGGGCTCCAGCAGCTTCCCAGCAGCAAACACAGCAGCTTTAGGTGGCAGTCTGGTGGCCAACAGGAAGGACCCCTCTCAAATGGAGGTGGTGGTGGCAGCAGTGTCCCCAGCAACAGGAGCAATGGCTGGGGTTTCTCCCTCCCCACCTCTCAGGAGTGGGCCAGCAGGCTGCCCCCCCAGGGGCTGTAGGTGGAGCAGCAGCAACCAAGGATGTGTGTGTGTGTGGGGGGGTCTAGCAGCCAGCCAGCCAACAGGTAATAGAGAAGGGGGGGCATTAGCCCAGCCAGGGGAGTAGCTAGAGCAACAGCAGCAGTTGTAGGGAGAGCCCAGGGCCTAGTAGCAGGAGCAGCCCCCTACCTCCCTTCAGGCCAGAGGGCTACAAGAGAATAAACAATGGGAGAGACATAAGCCCTACGCTGATGAGAGCTTTATTCCCTGTAGAGGGAAGAGGGGCTGCTACAGATTAATTGGAGCACCTGAAACCAATTAAGCCAATTAGAGCACCTGAAGCCAGTCACCTGATAAAACCCCCCTGTTTCAATCAGACACTTAGAGGAGTTGAAATAGAGTGGTTTGGTGTTGGAGTAGAGAGCAGTTTGAAGGAGTTGAAACAGTGTGGTTTGGTGTTGGAGTGGAGAGCAGTTTGGAGAAGTGCTGTGGTAGGCCAGAAGACCAAGACCCTGGGTAAAGGGAAACCTGGCTTGTGCAGAGCAGAGGGACTCTACAGACACAAGGGGTTAGGAGAAACTTGGCCCAAGTAGAGAGAGGGTAGGAAGCCCCACAAGCTGAAGGGCTGGAGATGGAAGTAGCCCGGGGAAGGAATTGCTAGTTCAAGTGGTTGCTGCTATCCCTAGGGCCCTGGGCTGGGACCTGGAGTAGAGGGCAGGCCTGGGTCCCTCCCTCTCCTTTCCCCTTTTCTGGGATACTAGTGGGATAGTTGATACCCCAGTTCAGGGGTGAGAAATGGTGCCCTGAACCCCCCACAAGAGGAGAAAGTGTGGGACCCATCATAATAGTACTGGCAATTTGCCATAAACCAAACTTCCCTCAAGCTTAGGATTTATGATCGGTCCACTATAGGAATAAAGGGTCACTGTGAAGTTCAGATCCTGATCCAGATCTAGAAGTAAACTTCCACATAGTTCAGATCTATGGTTTTGTTTCAGGTCCATCTCTACCTGCAGTAAATGAAAGTGTAAGTACTGACAGGTCATCATCTATCTTTACTTAATTCATTCTTATCACAAAGATGTTGCTTATGTAGCCTGTGGGTCCAAGGATCATACAGGAAGGAGCTCTCTGCTGAGGTACTGGAGGAAAAGACCTTATGACCTCACTGGCATAAGCAACACCCACTGTGCCAGGATGATCACTTTTTGGCCATTTTGGGTTAAATGCCCTTGTATCTTGGATGTAGGAAGAATTAAGTGTTGTTGTTATTATGGTATGACTACAGGGCAGCAGAACGGTGCATAATATGCCCTGAGTGAGGGGTTACAGCTCACTACCCAGCACCTTGGGAAGGAGGTAAAGGTTAGGGTGACCAAAGTGCAGTGGGGAAACAAGTGTTTCTGTTTGTTGGTATAGCTGTTGTTTAAGGGTCCTATATGTTTAAGGGTCCTTAAACCTCCACTCTCTGTGGCTTCTTGTTGAGGCTCAGAGTTTAAAGTCAGAGCTGACTTGACTCAATTGAAAGTTCCTTCTTTCATCTCAGCAAGCACTAGAACTGCAATCACTAGTAACTTGTCTAAGGAACAGAGCCTTGCACCTGGTGGAGCCTCAAAACCTGCCTTACCTCCTTGGCACCACAGGTGAAGAGAGTTTGACAGTGAGAGGTGAAGCAGGAGCTAGGCTCCCTCTACCCAGCATTCTAGAGCTGTCATCTCTAGTACTGGGCTAGGTGGTTCTTGCCTTGTGGGACTGAACTGGACAGGCAGAGCAGCAAGCAAGCCGAGAAACACAGGAGCTCTCATTGCGGCAAGAGGTGGCAGCATGGTGAGGGTTGTCAAGTGGCAATGGGCATCAACTCATGGGAGCCAGGCAGCACACCCCTCTCTGAACCTACCTGAACGCACCCCTTGACATGCATGTAACCTCTGACAATGAACTGTGACTAGGGTGCAGTGGAGGGAAGGGGTAAGTGGTGTGTTAAAGGGATATTTGCTCATTTGGATGTTGACACTGGCAGGGGGAGAAACTTAGCTGAAGGACTACTGCTGAAGATTCTCTGAGGGTGGGCCATTTGCTTGTCATTTGTTGGTTCATTATTGCTGATTTCTCCCCTCCCCCCCAATTAATGCTGTGTTCCCTCTCCACTTAATAAAAGTTTTCTTTGTGTTGGACACAGACTCGGTGCTTGCGAGTAGTGAAGTATAAGAATGACCATATGGGTCAGACCAATGGTCCATTTTGCCCAGTATCCTGTTGTGATGGGTTCCCTGGGGTACAATCTGGAAGTGGGGTACCACTGGCTTACCAACCTAGGCTCCCTCTCCTACTGTAATTTTGTGACAAGCTGCAAACCCCTTCAGGTACTGCACTTACACAGACATCCACAGGCAGGGACACACACAGCTGAGTTGCATGAATGGTTCTCATGAGCCAACGACAGAGAGGCTCCAGCCAATTCCCCCCAGCCTAGGACCCTAAAGCTCTACCATCTTGCCCTGGTCCAGAAGCCTGACCAGTGTAAGTTTATTACCCAGTCTGGCCCTCTCTCAAGGTGGAGAGAACATGCACCAGTTTTTGCATACGTAGCTGCGATTTCCCCAGCACTTCAAGCAAAACACATTGTAGTTAATAAATCTATTTTATATTTTACCTAAAAACAGAGAGAGAGAGATTTTAAGTGGTAGGCATAAATGGACAGAGAGGGTAACCAAAGAAAATAAAAATAAGTGCCCAATCTATGTTCTATAAACTAAACAGGATTTGAATCAAAAACCATTCTCACCCCACTGGATGTTACAGTCCTTAATGCACAGCTTTCCCTCCTGAAGTCTGGACCAGTCTCCTCAGATGATCTTCATCTTCTTGGCATCCCAGTTGTTTCCAGCAGGGGGAGGGAGGGAGGAGGAGGAGAAAGGTCTCCCTCATACTACAACTTTTACTTATTTTATACCCTTGGCCCATGTGCCTGGCAGACACTAGTCCAGGCATGTCCTGATGGACTTTGCTGAGTCACAGTGAATGATCAGTTCCCATTGTGTGGTGCTTGTACAGTTGAGTCACACAGTTGATTAATGGGTGGTCAACACTCACCTGGATAGGGATCCTTTTGCATGCCACTAGCAAATTTTTCAGAATATTTCAGTAATAACCATACAGCATAATCTCATAACTTTATAGACACTAATGATATACATATTTGGACAGAACAAAGAGTTTCAGCAGATCATGACCTTTCATATGATACCTTACATAGCATGCTTTGTATAAAATATCATAACCACATATGAATGAGGGTTACAGGGTGTCATTCTGAGGTACAGTGTGTCACAGGTGCTTCAGAGGGAATGAACAGAGTAGGCAATTGTTGAGTGAGTGATACCCTGTCATCCACTCCCAGCTTCTGGCAAACAGAGGCTAGAGACACACAGAGCATGGGGTTGCATCCCTGAACATCCTGGCTAATAACCGTTGATGAACCTGTCCTTCTTGAAATTATCTAGTTCTTTTTTGAACCCCTTTATAGTTTTGGACTTCACAACATCCCATGGAAATGAGTTCCACAGGTTGACTGTGCGTTGTATGAAGAAGTACTTATTTTTGTTTGTGTTAAACCTATTGTCTATTAATTTTATTGGGTGACCCCTAGTTCTTATGGGAAGGAGTAAATCACACAACATTTCATTATTCATTTTTCTCCACACCACTCATGATTTTATAGACCTCTATCATATCCCCTCTTAGTCACCTCTTTTCCAAGCTGAAACGTACCAGACTTTTTAATCTCTCCATGTAGGGAAGCTGTTCCACACCCTAATAATTTTTATTGCTCTCCTCTGTAACTTTTCCAATTCCAATATAACTTTTTTGAGATGGGGCAACCAGCTCTGCATGCCCTATTCAAGATGTGTATTTACCATGGATTTATATAGTGGCATTATAATATTTTCTGTTTTATTATCTTTCCCTTTCCTAATGGTTTCTAACAGTCTGGTAGTGTTTAATTTCAATGCCGCTGCATATTGAGCAGATGTTTTCAGAGAACTAATCACAATGCATCCAAAATCTTTCTTGAGTGGTAACAGTTAATTTAGACCCCATAATTTTTTATGTATAGTTGGGAATACGTTTTCCAAAGTGCATTACTTTGCACTTATCAACACTGAATTTCATCTGCTGTTTTGTTGCTCAGTCACTCAGTTTTATGAGATCCCTTTGTAATTCTTTGCAGTATGCTTTTGGACTTCACCATCTTGAGTAATTTTGTATCATCTGCAAACTTTGCCACCTCGGTGTTTAACCATTTTTCCAGATCACTTATAAATATGTCGAACAGCACTGGTCTCAGTCTGGATCCCTGGTGGACACCACTATTTACCTCTCTCCATTCCTATTATCAGGGGAGATATTTAATTTTCTCAACTTTCTGGGTGGGAGCTCAAGATGGGTATTTTTTGTAATTTAAAAAGGAAGCCCTGGATATTGAGCCCAACTCTTGTTGCAGCCAACAACACCTGCCAGAAGATTATACTTGTCTATGCTAGTACATGCCAGTATTTACAGAGATGTGGGAAATTAAGGTTGGCTTCAGTTTTTCACTTAAAGCAGGGATTTATCTGTAGTGTTTTGCATGCAAAGCAATAATCTTCTCCAAACTTAAAGCACATAATCATGGGTAAAAACAAAATTTCTATGGATTTTCCACTAAATCTGTTAAAGATTCTGCATTAAAATTAATTTTAAAATGGGACCTTTGATGTTCTGGGGTGAAATCCAGACCAGTGAAGAATTGTCACCTGATACCCTGTAACTCTTACATGCCTTAAAAACTTTGCTACTGTAGATCTCTGCCTGGGATGCTCGCAGACAGCAACAGGTTTGCGCTCTATGTATTGAGCAGCAATAGTCCAACACTTTGGACAATGGAGCTGCCTGCAATACCACAAACTTCCACGTGTCTCCACCAGCCTTTAGGTGGTGAGGTGACTCTGAACTCTTCCCATCCCTAAAAACATTTGTTCTGAAATGTCTAGCCCTGTTCTGCAACAGTCCTGGAATGTTAAGGTTTGTTGCTCCTTTGAAGAGTCAATATCCAACAGTTTATTACTTTTACTGGTTTAGATTAAAAATAAAAAAAGTTTATTTAATTCCAAAGAGAGAGGCTTTAAGTTACTACAAGTAATGGTTATAAGAGAAATAAAGATAAAATGACTGAAACGTAACCAGCTAGACTTGGTTCAAGGTAAAATCCTCACCACATGTTTCCATCAAGATGGCTGACTGAACTCGGGTCAGAATCTATCTCCCAAAGTTAAGGGCTGGTATCTTTGTCATCTTAGGTGAAAGTTAGATAACTTTGGATTCTGTACTCCTCTCTTTTCTAGTCCATTAAATCTTTGAAATGGATTCTTCTGAGGGATAATTCCAGATAAAAGTCTGCTACCTGCTGTGAGGTAGGCAACATGAAGTCTATATTGAAGGAAGTATCCTGCTGCTGCTTCTCCCCCTTGGGTTGTCTGCTAAAATGCAAATTGTTTAGTCCCTGCCCCCTTTGGTGTAACTGAGTGAACACTAAATATGTAATTGTCAATCTCCTCCCCTACCATGATAGCGTGAGGTTTGCCTCCACCCCTTGTTAGCATGATGGGTCTGTTAACATAATGTGTAAGTAGGTTCTCATTGTCTTTCAAAGTACTTTGGAAGTAATTCCCAGATGGAGAGTGGGGTTGAGAGTGGGGTAACTCCTGCTTGGCTGTCAAACACATTTTAAGAATTATGGAAATAAATTGAAATTAACTTGGCATCAGCTGCATGCACCTACCATACACAATGATAGTATAACCAATGAGTTGAGCTTTTCATTGATGCTTTGCATGACACTTGGCAGGTACATTTCATGACCTTCAAGAATTGGGGTACAGTAGAACCAGTTAACTCAGCTGTAATTCATTGCCAGATATCAGGATGCCCCTTGAACTCTGCCCTTGGCTGTTCTTAATGTCAAAACCTTTAAGAAACTTTTCTGTCTAACCTTTTCTCATAACCCTTTAGTAACAAAACATCCTTTTTAAAAATCAGTCTCACTTTCCATACAGTGAAAAGTCATTGCCAGCATTCCTTGAATGTATATTTAAAGAAATTTGGTTGTAATTTAAGCAAAATTATTAAATATTGTTTTTTCTGATCATTGTGCTGCCAACTCTCACAGTTTCTTTTTCCAAGTCATGTGAGTTTGGCCAGGACTGCAACCAGTCTTGCAATGATGCAAAAAGACCTCTTGTGTGAATATTAGATCTGCATGGGGGAAAACACCCTGTGATTGGCTGGCTGTCCAACTACACCACCTCATGGGAAAAGCAACCAATCAGAGCTTCTGCAGGAAGTAGGCAGAGTTCACTCTCTCTCCTTTCAGGAGATTGAGCCATTCCCATAGGAAGGAGGAGAGACCAGCGAGCCCAGCTGCTCAGAATGGCTCCATATCCTCCTCTTCCCTCAACCCTTCCTGTGGACAATAAAGACAGAACATCCCCTCTCCCTCCCTGCAATTCTCTGCCTTGCAAAGGGCAGAAAGGGGTAAAAAGTCACTGGAACTGTGGGAGTAGCTGAGATAAAGCTGGAATGGGGGGAAGGAGAAGAACTGATGGAGGTGCAAAATTAATTGCTGGGCAGATGTGGGGGGTCCAGCAACAGGGGCAAAATCAACTCAGTAAAATTCTCTCTCTCTCATTCTCTCACACACACACAGTGGGCGGTTGGTGTGGAGGGAGGAGTTCACATGTCAAAAAGTCCAAAAATACAATATAATCCTTTAAAAAAAAAAAAAAAGGTGATTTGGGGGCCAATCTCATGATTTTGGAGGGCCTGATTCATGATTTTTTTGAATCTTTGGGGCTGGCAATAATGCTATCAGATTCACAATTTTGCCACCATTTCCCATACCTTACAATAGGATTAAAACTACCCAATGGCATTGAAGCCATGTATGTCCTTGATAAAGATAAGGTTATATTTTCCTCAAGGGGAATTGTCCCTAGTAAAGATGGCTACTGCTTCCCAATATTTCAAAAGAGATTGAGGTCACAGGTTTTCCTCAGGAAAGATGGCTCCAGTTTCACTGTTTTGCAGTCAATTCTCTCAACAATGAAACTTGCCAATAGACAATAATTGCCATCACAATTTTAATAAATCACCAAAATGTGAAGCAAGTGTGTTTTGTTGTGCATTGCACCATAACTGATTGACTGTAATGTCTTCATAGTACAGACACCCAAATATGTAAACCAGCACTGTGGTGCCATGCATATGACAAATCCAAGTACTCAGGGACATTGAGGAACATATTTTTAAATTGTCTGTATTTTAATGCTAGGAGCCTAGGTAATAAACAAGACGAATTGGAGATGCTTATGTACAAGAAGAAATATGATATGTTCAGTAGTAATGGAACTTGGTGTGATGGATCTAATGACTGAAACATTAAAATTGATGGTTACAACTTGTTCCATCAGGATAGAATGGGAAGAAGTGGAGGTACTTCATATGAGACACCATAGAGGATATAAAATCACAAGACCTCAGATTAAAGTTCTAATTAGTAAAACTAAAGATGGGGTATTGGTGGACATTTGTTACAGCTAAATTTCAATATGCTTAAACAGCAGTTTATCCTGTTGTCTAAGTCTATAATGTACAGGAAGAAAAACTTATCATGGATGACTTCAACCTGCGGGACATTTACTGGACATCTCATGCAGCAAATAACTTTACTTCCTTATAGTTTCTAAACATAACAGATGATTTCTTAACACGAAGTCCAGCATCCAAGATTTACCCTATGCAAATAGAATATGGCAGTAACCAGTAATAAGTAATATTTGGAATTTTAAAAGGGCCAGTTGGCTAAAGCATAAAGCAATTATTGGCATAACTGGGAACATAAATTTAAAGTGAGAATTGTTCAAGGATATTCTACTGGATGTCTAAAAAGTCCATGATTCCACAGACACAAAAAAAGTTATGCTGGGCAAGACATCATTCTGGTTAAAAAGTGTGCTCTCTCTCTCACACACACAGAGGATGGAAACATGTGGAAGTAAATGGCTATAAATATGAGTTACAAATTAAGAAATATGGATGACTGATAAAGGTAGCCACAAGAATCAATGAAATATCAATGGCCAGTAGTAGGGTTAAAGACAACAAGGCATTTTAAAAACATTCAGAACAAGAAAAACCCTAGGTCAGGTATAGATAGGTATGTTGCTAGGTGCAGATGGTAAAACTGTAAATAGTGATATAGAAAAGGCAAAAATGTTTGATATTTCTGTTGTGTATTTGGAATGAAGCAGGAGGATGTATCCATCCCATATGACATTGTGGATGGAACAGAAAGTCTACCATCTGTAAAAAAGGAGGATGTGAGGCAGCATCTGCTAAACTTAAACATTTTCAAACACCCCCAGATAATGTACACTCAAGAGTCGAACAGGAATTAGCTGAGGAGCTCTCTGAACTACTAATGTTAATCTCTGACAAATCTTGGAAAACTGGAGAAATTCCAAAGGATTAGAGGACTGCCAATGTAATTTTAATATTGTATTAAATACTCCACTGGTCCCGTCTAAATTTTTTTGTGGGTGTGGTTGCCCTGTGCTTCTGGCTGCTCCTCTCCCCTCCCCCTGCAAAGTGCCCTTGGGGTGTAGGAGAAAGAGGGAATGCTGCTGCTAAAATAACTCCTCTTGCATATGCAAAGGGGAGAAACATGAAATGCTCAGGGAAATTAGAGAGGCTATTAAAATATTTGGAACTCAATAATAATGGGGGATTTCAACTATCCCCATATTGACTGAGTACATGTCACCTCAGGAAGGGATGCAGAGATAAAGTTTCTTGACACCTTAAATGACTGCTTCTTGGAGCAGCTAGTCCTGGAACCCACAAGAGGAGAGGCAATTCTTGATTTAGTCCTATGTGAACCACTTGCTAATAGTGACCATTATATATTGAAAATTAACATTCCTGTGGCAGGGAAAACACCATAGCAGCCCAACATTGTAGCATTTAATTTCAGAAAGGGGAACTACACAAAAATGAGGAGATTAGTGAAACAGAAATTAAAAGTTACAGCACCAAAAGTAAAATCCCTGCAAGCTGCATGGAAACTTTTTAAAGACACCATAATAGAGGCTCAACTTAAATGAATACCCCAAATTGAAAAACATAGTAAGAGAACCAAAAAAGAGCCTCCATGGCTAAACAACAAAGTAAAAGAAGCAGTGAGAGGCAAAAGGTGTCCTTTAAAAAGTGGAAGTTAAATCCTAATGATGAAAATAGAAAGGAGCATAATCCCAACTATACATATAAAATGATGGGGTCTAAATTAGCTGTTACCACTCAAGAAAGAGAACTTGGAGTCATTGTGGATAGTTCTCTGAAAACATCCATTCAATGTGCAGCTGTAGTCAAAAAAGCAAACAGAATGCTGGGAATCATTAAGAAAGGGATAGCTAATAAGACAGAAAATATCATATTGCCTCTATATAAATCCATGGTATCCCCACATCTTGAATACTGCATGCAGATGTGCTCGCCCCATCTCAAAAAAGATATATTGGACTTGGAAAAGGTTCAGAAAAGAGCAACAAAAATGATTGGGTGTATGGAACAGCTGCTGTATGAAGAGAGATTAATAAGACTGGGACTATTCAGCTTGGAAAAAAGGTGACTAAGGGTATGTCTACACTACGAAATTAGGTCAAATTTATAGAAGCTGGTTTTATAGATATCGGTTTTATACAGTCAATTGTGTGTGTCCCCACATAAAATGCTCTAAGTGCATGAAGTTGGCGGACCGCGTCCACAGTACCCAGGCTAGCGTTGACTTCTGGAGCGTTGCACTGTGGGTATCTATCCCACAGTTCCCACAGTCTCCGCTGCCCATTGGAATTCTGGGTTGAGATCCCAATGCCTGATGATGAAAAACAGTGTCGCGGGGGGTTCTGGGTACATGTTGTCAGGCCCCTCTCCCTTCGTCAGAGCAGCGGCAGACAATCGATTCACGCCTTTTTACCTGGGTTACCTGTGCAGACAACATACCATGGCAAGCATGGAGCCCGCTCAGCTCAGCTCAACTCACCGTCACCATATGTCATCTGGGTGCTGGCAGATGTGGGGCTGCATTGCTACACAGCAGCAGCCCCTTGCCTTTTGGCAGTAGATGGTGTATTACGACTGGTATCCGTCATTGTCGTATTCCAGTTCAATCAGAGGCATCTGGGCAGACATGCTTTGCTCCTGGAGACTCAGTCCTGCCGGCATTCCTATTGAACCGTCTTGACGATGATGGCTAGCAGTCGTAGTACAGTATCTTCTGCCAAGCACCCAGAAGATGCTGAGGGTTATCAGTCATGCTGCACTGTCTGCTGCCAGCTTAAAATGTAAAAAATAGATGTATTCATTTGCTTCCCCCTCCCTCCGTGAAATCAACAGCCTGCTAAACCCAGGGTTTTGAGTTCAATCTTTGGGGGGGGCCATTCTGTGTGACAATTGTTTGTGTTTCTCCCTGATGCATAGCCACCTTTGTTGATTTTAATTCCCTGTACCTGTACGCCATGTCGTCAGTCGCCCCTCCCTCCCTCCCTCTGTCAGTTTCGTGCCTTTTTTCAGACCAGACGCCATAGCACTGGGATCATGGAGCCCGCTCAGATCACCGCGGCAATTATGAGCACTATGAACACCACGCGCATTGTCCTGGAGTATATGCAGAGCCAGGACATGCCAAAGCAAAACCAGGACCAGCCGAGGAGGCGATTGCAGCACGGCGACGAGAGTGATGAGGAAATTGACATGGACATAGACCTCTCACAAAGTACAGGTCCCAGGAATGTGCAAATCATGGTGTTACTGGGGCAGGTTCATGGCGTGGAATGCTGATTCTGGGCCCAGGAAACAAGCACAGACTGGTAGGACCGCATCGTGTTGCAGGTGTGGGACGATTCCCAGTGGCTGCGAAACTTTCGCATGCATAAGGGCACTTTCATGGAACTTTGTGACTTGCTTTCCCCTTCCCTGAAGCGCCAGAATACCAGGATGAGAGCAGCCCTCAGAGTTGAGAAGCAAGTGGCGATAGCCCTGTGGAAGCTTGCAACGCCAGACAGCTACCGATCAGTCGGGAATCAATTTGGAGTGGGCAAATCGACTGTGGGGGCTGCTGTGATCCAAGTTGCCAGGGCAATCAAAGACCTGGTGATATCAAGGGTAGTGACTCTGGGAAACGTGCAGGTCATAGTGGATGGCTTTGCTGCAATGGGATTCCCAAACTGTGGTGGGGCGATAGACGGAACCCATATCCCTATCTTGTCACTGGAGCACCAAGCCACCGAGTACATAAACCGCAAGGGGTACTTTTCAATGCTGCTGCAAGCCCTGGTGGATTACAAGGGACGTTTCACCAACATCAACGTGGGATGGCCGGGAAAGGTACATGATACTCGCTTCTTCAGGCACTCTGGTCTGTTTCGAAAGCTGGAGGAAGGGACTTTCTTCCCAGACCAGAAAATAACGGTTGGGGATGTTGAAATGCCTATCATTATCCTTGGGGACCCAGCCTACCGCTTAATGCCATGGCTCATGAAGCCATACACAGGCAGCCTGGACAGTAGTCAGGACCTGTTCAACTATAGGCTGAGCAAGTGCCGAATGGTGGTGGAATGTGCATTTGGACGTTTAAAAGCGCGCTGGCGCAGCTTACTGACTCGGATAGACCTCAGGGAAACCAATATCCCCATTGTTATTGCTGCTTGCTGTGTGCTCCACAATATCTGAGAGAGTAAGGGGGAGACATTTATGGCAGGGTGGGAGGTTGAGGCAAATCGCCTGGCCACTGATTACGCGCAGCCAGACACCAGGGCAGTTAGAAGAGTACAGCAGGGCGCAGTGCGCATCAGAGAAGCTTTGAAAACCAGTTTTGTGACTGGCCAGGCTATGGTGTGAAACTTCTGTTTGTTTCTCCCTGATGAACCCTCCGCCCCCCCAAGTTCACTCTACTTCCCTGTAAACCAACCACCCCATCCTCCCCTCCCCCCTTCGAGCACTGCTTGCAGAGGCAATAAAGTCATTGTTACTTCTCATTCATGCATTCTTTATTAATTCATCACACAACTAGGGGGATAATTGCCAAGGTAGCCTGGGATGGGTGTGGGAGGAGGGAAGGAAAAGGACACACTGCAGTTTAAAACTTTAAAACTTTGACACTTATTGAAGGCCAGCCTTCCGATGCTCAGGCAATCATCTGGGGTGGAGTGACTGGGTGGCCGGAGGCCCCCCCCACCGTGTTCTTGGGCGTCTGGGTGAGGAGGCAATGGGACTTGGGGAGGAGGACTGTTGGTTACACAGGGGCTTTAGCAGCGGTCTCTGCTCCTGCTGCCTTTCCTGCAGCTCAACCATGCGCTGGAACATATCAGTTTGATGCTCCAGCAGCCGGAGCATCGACTCTTGCCTTCTGTCTGCAAGCTGACGCCACCTATCATCTTCAGCCCGCCACTTGCTCTGTTCAGCCCGTGATTCATCCTGCCACCTCTCCTCTCGTTCAAATTGTGCTTTTTTGCACTCTGACATTGACTGCCTCCACGCATTCTGCTGTACTCTTTCAGCATGGGAGGACATCTGGAGCTCCGTGAACATATCATCCCGAGTCTGCCGTTTTCTCCTTCTAATCTTCGCTAGCCTCTGTGAAGGAGAAACATTTGCAGCTGATGGAGGAGAAGGGAGAGGTGGTTAACAAAGACATTTTAGAGAACAATGGGTACACTCTTCCACATTAAATTTTGCTGTTCACATTACACAGCACATGTGCTTTCGTTACAAGGTCACATTTTTCCTCTTATATTGAGGGCCTGCCGGTTTGGTGTGAGAGATCACTCACGCAGTGCCAGGCAACAGAATTCGGCTTGCAGGCAGCCATGGTAAGCCACAGTCTTTTGTTTTTTTTAACCTTTATAACATGTGGGAATGGTTTCAAACAGCAGCGCCCTCATTTCCCATACCAAGGACCCATTGGGTTGGCCATAAAAAATGGGTTTGCAATGTAAAAGGAGGGGCTGGGGGCTGGGGTTTCTGGGTTAACATGCAGCACAAACCCAACTACCCCCCCCTCACACACCTAATTCTCTGGGATGATCACTTTACCCCTCCCCCCACCGTGTGGCTAACAGCGGGGAACATTTCTGTTCAGCCGAGCAGGAACGGGCACTTCTGAATGTCTCCTTAATAAAATCACCCCATTTCAACCAGGTGACCGTGAATGATATCACTCTCCTGAGGATAACAAAGAGAGATAAGAAATGGATGTTGCCTGCATGCCAGCAAACACCTGGACCATACGCTGCCATGCGTTGTTATGCAATGATTCCAGACTACGTGCTATTGGCCTGGCGTGGTAAAGTGTCCTACCATGGCGGACGGGATAAGGCAGCCCTCCCCAGAAACCTTTTGCAAAGGCTTTGGGAGTACAAGGAGAGCTTTCTGGAGATGTCCCTGGAGGATTTCTGCTCCATCCCCATACACGTTAACAGACTTTTCCAGTAGCTGTACTGGCCGCGATTGCCAGGGCAAATTAATCATTAATCATTAAACACGCTTGCTTTTAAACCATGTGTAATATTTACAAAGGTACACTCACCAGAAGTCCCTTGTGTGCCCTCAGGGTCTGGGAGCACGCCTTGGGTGAGTTCGGGGGTTACTGGTTCCAGGTCCAGGGTAATAAACATATCCTGGCTGTTGGGGAAACCGGTTTCTCCGCTTCCTTGCTGTGAGCTATCTTCATTGTCTTCATCATCATCATCTTCCGCGTACCCCGAACCCGCTTCCCTGTTGCGTGTTTCTCCATTGATGGAGTCAAAGCACACGGTTGGGGTAGTGGTGGCTGCACCCCCTAGAATGGCATGCAGCTCCGCGTAGAAGGGGCATGTTTGCGGTTCTGCCCCAGACCTTCCGTTTGCCTCTCTGGCTTTGTGGTAGGTGTGCCTTAGCTCCTTAATTTTCACGCGGCACTGCTGTGCATCCCTGTTATGGCCTCTGTCCTTCATGGCTTTGAGACCTTTTCTAATATTTTGCCATTTTGTTTACTGCTATGGAGTTTAGCTAGCACTGATTCATCCCCCCATATGGCGAGCAGATCCTGTACCTCCCGTTGGGTCCATGCTGGAGCTCTTTTGCGATCCTGGGACTCCATCATGGTTACCTGTGCTGTTGAGCTCTGCATGGTCACCTGTGCTCTCCACGCTGGGCAAACAGGAAATGAAATTCAAAAGTTCGTGGGGCTTTTCCTGTCTACCTGGTCAGTGCATCTGAGTTGAGAGTGCTGTCCAGAGCGGTCACAATGAAGCAGTGTGGGATAGCTCCTGGAGGCCAATAACATCGAATTCCGTCCACACTACCCCAAATCCGACCCGCAAAGGCCGATTTTAGCGCTAATCCCCTCGTCGGAGGTGGAGTAAAGAAACCGGTTTAAAGGGCCCTTTAAGTCGAAAGAAATGGCTTCGTCGTGTGGACGTGTCCAGGCTTAATTTGCTTTAACACTGCTAAAGTTGACCTAAACACGTAATGTAGACCAGGCCTAAGGAGGGATATGATAGAGGTCTATAAAATCATGATTGGTGTGGAGAAAGTAAATAAGGAAGTGTTATTTACTCCTCATAACACAAGAACTAGAGGACACCCAATGCAATTAATAGGCAGCAGGTTTGAAACAAACAAAAGGAAGTATTTTTTCACACAAGGCACAGTCAACCTGTGGCACTCCTTGTCAGAGAATGTTGTGAAGGCCAAGACTATAAACAGGGTTCAAAAAAGAACTAGGTAAATTAATGGAGGATAGGTCCATCAATGCCTATTAGATAGGATGGGCAAGGATGGTGTCCCTAGCCTCTGTTTGCCAGAAACTGGGAATGGGTGACAGGGGATGGATTACTTGATGATTACCTGTTCTGTTCATTTCCTCTGGGGCACCTGGCATTGGCCACTGTCGGAAGACAGGATACTGGGCTAGATGGACCTTTGGGCTGACCCAGTATGGCCGTTCTTATGTCAGGAGGGTTTCTTCTGCCTATGTATCTTGGGGGTTACTGAAACGAAGAAAGTACATGGAGCATTTCTTTGCAGATGATTCCTAGTGTATGACATAGCATTTGTCTACGAACAGCTATAGAGATAATGTGTCTAACCCAATCTGTCTTTTTCTGTAGTTCCTCAAATGATATCTAAGCACTCTTCTTCCAATAAAAGAGTAAAAGTCACACCTAGCTAGAAAATTAATTTTTAAAATCATATCTGTCTGTCTAGCTATTTATTCCACTTTCATTACCATGGCATCGTAGCATTTTATAAGATTTATAGTTTTAAAAGATATTTCTGTTCCTCCACTTTCTCCCTGTTCCCAGTTGGCAGAACTTTAAAAATGTGTTTTAAACAAAATGTTGCTATCACTATGGGAAAGCTAGGATGAAATAGTGAGGTTTGCATTTGGACATAAACAGGACATGTACTATCAATATTAACTTGCATACATTAGTGCAGTGGGTTGGGCAATATTTTTAACATGTTGTGGGACTGTAGTGTGGGGAACCATGGAGTCAGCAAAATCAATAGATGCCTCAGGGCCTTAGGCTCCAATGCACTTAGGCAGCAACTGAGTGGTGTTTTGAGAATGTCAGTGGCACTTAAGTTCTAGGCTTAGGCACCTAAAGAGGCAGTTAGGCACCTAAATATCTTTGTCAATCTGGTTCCCCAGTTGTAAGATGGGAATAATAGTGCTTTCTTACCTCACAGGGGTGTTGTAAGGATAAATACCTTAAAGACTGTGAGGTGCTCAGACACTATGATAATGGTATGTGTACCAAAGGCAGCTAGAATCTATGTCTAAAAATTAAGACTTAGGGCTTGTCTACAATACCGTGTGGGGTCGATCTAGCATATGCAACTTCAGCTACGTGACTAGCATAGCTGAAGTCAACATACTTAGATCTACTTACCGCGGTATCTTCACTGCGGTAAGTTGACAGCTGATGCTCTTCCTCGACTCCACTTGCATTTCTCGTTCTGGAGGAGTACTGGAGTCGATGGGAGAGCGCACAGCAGTCGATTTATCGTGATAAATCAGCAGTCTATATGTGATAAATCGACCCCCACTAGATTGATCGCTGCCTGCTGATCCAGCGGGTAATGTAGACAAGCCCTTACTTACAAGCATTGAATGAAAAGGAGACGTCTTCAAAATCTGTTCCTAAGTACATAGCGGGCTGAACTCTATATCCAGGCTGGTGCATTTTCAGGTGTGTTAGACACTCATTTAGCATTCAGTCAGCACCACGTTAGGGTTCAAGTTGTCCTGGCACATCTAAAAGATAAGCAGGAAAATAAAATCTGATAGAGCTTGCAGAGGTGAATGCTGTAGCAGGAGTGATTCATCTTTGTTCTCAATAACATTTCAGTAATCATGTTCATAGATTTTGTATTCCTTTTAAACTTGCCCTGCCAACGCTCAGTTCCTATGAATGTTTAATGACTCCTTAGGAAAAAAAAAAAAAAAGAGGAGCATCATTCAGTAATTTTTAACATCAAAATGAGTTTTGTGTATCTTACAAATACTTTACATTATTGGATATTTCTAATGTAATCTGAAAGTCTCATTGTATTAGTGTTTTCCTATTATGCCATATTAGCATCATTCCCAGTTAATACACACATCTCTAATGCATTACCATAGTCCCTGAGCAGCAGTGCCTTTTATTTCACATTAATGAATTTCCTTTTGCATAATACAGTAAGAAAGACTACTTATGCAAAATGTTGCAAGTAATGAATATCAGAGCTGTTACTAGAGTGGATTTTTTTAATGTAGGCACATTTCTTTCCTCAGGCATCTGTAATAATATTAAAGATAAAGGTGCGAACACTGTCACTCCATGCATGCACCCCTTCATTACCATTATCTCTCTTTTTATTGTATTTTACTAGAAGTTTTAAAATATTAAATGTAAAATATTATTTACATTTGTTTAAATATTTGACATGAACAATTCAGATTTGTTTTAGGGTCCTCTGTGTCTTAATATTTCTAGTCTATATACTCAAGTGTCAGGAGATGATAACATTATGTATTTGAAAAAATATCGTGTGTTAAGATCAACAGTAGTTGATTGTTATGAAAACCTGAAACACTCTTTGATGGTTACCTAACAGAGAGACTGTTATGAGCATTTTCCCATCTTTTGTTTTGATTTACAATTAAGTCATGGTAGTTACTATGACAGGTTCAGTCACAGAGATTCCCTTGGGACTTCTCACCTAATGTGCTGAGACTACCTTTGAGCCTGTTTTCTCTGCCAGTTTGGGCCTCCAGAACCCTGCCTTGTTGAGCCAGACACGCAAGCCTGCTGCAACACAGACCCAGGGTCTGAACCACGCCTCCAAAGCTGCAGATTTAACTGAAAACAGCTTAAGAAGTGCTCCTGTCTCCAGCACCCAGACACCCAGCTCCCAATGGGATCCAAACCCCAAATAAATCTGTTTACTCTGTATAAAACGTATACAGGGTAAACTCATAAACTGTCCGCCCTCTATAACATTGATAGAGAGATATGCACAGATGTTTGCTCCCCCAGGTATTAATCACTTATTCTGGGTTAATTAATAAACAAAAGTGACTTTATTAATTATAAGAAGTAGGATTTAAGTGGTTTCAAGTAATACCAGACGAAACAAAGTAAGTTACCAAGCAAAATAAAACAAAACATGCAAGTCTAAGCCTAATACATTAAGAAACTGAATACAGGTAAATCTCACCCTTAGAGATGTTTCAATAAGCTTCCTTCACAGACTAGACTCCTTCCTAGTCTGGGCCCAATCCTTTCCCCTGGTACAGACCTTGTCAGTTCCAGCAGGCATCCTAGGTGAAAAGCAGGGGATTTCACATGACTGGGACCCCATTTGTTCTGTTCCACCCCCTTTAATAGCTTTGGCACAAGGTGGGAATCCTTTGTCTCTCTCTGGGTTCCAACTGCTCCTTCTAAATGGAAAAGCACTAACTTAAAGATGGATTCCAGTTCAGGTGACATGAGCACAGGAGTCTTACAAGTAAACAGAGCCATTTACAATCAATTGTCCTGGTTAATAGGAGCCATCAAGATTCCAAACCACCATTAATGGCCCACACTTTGCATAATTACAATAGGACTTCAGATTGCAGAGTAGCAGCCGTGTTACTCTGTATCCGCAAAATATACAAGGAGTACTTGTGGCACCTTAGAGACTAACACATTTATTTGATATATGCATCCGAAGAAGTGGGCTGTAGCCCACGAAAGCTTATGCTCCAATAAATTTGTTAGTCTCTAAGGTGCCAATAGGACCTCAGAGTTATATTTCATATTCCTAGTTTCAGATATAAGAATGATACATTCATACAAATAGGATGACCACACTCAGTAGATTATAAGCTTTGTAATGATACCTTACAAGCAGGGCCGGCTCCAGGTTTTCTGCCGCCCCAAGCGGCGGGGAAAAAAGAAAAAAAAAAGCCGATTGGTGGCACTTCGGCGGCAGCTCTATCACACCGCTCCATTCTTCGGCGGCAGTTCGGCGGTGGGCTCTGCACTCCCTCTCTTCCTCTTCGGCAGCACTTCAGCAGCAGCTTAAAGAGGAAGAGAGGGACTGAGGGACCCGCCACCGAATTACCGCCGAAGACCCGGACGTGCCGCCCCAATAGCAGACGGACATGCCACCCCTTTGGATTGGCTGCCCCAAGCACCTGCTTCCTTAGCTGGTGCTTGGACCCGGCCCTGCTTACAAGAGACCTTTTGCATAAAGCATTTTCCAGTTACATCATATCCATACTTATAAACATATTTTTATAAAAATATGGAATGCAACGTCACAGTTACTTTGAATTAAAATAAAGGCTCTACTGGGCAATCTAGATTATAATCCTGACAGTACCAAGCACTGAAATGTTTTTCTTTATGTTACTGAAGAGATCTAATGATTAGGTGCAATATGCACTCTTTCTTTAAAACTGCTTTCAGAAGCCAGGCAGGAGGGGCTGGGGAATTTCTCGATTAAAACTCTACAGTGAAGCATAGAGAGAAACAGAGTAGGTTTAAGGATAATACTGTTTTCCTTATGATGATAAAGCTCCTTGTTCAGTCTGACAGGAGAGGAACTCCATCTGTGACTTTCCCATTGTCACATTCAAACATCACATACAAAAATAATTTTAATAGGTGGCCCATTTATGGAAACATTTGTAGCCAAAGTATCTCCAATTTGTTGAAGAAGCAAAACTTTTAATCAATTAAATTTAAGTTGTATGAAAACGCATATGCACTATGTAACTATTGTGTAACTGCTGGATAGCACACTTTGGAGCCAGTATTTGAGCTCACTATCCCTTATATTCAAGTATTTTTTCATTTTCCTCCCTCCCACATCATCATGTTTCTGTTGCACAGGAACCCAGAAGTTGCCACATTATATGAAAAATATTTCACTTCAAGTCTGAAATCCTGCCTCTGGCTGTGGCCACTACTTGCTTTATTAGAGGAAGGCAGAAAAACAAACAAACCCTATAATGCTTTTAGCCAATTGTGAAATGCTGTATCTGTGAGGAAAATCCAGCCTGACCCTTGCACAGATCAGTTTATACCCTGAAGCATGAGACATACCCATTCATCTAACAGAGATCCCAACTGGGCCAAAACAACATCTTAGAGTCCCACTGCTGGTAAAGGAAACCTCCAGTGTGAGAACTTTAGGATAGCTGCAGTGCAACATATACATTAATTAAGTAATGTTAATTAGCCAGTTAACCATATCATATTTCTAATTTTTCATAATATGTATCTATTTATAGGTTTTAATGATCAAAATAAAGTTTAGAGATAAGAAATTAAAGTTTGCTTTTTGTTTTGAAAGGAATCCTTTTCTGGGATTCCTGTTTTGACATCTGTAGCTGTGGCACCTTGACAAATTTTCCACAGGGGTTGAGAACTGCCATGGGAAACTCTCCACAGCTCTTTGTCTTCCCTGCTGCCCATGCTGCACATCTTCTTTGCAAAGTCCTCTTTGAAAAGTTGCTCCACATTCATTAGTCTTTTTCAAAACATCATTGAACAGCAGTGCAAAGCTATCCATTCTCTCACTGCAGCTGAGGATTGGGAAAAGACATTTAACCCTTTGATTGAAGCGCAATACTCTCCAAATAGTTAGTTATGAGGTTCTTATCAGCAGCTTTGGGGTGGGGTGGGGTTAAGATCTTGGTATATGCAGAAGAATCCATTCTCCCTTACCAATTACAGCACCTATTTGGTATGGTGTCAGTAAGCGCTTCCTTTAAAGTTCATTGTTCTTGAGTCATAGGGGTCCAAACAAATCAAAATTTCCTGCGATCTTAATACCTAAAGCCAAATTCTAAGCTAGTATAAGTGGCTCAACCCAACAGAGTTCAATAGAGCTGCACCCGTTTGCTCCAGCAGAGAATTTCACTCTTACGCTTACACTGGGCCAGAATGAATCTCCTTGTCCTACAGAAGAGAGAAACGCACATGGAGATGTCCATTCTTTGCATGCACCCTATAACAGTGAGGCAGAATGGCAGCCTCTGCGCCCTCCATACTTCCTTGAGAGCCTGCATGCCTCAAAGGAGACAAGGATGACTCAGGAAGAAAGGCATAGCTATAGCTCCTATTCCCTTATGTACTGGCCAGTGCAAGGAGTGTATATGGTGAGCTCCACCCCACAAGGGTTGTATCAGAGTAAAGGACACACAGTCTGCACCCAAAATTATGGGAGAAGTCACTTTTTGTCCCTAAAGTAGAATGACATAGTGCTTTCCCTGTGGCAGTGTATCACCACATCACACCCCCCAGTTAATGCTATTTAACTGGGTAGATTACTGGAGGTGTTGCAATGTCTGGCTTTTAGGTGCTCCCTGGAATCTCAGCCCGAGTTAAGTGCCTAGGTTCCCTATGCCATGCATGAGGAGAGTTAGGCACCTGAGAATGGGATTCACTAAAGCCAGTAAGCTCTCTTCCTATCCCACTGTCGGGAGATCTCTCCCAGAGTGGTGAGAACATTCCCTTTATGGCACATACATACTTAGGCATAATGGGCAAGCAAATACCAGAGGGACAGATTCAGCCCTGAAACAGGACACAACTCTCCTGTAGTTAGTGAAGTTGTGCCCACAGCCGCCAGTGCTGAAAACAGCTCAGAGTCTAACCCTTAACATTGAAATTCCCTGCTTTAACTGGATAGTTCCACCGCTCTACAGATTTTTAGGCATAGAGGGGCATTTCAAGTGGTCTGTGTTCTAATTTCAAATTCCTTCCCTCTTGGTAAATGACAATTGTGATCAATAGCTCCCAGCTGGTTAGTTTTGAACAGACGTGTAGTGCTAAGTAAAGCAAATCTTTCATTCACAATTTTGAAGTGGGAAGACAAAAATCTCTCTGCATGTTTTGAAATGATAAATGAAACTGCATTTCTTCTGAATGATCTTTTATGTCTGCTGAAGGCTATGTATCTTCTTCCCTGATTTTCTTCAAAAGCCATTTTAAGAAGTGCCAGTGATGGTTTGTTTGGATAAATGTTAACACCCAAAGTGTATATAAATGTACTCCTTATGTCCAACTGTTCGAAATGAAAACTTGTTTACGCAAGCCAACACTAGAGCTTTTTTGCATGTTCACCATGGCAACCGACAGTCACTAATGCTGGTTACTCTGCTAGGTAACTGAAGAAAATGCATACTTTTGACAAGTAGGAAAGAGCAAGATTTTTTTCTCCTTTTGAGGTTATCATTAATAAAAATTTGTATCACAATAGCATCCAGAAGCTCAAGTGAGGATTGAGTCTTCATTGTGTTAGACACTGTAGTAAGTAGAAGAACAGCCTCTGCCCTAGACTCCACTCAGGCAAAGATTTACGCACGTGTTAACCTCAAGCACATTCATAGGTGTTTGCAGGATTGGGCCTAACATAGGGCAGAAAGCAACAGTGGGTATGACAATCAGTAGGAAGGCATGGAGGAGGGGAGGACCAGGGAAACAGCAATAGGAACATGTGTTAACATAAACTAGCCATGTACAAAGGGGTGGGGTTCTTTAAATGGAAAAATATAAGATCTAAATCAGGGGTAGGCAACCTATGGCACATGTGCCGAAGGCGGTACATGAGCTGATTTTCAGTGGCACTCACACTGCCCGGGTCCTGGCCACCGGTCCGGGGGCTCTGCATTTTAATTTAATTTTAAATGAAGCTTCCTAAACATTTTAAAAACTTTATTTACTTTACATACAACAATAGTTTAGTTATATATTATAGACCTATAGAAAGAGACCTTTTAAAAAGGTTAAAATGTATTACTGGCACGCAAAACCTTAAATTAGAGTGAATAAATGAAGACTCGGCACACCACTTCTGAAAGGTTGCCGACCCCGGATCTAAATGGATACTAAAAGCTGAATTAATGCTATGACTTCTTGCAGGTATCTTTAGAAAAGCCTGCCCTACATGTCAAAGTAATTTATATTTACTTTTACTGGGCTCCTGCCAGCTATCTTAAGTAAAGAAGTGGTCTGAAATGTTGCTCATTTAGGACACCTCTAAGGCCTGGTCTACACTTAAAATTTAGGCTGACATGGCTACAGTGCTCAGGATTGTGAAAAATCCACACCGCTGAGTGACATAACTCTGCCAACCTAATCCCTGGTGTAGACACAGCATGCTTTTGTTAACCTAGCTACCATCGCTGTAGGCTGTGTCTACACTATGGGGTTATGTAGGTCTAGCTCTAGCACTGAAGCTATGCTGCTATAGTCCCTGTTGTGTAGACATGGAGTAGGATTCCCCTCTAAGTCAGCAGTGAAGCAATGTGCAAGGTGCTAGGGGGCTCTGTACTGCAAGAGGGGCCATCATTCATATGACAGATGGCTGACAAATTTCAAATTTGAGATTCTGAAGAAACTTTTCATTAAAATTTCAACTACAAATGTGGAACTAGGTTGTCCAGTTCAGATACAATGTAAAAGCAAGGTCTTGATCACTTGTCATCCAAAACCCCAGAGCTCTGTTTGCAAAACCAGGTATGTATAATTATGATATGCTGGTGAAATTGTATTTGGCCTAATTATATTCCGCTGGTACTTACATGGAATGCGATAATAGTCTTAATTTCCTTACCTAAACTTTTTTTGTAGTGTTGTGATGCATTGTTAAAAAGCTTCTGCATTCCACCTCCTAGGTGGCTGCATTTCACTGATGAGTGAAGTGGCCTCTGTATGTAGCTCATACATTAGTTCGCAAAATGCTTTGTAACAAGAAGTCCTCTATAAATGGAAGTAATTATAGTACTGATTACTGCTATTTATTATTTGAAGATAGTGAAGCTCATCATAACAGCATCTCTCATTATTATATATATATATATAAAAATAAAAAACATTCTAAAATAAAACATTTAATCTACATTTTTCTCCCTGGGGAGAGGATAAGAGAACAAACACATGCCAGATTTAGTCATGTTGCTTAGTACATTACTTAGAAGGCATTCAGATACTATGTTGATGAGTGTAGCATAAGAACCTATATAGAATCAAAACATCATTCGATGTTGACTTTGGTGGTATTTTTTTCCAAGAAATTAAGTCTTTGGGCAGTTGGGTGCTGTTACTTAATGAATACCAGGAATGTGATAGAGCAGGGGTCGGCAGCCTTTCAGAAGTGGTGTGCCGAGTCTTCATTTATTCACTCTAATTTAAGATTTCGCGTGCCAGTAATACATTTTAACCTTTTTAGAAGGTCTCTTTCCATACGTCTATAATATATAACTAAAACTATTGTTGTATGTAAAGTAAATAAGGTTTTTAAAATGTTTAAGAAGCTTCATTAAAAATTAAATTAAAATGCAGAGCTCTCCAGACCGGTAGCCAGGACCTGGGCAGTGTGAGTGCCACTGAAAATCAGCTTGTGTGCAGCCTTCAGCACACATGCCATAGGTTGCCTACCCCTGTGATAAAGTAAGGTTTCCTTATCTGAATACTGTGAGTAAGCCTAGCTGACAGTACAAATAAAACCCCATCAAAGGTTACCATATTAAACAGGGGGTTTCATCCTTCCTGTAGTTTACACCTTCTGCACTTCTGTTCCTAACTCTGCATCTATTTCTTTACACTGTTGTGTATCAGTGCTCAGATGACTGGAGGCCAAAATCTGATAGGGTCTTTTCCATCTTTTCATGATAAATCTTTCATTGTTCCATCAAAACAGGCTTATTACTCTGGAAAGCAAATACCACACTAGCTTACAGGAGCTTACACTAGCTTAGCCTCGATACTATTCTTTCTTGTGTTCTGCTTTCCAAAACACAAAGTTATAAAAAATTGAAATGTAGAACCTGTATGGAACTCAGCCAGTATTGTGCTGACTTTATTTCCAGTTTCTCACTGCCTACTGTAGTTCCCAAAGGCATCTGATCAGAATGTGGGATTTGGTGGAAGAAGCAGGAGATGGGAGATGCTTAGGTTACCAAAGTCAAAACATCTTTCAAAAAATCCCTCAAAATACAGAAAAAAAGTACTCTTGCTCCCCTGCCCCACTTAAAAAAAACCAAAACACCCAACCCCCCTCCCCCGCCCCCAAAACAGCATCTTCCTGTAGCGCTGTAATCTTAAAATTAACTGAACATTAGACTCAGCTGGCTGACAAGGTCAGACAACTAAAAAGATCATCAGTTGTAGAACATACTTTAAAATCTATGCACAAAATCAATATAATTATTGCTGCATGATCAGTGCCACGGATTATTGCAAACTAAGAGGGTTAGGTTTTATTCTAAATATAATGTTTAGACTACATTGAATGTCTTTGTTTTAGGGCCCCATTTGTAAACATTCAATCAACATATTTATCAGGATACTTTAAACCTAACATCTGCATAATTCATGTGAGGTAACCTCTTTTGAGAGACTACCCCTGATTTCATCCAGACTATATTCAGAGATTGGCAGTTCTAGTATGGCTGGAGTTGATAAATGGCTTATTTTATCTCCCTCTGTTTAGAAGTTCACTGAAAAAGGTTGATGAATAGTAGAGCTGCAGGCAAGAGCAATAAAGAATGTGCTACACAAAAGGACAAAGCAGAAGCAGTTTTATGAAATGTGAAATTTGCAGGCTGGCATTGGCAACTACATACAATTTTCAAAAAAGGTTTTTACCATCTGATATTATACAACTTGAATTGCTGGCTGAAACTTGGGATTTCTCATTAAACAAATCTGAACAATTCTCACAAGACATTTTGGCTTTGAAGAACTGGCATTTTCTGATGAAATCCTATTTCATCTGAACATTTCCAACCAGCAATACTTGCATTTTCCCTTTGTAACAAAACTATTCTTAGAAAAACTTGGATTTTTCATTTTGATCATGCCCATACTTCTGAAGGAATCTGTTTTTGTCAGCTGTGCAGTTTAAATGAGTTATTTGTGTATATTCCTCTGTAGCTGAAAACCATCTGAGTGTATTACATAAAGGATCTCTAAACCAGTGCTTCTCAAAGCCAGTCCGCCGCTTGTTCAGGGAAAGCCTGGGCCAGTTTGTTTACCTGCCGTGTCCGCAGGTTTGGCTGATCGCGGCTCCCACTGGCCACGGTTCACCTCTCCAGGCCAATGGGGGCTGCAGGAAGGGTGGCCACTACATCCCTTGGCCCGTGCCACTTCCCACAGCCCCCATTGGCCTGGAGCGGCGAACCATGGCCAGTGGGAGCCGCAATCGGCCGAACCTGTGGACATGGCAGGTAAACAAACTGGCCCGGACCGCCAGGGGCTTTCCTTGAACAAGTGGCGGACTGGCTTTGAGAAGCACTGCTCTAAACTAGAACTCTGAGAATTTTCTGTAGTTTCAAGGTAGAGGGAGGACACCTTTCATCAACTTGTGACACAGGTAGGCATTTTAAATAGCCATTTAGGTAGGCATTTTTACCCTGGCAATGTCTGCCATAGAGATGAACATGGTATAGATATCTAGACAGAGAGACAGACACCCCCTTCCAAGTAGCATTTTTATGAGAAGGTGCAGTAGCCTATTGATTATCTCAGCAGAGAAAGATACATGTGGGCCCCCAACAAACTTCAAAGATCAGTTTGTGGCAGAAATGACAGCTCCCTCTGAATCCATCCCATCTTCTCTATTTGCTTCTACTCAGCTATATACTCCCCAAGTCAAAGCTGCACAATTCTATCTTTATATTTAGAAATGCAGCCTGTCTTTATCTCAAGACAAGTATAGACTGCCAATAGCATAACTTGATTTCCCCTGACATGCAAAGGCTAACACTTTAAACTTCATTCAACTTACATTTTGAAGACAAGGAGAGAATTATTCTCTTTTGCAGCCATATTTCCCCATCAACCCCCCCCCCTTTTTTTTTTTTGGTTTGCAGTTTCAGAACAGTTACATGTCCACATTTGCACTGGGGACCCTAACCACATGGCCAGTTCCTGAACATTCTTATCTAGAAAAGAACAGATGAAAACGGACTGGATGGAGTGTATTTCAGTGATTTGGAAACTTCTGTTTTTCTGCTTCATGATTGACAGTGTCTTCCCCCCTTAGATCTTCAATCAGTTGGTAGAGCTGGTACTGTGGTGGTATTCTGAGTTACTTGAGCTTTTTATTTATTTATTTATTTATTTATTTTTAATGGAAACTGCTGTTAGTGAAATAAATATAATCAAATGTTAATGCCTTTTGTCATCTTTTCCTTTGGGCACTGAACTTTAGTCTGAGGCAACTGAATTTGTTTTTTGCACCTTTGTCTGCTTACAAAGATGAGATACTGAAAATCAGTATGCCAGATCTTCAGCAGATGTAAACTGGTATGTTTCCATCCAAGTCACTGGAGCTGTACCAGTGTATCCCAGCTGAGAATCTGACCCAATGAATTTGATAGAGTCAGTCTTGAAATTCTTAAGATTAATTATAGTTAATTTGTTTAGATTTTTGGGGCCATTTTTAAATTCAGCATGTAATTGAAAAATAAAGTACATAATAATAAAGTATATAACAAATAAAGTGAAGCCATTATGACTGTTAATTGGCCCAAGAAATCATTTTAAAGTTTAAACTTATTTTAAAAGAAATATAAAAGAGGTAGGGTGAACTGACTGATTCAGGAGTAACGAGATATGAAGCTTTTCATCATTAGGAAACTGGTTCACAAGTAGCTGGAAAGGAATGGAAATAATTTCAGTCCAATGACCCTGCTTTCTGGCCTACAAAATATCAAATGGTGACCTCAGTACAATTCCTAATGCACTGGTGCTGACATCACAATTGACACCTTTATTAGCACTCTCAGTTGAGGGGCTGAGCACTGAGTGGGTTTGGAATCTAATAAACAATTCTCTTTCTGCTAGAAATGAGCCTTCCAGCTTAGGCCTGAGGTATGATAGCTGGTACTGTATGGAATAAACACAGAATTCAGTCTTGGTTTACCCGGCTGTGAAGTGGGAGTAGTAACTTAGGGTATGTCTACACTACAAAATTAGGTCGAGTTTATAGAAGTCGATTTTTAGAAATCGATTTTATACAGTTGATTGCGTATGTCCACACTAAGCACATTAAGTCAGCGGAGTGTGTCCTCACTACCGTGGCTAGCATTGATTTATGGAGTGGTGCATTTTGTAACTATTCCACAGTTCCTGCAGTCTCCGCTGCCCATTGGAATTCTGGGTTAAGTTCCCAATGCCTGTTGGGGCGAAAACATTGTCGCGGTGGTTTTGGGTACATGTCGTCAGTCTCCCCTCCCTCCGTGAAAGCAATGGCAGACAATTGTTTCATGCCTTTTTTCCGCACAAACGTCATACCCCGGCAAGTGTGCAGCCCGCTCAGCTCAGCTCACCAATACCGCTGCTGTTGTGTCCTGGGTGCTGCTGGCAGCAGACAGTGCAGTAGGACTGCTAACTGTCGTCCTCCACTGCTTCCGCTGCAACTCTGCTCTCCTGCTGCCATGAATCCACCTTGCAGGTCCTCTTGTCGTTCTGTATAAATATCTATTCTCGTGGCATCCGTTGTCATCCACCGATTCCGCTACAACTCTGCTTTCCTGCTCTCCTTCAGATGCCATACCACAGCAAGCATGGAGCCCGCTCAGCTCACCACTGCTGTAGTGAGCATTGTAAACGCCTCACACATTATCCTGCAGTATGTGCTGCAAAAGCAAGCGAGGAGGCAACGACAGCGCGATCACAATAGTGATGAAGACATGGATACAGACTTCTCTCAAAGCACGGGCCCTGGCAATTTGGACATCATGGTGCTAAGGGGCAGGTTCATGCCGTGGAACGATGATTCTGGGCCTGGGAAACAAGCACAGACTGGTGGGGCCGCGTAGTGTTGCAGGTCTGGGATGATTCCCAGTGGCTGCGAAACTTTCGCATGCGTAAGGGCACTTTCATGGAACTTTGTGACTTGCTTTCCCCTGCCCTGAAGTGGGGGGGCAAGAATACCAAGATGACAGCAGCCCTCACATTTGAGAAGCAAGTGACGATAGCCCTCTGGAAGCTTGCAATGCCAGACAGCTACCGGTCATTCAGGAATCAGTTTGGAATGGGTAAATCTACTTTGGGGGCTGCTGTGATCCAAGTAGCCAATGGAATCACTGCGCTGCTGCTATCAAGGGTAGTGACTCTGGGAAATATGCAGGTCATAGTGGATGGCTTTGCTGCAATGGGGTTCCCTAACTGTGGTGGGGTGATAGACGGACTGCATATCCCTATCTTGGGACCGGACCACCTTGGCAGCCAGTACATAAACCGCAAGGGGTACTTTTCAATGGTGCTGCAAGCACTGGTGGATCACAAAGGACGTTTTATAATTCTTTACTGTAGAAAAGTAATGACAATACTTAACTCACAGGGTATTGTGAGCTCTTTCTATTTAATGCTTTAAGATTTGAGGTGAAGAGTTCTGTATGCACGATAGGGCCAATTAACTATCCCGAGTTTCCAGTAGCTTCCACACGCACTAAATTAATTTACAAGAAAAGACTGAATTGCTCCTCCAGCTAATAGCAGGTATAACTTTATAGTGAGAAACTCTTAAATCCTGAAAGAGCTTTTTGTCTGAATAGTTTGATACTCTTAGGACTAGATTCACAACAGGGACTTAGGTTGCTTAAATCCAACATTTAGGTGACACTGGCATTCACAAAACCACTGCTCAGCTGCCACCTAACCATGTAGGTGCCTAACATTCTACTGGTAAAGACCCTAGGTGTCTCTGGGGATGTACACATTCACACAGATGCATCATGGGGGTGAATGCCTGCCTGCGAAGATGGTGTCTCCAGGAGGGCTTTGGCTTTCTCGACCCTGGGATGCTATTCGAGGAAGGACTGCTAGGCAGAGATGGCGTTCACCTTTCGAGGAGGGGAAAGACCCTATTTGGACACAGATTGGCTAACCTAGTGAGGAGGTCTTTAAACTAAGTTCAACGGGGACAGGTGAGCAAAGCCCACAGGTAAGTGGGGAACATGGAGACCTGGGAGATGGGTCGGAAACAAGAGGAAGCATGGGCTATAATGGCAGAGAGAAAGGAGGATCAGGGCAAAGTGGGAGACAAGATCAAACCAGTATCTTAGATGACTATATACAAATGCGAGAAGTATGGGTAATAAGCAGGAAGAACTGGAAGTGCTAATAAATAAATACAACTATGACATTGTTGGCATCACTGAAACTTGGTGGGATAATACACATGATTGGAATGTTGGTGTGGATGGGTACAGCTTGCTCAGGAAGGATAGACAGGGGAAAAAGGGAGGAGGTGTTGCCTTATATATTAAAAATGTACACACTTGGACTGAGGTAGAGATGGACATAGGAGACGGAAGTGTTGAGAGTCTCTGTGTTAGGCTAAAAGGGGTGAAAAACCAGGGGGGAGGGATAGCTCAGTGGTTTGAGCATTGGCTTGCTAAACCTGGGGTTGTGAGCTCAATCCTTGAGGGGGCCACTTAGGGATCTGGAGCAAAATTGGTACTTGGTCCTGCTAATGAAGGCAGGGGGCTGGACTTGATGACCTTTCAAAGTCCCTTCCAGTTCTAGGACACAGGATATCTCCATTAATTTAATGCTAGGAGTCTACTACAGGCCACCTAACCAGGTGGATGAGGCTTTTTTTAAACAACTAACAAAATCATACAAAGCCCAAGATTTGGTGGTGATGGGGGACTTCAACTATCCAGATATATGTTGGGAAAATAACACAGTGGGGCACAGACTATCCAATAAGTTCTTGGACTGCATTGCAGACAGCTTTTTATTTCAGAAGGTTGAAAAAGCTACTAGGGGGGAAGCTGTTCTAGACTTGATTTTAACAAATAAAGAGGAACTCGTTGAGAATTTGAAAGTAGAAGGCAGCTTGGGTGAAAGTGATCATGAAATCATAGAGTTTGCAATTCTAAGGAAGGGTAGAAGGGAGTACAGCAAAATAGAGACAATTTAAATTTAAATGAATTTCAAGAAGGCAGATTTTGGTAAGCTCAGAAAGCTGATAGGTAAGGTCCCATGGGAATCAAGACTGAGGGGAAAAACAACTGAGGAGAGTTGGCAGTTTTTCAAAGGGACACTATTAAGGGCCCAAAAGCAAGCTATTCCGCTGGGTAGGAAAGATAGAAAATGTGGCAAAAGACCACCTTGGCTTAACCACAAGATCTTGCATGATCTAAAAAATAAAAAGGAGTCATATAAAAAATGGAAACTGGGACAGATTACAAATGATGAATATAGGCAAACAACACAGAAATGCAGGGGCAAGATTAGAAAGGCAAAGTCACAAAATGAGCTCAAACTAGCTACGGGAATAAGGGGAAACAAGAAGACTTTTTATCAATATATTAGAAGCAAGAGGAAGTCCAAGGACAGGGTAGGCCCATTGCTCAGTGAGGAGGGAGAAACAGTAACAGGAAACTTGGAAATGGCAGAGATACTTAATGACTTCTTTGTTTCGGTCTTCACCGAGAAGTCTGAAGGAATACCTAACATAGTGAATGCTAATGGGAAGGGGGAAGGCTTAGAAGATAAAATAAAAAAAGAACAAGTTAAAAATCACTTAGAAAAGTTAGATGCCTGCAAGTCATCAGGGCCTGATGAAATGCATCCTAGAATACTCAAGGAGCTAATAGAGGAGGTATCTGAGCCTCTAGCTATTATCTTTGGAAAATCATGGGAGACGGGAGAAATTCCAGAAGACTGGAAAAGGGCAAATATAGTGCCCATCTATAAAAAGGGAAATAAAACAACTCAGGAAACTACAGACAAGTTAGTTTAACTTCTGTGCCAGGGAAGATAATGGAGCAAGTAATTAAGGAAATCATCTGCAAACAATTGGAAGGCGGTAAGGTGATAGGGAATAGCCAGCATGGATTTGTAAAGAACAATTCATGTCAAACCAATCTGATAGCTTTCTTTGATAGGATAACGAGTCTTGTGGATAAGGGAGAAGCGGTGGATGTGGTATACCTAGACTTTAGTAAGGCATTTGATACGGTCTCACATGATATTCTTATCGATAAACTAGGCAAATACAATTTAGATCGGGCTACTATAAGGTGGGTGCATAACTGACTGGATAACCGTACTCAGAGAGTAGTTATTAATGGTTCCCAATCCTGCTGGAAAGGTATAACAAGTGGGGTTCCGCGGGGTCTGTTTTGTGACTGGCTCTGTTCAATATCTTCATCAACGACTTAGATATTGGCATAGAAAGTACGCTTATTAAGTTTGCAGATGATACCAAACTGGGAGGGATTGCAACTGCTTTGGAGGACAGGGTCATAATTCAAAATGATCTGGACAAATTGGAGATATGGTCTGAGGTAAACAGGATGAAGTTTAACAAAGAAAAATGCAAAGTGCTCCACTTAGGAAGGAAAAATCAGTTTCACACATACAGAATGGGAAGAGACTGTCTAGGAAGGAGTATGGCTGAAAGGGATCTAAGGGTTATAGTGGACCACAAGCTAAATATGAGTCAACAGTGTGATGCTGTTGCAAAAAAAGCAAACATGATTCTGGGATGCATTAACAGGTGTGTTGTGAGCAAGACACAAGAAGTCATTCTTCCGCTCTACTCTGCACTGGTTAGGCCTCAGCTGGAGTATTGTGTCCAGTTCTGGGCACTGCATTTCAAAAAAGATGTGGAAAAATTGGAGAGGGTCCAGAGAAGAGCAACAAGAATGATTAAAGGTCTTGAGAACATGACCTATGAAGGAAGGCTGAAAGAATTAGGTTTGTTTAGTTTGGAAAAGAGAAGACAGAGGGGACATAATAGCAGTTTTCAGGTATCTAAAAGGGTGTCATAAGGAGGAGGGAGAAAACTTGTTCACCTTAGCCTCTAAGGATAGAACAAGAAGCAATGGGCTTAAACTGCAGCAAGGGAGGTTTAGGTTGGACATTAGGAAAAAGTTCCTAATGTCAGGGTGTTAAACACTGGAATAAATTGCCTAGGGAGGTTGTGGAATCTCCATCTCTGGAGATATTTAAGAGTAGGTTAGATAAATGTCTATCAGGGAAGGTGTAGACAGTATTTGGTCCTGCCATGAGGGCAGGGGACTGGACTCGATGACTTCTCGAGGTCCCTTCCAGTCCTAGCATCTATGAATCCACTTATCTTTCCTGTGGCGCCCAGTCCTGTAGATGTGTTCAGAGGCTGCTTCAGAGCAGGGCCAGATTAAGAATTCTTGTGGCTCTCTCATACCTTCTGCCCCCCAACCTTCTGGTTAAAACAAATATTTTTTCTGGTGTGATTAAAAACATGCCATGTAAAGAATTAACCGAATAAGGGAACAACACACATGCCATAGCGAGTTATTAAGAATTAGGTTTAGCTAGCAATTAGTATTTACAGCTAATGGATTTCCACAGAAAGACTGCCTGCTTGATGCTGCCTGTCAATTTAGACACTAGGTACCTTAGCAATGCCATGCAAGCACCAATAGAGAAAAAAAAGACAAGTTCGCTGGAGAGGAGTGGAAACAGAGCAATTTGGTTTTGCATAAAGACTGCTGCTGAAGCCAAGTGTAGTGGAATAGATATAACTGTATTCACTAAAGTGGAATTAATGATCACCTAAAATTACTACCCAACTTTGCTCAGACTTCCTCTTACCAGTTGTTCTCCAAAACAATTTACAGAAAAACAAAAATCGTCGTTGGTATCAAAAGAGTTACCTCTTTTATATAACAGATATACACTATTCTGTTCTCTGATATTTCATATAAATGTAATATTTCATACCAACACTCTGTTCTCAAGAGCCCGAGTTATAATTAGGCTTATTCTTAAGATTAATTACTACAATATTAATTTTTGATACACCTAACAGCAAAAAAGTAGTTGTAGAGATAAAGCAATTTATTTTAAACACAGCTATAAAATACAGTAACAAATTTACACTATAGTTAATGTAATGTAATGAATGGTGTGTCTTTTAGGTGAAAAAAAACATATCTTTGCTTTGGGCATTTTTCTGAATTTAAAAGCAACACAAAAATGTATACCTATTTTATGCTGCTGTTTTCCCCCTAGCTTTAAGGAAACTAAAATCAGTGATCAGGTCATCAAAGTTCATTTCTTGGACCGACTCTGATTCTACTGCCATGAAGAAAAAAAGCATTCAAGGGGCTTTGCTGCACTATGAATCTCAGTTCATTTTTTTATCCTAGTCAGCTTTGAAAATAACCACTCTCCTTCACAGTGTGAGAAAAATTCATACAGCAATATCAACATGAGAAAATGTGGACTAGAGACAACTTTGCCATAGCATCTGAAGCAGGCCATATGGTGACATATTGGTCTCATTTTGTGCAAATAACTGAAACTGGAAGAGTTTGTCAGGAAAGTCTTGAGTGTAAGTTCTGTTGCACATCTGTGAACTTCATTAACATCAGGTGAACCCAGTTTAAATAGGACTCCAGAGTGTTCAAACGGCACATTGTAAGCAACTAGTCCGTGATGTAGGCAAGCTGTAAGTTTATCAGTTAATGACAAAAAATGTTTCAATGCAAAATTCATGGCTTCCTACAGAGTACCTACCTTGTCAGACATCCTCAAACTGTTTTCTTTTATGAAGACAAAAACTCATGTTGATAGCAATGAGAAGTAGCACTGCACATTTTCTTTCCACTGAATTAAAAATCCTCAAACTGGTCATGCACCATCACAATAAAAATTTCCAGGCCCAGTTAATTAACAACAGTACTTAGCTCTATGTCCATTTTCTGTAGCTGGAGCCTGGTCAATTTGAACTACTGAAGCACAATGTTCCAAAAATATGCCATCAAAGCTGTCTCTAATTGTTCCATTTTCTTTGGAAGAGAAGCTACATTTAATAGTGTCAGGATCCTGATGTGTATCTGTTGACATACCTTCCCAAGCTTGTAGAATACTGCTATAGTTTTGACACAGTGCCTTGGCAGAATTGGCACAACTACATCATTGCGTATCTGACAGATTTTTGAGGGTCAGTCTCGGGCTATTGTCAGTATTTACTTTGTGGAAAATAGTTTTCCACTGATATGCTGATGCAGAACAGAAAGAATAGAGTGACTGCATAAACCTCCCAAAATTGCACCTGAGCAACTGTCAACATTGCTGACTCCAACTAAATTTAGGAAATGTACATCACAGGGCACATACTATATTAGTGGGAATTTCTGTGACGAGATGGGGCTGCAGACCATTGTAACGACCAGCCATATAACTAATATCACACAATTGTCCCCTGGAGTTAGACATATCCAAACCTAGGTTATTTAACATAGCCAGCACAGCTTTAGCCACTTTTGCACATGTCTGGTTCTCAAGTGTCTGAAACCAAATGAACTTCTCAGGTATTTTCCCCTCTGTTTGAATTGAGAAATCAGAAGATTATAAGCTGGTCTACATGTACTTGCTGTAAATATTACAGTATTTTAATTTTTTTTCACATCCATTTAATGAATACGTCACATATAGGTAAAGACAGGTAGAGGGCTTACCTTCCATTTCTGTCTGAAGTTAGCCAGGTGGTCAGCCAGAAATGGATCAAACTGTGATATTAACTCCAAAATCCCCAAATAATTTCCATTGCTTTCAGATGCTAATACTTTATCCTAGCCACGGATGCCAAGACCAAGAGCACCTAAAGAAACTTTACAACTGTCACCACATGCTGAAGAACTTCTCTCCAGTACTGCCATTCTGAATTAAATGGGTGTGCCAGATCAGAGTAAGCCCTACCAGATGATATTTTTGTATGCATTTTCCGAACCAGCATGCAATTTCATTATTCTGTACCCTTCTCATGCTCAGTGGGCACTCAGGATGTTTCTAATCACTATGTGCTTCCGTAAAAGCATTCAGTCTAGTGGAAAAAAAGCTTACTAGCAAACCAAAATGGAACCACATTGCTGGGAAGTAAAATTAAAAAGGTTGTAGAGGAGTTTTTAAATTAAATGCTGGGGGAAAGCCAATTGGTGTGGAAGAGCACTCAGACAGAGACAATAAGCTATTAACAGGGATTTTCTATATCCTAGTATGTTGATAAAGAACAGGTAGGAACTGAAGAGAAACAGTCAAATGAAAGAGTCCCATTCAATGACATCACATAATGTCAGACAGCTGAAAAGTGACAAATTTTATAAGTGCTTGTATACAAATGCTAGAAGTCTAAATACTAAGATGGGTGAACTTGAGTGCCTGGTATTAAATGAGGCTATTCATAGAATCGTAGGACTGGAAGGGACCTCAAGAGGTCATCTAGTCCAGTCCCCTGCACTCATGGCAGGACTAAGTATTATCTAGAATCTAGATCATACCTGACAGGTGTTCATCTAACCTGCTCTTAAAAGTCTCCAATGATGGAGATTCCACAACCTCCCTAGGCAATTTATTCCCGTGCTTAACCACCCTGACAGTTAGGAAGTTTCTCCTAATGTCCAACCTAAACTGCCCTTGCTACAATTTAAGCCCATTGCTTCTTGTCGTATCCTCAGAGGTTGCTCCGGGGGGGTGCTGGGTCAGGGGCCACACCCGTGAGCCTCTCCCCACGCCCCAACTCCCTGCCCCAACCCTGATCCCCATCCCACTCTCTAAACCCCTTGATCCCAGCTGGAAGCACCCTCCTGCACCCCAAATGTCTCATTCCCAGCCCCACCCCAGAGCCTGCCCCCCCAGCCAGAACCCAAATCCCTTCCCGCACCCCTGCCCCAGCCCTGATCCCCCTCCTGCCCTCCAAACCCCTCGCTATCATCCCAGAGCACCCTCCTGCACCTCAAACCTCTCATCCCCAGCCCCACCCCAGAACCTACACCCACTTCTGCACCCCAACCCCAATTTTGTGAGCATTCATGGCCCTCCATACAATTTCTATTCCCCGAAGTGGCCCTCAGGCCAAAAAGTTTGCCCACCTCTGGTCTAGATAATACTTAGTCCTGCCATGAGTGCAGGGGACTGGACTAGAAGACCTTTTGAGGTGCCTTCCAGTCCTACAACTGTATGATTTTATTCTGGGGTTGGTGTCTCTCCTGTTGAAGCTGTTCCAGCTGTACTAAACATGTACCTAATCACTGGGCGTGAGAATGACTCTGTAGCAAAGTGGTTAGCACACTCATTTGGGAGATGCAGGTTCCCATGCTTGCTCCAGTGACTATTTTATACAAAGTAGAACAGCTTCAACAAAAAAGATGGAGAATAACTTACCCTAGAATATTCCATAGCCCAGTAATTAGGGCACTCAGTTAGGAGATCTGGGTTCAAATCCCTGCTGTGAGTTGGACAAAGTAGGGATTTGAACCCAGATCTTCACATCCTGGGTGAGTGCCCTAACTATTGGGCTAAATGTTATAAGGGGCTGGGGCACTACCACCTCCTCCTAGAGCCATAAGTAGACATTTTAGCACCCAGAGCGAGCAAGCATATTTGTTCCCCACTACCAGAGGTGATGCATGGGTGGGGGACACATGCAGGGTCATGTGTCCCCCCCAGACTTTTTGGTTGCACCCTCCCAACCCAGACAGGTTGGGTGGCCCATTGAGGTGAGTCAGGGGCTGGAGGCAATCCCTCCCTGAGCCCCACCATGTGGGGCTGGCCCCACTGAGCCCCACCGCACAGGGCTGGCCCAAGTTGCCGGCCTGCATAGCCCCTATGGCTTTGCACCCTGGGCAGCTGCCCCACTCTTCCTGCCCTGGTTATGGCACTGCCTCTTTCTCAGTCATTCTTGGGAAAGGGCTGACCTGGCTTAGGTGCCTAAATCCAGGAGAGGTGCCTAACTCTCCCCACAACTCCAAGTTGTTGTGAATATCACTAGGCATCAGGGCATCTAAAAGTTAAGTGCTGCCATGCTCAACATTGCAATGCCTAAGTCCCCTTTGTGAATCTAGCACCCACTGTACAGGATAACAGACAGAATCAATGGTTTAAGATTTATCTACAGCACACTCAGCTTTCAGACTCCAGCAGTCAGCACAGCTGCTCTGATTCCCTTGCTTAAGATGAGACAAGGTTATTGGCACTCTACCGAGTCTGTCTGCATTGTAAAGGATAAAATATGTTAGTTGGCTGGAGTAGCTCCTGGCAGCTACAGGTTTTGCAATTGATTAGGGCCACTGCTGCCAAAAAGATTGCTTTCTATATTCTGGTCAATGCCTGGGAGTATATATAGACATTCTTGCCTTTTGTGCCGTATGTAAAAATGGTGACTTTAATAACCTGGAGAATATCACAAACAAGCCTGATTTAGGGGGATCTTGTTTTAAACTAATTACATTTCAAAATGACTCAAATGGTCTGTTTCCTTTTTACCCCCAGCTGCCCTCCCTTTGATATAGAATTTAAAGGTTCTTAGTATCCACTGCTGCTGCTGCTGCTGCTGGCAGGATAAAGCATTCTCCCATATAGCAAAATCCTATAATGAGAATCTAGTGGCTTGCTGGGCTTTCTGCTTAGAGGGATATTTTCCATGTTTCTTCTTCAAAGAATTAAACCATTCTCCCATTTGAAGTGTTGAGATTGGTATAACTCACTAATCATCACAGCTGTAAATGACTGTGACAAATGTACTCAAGTCACCACAGTCTTAAAAAACATTATGTTCAAGGACTTCAGGTAAGAGGGCTTTGAAAATGTAATTTTACAAAGAGAGATGTTCATATTCAGTTTTGTAGGCCTATCTACTCCTGTGCTTTCAAGAGATTTCAATATGAAAATTCCTTTCAAAAAAGTTAATCCTCCCTACAGAGTAAATGCCCCCCTGGCTCTAATTAAGTGCTTAATTCCTGATCCCACAAGTTACAATGTGTGGGCAGGGTCTGCATGGCACAGATGCCCCCTGTGTTATAATTTACAGGATTGACGCTTTCTTGAGCTTCCTCTTGGGAGAAAGTTCTACTCACGTGCACAGGGTTAAACTGACTAGCAGATTTGGGGTTGGGAAGGAATCTTCCCTTGGTCAGATTGGAAGGGACTTTGGGTCAGTTTTTTGCTTCTTTGTTTTTGCCTTCCTTTCCAGCAGGGGCATAGATCATCTCCTGGGATCATCTGGGCATGGCTTACCTAATCAATTTCCTGCCATTTCAGGGGCCTCAGACACTGGTGGCATCTTGGCATCTCCTATTCTCTGCGTGTGGCACATTTTTGTCTAGAGAGCTGAAATGCATTAAACGAAAGTCATTGGGCTCAATATAGGGGCATTTAGGTGAAATGTAATCACCTGCCCTATGCAGGAGGTCAGAGTAGATGATCCAGTGGTTCCTTCTTGCCTTGAACTCTATGAAACCCCTTGTACATAACTGTCTGCTCATAACCAGTACATAGCTACCTGCTCAGTTTTGCTGAGTCATTACAGCATTTAGGTGGCAGTTATGGATCAGATTCTGACACCCTTATTCTTTCTACCTTATTCTATGAACACTGCTGTAGAAATCAATGGGAGTAACTCTTGGAGTAAGGTACTGCTCAGTGTGAGTAAGGAGTCAGAATCTGGCCATAATTTACTAGCAGTATGGCTACACTGATGACAACAGTTTTATTTATGAAGCATTCTTACCTAAAGATCTCAGAATATCTTAAATGTAATAAAAATGAGCCCAAGACTTAAAAAAAGAAATGTGTCAAAATAACCAGACCAGCTCCTAGAGCATTAAAAAAAATCCTCTCAACCCACCAGCCCTCAAACTCCCTTCATCATACTGCCCTGCATACAAAGCATGGCTTGCCTAGGGAGTTTGCTTGCCACTTTCCTCTCTTTCCCTGCCCCCTTCTCTCAGACCTTCAGATGTATAAGTAATGCAGAGGGGAGGTATCTGGTATTCTCATTCCTGACGCATGAAACTCTTAGCTCCTTTACAGCACTAGCTCCTGGGTATGACAAAACTGTCCCATGGTTCACCACAGGGAGAGCTCCTTTGTGATGCACCATAGGCAGCTCATTAGCTCAAAACTTTCACTGTCTGAGCCTTGGGGCGAAGAGGATTTGTATCTGGGTGTGACATCTAATACTCAAAACAAAAACAAAAAAAACAAACTACATAGGAAATACATTCACAAAACACTTTGTTGTGATACAGTTAAAATTGCTACACATGTAACAAGACTGACACAAGCACAAAAGACAAAGTGTTAAACTACCTATTATTTGATTACCTTGTACTCTTCCATACCACAAGCACACACTTTCCCATGCCCACCCAAACTGTATCCCAGGACAACCACCTTAATTCTGGCTCCCTGGGGATGCCAGTCTTCCAACACACCTTTACCAAATTACCTCCTCCCAACACTGCAAACTACTACACCAAACATCTATACCAAACCGTGTTGTGAGGTAGAAGTATGAGGAAGGAGGTATGAAGAAGGGAAGGGGTTGGGAAGGAGAAGGGGTTGTCTACTGTGTTCGGAGGGAGTAGATTGGTAAAGGGATAATGGAAAGCTGACTACAGGGGTAGAGTTAAGACTGTGGTGTGCAGTCGATGGTATCTGATAGCTGTGGTAATGGTAACATGAGATTTAGGGGTAGAGGAGTGGAGGTTATGCCCTGTTCAGTGACTTAACTTTTCTTTTCCTCACTTTTGTGGGAGATGTATTGTGTGGAGCAATACTAACTGCTTCATTCAGAAGTTTTTTGTGTATTTTAGTCAACACAGATAGCAACACCTACAGTTAAAGTTGCCGAACACTTCCCACTATAAGACCCTGGTTTCAGTTGCTTATAACTTTGCCAAATGTTGTTAATTTGGGCAGAATATTTTTCATGATGGGTATCAATGTCAGACTGAATTGTCTGGGAAAGTTTCAGCAAAAATGCGGCAGCTTTTTCTGAGATCAAATGCATTGCTTCACCCATATTAATGTATTGGTTGTACAATTTCTTTTAGCAGCTCGAGCACCCCCATGCTTTGGACCAGAGATTTTAAATTTGGCAGGGATCCCTGGTGTCAGGGATGTGCCTGTTTGCTGTTTTGAGGGAAAACTGTCCAAATTTGGCCTAGTTATGAGCCTTTGAAAAATCTCTGTTCACACATGCTTAGGGTGACCAGATGTCCCAATTTTATAGGGACAGTCCCGATTTTTGGGTCTTTTTCTTATATAGGCTCCTATTACCTCCCACCCCCATCCTGATTTTTCACACTTGCTGTCTGGTCACCCTATACATGCTCAAGCAGAGGCTTGTTAGGGTTTAGCTGATGAATTCTCCAAAGATTTTGTCTGTCCTGAGCATGTTCCATCCACTCATAGCTCCAATGTGCTTACTGGACCGCACATGCACCATTCCCATTGAGCAAACGAGCATGCATCATGCTAGATTTGAGCCGGATTTCCCTATAATTGCTGCTCAGCCTCTGGCCACTGCGGTTCCAGGTTCCAGAACTGAGAGCAGGCAGACACTCTCCTGTGCTCTCAGTGGTCCCCCTGCTGGCGCTCAGGAGTAAGGAAATTGGAAAAAGAGGAAGCAGAATGACTTGGAATGCAGAGGAGTGAGGAATGTGGGAAGAGTGGGTTGCAGGAGTCAGAGGGGAGAATGAGGACAGTAGCTTCAAGAGAGGGAGGGGGGTGCAGTGGGAGACAGGAATTGGGTGTTAGAGGCAGAGGGAAGGAAAGAGGAGCAGTCTGGAGAGGATAGGTGTAGATGGGAGCAAGGAAGGATAGGAGCAGAGTGCAATCTCTTACTGATGAGCGGAGATGTGTCAAGATAAACCCTTTTTATGAACAGAAACTATGTACAGAAATGAGGTAATAAACTTCCTACTGCTCTGTGTAGCTTCAGCCTGTGACTACCCTGTCCTAGGCTGCTTTGTTTCTGTCCCTGCAGGAAGTGTGTCCCAGGAACCCAAAGTCTGCATGAAGAGTGTACAGGAAAATTGGCATCTCTACACTTCCTGGAAAGTTTACTCTCTAGGACACAGATGGGGAAGGGGCAGGAGCTGGGCAGTTGGAAAAAAAGAGTAGGACGGAGTGAGGCTTGTTGGGCAGGAAAAAACACGGTCAGAAGGGCGTATAACTGCTCGAGAATACTTCCCTCCAGAATCTGGAGTTGAACCCAGAGTTGCAAGTCTGTACAGTCCTTTATTGCTAGCAAATAGCTGTGGAAGCCACAGGCAACACAGAGGTCTCATTCCCTTCTATTGCCAGCTTCACAGTCAGTTTACTATTGCTACCACATAGTGTGCACAAGTGGTAGAAGTGCTGCTTGGCCCAGGCTGGAATCAGTATAGTTCCATATAATGCAATTTCTATTTTTTCAAGTTTTTTTTTTAAATTAGTACTTACATTAAAAATCCTACATTAAGTTTGCAAAGTCAAGTGCACAAAAGTTAGGAAATACCAGAATTAAGATTTTATGTGCAGCCTTAATTCATTCCCCTTTTGTGTATGCATTATGCTACAATCTTTAATTAATTATATGATTGCACAAGCAACCTTAATTCTGGAATTTCCTAAGTTTGGAATTCTTGATTTTGCAACCATAACATTCTTTTAATGTAGGGTGGTTTGGGGCTTGATTCCATTGGAATCAATAGCACAGCAACACTGACATCAAAGGATCAGGCCCAAAAACCCTGTGTGATGCTATGTAACTGCATGTCTTCCATATCTTACATAAGAATGGCCATACTGGTCAATCTAATGGTCCATCTAGCCCAGTATCCTGTTTTCCAACTGATGCTTCAGAGGCAATGAACAGAAATGGGCAATTAGCGAGTGATCCAATCCCTGTCATCCAGTCCCAGCTTGTGGCAGTCAGAGTTTAGGGACATCTGGAGCATGGGGTTGCATCCTTGACCATCTTGTCTAATAGCCATTGATGGACCTATACTCCATGAATTTATCTAATTCTTGGACTTCATGACATCCCCTGGCAATGAGGTTCCACAGGTTGACTGTATGTTGTCAGAAGAAGTATTTCCTATTGTTTGTTTTAAACCTGCTACCTATTTTCCCTTCTCCATTGTTCGTTACTTGTAGACTACAGTTGAAGTGTAAGCTGTTTGAGGCAATGACCATCTCTATGGTATTTGCTTGCAGGGTGCCTAGCACATTTCAGGCACTGTCTAACTGATAAAGAAACAAGTCTTCATGCATGAGCACTATGCCTAGCACAATGAGGCCCCACTCTTGAATTGGGGTTTTTGAGTACTACTGTAAGATAAATATTAAATAAATAATGATCTTAAAATTACAAGTGAACTTATGCTTTCATAGAAGTGAAGGTATCAGATATAAATAATTAAGAGACATATGGTAGCCAATGTCCCTTTTGAACAGGCAATCACATCCTTTGCTACTCATGACTTTTTGGGAAAGAGGAAAAGACTGCAAGTCTCCATCTCTGACAATTCTTTTCTGCTGTGCAAGTGTCAGTGGATAAAGGGGCACAGAGGAAGAGAATAAACAGCAAGGAAAAGGGAAAATCTGGGCAACCTGTTTTGCTGTGGTATGGTACCTAGTGCTGCATCTTTGGAATCTACAGATATTTTTAGCTTCCAGGATACCTCTGAGGAAAAATCACAGCCAGCTATTTAGAGTTTGTTGCAAAAAAGCAAGTTCTTCTTATTAGAAATATGCCTTCAGCAGTCCATCTATTGTTCATTTATCAGTTAATTCCCTTCAGATTAAGTGTTGTGGAAATGTTTTGTTTGAAATACACCTTTTCCCACTCTTAGCAATGCTATTTAATGTGCTCAACGAAGGTATCATAGAGAGCTCCAATAATTTTCCCCTGGACAATTACTCACGGTGTAATGCAAAACGGTGAGGACACTTTTTGTAGCTGGAAAGAGTTCCCCAGGAAACCCTTTCACAATAAACAGAACAAAGCTCTACTGTGGCCATGATATCAACTGACAGAACAGCCAGCCCAAGCTGGCTAAATCTGGCCCAGAGGGAGATTTAACCAACCTTTTTTAAACCAGTTTTGGAAAATTTGATAAATTAAAAATGTTTAAGATTTCATTTTCTATGAAGACTCATTTTTTAATGTCTGTCACATTTTTAGGGTTTACTGTACACCTTCTGCCTACCAGAGGATATGTTGATAATGTAATAGTTATGTACCTTTTCCAAAGGCTATTTGAGCTGGTGGGACAACTCAGCAGAAAAAAAAACACAGTACAGGGAGTCCTTGGACTTCGTTCCTCAGAATTGCGTTGTAAGTTGAAGCCGCTTTTCCCATAGGAATCAATGGTATGAAGAGGAGATTGGTTCCTGAACCAAGGCTTGATACACAATTTTCACCACAATAACCCAGATTTTTGTACTAAATGAATTAAAGATGACTAATGTTGCAACATTAATGTATTTACTGTACACTATTTTGTAAACAGCATTCAAATAAACATATAAACTCACACATGCTGCTCAGAATGCTGGCAACAGACTCAGAAAGCCAGAGAGAATGGCATACATGCTGAGCCTCAGCCAATCACAGTTCAGGCTTTCTGATTGGCTCCCAGCCCCGGGCTCAGCCAATCAAAAACATGCGGCAGCAAGCTATCCTGCTGCCCTATCTGGCAACAAGCTACCCTGCTGCTTCAAAGCCAATCAGAAGTGACCCCTTCCAGCTCCATACCAGTATAATGCAACCAGGAAGTGATTTCAAGTGAATTTTATGCAAATCGAGTATCGTAAGGGCGAAACAAGCATCGTAGGGGTGAAAGTCGGGCGTCATAAGTCCAAAGACTTCCTGTACAGACAGTAAAGTCTGGTCAGCTGGAGAAAATCTTTAAATCTTTATCAACACAAAACAAATCAAGGAAAAAAGAATAACACCTAAAGACTTCTCCAAACCAGTGCAGTCCTCAGAGAGTCAAGACTAAGTATAAAGCCATACATCACACCTGCCACTGTCCTCATTCTGACTCTCCAGCAGGCAGTCTTTCTTGTAGCCAGCCCTTCCTCATACCACCTTTGCAGTAGCAGGAGAAAGGGAAACTGGAGTTAGCTCCTTATGTACCAGTGAGCAAGTAGTGCCCTTGTCCCTGTCACTAACTAACAGAAGGGAACATTCCTAGTATGCAAAGAAAATGTGCTAATTAGTTTATTTCCCTCATTATTTTGTCCACTAATTATGCCTAGCTCTCACCATATCAATTTTGATTCACTAATTTCTGGCCAATATTTTCTTGTTTACCAGGCATGATCTTAACACACCTTTTTGTTTGGACTAATTCAGTCTTTTTGTCTCTGTTTCATACCTTTTCCCATCAACATTTGTTATTATAGGTTTTTGTGACATTTTATAAACTTTCACAGACTTCTTACAGATGAGTTATTACAACACACCATATATAAGGGATCCCTTCCAGTTAGTCTGGTTTAATACCCTGCTCATGAGAGTGTTAGTGCTATATGGTTCTGGACTATTTACACACTACAGTGGAGCTTCCCCAAAAACAAAGAACAAATAAAACCTAGGTTATTGCCTTGCTTGGAGACTTCCATTGACTACAGAACATTACTTGTCCTTGGGCTTCTTACTGAAAGAGTAACAATAAATGCTGTTTACACTTGGAAGAAAATGGGATGAATTTGGGCCATTGAATTTGAGGTGACTGCAAGACATGCAGTAGGAAATCTCTCACAGACAATGAAAAATAAAAAGTGGGGAGGGATATTTGACTGAAACTGAGAGTTCAGGGATGGAGAGTATCCCGCTGTCTGGAGTGGCTCATGACTATGAGTGTCAACCCCAAGACAGACTGTCAAAAAGCAGGGCTGACACCCCAAACTGATGGTATGTTCTATAATTAGATTTCACCAACCCAGTAACAAGTGTGAACTCCCAAAGCACTATATCAATTTTACCATGAAGTCAGACAGTCCCCTCACACATTCCAGTCTACCTTGCCACCCAGGCAAGATGGATTATGGGATAGATGGTCACTTACTGCAAAAGTCACAGCAAAATTCAGGTTACTCCCAGTCTAGAGGGACCAGTCACTTACCCCAGGTTAATTGGTACCTTAGATCTCATGCCAAAGACAATGCCAGTAGCCAATCCTATAGTAAACAAGGATTTATTAACTAGGGTAAAGAAATGAGGGAGTTATTTACAGGTTAAAGAAGGCAAACATATTTACACAAATGAGTTCAGTGTATGGTTCCAAAAGGTGACAGAGTTGTAGTAATCTGTCAGCACTGAATGTCTTTTAGGGCTAACCCAGAATGACCCTGGGGATTTTTGTTTCTTAGCTCTGGCCCTCTGAGAGTTTTAACAACAAAAGAGGGATGAAAAATTTTCTTGTCAGCTATCTTTATTTCCTTCTTCCAGAATTCAAGCTAATGAGATGAGCCCTTTTGCACACAGCCTCTTCATGGATGTGCAGGGCAATTAGCAAAATCTTTGTATTGTGAGATCCCACAATGCCCCATTTAGTTTTGATAGTTCTTCCTAATGGGCAAGAGGTAATTCCTTTCATAGGGATTTAGGATTTTGCACTAGGTAAATAGCACAAACATTTAAGTATTACCTTATCGTATGGGATACAGACATTATAAGTAGAATTAATACGAGTGGGGTCCCGCAGGGATTGGTTCTGTTCAATATCTTCATCAATGATTTAGATAATGGCATAGAGAGTACACTTATAAAGTTTGCGGGTGATACTAAGCTGGGAGGGGTTACAACTGCTTTGGAGAATAGGATTACAATTCAAAATGATCTGGACAAACTGGAGAAATGGTCTGAAATAAATAGGATGAAATTCAATAAGGACAAATGTAAAGTACTCCACTTAGGAAGGAACCATCAGTTGCACACATACAAAATATGCATGTTGCAAAAAAAGCAAACATCATTCTGGGATGTATTAGCAGGAGTGTTGTAAGCAAGACACAAGAAATAATTCTTCTGCTCTACTCCGTGCTGATTAGGCCTTAACTGGAGTATTGTGTCTAGTTCTGAGCGCCACATTTCAGGAAAGATGGGGACAAATTGGAGAAAGTCCGGAGAAGAGCAACAAAAATTATTAAAGGTCTAGAAAACATGACCTATGAGGGAAGATTGAATAAATTGGGTTTGTTTAGTCTGGAGAAGAGAAGACTAAGAGGGGACATGATAACAGTTTTCAAAAGTACATAAAAGGTTGTTACAAGGAGGAGGGAGAAAAAATTCTGCTTAACCGCTGAGGACAGGACAAGAAGCAATGGGCTTAAATTACAGCAAGGGCAGTTTAGGTTGGACATTAGGAAAAATTTCCTAACTGTCCAAGTGGTTAAGCACTGGAATAAATTGCCTAGGGAGGTTGTGGAATCTCCATCACTGGGGATTTTTAAGAGCAGGTTGGACAAACACCTGTCAGGGATGGTCTAGATAATACTTAGTCCTGCCTTGAGTGCAGGGGACTGGACTAGAAGACCTCTCGAGGTTCCTTCCAGTTCTATGATTCTATGTACAAGCATTTCATAAAGTCTAAACACATTGTTATAAGTCCAATACCCATCTTAGCCATACTAATGCACAAGTGACCTGGACTGGTTTCCAGTAATGAATTTGTCAGTGCTCGACTGAGGCCTAAAGTCTTGGCAAGAGGTGGCACCTGGACTGCCAGCATCACAGAGAGGTAGATTTAGGAATAGAGGCGATAACTGAACACATGGCTGAGATCTCCCAGAAATAGAGGCCAGAGGAAGAAGAGAAAAAGATTTCAGGACAGTCTCATCCAAACATTTACAAATATTCACCAGTATGCAATGCAAACACTCTGAGTCTTTGATCCAGCAATTAGACAACAAAGCTTTGTGCATTCATGTATGGAGACAGAATACTATATGCTCAGTGCAATTATTTCACTTTCATTCGTCTGAATTGCTCCATCAATCACAGTCAACAGTCCCTTGTCAATTTTAGGCTCTGATTCAGGAAAGCACTTAGTCACATTCTGAAATGAGTAGGGGCACTTTCCTGAAAGGTTGCCTTAGATTACAGTGTACATCTCTTACACAAGTGAAATATTTAGGTAATTTCATACAACACTATCTGCAAAGCACGTTCAGTAAAAAATTATTCAATATTTTATATAGTTTATCATTTTACAATAGCAGCTAGCAGCCCCAACCAAGCTCAGGGCCACACTATGCAAGGCATTACCCATAGTCAGAGATAATCCCTGCCCTGAAAAGTTTGCAACCTAAATAGACAAGGCAGATAAAGGGTGGGAGAAAGGAAGTATTATCCCCATTTTACAGATGGGGAATCAAGAAAGCTGTGGTAGAGCTAAGAATTGAAATGCTACTCTCCTGTGTCCTAGGCTGTCTGCATTTAAAGCACTACACTACAGCTGCACTGCTGTAGCGCTTCAGTGTAGACACTCACTGCAGTGACAGGAGAGGTTCTTCCTTTGCTGTAGTTAATCCACCTCCCTGAGAGGCAGTAGCTAGGTCGATGGAGGAATTCTTCGATCAACCTAGCACTGTCTACACTGGGGGTTAGGTCGGCATAGCTCTGGCTCTCCGGGATGTGGATTTTTCACACCCTGAGAGATGTAGCTATGCCAATGTAAGTTTTAGTGTAGACCAGCCCCTAGCTCAGTGCCTTAACCACAGGACTCTTTTCTCTATTTTGTAACTGATTTTTTTTTTTTGTGCTTTAGAATTTTCAGAAAGTCAAACTCTTCAGCCTTCAAGAGAAATCAGAGAGATTCATAGTGCTGTAGATGAAATGTCCTTGGACTCTACCCCTTGCTGCTAAACAAGCAGAGCAGCTCCCACAGATTATTTCATAAACAATTGCAGACAAGTTGTGGTGACAGTTGTATTTTATTTCCTGCCTTTGTGAGTGTCTATTTATTGCATGAAGCAGGGGCACAACTCAAATGGCATATTACTAAAACCATAATTCATGATAAGACGTAACTGCAGTGCTTGATTTGTTTATAAGAAAAAAACCCATATATTCAAACAAATAAGAAATCAGTGGTTTCAAAGCTGTGGATTACACTATATGAACAAAAGAAGAATCATCATTAGCTCCTGAGGCAGGTCATTTTTGGGGGGGTCAAGCTTACGTGAAAAGTTTTATAGTGCTGTTCAGAGTTTTCAAAGGAAAGTGGGTGAATATTGATGAATATCATCCATGAAATGACATATGGTAATTCTGGTAATTAAGTCCCTACTTCAGCACACCAAGCTGAATCACGCTTCATCACAATCCAAAATGTAACCATTAGGTTGCCATTGGTGGGTAGTTTATATAAAACAAAAATTGTACCACTCCACACAGCTAGAGAACAGCATCAATGGAGATCCAGATATGTAAAGTAACATTAAATATAGGACCTTATTCTAGCTGTCTATAGAACTATATCATCACACGTATATTTAAATGTTACAGAAACTGCTACATAGTTTAGGGGGAGAATATGAGTGTTCCTTCTTTCCAATGGTATAAGTCAGGAGAGTCAAACATATGGCTCACAGGTGATATCAGACCATTTGGTGTATTTATGCAGCTTCCGTTGGACACATGCAGAATGGGCAGAATCTAAGCTGCCATTTAAAAGCAAAAGAAGTGCCCAGCCCTCTTGGTTGGAAAAAAAATGTTCCTATTTAATTGCCAATATTTTTAGCAAATGGAACAGGAAAGGGGGTATCCCATCGGGCAGTGGGAACTGCTGCAGGAAAATGAATACAAGGAGAAAGGAGGATGGGAAAGGAACCAAACTGAAGGGCAGAAAGAGTAGGAGAGCTGAAGTCGAGCATGTTTTCTCAGTTGGGTGACCATATTTACCAAAGTAAAATCAGGACAGTGCACGGGGCTGGCCTGAAGTGCCTGGCATCACCGCTCGCCTGTGCACCCCCCCTTCTATGAGGCTGTCCCAAGCCAGCTGGCATTGTGCTCACCTGAGCCCCGCACCACCTGGGACTGGGTTTGATTGCCCAAGCCCCATGCTGCATAGAACTGAGCTTCACGTTGCCCTGGGCTAACTGTCCAAGCCTCACGCCGCCCAGGACAGGGCTTGGGGCTCACAGCCTGAGCCCTGAACTGCTCAAAGCCCGCACTGCCCAGGGCTCACAGTCTGAGCCCCCCCCCCCCCCCCAAAATGTTCCTCTGCACCCCCCTAAGAGGGCACATCCCACTTTTTGGGCAAAAACTGGACATTTGTTCCATTTGCTCTTGCCAGCTGATCAAAGCAACTTGCAACTGGCAAGAGCAAACGGGACAAATGTCCATTTTTGCCAAAAAAGTCAGGACATTCAGTGCAGGGCTTAAAAAAGGAGACTGTCCTGGCCAAAACGGGATGTATGGTCACCCTATTTATCAGTGAATGATAATGAAACTATTGAACAAATAATAATGGAAAGTTTAACTACTACAGAAAGGTCATATTCTACTCTTGTTCTTTATTCAAATATTCCCTTGACACCGGGGAAGATCCCCAGTGGACAGTGGGGAAGAATGGAGTCCTAAATTCATACGCTGGCCCACTCACCATAATTAAAAGTAGAATGCATTACTCTCAGCTAGCAGGGGTTGACATCACAGTACACAGTTCCCACTTCTAGTTCTGGAGGGGACAAAGATATTGGTTCTTAAGCCTGTCATTTAAAGACTTACTAAATAATATATGTACCATAAGGAAATGAAAATATATAACTAGAAAAGTAGGTTGTACCATACCCTTATGACTCCATTATTTAATTTTATCTTCTAAAACAGACCTTTTGTGTTAATATTTAACATCTAGCTCCCCTCCAAATTTGCACACTGAAAGACATACCTCATTATGATAATTTATGGGAAAGGTAGAACTGGTTGTACTTCATGTTTAATTGACACATTTCAGACTGAGATACCTGTTCTGACCCTCCTGCCTGGGACACCAAATTCCTTTATCATTCCTATGCACTTTTTATTATTATTGTTGTTGCAATGCCCAACAGTAGCAGGACTTCACAATTAGCAATGTTTAATTGGTATTATATGGGCTGCCCTGATCTTAATAAAAAAAGAAAGTTTAAATAATTTCCCTTTACAAACACAGCCATAAGAATGGTCATACTGGGTGAGACCAAAGGTCCATCTAGCCTAATATCCTGTCTTCTGACAGTGGCCAATGCCAGGTGTCCCAGAGGGAATGAACAGAACAAGAAATCATCAAGTGATCCATCCCGTGACGCTCATTCCCAGCTTCTGGCAAAACCGAGGCTAGGGACACCGTTCCTGCCACCCTGGCTAATAGCCATTGATGAACCTACCCTCCATGAACTTATCTAGTTCTTTTTTGAACCCTTTTTATAGTCTTGGCCTTCACAACATCCTCTGGCAAGGAGTTCCACAGGTTGATACTGCATTGTGTGAAAAAATACTTCCTTTTGTTTGTTTTAAACCTGCTGCCTATAAATTTCATTTGGTGACCCCTAGTTCCTGTCTTATGAGAAGGAGTAAATAATATTTCCTTATTTACTTTCTCCATACCAGTCATGATTTTATGGATCTTTATCATATCCCCCCCCTTAGTCGTTTCTTTTCCAGGCTGAAAAGTCCCAGTCTTATTAATCTCCTCTCATACTGAAGCTGTGCCATACCACTAATCATTTTTGTTGCCCTTTTCTGAACCTTTTCCAATTCCAATATGTCTTTTTTGAGATGGGACGACCACATCTGCACACAGTATTCAAGATGTGGGCATACCATGGATTTATACAGAGGCAATATGATATTTTCTGTCTCATTATCTATCCCTTTCCTAATGATTCCCAACATTCTGTTTGCTTTTTTGACTGCCGCTGCACATTGAGCAGATCTTTTTAGTGAACTATCCACAATGACTCCAAGATCTCTTTCTTGAGTGGTAACAGCTAATTTAGACCCCGTCATGCAGGTGTTATGACACTGCCAAGTGATTGTTTACGTGTGGCTGGGTGATATCAGTTCTTTCCACCACAGAGATTAACTTTCATTGGCACAGAGGATTTTTTCCTATTCTGCAATGCATTCACACTTTTACGGCCAGATCCATAGCTCATGTAAATCGAGCATAGCTCTGACTTCAGTGGAGCTATGCTCATTTACACCAGCTGAGGTTCTGGTCCCTACTGTCCTTTATGATATACATGTGTGTTTTTCTTGTAAATTGCATTGTTTCAAACTGTTAGACTCCTACCGCACTGTAATATAATTTCCTTCCATTTCAGACTTCTTGAGAAGACTTTTTCTTTTTTTTCACCCTTCTGTCTAAACTTGTGTAGCTGGCTATTCACATTACCAGGGATGGCTCCAGGCACCAGCGTAGGAAGCAGGTGCTTGGGGCGGCCAATTCAAAGGGGCGGCACTCCGTCCGGTATTGGGGCAGCACATCTGGGTCTTCGGCGGGAATTCGGCGGTGGGTCCCTCAGTCCCTCTCTTCCTCTTTGAGCTGCCGCTGAATTGCAAGAGAGGGAGGACCTGCTGCCAAAGTGCCGCAGAAGAAGCGGCGCGATTGCTGAAGTGCCGCCGTTCTTTTTTTTTTTTTTTGCCTCTTGGGGCAGCAGAAAAGCTGGAGCCGGCCCTGCACATTACACCCATCAACATGGCATCATGGTTCCTCCTTTCCTTAAGTTTCACTGTGAGTGTTAGCTTTGAAAAAACCCAAAATTACAAAATGAAACTCCGCCAAAACTGTAAAATTTCACCTGGTGTCTACACCACATGCATACAGAAAACATCTAATGATTTTGATACAAAACCATAAATTGACCCAGTGTCTCTCAAAATTGGGTTCAGGTTCTCCTGGAAGATTTGTGAGACCTTACTGAACCTTTTGATGAATGTAGGCTGAGTTTCAAATTTGTAACACAACCCAAATCACACACGTTTCCCATGGTTCTAGGTTTCCCTGGGAACAACTGTAATTTAAATACATGGGCATCATGCAACCCACACAGAATACATCCTTCTTTCTCACATTGTTTATGCAAGTGATTGCTGATAGTACTATCTAACTCAAACACAACTGGAAGAGGATCTGAAATTTCTCCTTGACCATTACAAAATCGGTTGTTGTTTTGTTTTTTAAGTTTACCTAATGCTAGAACAGTTTTGAGGAACTGATGTAACCTAGTGCTAGAAGAACATGGTTGAGGATTAGAAAGTGAAATATGATCGGGAGAGTTCTTGGATGTTAAGTGCAACTGAAAGTTTAAAGGCCTAATTTTCAAAACTCTGCACTTGTACTTCCATGCAGAAAAATGAACATCTAATCTGCATGTGCAACTATAGTATGTGTCAATGTAGTTATATAACTACATGAACATGAGAGTTAGTGAGAAAACAATTATACTTTTTTGCTTGGAATTAGGTATATGGACTTTTAAAATCAGATCCATGGTTTTGGTCAAGGTATACGTGTAGCCTTTAAATTTTGTAAAAAGTATTTCTTTGTATTCAACAAAATGATAACAGCACTTTTCAGCTGTAGTAGGAAAAGAGCTTGAGACACAAGCCCTTGAATCAGAAGCCTGATATGAGGCAGGACCTGCTTACAGAATTTGGCAAGAACAGGGCTGATATTGCAGAAATACATTTTCCTAAGAAGTGCTAGTCATAGAGTGCTCATGCAAACACATCCCAATATCAAGTGGTACCAGAACATCCCGATATCAAGGATGGTACAAAAACATTCCCCAAGGATAACAGGAACACACTGAACCCTCCTAAAAGATAAGGTCAAGATGACTGTATGTAATAGAGATGTTTTGATTGAACCAACATGTACAAGATGATAGGTGATAATTAGCGACATCCGAGAGCAGTAACCAACTATGTGAGAGGGGCAGTACTAACTTGTTTGTATTGGGGTATAAAGATGTATCTCAGAGGGAATATCTTTGTCTGGCCTAAGGAGGAACAGAAAGTCCTGCCATTCACTGAACTGGTCTATTGTTATGGGCATACATGTATTAGTGGTCCGGTAGAGTCTGCGGGATACTAGAACTGTGCTTCATCGATAATAAACCTGGCTGGGTGCCTTTGTCCCTTAACTGATCTTATAGTCATTGGGTGGTTTGCTTGAGGTCTACCGTGCCAACGGTCTGCGCAGGGCTCGGGCTTGACACAGAGGGAAGAACACACACACACATCTATCAAGATCTAACCACAAGCTAGAACAGCGAAAACTTTAGATGTGATACCCAAATTATCTGGATCGTTTTTGCTAATTTACAAACCCTATCATTAGCAATTAAGTTAGGCAGTTGATGAAAAGGGACACAGTGTAATATATCTGCATTGGTTAAGTACTGTGTGCTGCCTTCATAAAGCTATTGATCTAACCAATCTCCTACAGGCTGCCACACAAGCCTGTCAATGTAAACAGTTACTTTACCTCTGCCATTAAATTACTTTCTAATTGAGTTATGCCTGATTACACCATTTTGAAACAAAATTAAATTAAACAGAGAGTTTAAAAATTGATTCATTTTAACTTAACCACATACTGCATGTTTATATCGAAGATGAGCAAGGATTATGTACCTCAGCAAACTGATATTAAACATACAAATTTAGGGACTTATCATACAATGCGATGAGTAGCATTGCGGCGTCTATCCTGAAAAACACTTAAGCATGTGCTTAACTTTAAGTAGCCTCTTTGACTTCAGTTCCTCTGACTCCTCAATTTACATTTCTTTCTTTAACTGATACTTCTGTTCCCAACCTTTATTTTCCTTTGTAACTGTGATCCTGTCTTGAACCACTCCATGTGTTCCAACATAAAACAAGTATACGTTCCTTTTTGTACATCTTCTAGATTAAACACCCAGACTTTTGTTTTATGTATGTGAGCAGTCCAGACACGGAATACACTGTCACCTACATAACAGTGGGAAGTCCATATAGCCTAATCAGCATCATTTTTTTTCTACAGTAGAAGCCTCATCTGAGACAAAACACTCAGGGTATGTCTACACTATGAGAGTAGTTCGATTTTACTTAAATCGAATTTTTGGAATCGATATTGCAAATTCGAACGTGTGTGTCCACACTAAGGACAGTAATTCGACTTTGTGAGTCCACACTAACGGGGAAAGCGTCGACATTGGAAGCGGTGCACTGTGGGCAGCTATCCCACAGTTCCCGCAGTCCCCGCTGCCCATTGGAATTCTGGGTGGAGCTGCCAATGCCTTCTGGGTAAAAAAATGTGTCGAGGGTGCTTTTGGGTAACTGTCGTCATCCATCCATCACTCCCACCCTCCCTTCCTGAAAGCGCCGGCGGGAAATCAGTTTGCGCACTTTTCTAGTCAGTGACAGTGCGGACGCCACAGCACTGCGAGCCTGGAGCCCGCTGCGACCATCGCTGCAGTTGTGGCCGTTCTCAACGCCTCGCAGCTGATCATCCACCTTTCCCAGAGGCAGATGCAGATAAGTCAGGCGAGGAAGCTACGGCACCGCGGTGAGGGCCTGAAGTCTGAGAGTAGCACAGACCTGTCAGAAAGCATGGGACCCAGCGCCGAGGACATCACGGTGGCAATGGGTCATGTGGATGTTGTGGAACGGCGATTCTGGGCCCGGGAAACAAGCACGGACTGGTGGGACCGCATAGTGCTGCAGGTCTGGGATGAATCCCAGTGGCTGCGAAACTTTCGCATGCGTAAGGGAACTTTCCTTGAACTTTGTGAGTTGCTGTCCCCTGCCCTGAAGCACAATGACACCCGGATGCGAGCAGCCCTGACTGTCCAGAAGCGAGTGGCCATAGCCCTCTGGAAGCTTGCAACTCCAGACAGCTACCGGTCAGTCGCAAACCACTTTGGCGTGGGCAAATCTACCCTGGGGGTTGTTGTGATGCAAGTAGCCAAGGCAATCGTTGATGTACTGCTGTCAAAGGTAGTGACCCTGGGAAACGTGGAGGTGATCATAGATGGCTTCGCAGCGATGGGATTCCCAAACTGCGGTGGGGCCATAGATGGAACTCACATCCCTATCCTGGCACCGGACCACCAGGCCAGCCAGTACATTAACAGAAAGGGCTACTTTTCCATGGTGCTGCAAGCACTGGTGGACCACAGGGGACGTTTTACGAACATCTACGTCGGATGGCCGGGCAAGGTTCATGATGCTCGTGTTTTCAGGAACTCTGGTCTGTTTAGACGGCTGCAGGAAGGTACTTACTTCCCGGACCACAAAATAACTCTTGGGGATGTGGAGATGCCTATAGTCATCCTTGGGGACCCAGCCTACCCGCTAATGCCCTGGCTCATGAAGCCCTATACTGGCGCCCTGGACAGTGAAAAAGAACTCTTCAACTACCGGCTGAGCAAGTGCAGAATGGTGGTGGAGTGTGCTTTTGGCCGTCTCAAGGGCAGATGGAGAAGCTTACTGACTCGCTGTGATCTCAGCGAAACCAATATCCCCATTGTTATAGCAGCTTGCTGTGTGCTCCACAATCTCTATGAGAGCAAGGGGGAGACCTTTATGGCGGGTTGGGAGGTTGAGGCAAATAGCCTGGCTTCTGATTACGCCCAGCCAGACAGCCAGGTGATTAGAAGAGCCCAGCGGGACGCGCTGTGCATCCGGGAGGCTTTGAAAGCTAGGTTCCTGAGTGAGCAGGGTAACCTGTGACTTTTAAGTTTGTGTACAGAGAAGCTGAACCTGCCCCCGTTTCTTTACCCACTTACTGTTGACTATCCTCTCCAGTTACATACCCCCTTCACCCCCTTCCAACACACGTTTAGAAATAAAATCACTTCTACTTTGTTAATGAACACCGTTTTCTTTATTACTGTTTTCACAGGAATGTTTTAAACCAGGGACGCAGACTGTGGTGGGGAGCGGGTGTAGTGTAGTGACGCAAATGACGCTTCTAAACTCCAGGATTGACAGGCTCCGCAGTGGTGGACTGGTTGTTTCAACGGAGCCTGTCACCCCTCCTGATCGGGACTGTGTGTATGGGGGGGGCTATGTGACTTTGTGGCAGGGGGAGGATGGTTACAGATCCCCTGCTGCATGGCTCTGTGATACAGGATAAGGACCACCGCATAAGATCTGTAACTGCCCTCCCCCGCCACAAAGTCACAGAGCAACCCACCCCCCACCACAGAACATAATAACCACCTCCCAGACTGACCAGGGTAACTAGTGACTGCACTGTGTATGTGCCCTGCTGCTGGACCTGCCCCCGCCTATGTACCCTGCTAAAGGTGACTGTCCTGTCCAATTACCAACCCCCTTCCCTCTCCCATCCCCCCCTCCTCCAAAAGAACATGATGGAAACAGTAATTAACATAAACATATTTTTTATTAGCAACTACACATGAAACTGGGAGGTGAAACTTGGACAGGGGCTTGTGTGAGGCGGGAAGGAAAGAACTTGTCAAATTTTGGGGAATGAGAGCCTTCTACTACTAGAGCTGTCTGCAGGGGTGGAGTGAGAGTTTGCACGGACTCTGCCGCCCCTCCTTCTTTGCACTTTGGGTGAGGGGGGTATGGGACTTGGTGGCGGGGGAGGGCGGTTACAGATAGACTGCAGTGGGGCTCTGTCCTCCTGCCTCCGTTCCTGCAGAACATCCACAAGGTGCCGGAGCGTGTCTGTTTGCTCCCTCATTAGTCCAAGCAGCGTTTGAGTCGCCTGCTGGTCTTCCTGCCGCCACCTCTCCTCCCGTTCCATGTGTGCTTGCTGCATTTGGAAGAAGTTCTCCCGCCACTGGGTCTGCTGTGCTGCCTGGGCTCGGGAGCAGCCCATAAGTTCCGAGAACATGTCCTCCCGTGTCCTCTTCTTCCTACGTCTAATCTGCGCTAGCCTCTGGGAGTGTGATGCCAAGCTAGGTTGTGAGACAGTCGCAGATGTGGCTGTGGGAATGGGAAAAAGGGAGTGAATTCCTCAGAAAGATAAATGTAGTTGTGAACAAAGAACATAGTCTTTCTCTGTGAACAAGACCATGCACAGCACCTATCACATGCACACTCAGGACAAGGTCAAATTCTCGGCCTTCGCATTCAGTGCCTGGGGTCTTGCACTGCAGATCTGAGAAGCGGGGCAGGACACCGGAATTTGTGTAGCGGGCAGACATGGTAAGCCGTAGACTTGTGGCAGCTTAAAACTTTAATAGTAGCACTGGCCTCCTTTCACATTGAAAGCAATGCCAGTCCCTGCTGCCAGCAATCCGGCAAGCAGGAACTCTGCCCCTGTCCCACCCCCTCGCGGCTGTCCCCGGGAAAGATCCCTGTATGCTGCCCCTCTCCCGCCTCCACCGCGTGGCTGCAAACCAGCGGTTACAGTTCTGTAAAGGAACGGGCAAGCAGTCCCAACACTAACATTCCCCTACCTAATTCAAAGCAGGTCACCATGAGCGACATCACCCTGATGAGGATCTCAGACAGTGAGAAAGAAAGAATGCTTTGGGAAAGCCTCCAAAGACCAGGGCCGTATGCCACCCTGCTCTGCAGGGCAATGATCCCTGAGTACTTGATTGTCTCGTGGCGCGGAAACGTTTCATACTACGGAGGACCCAATAAGGCCGCTCTCCCCAGGAACCTGATGCAAAGGCTTTCCAATTGCCTCCAGGAGAGCTTCCTCGAGATGTCCCAGGAGGATTTCTGCTCTATCCCCGGACATATAGACCGCATTTTACTGTAGCTGCACTGGCAGGGACTAGAGAGTAGAGCGGCTTGGGCAGAACAATCATGCTAAACCGGACATTGTTAGATTTTTTTTCAATAGTTGCACTGCCCAGGACTGAAACGTTAAGCGCCAAGGGCAAACTAATCATGAGAAACCCATTGTTGTTATTCTTAATATTCCTGTTCTGTTAAAAATAAATGTTTAGATGTTTAAAACACTTACTGGCTGATCCTTCCCCAGATTCTGTGTCCGGGTTAACGGCTGGGGACGGTTGGTAGGGGATCTCTGTAAGGGTGATGAAGAGATCCTGGCTGTCGGGGAAATCAGCGTTGTAAGTGCTGTCGACTGCCTCGTCCTCCTCATCTCCTTCCTCATCTTCCCCGTCCGCTAACATGTCCGAGGAACCGGCCGTGGACAATATCCCATCCTCTGAGTCCACGGTCAGTGGTGGGGTAGTGGTGGCGGCCGCACCTAGGATGGAATGCAGTGCCTCGTAGAAACGGGATGTCTGGGGATGGGAGCCGGAGCGTCCATTTGCCTCTTTGGTCTTCTGGTAGCCTTGTCTCAGCTCCTTGATTTTCACACGGCACTGCGTTGCATCCCGGCTGTATCCTCTCTCTGACATGTCTTTAGAGATCTTCTCGTAGATCTTTGCATTCCATCTTTTGGATCGCAGCTCGGAAAGCACGGACTCATCGCCCCACACAGCGAGCAGATCCAAGACTTCCTGATCAGTCCATGCTGGGGCCCTCTTTCTATTCTGAGATTGCACGGCCATCACTGCTGGAGAGCTCTGCATCGTTGCCAGTGCTGCTGAGCTCGCCACGATGTCCAAACAGGAAATGAGATTCAAACTGGCTAGACAGGAAAAGGAATTCAAATTTTCCCGGGGCTTTTCCTGTGTGGCTGGTCAGAGCATCTGAGCTCGGACTGCTGTCCAGAGCGTCAGCAGAGTGGTGCACTGTGGGATAGCTCCCGGAGCTATTAGCGTCGATTTCCATCCACACCTAGCCTAATTCGACATGGCCATGTCGAATTTAGCGCTACTCCCCTCGTCGGGGAGGAGTACAGAAGTCGAATTTAAGAGACCTCTATGTCAAACTAAATAGCTTCACGGTGTGGACGGGTGCAGGGTTAATTTGATGTAACAGTGCTAACTTCGACATAAATGCCTAGTGTAGACCAGGCCTCAGTGGCAAGAGATAACAGACCCACGTTATTAACCTAGGAATCAAAAGAACAAGAATATAACATCACTGTGTGGGCTTGGGAGGCAGTTTGGAAATTCACAACATGTAACTGACATGTTAAAGTATCTCATCATGTGATCTCATTTATCAGCTTTACTGTCCTCTTACTTACCCTGAAATAAATCAGGAATAATTCCATTGAACTCAGTGGAGTTACAGTGTCATAGAATCATAGAATATCAGGGTTGGAAGAGACCTCAGGAAGTCATCTAGTCCAACCCCCTGCTCAAAGCAGGACCAACACCAACTAAATCATCCCAGCCAGGGCTTTGTCAAGCTGTGCCTTAAAAACCTCTAAGGAAGGAGATTCCACCACCTCCCCAGGTAACCCATTCCAGTGCTTCCCCACCCTCCTAGTGAAATAGTTTCCTAATATCCAACCTAGACCTCCCCCACCGCAACTTGAGACCATTGCTCCTTGTTCTGTTATCTGCCACCACTGAGAACAGCCTAGCTCCACCCTCTTTGAACCCCCCTTCAAGTAGTTGAAGGCTGCTATTAAATCCCCCCTCACTCTTCTCTTCTGAAGACTAAACAAGCCCAGTTCCCTCAGCCTCTCCTCATAAGTCAGGTGCCCCAGCCCCCTAATAATCTTCATTGACCTCTGCTGGACTTTCTCCAATTTGTCCACATTCTTCCTGTAGCGGGGAGCACCAAACTGGATGCAGTACTCCAGATGTGGCCTCCCAGTGCTGAATAGAGGGGAATAATCACTTCCCTCGATCTGCTGGCAATGCTCCCACTAATGCAACCCAATATGCCGTTAGCCTTCTTGGCAACAAGGGGACACTGCTGACTCCTATCCAGCTTCTCATCCACTGTAATCCCCAGGTCCTTTTCTGCAGAACTGCTGCTTAGCCAGTGGGTCCCCAGCCTGTAACACTGCATGGGATTATTCCTTCCTACATGCAGGATTCTGCACTTGCCCTTGTTGAACCTCATCAGATTTCTTTTAGCCCAATCCTCCAATTTGTCTAGGTCACTCTGGACCCTATCCCTACCCTCCGGTGTATCTACCTCTCCCCCCAGCATAGTGTTATCTGCGAACTTGCTGAGGGTGCAATCCATCCCATCATCCAGATCATTAATGAAGATGTTGAACAAAACCGGCTCCAAGACAGACTCCTGGGGCACTCCGCTTGATCCCGGCTGTCAACTAGACATCGAGCCATTGATCACTCCCATTGAGCCCTTGTAAATACTTGTAAATGAGGAGAGAATCAAGACCATAATTTTGTGAGCAGAAATGGAGCGATCCACTCACTAAAGCTGAGGTAAAACTAGTGTAAAGTGCAGTTGAATTACTCTTGATTCACAGCAATGAGAGGAGGATCAGACCTTGGTGTTTAATGTGAAAATAAGAATACCTTAGTTTTATAATGGGCAAAACAATTCAGTGTTGCCAGCTGACATGGTTTTATTGTGACTCTCATGTTATTTGGGTTTTTGTTGTGGTTTAAGTCCCAGCTTCCGAGTCATGATTTAATGAAAATCTTAGCTTTCTTTGAAAAAAAGTTTTAAAAATCTCATGATTTTTGAACAGTGACACTTAGCAACACTGTATTCTATTTCTGCTTGATTTCCTGTGGAGTTAGTAGTAGAAATGGTTAATCATGTAACTATACCATCTTGAAATCTAGTGAATCAGGAAAAGAAAGTCAGCTTGCACTCCTGCTTTTACTTCCGAACTTCTCCTAACAGATTGAATTCCTTCATATTTGCCACATTTTACATAGAGAGCTTTTTCTAACTTTCCTTTCTATTTTCTATAGAAATTTCACAACTCGTGTTCTAAATGTCTGCCCTAATATAAACCTTCCCCCATGATGTTTTTTTAAAAAGCAACTACATAGTGTGGAATGTTAGGTCATGACCGGTGACTATGTTTCTCCTCTGGATATCACTAAGCATAAATCACCCTGTGGCTGCAAATGTACAATAATGGAAAAGGATTCATTCACTACAGGTTAAGTGTCACTGTGCTGGATAGTAACCTTAATGAGGAATACTTGCAAATTCATCACTGAACCTATCCCAGGACTGCAACAACAGGTCATTGAATTGCCATTTATTGTGCAGCTTATTGTCATTTATTCTACTCAGGCTGATGAGTGACCTTGGAATTTTTGCTCATCAGACCCTTGAAATCACATTCATTGCTTAGTCTCTGGCACGGCGAGAGGTCCAGCTACATGCTCTGCCTGCTAATGCACAAAGTTGCATTATCATCAGCTCTGGTGAGCATGCCGTACATTCTAATTTTCTAGAAATGTCCCCGTTTGTCAGGGACAGGCTCTGGACAGCTTTGTTGAGTCCCACTTTCAGTGTGGGAACTCTTGATCCAATGGGTTTCAACCTTCTTGGTGGTGAGGCTTATAGGCACCCCATTTGGAGTGCATAGGATTGGCAACCCATACTCTAGAACGCTTGCTGCTCTATATCCCTTTTTCTATCCCTTTCCCCTCCCTTTTGGTCTGTTCTCCCTTTTTCCTTCTTGATTTTTCTTCTGTGTTTTTTCTTTCTCTACATTTAAAATTGTCTGTTGCTCTTATTTCCTGGTGATTCCATTCTTTCCTCCATTTTTCTGGCAATTCCTGTAGTATCTTTTGTGATGGGGAAGGGGCAGGACTTTGGATTCCTTATTGAAGCCAATTGGCAACCACAGATATTAGTTCTCCCTGAATTTCTACTTTGCAGGTTGAGGAACAGAGCATGTGCTATTCAGCAGCAGCACACAGATGGATGAAGCAATCATAAAACAGATTGTTCAGTGAGGAATACATTACAGCTTCATCAGTCCATTTCCCCATCAGTAAGGTCTACAACCACCCCAAACTTATGGAACCATGCTTCACAGTACGGTCAGTAGGAATGTCATAGTGAGAACGAACCTCCAACTCCAAAAGGACAGTGACCTACCACTTGCGCTAAAAGGGAATTACACACATTCATCCTAGACAGTTCATTATAGCATTTTTAAATCCATGCAGATATTCTTTTTGTCTAGACAAGGATATAAATATATACATATTTGCTTCTTTACTTCATATCTGTAAAATAGTATCTATATGTATTTTCGAATTTTAAAAGTATTGATTCCCCCAGATACCAGAGGGAAAATCATTAAGAAAGGAACATTGGAGATTGGAATAATATTTTTGTAAATTCATGTTTGTCCTTAGAGCAAATATTTTACCTTGAGTTAGTAAAAAAAAAAAAAAAAAAATGTAGAAATTTACCACCAGCATCAGCACTCATTTGTAATGTTACTCTTTGGGTTTAGCTGTTCAGTGAATGCTCTTAACAGCTGGATATTTACCACCTGATGTATGGTCCTAACATTGTATCTCATAATTCAAGCACTAACAAGAGAAAAAGAATCTGCTCAAGAGCCACGTTAGCTATATCTTAGCATCTTGGAAATAATATATTGCTAAAGCATGTGCTAGTGCATGGCTTCCTGCATAATATATCTGCAGTGCATTGGCGGCATACTGTTAGTATTGCAGGAAGCATTTAGGCTTTCCTCATCCAGTTTGTTTTTCCTGGGATCACAGAAAAGTCACTCCTCTCTAGCAAACAGACCAGAAACCACAGACCACTTTTTTAACAGCAAATATGCAGATTGTCACCCAGGATGGCTGCTTAACGATAATGTCATTAACTTATTGTCGGTCTGAAAGAAATTTCCCCATACACAATCTGTTTTGAGATCACAGAAAAATGACACCTTATTAGAAAACAGACCTGAAACTGTATTCCTTTTTCAACAGCAAATATGTTGATCATCATCCAGGAAGACTGCTTAATGATAATGTCAATAACTTACAGCCTGACTAAATAGTTTCTTTATCCAGCAATCTGTTGCTCCATATGTCCAAATCTTACAACACTGAGGAGTCTCGAGGGAACGGGATATTTTTTGTGCTATCAATAGCTCTCTACACCTGGAGCGATGACTCTTCACACCAGGATTCTGGAACAGATGCCCTACAACACAGTTCCCCATAGACAACATCAGAATAAAGCTGTATAGCAAGATTATTCATCTACTCTATCTGACAGTGGAATGTGGAATTGTATTAATATAAAATCTTCCAGATTCCAAAAGTGTCCCCTCATGTCAGTTCATATCCAGATAAATATGGTCTGTGTTCAGTCCACAGCAAGCCATGACAAAAACTACTTAAAAATTTCTAAAGATAAGCTGTTGTAACAATGTCAATAAATGCAATATGTAGTGTCCAGATTTATTTTACAACAGTGAGTACTTCTTTGCCATCAAATCCAGTTAAATCTCTGATAAAGACAGAATGAAAGGCATTTAGACACAACAGTTGTTAGAATGCTACCAGATCATTTGCCTTTGTCAAAAGACTGCATGAGATTCTAGTCATGACACTGCTAGTCAAGTCAATGGACATGGATAGTGTGACAAAGTTCCTCCTCTATCTTGGTGGGTCCTGCACTTATTGGCGGATTTTCTTGCCTTAGAGATTCACCATGTGGGTTGGGGAACAGCCAAGAGACCTTCCCCTCTGGAAGAACCCACAGTCCAGGTCAATTGGGAGGTTTGGGGGGAACCCGGGCCCGCCCTCTACTCCGGGTTCCAGGCCAGGGCCCTGTGGACTGCAGCTGTCTATAGTACCTCCTGTAACAGCTGCATAACAGCTACAACTCCCTGGGCTACTTCCCCATGGCCTCCTCCAAACACCTTCCCTATTCTCACCACAGGACCTTCCTCATGGTGTCTGATAACGCTCGTGCTCCTCAGTCTTCCAGCAGCACACCCTCACCCTCTCACTCTTAGCTCCTTGCGCCTCTTGCTCCCAGCTCCTCACACTCTCGCACTACAAACTGAAGTGAGCTCCTTTTAAAACCCAGGTGCCGCGATTAGCCTGCCTGCCTTAACTGGTTCTAGCAGGTTCCTGATTACTCTAATGCAGCCCCTTCTCTGGTCACTCAGGGAACAGAAAACTACTCATCCAGTGACCAGTATATTTGCCCTCTACCAGACTCCTGTACCCTACTGGTCTGTGTCCGTCACATATCCCTCCCTCCTGCTCAATACCAAGGGGTTGGGCAGCTTGGGACGCCAGACAATGCAATGTGACCAGCCATCGGCATTGCCATGATGGCTCCCTGCTCTGTGTTGCACACGGAACTGGAAAGGTTGGAGGGATAAGAACCATCTGGTCACCTTTGTGTTCTTCTCCTTGTTCCGCTGCATCCATTGAAGAGGGGCATGGTCGGTCACAAGGACAAATCTGCGCCCGAGCAGGTAGTAGCGCAATGTTTCCATGGCCCATTTTACAGCGAGGCATTCTCTCTCCACCACTGCATATTGTTGTTCCCTTGGAAGGAGTTTCCGACTGAGGTATAGAATTGGGTGTTCCTCCTCCCTGACCATCTGTGATAGAACGGCCCCCAACCCTACTTCTGATGCATCCGTCTGCAGGATAAACTCCTTGGTGAAATCAGGGGCTATCAATACGGGATTACTGCAGAGGGCAGTCCGTAGGTCTGTGAATGCTTCCTCTGCTGCATCAGACCATCTCACCAGATCAGGTCCACAGGCTTTCACTAGGTCTGTCAGGGGGCTTGCCCTTGTGGCAAAGTGGGGGATAAATCGTCGGTAATACCCCACCACACCTAGGAACGCCCGGACTTGTTTCTTGCAACTTGGTCGGGGCCAATTTTGGATGGCCTCTAACTTGTTCACTTGGGGTTTTACCAAACCTTTACCCACAATGTAGCCAAGATATTTGGCCTCTGTAAACCCTACAGCACACTTGGCAGGGTTTGCTGTAAGGCCAGCTCGCCCGAAGGTATCGAGGACTGCCTCCACCTTCTCCAGGTGGGTTTCCCAGTCTGGGGTATGAATGACCACATCGCCCAAGTAGGCAGCAGCATAACTGTTATGCGGGCGTAATAGCTTGTCCATGAGGCGCTGGAAGGTAGCTGGGGCCCCATGTAGTCCAAAAGGGAGGACAGTATATTGAAAAAGACCCTCTGGTGTAGAGAATGCAGTCTTTTCCTTTGCGTCTTTTGCAAGGGGAATCTGCCAGTACCCCTATGTCAAGTCTAGGGTAGTCAAGTACCGGGCATTACCCAGACGGTCCACTAGCTCATCTATGCGAGGTATGGGGTACGCTTCAAACTGGGATACTTCGTTTAGTCGCTGGAAGTCATTGCAAAATCTTGTGGTGCCATCAGGTTTGGGCACCAACATGATTGGGCTGGACCACTGACTGTGGGATTCTTCGATGATCCCCAACGCCAGCATTTTTTTTACTTCTGCTTTTATTTCCTCCCTTTTTGCCGCTGGCACCCGATAGGGCCTCATTGTTACTCTGGCCCCAGGGTTTGTGACAATGTGGCGATATATCTTGGTTGTTCGACCCGGTTTTGTCAAGAATACATCTTGGTTCTGGAAGATCATCTCAGACACCTCATTCTTCTGGTCTGATGTTAAATCGGGAGACACTCTCACCTGTTTGGAAGGCTTGTTTTCCTGGATTAGGTCTTTTTGGACCGTTGTGCATGCCTCTTGTGCATGCCATGGTTTCAGAAGGTTAACGTGATAAATCTGTTCTTGTTTTCTGCGTCCTGGCTGCCGCACCTTGTAGGTTACTTCCCCCACGGGTTCAACCAACTCATAGGGTCCCTGCCATTGGGCCAGAAGCTTGCTTTCTGCCGTGGGTACGAACACCATAACCCGATCCACTGGTTGGAACTGTCGCACTTTTGCCTGGCAATTGTAATGGGTTCACTGGGCCTCCTGTACCTTCTCCAAATGTTCCCGTACAATAGCTTCACACGCTTCCCTGAGATAAGCGTGATAGCAGTCCCCGAATCAACCAGTGCCGTGGTCCCTACCCCATTTAGTTTCACTGGTCTGCTATACATATGTGGGGTTAGTGAGACCCCCCACAAGATGGATTAGGGAACATGGATCTGCCCAGTTCCTCAGGTTACACTACATAGGCTTCTCAGCATTGGGACACTGTGCAGCTATGTGTCCCCACTCCCCGCAGGCATAACATCTGTATGGAGCCCTAGGCATTCCTCAGTCTCTTGGTTTGGGCAGTCTAACACCACGATCCTCTTCTCCCTCAGTGCTCCGACTCTTTGTGGCCTCTAATGGGCCTTCAGCCTCTCTCTTTTTCCACCTGGGTCCTCCTGGTGGCTGAGTCACCCGAACTTTAGGGCTCGGTGCTGCTAGTTTAACCCGGGGTGCCTCTTCCTTAACTGGTCGGTTCAGCTCCCTCGCTGTCCTTCGCCTCTCTACCAGGGCGACAACCTCATCATAGGTGGAGGGTTCGTTCTGGCTTACCCAGGCACGAAGGTCTGGTGGTAGTCCCGTCATGTATTGGTCGATGACCAGAACCACTAGTATCTCTTCCAGACTCCGGGACTCTGTTTGCAACCACTTTCGTGCGAGATGGATGAGGTCATACAATTGGGACCGCAGGGTTTTGTCTTCCTGGTACCTCCAACCGTGATACTGCTGGGCCCGCACTGCTGTCGTTACCCCAGATCTGGCCAGGATCTCTGCTTTCAGCTGCAGATAGTCTGCCGCAGCCTCTTCAGGCAGATCATGGTAGGCCTTCTGGGCCTCCCCACACAGGAATAGGGCAAGGATGCCAGACCTCTGATCTCGAGGCCAGGCCCCCGTAGGGCTGTCCTCTCAAAGGCCAGAAGGTATGCCTCTACATCATCCCCCCATGTCATTTTCTGCAGCCAATGGCTGGCCCATATGAGCCGCGTCCCATCGTGGCCACGATTCAGCTCTGTAATGGACTTTACCTGGTTTACCAGTTCCCGCAACATAGCTCGGTCTTGAGCAGCCTGGTCCATCAGCAGGTGATTAGTCTCTTGCTGCAGCCGCACTGCCTCCTGTTGGGCGGCTGCCTGGACACGGGTAGCCTCCTGCTGGGCCGCCGTAGCTTGTATCAGTGCCCGCACTATGTCATCCATTGTGGTGAAAAAAAATAAACCCTCTCCTTTTTTTTTTTTTTTAGAATCACCCTCCTTCTTCCGCCACGCTGTGCACCCCAAGATCCCACTCGACATCAGTGTGACAAAGTTCCCCCTCTATCTTATTGGCGGATTTTCTTGCCTCAGAGATTCACCATGTGGGTTGGGGAACAGCTCAGAGACCTTCCCCTCTGGAGGAACCCACAGTCCAGGTCAATTGGGAGGTTTGGGGGGAACCTGGGCCCGCCGTCTACTCCGGGTTCCAGCCCAGGGCCCTGTGGACTGCAGCTGTCTATAGTGCCTCCTGTAACAGCTGCATGACGGCTACAACTCCCTGGGCTACTTCCTCATGGCCTCCTCCAAACACCTTCCTTATTCTCACCACAGGACCTTCCTCCTGGTGTCTGATAACGCTTGTGCTCCTCAGTCCTCCAGCAGCACACCCACACCCTCACCCTCACACTCTTAGCTCCTTGCGCCTCTTGCTCCCAGCTCCTCACACTTGCCCCACAAACTGAAGTGAGCTCCTTTTAAAACCCAGGTGCCCTGATTAGCCTGCCTTAATTGATTCTAGCAGCTTCTTCTTAATTGGCTCCATGTGTCCTAATTAGCCTGCCTGCCTTAACTGGTTCTAGCAGGTTCCTGATTATTCTAGTGCAGCCCCTGCTCTGGTCACTCAGGGAACAGGAAACTGTTCATCCAGTGACCAGTATATTTGCCCTCTACCAGACTCCTGTACCCCACTGGTCTGGGTCTGTCACAATAGTTAAAGTCTTACATGCTGTTACGAAGTTGGAGAGTTTATTGTTAATCCAGATGTCTGGTTGTTTGGTAAGAGGCATAAATGTGGCCAATTAAACTAGAGCAAAACAACCATACCTAACAAAAAACACATAAATCAATAAACCTTACATTTCGTATTCTTCCAGGAAAACACACTTTATCCTAAACTACATCCAAGACCTATACTAGCTTAATCTGGCTCATGGGCCAGTGATCATATACTCCTGACTACAGCTGCTCTCCAATCCCGTAAGATGCACAGCACAGCTAGACTCCTACGCTCATGCATTGTCCCTCTGCAGTCAAAGGGGCTATATGTGGGCCCAGGGGTCTGCCTGTATGGAACATTTTGCAGGGGCTGGAGCTTATATCAGAAACATTAATGAAAAGGAAATTATAAAGCTTTCATAAAATGAGAACAGTAAAAGAAAACACCTTATAAAAGTCAGCCAAAGGTAATTTCAGGTCAATTTTTTTTTTAACTTTTCAGTGAAAAATGCATTATTTAAACTTCACTGTAGACCACAACTTCTGACACTCAAATAACTTCATATATCTCTCCTTTGCCCTTGGCAATATTCTCTATGATTTCTTGATTCCCTTTATATTTTTCCTCTCTTCTCTTCTGGAAGATGAAGAAAACAAAAAAGCAGAAAGTGCTACTCTTAGCCTGTAAAACTTACAAAAGGATTTCAACTGTTTAGAATGAAAAGATTTTTAAAAAATGTCAAAAGCCACCTTTGTCCAACCCCCCTGCCCCCAGATTACAGGAGTATAAGTGTTGGGATTCGCTCCGAGACCTTTCCCACTTGGCTTATCCAGAACACAGGGCCGACGCAATCCATTAGGCGACCTAGGCGGTCGCCTAGGGTGCTGCAATTTGGGGGGCAGTGACCGTGGCGGTATTTCTGTGGCAGGACCTTCCGCCGCCTCTGTGGGGGGGCGGCATTTTGGGGTGGGACCTTCCGCCGCCCTAGGGCAGCACTCCTGCCAGAACACCTTGTCCAGTTCTGGGAGAACACTTCATCCAGTTATCTGGAATACAAAATACTCAGTTCAGCTCTGGATTTCATCACTCAGGTTCCTTTATTTAGCATACAGCAAAGCTACTCTGAGTTGATCAGACTCAAGTGTAGGGTGTACCACACATCCAAAATTACACAGACAAGCTCTTCCTTTATATACATTTACACATTACATTTCATTTGCTATGCATTAAATCACACATTTTGGGATTGGCTTGGTTACTTTGCAGAAGCCAATCCCTGTACAGCATATTCTGTCCATGTGCTGTTCATGTGGAGCCTGATCTTTACCTTCTAGGTTTATTTTGTCCACAGTCCCTAGCCTCAGGGAATTGCTGCTTATTTTAGTGAACACAGACATCTTGACTCCACCATACTATTTGTCAAGCCCCTATTTACAACTTAACCTTTCCAATTATGCCCACCAAGAAATGAGACAAGTTACTTATGCCAAGCCAGGCCTACCATAAGCTACTAGTGTGGTGGTCAGTGATCACTCAGTGCTTAAGATGCTTGCAAGATCTGTGGTTTATTCTGTTTGTACCTGGTTCCAATTGATTGTGCGTAACAACAAAAGCTTCACAGTGCCCTACCCAGACTCTTTGACTGGAAATCTCAGCTTGTAAAGGCACAGTCCCCAATTCCGCACCTTCCCTTCTAAACAATAACACTTAAAACACCAACCCTAATATAATACACAATTACAAACACTTATAACCACTCTAATAACTAAACTAAACCTAATGATGTCCCATTGGTCTTTGAAGTGCACTGTGCTGTTGTTTGAACCTTGCTCTGGTTGTTCCATGTCCTGGGCCTCCGTTGTCTCGTCCTGCTGTGGTCAAAACTACAGACTCAGTGCCCCTTATTTCCCTTCCTTCTGGGATTCGGAGGAGGTATCACCTATTCCCCGGTAGTACCTGTCTATCTAGGGTGACAACCTCATACAACCAGGAGCAACCTCCTGGTTTACCACTACTGTTTGTGACCATTGTATCCCCTCATAGAGAGGCACAGTGTCATTTTCATGAACTGGTGGCAGCTCCTTGGACTCCAAATCATATTAAGTTTTTGTTTCTCCTTATCTCTCTCTTTGTATGTCTACAAGTCACCAGTGACTCCAACATCAATTTCTAACAGTGTAGACACTCTTGTTTTCAGCTCTCTGTTGAACAAAATATCAGCAAGTGACAACCCAGGCTTCTCCCTCTCTTCCTCTTTGGTGGCACTTCGGCGGCAGCTCAATTGGATTTTGGGTTTTTTTTTCTTCTCTGCTTGGGGCGGCAAAAAGCTGGAGCCAGCCCTGCTGACAGCCCCTACATTGATGAAATGGATAGGATGAAATAACACAGCATTCTTGAAAAATAAAACAGAACATTTTAAAAAATAAAAAGAATTTCATATTGCTCTAACAATAAGGGCTGGGAATATGCAGTCCCAGCCACCCTCTGCCAATAATCTTAAGTCCTTTTTGCAGGGTCTCATACTGAGCTGTAGCTCTGGCAATCACAGCCCACATTTCATCTGAGCCTGGACAGTTTTTTAAGACAAACCTAATTTACGTGTACTTTGTCTAGCTCCACATTTTGTGAAATGCTCTAGAGAAATGCTCTAGAGAGATTTGGTGGTCTGCAACCACCAAATCTCTCCCTGTCTCTGTAAACAAGGGATTTTTCCTTGTAACTGAAAAAAAATCTCTGTATTCTGGTTGTGGTCAGGGCAGCAGAACAGTGTGGGTGAGTGTTAAATGTCCACAAACTTGTGCTCTGTTTTTCTAAGGGAACTTGCCAGAACTCTGCTGATGCATCCAGTGTAGAAAAAATATTTGGCATCTCTTCAAAAATGTCTCCCCTTGAAGGTAATGGAAAATGTTCCATTTTTGCATATTTAAGATTTTGGATCTATACGTAAGTGAAGGGTTCTGTCTTTTTTTTCTACAATGACCAATGACTGTACTGACTCTCTTGGTTCTTCTGTTTGTTCCCAGAGCAATGAGCCTATCTAGTTCCTCTGTTAGACTTTGCCTTAGTGTGAGGGGAACTTTCCTCAGGCTATGAATTGTAGGATGGTTGGGCTCTTTCAGCTCTGTTCTGTACTCTGCTGAGAGCTTCCCGATCCCCTGGAAGATGTCCTCAAACTCTTCCTCAGTTCTGTTGGTCCCCTGTCTCTCCAAGGAAAGCTGTTGTATTAATTTAGATGGAATATACGTGCCAAAGTAATAACATAACTCAATTACTGTTCAACTTTAAACACTGATAAACAAGGTTCAGGGTTTGGTATACAGAGACCTCAGCCTGCTTAGTATCATAGCAAAGACACTATTAAACATTCTTTTAACCTCTTATTAAAGATAAAGAAAAGAAGGAAAAACAGTTGAAACATTTGAAATGTAAAGTATTAAATAAGGCTTTCATTTTAACAACTTGTTCCCTTGCCCTCTAGCTGCAGAAAGATTTTAGAAGGAAAGCCCCCTTGTTTAGAGAGACAGGGTGGCTGAGGTAATATCTTTTATTGGACCAACTTCTGTTGGAAAGATATGATCTAATAAAAGATATTACCTCACCCACCTTGTCTCTCTAATATCATGGGACCAACACAGCTCAGCTACAATAATCCCTTTGTTTGGCAGTCTTTTAGATAGTATCAAAAACAGTTATAACTGTCCTTTAGGGGAAAAAAGAAGTTAGCTGAGATGGGCTGGAGTTGTTGTTATTGTTGTTATTAAAGTCCAATCCCATTTAATCCCAGTTGGTGTCTGGGGGGTTCAGATGGAGCTTGTAGAGGTGGCAATGTCATCTGGGTCTGGTCAGGACAACTCTCAGGTTCCAGATGAAGAAGGTCCCAGGAGACTGTGGGGTGAAGCTTTCTCCAGTAGCCTCTGTCTGTTCTTCTTCATTTTCATGCCAATGACCTTTTCGTTAAGGGCCCAAGAAGGGAGTGATGGGAGGAATAGTACATCCCCTTATTATTTTGTCCAGCAATTAGGCCTAGTTTTTGACGCACCACTTTTGGTTTATTAATTTCTGGACTTACATTTTTTGTTTACTAAACACGATTTTAACACAGTCTTTGAGTTATATTGGTAAGTCTTTTTGTTTATACTAATTTAGGGGGTTTTGGTTTGGTTTTTTTGCACGTGTTTGTAACTTTTTTTAATTAAAAATAACTGCTTACTTTTCATGGTTAATTATTAAGCAGGCAAAAAGTTATAGATCAAGTTGTTACAACGGAGCACTGTCTTCATGAGATCAAAGGTTTGATGTTCTTTTAACCCAATAATGGCTATTATTTTCCCAGGTGCTGTTGCAAATTGTATCTTTTCCAATTTGTTATTTAGTCATATATTTATTTCACATATAACTTTATTTGGGATAATCACTACTGTAAGACCTGAGTTTTACTCATTTACCCTCCAATACCTGTGGCTTTTTTTCCTTAGTGCTAATAACAGTATTTCTGGCAACACAGTGGCTCATGCACCAATGCCCAGCTTAAAATCAATGAATTTTCCATTTGCTTTCAGATTGATAGTCCAATCATCTGCTGCAACATTGTCCATTGTGCCTAGGAAGAATGGTACAGTCAACATCTTTATCTATGCTGTGCACATCTGCTGGTGCTTGGAACCTCTTGCAAAGTGATGTGATCCATTGCATTTCTTGCATCGTTTTATACTTTCTGATTAAAAACATCTCTCTCATATGTTTTATTTTCACGTGGAGTGCAGTGCTCCTCAAATTTCTTTAACACAGTTTCGTAGTTAGCCTCCTCTGCCTGAGTTAGAATAATAGAATCATAGAATTATTAGAGATGGAAGAGACCTGAAGAGGTCAAATAGTCCAATCCCCTGCTCAAAGCAGGACAAACACCAACTAAATCATCCTAGCCAAGGCTTTGTCAAGTCAGGTCTTAAAAAACCTCTAAGGATGGAGATTCCACCACCTCCCTAGGTAACCCATTCCACTGCTTCCCCACTCTCCTAGTGCAATAGTGTTTCCTAATATCCAACCTAGACCTCCCCCACTGTAATTTGAGACCATTGCTTCTTGTTCTGTCATCTGCCACCACTGAGAACAGCCTAGCTCCATCCTCTTTGGACCCCCTCTTCAGGTAGTTGAAGGCTGCTATCACATCCCCCCTCACTCTCCTCTTCTCCAGACTAAATAACCCCAGTTCCCTCAGCCTCTCCTCATAAGTCATGTGCCCCAGCCCCCTAATAATTTTCATTGACCTCTGCTGGACTCTCTCCAATTTGTCGACATTCTTCCTGTAGCAGGGGGCCCAAAACTAGATGCAGTACTCCAGATGTGGCCTCACTAGTGCCGAATAGAGGGGAATAATCTCTTCCCTTGATCTGCTGGCAATCCTCCTACTAATACAGCCCAATATGCCGTTGGCCTTCTTGGCAATGAGGGCACACTGCGGACTCATATCCAGCTTCTCATCCACTGTAATCACCAGGTCCTTTTCTGCAGAACTGATGCTTAGCCAGTGGGTCCCTAGGCTGTAGCACTGCAAGGGATTCTTCCTTCTTAAGTGCAGGACTCTGCACTTGTCCTTGTTGAACCTCATCAGATTTCTTTTAGCCCAATCCTCCAATTTGTCTAGGTCACTCTGGACCCTATCCCTACCCTCCAGCATATCTACCTCTTCCCCCAGGGTAGTGTCATCTGCGAATTTGCTGAGGGTGAAATTAATCCCATCATCCAGATCCTTAATAAAGATGTTGAACAAAACCGGGCTCAGGACCGACCCCTGGGGCACTCTGCTTGATACCGGCTGCCAACTAGACATTGAGCCATTGATCACTACCCATTGAGCCTGACAATCTAACCAGTTTTCTATCCACCTTATTGTCCATTCATCCAATCCATACTTTTTTAACTTGCTGGCAAGAATACTGTGGGAGACCGTATCAAAAGCTTTGCTAAAGTCAAGATATATCACATCCACCACTTTCCCCATATCCACAGAGCCAGTTATCTCATCATAGAAGGCAATCAGGTTGGACAGGCATGACTTGCCTTTGATGAATCCATGTTAACTGTTCCTGATCACCTTCCTCTCCTCCAAATGCTTCAAAATGGATTCCTTGAGCACCTGCTCCATGATTTTGCTGGGGACTGAAGTGAGGCTGAGCGGTCTGTAATTCCAAGGATTCTCTTTCTTCCCTTTTCTAAATATGGGCACTATATTTGCCTTTTTCCAATAGTCTGGGACCTCCCACAATCACCATGAATTTTCAAAGATAATGGCCAATGGCTCTGCAATCACATCAGCCAACTCCCTCTGCAACTCCCTCAGCACCCTCAGATGCATTAGATCTGGACCCATGGACTTGTGCACGTCCAGCTTTTCTAAATAGTCCTTAACCTGTTCTTTCACCACTGAGGGCTGCTCACCTCCTCCCCATACTGTGTTGCCCAGTGCAGCAGTCTGGGGAGCTGACCTTGTCTGTGAAGACCGGGGCAAAAAAAGCATTGAGTACTTCAGCTTTTTCCACATGATCTGTCACTAGGTTGCCTCCCCCATTCAGTAATGGTTCCAGACTTTCCCTGACCTTCTTCTTGTTGCTAACATACTTGTAGAAACCCTTCTTGTTACCCTTCATGTCCCTTGCTAGCTGCAACTCCACTTGTGCCTTGGCCTTCCTGATTACATCCGTGCATCCTCTAGCAATATTTTTATACTCCTCCTTAAGCATCTGTCCAAATTTCCACTTCCTTTTGTAAGCTTCCATTTCCACTTGTAAGCTTCCTTTTAGAGTTTAGAGTTCAAGCTCACCGAAGATTTCACTGTTAAGCCAAGCTGGTCGCCTTCCATATTTGCTAATCTTTCTGCACTTCAGGATGGTTTGTTCCTGCGCCCCCAATAAGGCTTCTTTAAAATACAGCCAGCTCTCCTGGGCTCCTTGCCCCCTCATATTAGCTTCCCAGGAGATCCTGCTCATCAGTTCCCTAAGGGAGTCAAAGTCTGCTTTTCTGAAGTCCAGGGTCAGTATTTTGGAACTCTCCTTTCTTCCTTTTGTGAGTATCCCGAACTCAACCATTTCATGGTCACTGCTGCCTAGGTTGCCACCCACTTCTACTTCCCCTACCAATTCTTCCCTGTTTGTAAGCAGCAGGTCAGGAGCAGCACTCCCCCTAGTTGGTTCCTCCAGCACTTGTACCAGGAAATTGTCCCCAACACGCTCCAAAAACTTTCCTGGATTGTCTGTGAATTGCTGTATTGCTTTTCCAGCAGATGTCAGGGTGATTGAAGTCCCCCATTAGTATCAGGGCCTGTGATCTGGAAACTTCAGTTTGTTGTCCGAAGAAAGCCTCGTCTACCTCTTCCTTCTGATTTGGTGGGCCATAGCACACGCCCACCACAACATCGCCCTTGTTGCTCTTGCCTCTAAACTTAACCCAAAGACTCTCAACAGGCTTTTCTCCAGTTTCAAACTGGAGCTTTGAGCAATCGGACTGCTCTCTTACATACAATGCAACTCCTCCACCTTTCCTCCCATACCTGTCCTTCCTGAACAGTTTATACCCATCCATGACAGTGCTCCAGTCATGTGAACTGCCCCACCAAGTTTCTGTTATTCCAATCAGGTCATAGTTCCTTGATTGTGCCAGGACTTCCAATTCTTCATGCTTGTTTCCCAGGCTTCTTGTATTCGTGTACATGCACCTAAGATAACTAGCCGATTGCCCTACTTTCTCAGTATGTATCAGGAGGCTTCCCATTTTGTACCCTCCTCCTTGTGTTTTCTCCCGGTATACTACTCTGCCACTTACCTCTGGGCTTAGGTCATCATCCCCCAGCAACCATAGTTTAAAGCCCTCCTCACTAGGTTGGCAAGCCTGCCTGCAAATATGCTCTTCCCTCTCTTCATTAGATGGATCCAATCTCTTCCTAGCAATCCTTCTTCCTGGAACAACATCCCATGGTCAAAGAATCCAAAGCCTTCTCTCCGACACCACAAGCGTAACCACGCATTCACCTCCACAATTCAACGGTCCCTACCTGGGCCTTTTCCTTCAACAGGGAGGATGGACAAGAACACAACTTGCACCTCAATCTCCTTTATCCTTCTTCCCAGAGCCACGTAGTCTGCAGTGATCCGCAGTGACTAATCACTGTTTAATACATCAAGTGGATCAGAACTAGCTAGTGTCAGAAAAAAGGGAAGAGCAAGGAAGCACAATCTGTTGCCAACTATAGTAGGAGATGAACTCCTGAAGCACCTAGCAAATATATAGTTAGGTAACCCAATAGAACATAACATTAGTCTATTATGTTCACATGCTGATGTGTTCTGAGAAGGTTTAGTTAGTTCAGAAAACAATCTGGATAGGGTTGCCAACTTTGTAATATTTAAAAACTGGACACCTCAGCAGGAGTGCCGGACCTCCTGTGCCCCGCCTCTTCCCCAGAGGCGCCACCTAGTTCGCTCCTCTTCCCCCCCATTGCTCGCTGCTTTTCTCCTCTGCTTCTCCATCCCTTTCCCGGGTCGGGAGGGACTTGTCTGCAGAGCCTGGGCTGGGAGCTGCGGTTGTCTGAGGCAGGTAGGAGGCGACCCAGGCTGAGTAGGGACTGACTCGGGTGATGACCTGGCACCTCCCTGCCTCCTCCACCCACAGTAGCCAGACTTTGGGTGTCTGGTCAGTAGATCTGACCAAACACTGTCAGGTCCCCTTTTTGATTGGGTTTCCTGTTGAAAACCAAGCACTTGGCCACACTATCTCGGAATCATCATGGACTACACAATGAAGATATATGCTTAGAGGACTCCATAAAGTCAAAATTCTGATTAAGAAGTTAGGCTATGTTAAGAAAAGGATAGAGAATAATACAGAAAATATTTTAATAGCATTATATACACTGATAGTATGTCCTCACTGTGAATATTGCAGTCAATTTTTGTCACCTTATCTCACTCTAAAAGGACATAGATTAAATAGAAGAGGCCTAGAGAAAGGTAACAAGTGTGAGAAGGGTAACAGAGATTATTAGAGTCTTAAATGGGCTGTCTATATGAAGAGAGTTTAAAAATGATTGCTTATATTAGGAAGAAGACGATTAAGCATGAATAGCAATGGTGTATCTCCTTAATCTAAGAGACAAACAGTAATCAAAACAGATGAACTTACTGGTTCTTATGCATCTACTGTTCTGCCCATCTGGAAGGATAGAATTGTGCTCATTCTTAAAGTATTACTCCACTTTCAACACAGGGGAAATAGCGAACAGAGACTTTGAAAGGTAGCCAGCAGTATGCAGGTTCCATAGCTTTCTAATTTCAGTGTTTCATTTACATTTGATATCTTTAGACTCTCAAGGACTTTATAAAATCAATAAAGGCTTCCATTTCTGTGTTCAGTTTGCCTCAGTGTGTTGCTTTTGGCACAGAGAAGTGGAAATGTGCATGCATCTTGTTAAACAGGTAAACTTGGCAACCTTCTCCACAAATACAACATTCTCTTGACTCTTTCCCTCACTGAAACTCATCTACAAACTACAGAAGACTCACAATGTTTCATTCCTCTTTGAGGTGAATGCTCCCAGAGTAAATCTTATTTCTTTGAAAAGATACAGCAACTGGAGGAGATGTGCTGTTAGATGTGGGGTCCTTGCCTTAGGGGGAAAAAAGATCAGTGACTCACAATATCTTTTCCAGTCCTACTGGTGAAGTGACGTCACTTAAAAAATAAATCTTTGACACAAAGTGATTTATCTATCCTGATAGTGTTGCATATTCTCAGGTAGTCAGGGATTCTGTGAGAAATTCGACTTCATATCTTTCCTTCCCACTTACCCCTCTTTCTGATGTTTGGAAAAGATTTTCTAATTATGACACATGAATGAAACCAGTTTGCGACTGTGCATTGTCGTTTATGCATACACCTATACTTACAACTTTGCATCAAGATGGGAAACCCCAGATTTTGATGTGAGTTAACAGAAGTTATGGGGGTTATTGCTATTTTCTCTTTAATTCTATCCATAGATTCCAAGGCCAAGAAGGGACTGTTGTGATCCTGTAATCATTCAGTTTATCAACTTGCTTCATGAACTGTGGACACCAGAACTGGACCCCAGTAGTCATATCAATGCCAAATACAGAGACGAAATAACCTCTCTACTCCTACTCAAGATGTCCCTGTTTATGCATCCATGGATTGCACTAGCAATTTTGGCCACAGTGATGCATTAGGAGCTCAGATTCAGCTGATTATCCACCATGACACCCAAATCTTTTTCAGAGTGACTGCTTCCCAGAATAAAGTCCCCCATCCTGTAAGTATGGCTACATTCATTGTTCCTAGATGTATACATTTATATTATGCCATATTAAAACACATATTTTTGCTTGCACTCAGTTTACCAAGCAATCCAGATCACTCTCTATCAGTGACCTGTCCTCTTCATTATGTACAACTCCCCCAGGTTTTGCATCATCTGTAATCTTTATAAGTGATTATTTTGTTTTTTCCCAGGTCATTTGTAAAAAATATTAAATAGCGTAGGGCCAAGGACTGATGCCTATGGGACACAATTTGAAACTCACCCACTCGATAATTCCCCATTTACAGTTATATTTTGAGACCTAGGAGTTAACAAGCTTTTAATCTGTTTATTGTGTGTGTCATAACTATAAAGGGAAGGGTAACAGCCCTCCTGTGTACAATACTATAAAATCCCTCCTGGCCAGAGACACCAAAATCCTTTTACCTGTAAAGGGTTAAGAAGCTCAGGTAACTTGGCTGACACCTGACCCAAAGGACCAATAAGGGGACAAGATACTTTCAAATCTTGGGTGGCGGGGGGAAGGCTTTTGTTTGTGCTCTTTGTTTTTGGGGGTTGTTTGCTCTTGGGACTAAGAGGGACCAGACATCAATCCATGCTCTCCAAATCTTCTGAAAAAAGTCTCTCATATTTCAAACTTGTAAGTAACAGCCAGGCAAGGTGTGTTAGGTTTATCTTTGTTTTCTCAACTTGTAAAAGTTCCTTTTGCTAGAGGGTTTACATCTGTTTGCTGTAACTTTGAACCTAAGGCTAGAGGGGGTTCCTCTGGGCTCTTTGAATTTGATTACCCTGTAAAGTTATTTTCCATCCTGATTTTACAGAGATGATTTTTACCTCTCTTTCTTTAATTAAAAGCCTTCTTTTTAAGAACCTGATTGATTTTTCCTTGTTTTAAGATCCAAGGGGATTGGATCTGGACTCACCAGGAATTGGTGGGGGGAAAGAGAACGGGGGGAATGATTAATTCCTCCTTGTTTTAAGATCCAAGGGGTTTTGGATCGGTGTTCACCAGGGAATTGGTGGAGGAGTCTCTCAAGGCTACCCAGGGAAGGAAGTTAGCACTTGGGAGTGGTGGCAGCAAAACCAGATCTAAGCTGGTAGTTAAGCTTAGAAGTTTTCATGCAGGTCCCCACATCTATACCCTAAATGTCAGAGTGGGGAAGGAACCTTGACAGTGTGCCTGGTTAATTTTATATCATTTTAGTTTTTTAATCAAATGTCATGCAGTACCAAGTCTAACACCTTCCTGAAGTCTAAATATATTACATCAACACTGTTACCTTTATCAGCCAAACCAGGTTGCATAGTCTCTAGTAGTTAGTATATTTCTAAGATAAGTGCCTCTTCTCTCCTCTTGAAGATTTTTTTAAAAATCTTCAGATCCTACTTTAAGAAAGCCTCGAAGACGATTTAAACATATTTTGCTGCTCTATTCCCCCTCCTCTCCATCTCTCTATTACCTAACACAGATTCTGTAGTATGAGAGTCTTCAGATGGGCCTTTAGAAATTATAGCAGTGTAGCATTGCCAGGAGCTATTCCTGGCACTGAAACTGTAATTTAAAAGGGTAAGAGTGAAAACTCACCTACCATATTACTGCCACAGGAAGTCACAGCTCGAAGAACTGTTTTGCTGCAACTTCAGTATAAGGGAGACTTTAATTGTTACTGACATTTCTGGGAGACCCATACTTCCACTCCTCCCAGCCCTTGACATATTGATACCAGAATTGTTTTCATCAAGCTTTTGCACAGAATTAGAGACAGAAGCTTCAGAAAGGCTTGTATTCTGCCAGGAGTTACAGGTGTAGCAAACACATCCACAGAAGCACAATACTTGTAACACTTCAGGTATTTTGTATTATAAGCCCTTATTCCCTCACCAGGTGGCATCCAGGAATCCTCAACAATCTGAAGCACTTTTATATAAGTCTATAACTGTGTCTAGCTAAAATAGGGTGACCAGACAGCAAGTGTGAAAAATCGGGACGGGGGTGGGGGGTAATAGGAGCCTATATAAGAAAAAGACCCCAAAATCAGGACTGTCCCTATAAAATCGGGACATCGGGTCACCCTAGGCTAGAGCAGAAAGCCACCCCACAGCTCTTCATAGCCCTATGTAATGCACCTGTCTTAGGTTTAGATAAAGTGTTGCACGCAGAGGCGATGCATGGGGGGGCATGCAGGATCAAGTGCCCCCCTTCCCGATTGGCCTGCTGGGAGGAGGGAGAAGGGCTCTGTCCTCCAGCTGCACCCACCCTCTGGCATATTTGGCCCCATCCCTATCAGCTGGGGCTTGGATGGAGAGCTTCTCATGCCGGCAGCTCTGGGTTGCTGCATTGTGCAGCACAACAGCTGCCTGCCAGAGCCTGGCTGGGGCTGCAGCGGCGGCCCCCCTCCCTGACCCAGCTGCTGGAGACAGTGGCCGAGAGAGCCGAAGCCCCCTCTCGCTATCCCCCAGCATGTTTCCGGCTCGCTCAGCCCCTCTCCCTGGCATCTGGGCAGAGGAGACACATGGGGTGGTCACGTGTCTTCCCCTTTAGATTGTGCCCCCCCCAGTATGGGGAGACATGCATCGTCTATGGTTGCACATGTAACACCGCTACTTTGGGTCATCTAGGGAGATGGCACCCAGGTGCCTCAGCAAGAAAAGCACCTCTTTCTCCCATTTAAAGTAAAAGAACAATAACCCCTTTAACTGGTAGCACTATGGGCTCCTATCTGCTGTGTAAATAAATAAGTGGTCCAGCTACTGGATAGGGAAGCAGCACTTATCTAATGTGCAATATCCTTCTTTGATGGGGTAGCAAGCCTTGTGGATAGGAGAGAAGTAGTAGATGTGATATAACTCAACTTTAGTAAGGCTTTTGGTACTGTCTCATGAGACCTTCTCATAAGTAAACTAGGGAAATATAGCTTGGATGAACCTAGAATAAGGTGGGAAAACCGTACTCAGAGAGTAGTTATTAGTGGTTCAAAGTCAAGCTGGAAGGGCTTGTCAAATGGGATCCTGCAGGGATAGGTCCTGCTTCTTGTTCTATTCAATATCTTCAAAAATGATTTGGATAATGGCATAGAGAGTACACTTATAAAGTTTGCAGATGATACCAAGCTGGGAGGGGTTGCAAGAGCTTTGAAGGGCAGGATTAGAATTCAAAATGATTTTGACAAACTGGAGAAATGGTATGAAATAAATAGGATGAAATTCAATAAGGACAAATGCAAAATACTACACTTAGGAAGGAATAATCAATTTCACAAATACAAAATGGGAAATGATTGCCTAGAAAGAAGTACTGCAGAAAATAATCTGGGGGTCATAGTGGATCACAAATGAAATATGAGTCAACAATATAATACTGTTGCAAAATAATGAACATCATTGTAGGATATATTAGCAGGAGTGTTGTAAGCAGGACACAAGAAGTCATTCTTCCACTCTACTCAGCACTGATAAGGCCTCACCTGGAGTATTGTGTCCAGTTCTGGATACTGCACTTTGGAAAAGATGTGAACAAATTGGAGAAAGTCCAGAGGAGAGCAACAAAAATATTAAAAGTCTAGAAAACAAGATCTATGGGGAAAGATTGAAAAAACTTGGTTTGTTTAGTTTGGAGAAGAGAAGACTGAGGGAAGACGTGATAACAGTCTTCAAGTACATAAAAGGTTCTTATAAAGAGGAGGATGATAAATTGCTCTCCTTAACCACTGAGGAAAGGACAAGAAGTAAGGGGCTGAAGTTGCAGCAAGGGAGATTTAAGTTAGACATTAGGTAACACTTCCAAACTGTAAGGATAGTTAATCACTACAATAAATTACCTAGGGAAGTTGTGCAATCTCTGTCATTGGAAGATTTTAAGAACAGATTTGACAAAAACCTGCCAGGGGTGGTCTAGAGATAATACTTAGTTCTGCTTCAGTGCAGGGGTCTGGACCAGATGACCTATCCAGGTACCTTCCAGTCCTACACTTCTACGATTCTGTGGGGCACCCTGATGACAATGCAGCAATTGTCCTGGAGAAAAATAGCCATTTAAAAAAGAAACAGGCACATCCTTAAGGTGTGCAGGCAGAGAGCGCCGCTGCTGGCTCTTGTGCACACCTTGGGAAGCTTGCTTGCCCACAGAGAAGCAGGGCAACAATTGCAGTGTGGCCACCCACAGGGAAAGGCACTGGACTGGCTTGAGGGTGCCAGCCCAACTCCAGCCACTGTCGCTCAGTCCCGTATTATACCTCTCTCTTGTTGTTGCTGCACCTACTGCTACCTCCTCTTCAGGCTTAGACCAGTTTTCTACATTGTATGTTTTGAACACGGGGCAGCGGACAAGGGACAGCAAACGAGGGGCTGAAAGTGCTTGACTAGAACTTAAAACAGAGGCTGGAGGCTGGCTGAGTTTCATGGAAACAGAGCTGATCAGGCAAACTGCTGAGCAGGAGAGACAATCTAAAACAATCAACACTCACAGCAGGAAAGCTGCTCAGGCTTTCTTCACCCCACACTCAAAGCTTTTCGACCTCCTGCAGCTTTATGTGAAAAGCTGTGAGCAGCAGAGAGGGGAAGTTGGGGGCATCATCTAAAGCTTTCCCCAGAAAGCATGCCAAGTGTTAAATGGAGGAGAGCTGAGGTAGACCTGCCAAATGTCACATGTTGTGTGACACTCCCACATTCCCCTTTAATGTCTTGCACAGACAGTTGAGTGGGGAGTGGAACATCAAAGGGCAATGGAGCTGGCCTTTTAAATTGAAGAGCTGGGAGGGGGAGGGAGAGATAGCTGCTTCTCCCCACACTGCTTATAGACAGGATATGCCTCCTCCTTGATTACCTAGAAGGGAGCCCCTGCTTGAAAGTCTCACACCCAACTGGTGAGGGAGCCCCAAAGTGCCCTGACCCCTTACTGCCCTGGAATCTGCCACTGCTCGTGACCCCCACTCACCAGGCCCAGGATTTATTGTCACCTGGGGGTTAGTGGCCTTTCCCTTTCCACCTTCTCTTTTGGGAGGACACCAAGGGGGCCACTGTCTCCCAATCCAAAGGAGGGGACTCTTCAAGGGAACTGCCTCTGCCCTTCTCCCTCCTACTGGGCCGGCCCGGAGCTCCAGCACTGTGCTGTTTGACCTCTGGGCCTGGCCTTTTTAGGGTTGTGAACTTTCTACTCTCACAAAACCGAACATCCTTACTCCGCACCCTCCTCTGCCCCACCCATTCCCCGTCCCTTCTCCAAGGCCTCACCCTCACTCACTCCATCCCCCCCCCCCCCCGTTGGTCACTCTCCCCACCCTCACTTACTCATTCATTTTCACTGGGCTGGCTCAGTGCGCTGGGGTGCGGGAGGGGGTGATGGCTCTGGCTGGGGGTGCAGGCTCCGTGGTGGGGCCAGAAATGAGGAGTTCAGAGTGCTGGAGGGGGTTCCAGGCTGAGGCAGTGGGTTGGGATGCAGGAGGGGGTGAGGACTCCGGCTGGGGGTGCGGGCTCTGGGGTGAGGCTGGGGATGAGGGATTTGGGGTACAGGAGTGGTCTCTGGGCTGGGGCAGGGGGTTGGAGTGCACAGGGGTGTGAAGGCTCTGGCTGGGGGTGCGGGCTCCGATGTGGGGCCAGGGATGAGGCATTTGGGGTGCAGGAGGTGTCTCTGAGCTGGGTCAGGGGGTTGGAGTACACGGGGGTGTGAGGGCTCTGGCTGGGGGTGCAGACTTTGGGGAGGGACTGGGGATGAGAGGTTTAGGGTACAGGAGGGGGCTCCAGGCTGGGGCTGAGGGGTTTGGAGGGGGGAAGGGGGATCAGGGCTGAGGCAGGGGGTTGGGGTGCGGTGGGGGAGTGAGGGCTACAGCTGTGGGTGCGGGCTCTGGGGTGGGGCTGGGGATGAGGGGTTTGGGGTGCAGGAGGGTGCTCTGGGCTGGGATCAAGGGGTTGGAGGGCAGGAGGGGAATCAGGGCTGGGGCAGAGGGTTGGGGCATTGGGGGGAGGGTCAGGGGTGCAGGTTCCAGGAGGCGCTTACCTCAACCAGCTCCCGGAAGCAGCGGCATGTCCCCTTCTGGCTCCTATGCAGAGGCGCGGCCAGATGGCTCTGCGCGCTGCCCTTTCCACAGGCATCGCTCCACAGCTCCCATTGGCGGTGGTCCTTTTAATATCATTGCTGTGGAACAGATTTTGTTTTTTACATTAAAGATTATTTTTTTAATGTTGATTTCACTGTTGGTTTTCAATTTCCTTCTCCGTTTCCACTCCCACCCCTCATCTTTTTATAAGACCTTTCTCTAAGCAGCTTCAGTGTCTTCATCTTCACATTTTAGACCATGGTAATTATATCAAGCTGTGCTGACCTTGTGGAAATCTTGTGAGAGAACTAATGTCTGAACTCTATTGCTATTATTTGCAAGGTTACTGACTTGATAAAAGAAATGGATTTTGACAGCCTGCTGGTTACAGGCACCTGGAAAAATGGCTCAAAGTGGATTCTTTGTGCTATGGTAGAGCACAATAATGTTGCAGGTAGGAAGATGAGTTGCATGATGAACTGTAATACCGTTTGTGTCTGTGAAAAAGCATACACCATCAGCTTAATTACTAGGCTCACGCCATGGGTATAATGAGATAGCTATCTTTGTGTGTGTGTGCGCGTGCTCACGGGTGTGTGTTTGTGCACAGGTGGTATGATTGGGAAGGGATTCAAACAGAAAATGCTTTTGGTTTTGGTTTCAGCAAGGATTTGCCTCCTCTATACAGTTTATCCAAGTAGAAACATTAATTAGCAATCAGTATTGTGTAACTAGAAATAATAATATCCACAGACGTGTAATGGCATGAAAATAAGAGATACAAGCCTGGTCAATAGTATATTTATCTTAATAATGTAAATGAAGGTTTGAGTCATATACAATTTTGATCAGATTATCTTCTAGAAGTAGTTTACTTCACAGAGAAACATATGCCAGATGTTAAACTCTTAGAGTCCTTAGACCTAAATAAAACCATACAAAATAATAAGTGGTCAAATTATTTGTTGAGAATAATTTATATAAAAATTTAGCCCCTTTTCCGTTAGGAAACAATCTGCAAACAGGATATGATTTTTATGAATTTGGTCCAAGAACAATTTGTGCAAACACGTTTTAGCTTATTGTTTGTTCATAAACTTGCTACTATGAGTATTCGCTGTTTGTTATCCATGCCATATGATTGTTCATATTATTTCTCTTCACCTTTTGAAAGCAAATCATTCATGAATATATGTGATATATGTGATGTATTTGTATTTGTAATTTTTGATTAATGTATTATTGGAACTCTAAAGAGAGCTTTTTCAATACATCACTTCTGCAAACACACTCACAAATATTTGTTTGGGCTAGTATTTGTGGTGCTTTGTCTTTCTGTGAGAGTTCATGCCACAGTTATCCACACCATTATCACCTCCACGCTAGGCTATGACAATATGTTCTATTTGGAAAGTCTATCTGGTAGCTGCAGGTGATATAGAAATTAATTATCCTGTGGTGAATGGGTGAATCTGTTGTACTTTGTGGGAATTGCCCATTTTATACAATACATCTGATGCTCAATTTATTTCAGGTAGATTACCACAAAATAAATTTAACACTAACCTAGGGCCTTATATATAACCTTAGATTCCAGGATGTCAATTAACTGCTAAAGATATATTTGTACTATTTGTGTAATCGCTTTTATAGCAAGAGTAATCTGTTTTGCATTATTTAGGTATTTGTTTTTCCTGTTAATCATTTTGCATTATTGTTATGTTGTATTAACATTTCATCTGTATACACACAACGTTTTATGAGGTCAGTAAACCTGGATGTAAGAGCTCTATATACATTTACTCAAAGGTCCAGGTTGCTAACTAAAGCCTCATAAAAGAGAAACAGTTAATAAAGGGCTGCTGTAAAATGGCACAACAAAGGAGGTAATGGGTTCTCAGCATGTGTTAAAATGTTAGTGATTTCAATAAAATTCTTCAACTGTCTGACTGGAAAATTCAAAACAAAACACATTGCTTTGAATCGACCTTTTTGAAACTGAATGAAATTTTTCATTTCAACATAAAATATCATTTCATTTAGGATTTTGGAAACCAAAACCTTTTGTTTCCATCCCCTTTTTATGGAAAAAAGATGGGGGAAGCTAAGGTAGTGTGTGGAAGTGTGTAAAAACCTATTTGTAGCACCTTTTCAAACTGTTTTGCCAATTTTTACCAGTGACTCCTAAGCCTACACAGAACTGTCAAGATGGCTGTGGGAATACTTTTGGTGCAAAGTTGAATGAGTATTCGTATGCCAATACACAGTAGCATGGTCCCGTTTTCAAGAACATTTTCCATCTGAACAAAGTGCTGATGAAAAGACCATAAAAAGTCACAGACACCACAGAAGTGAATTCACAATTTTTATTAAAAACAAATGTTCACAAATGCTTTTCTGCAGTATTCACCCAGCTCTTCTGCTGAGCAGTGCAAGAGGTTTTAGATGTACTTGGCATTCTCAGAAAGGCTGACAGAGCCATTTCTGTTTCTCTGGCTGAGTCGCAGGATTGGAAAATATTCTACAAGCACAATGGGAGATTCTAGCACCGACTCAATCTACCGAGTTATTTTTAAAATGCATGGCTTCCAAAATTGTTTCAGGGTAGAATAAAAATGAGGGATATAATGAAACTAATGAAATTGGTGGATTCCTGTGCCTTGCATTATTTTTGCTGTTTGCAGGATTCACAAAATTAGTTCACATTTATGTTGCAATTTGCAAGTGTGAATTAGTTTTTAAAAAGGGAAGATACTGGAAATAAAAATACCAACAAAATGAAATAAATTGGCAATTGGAATTCAGCTGTGAGTGAATTGGTCCAATTGTTGGGACTTCCATTTAAACTGTCAGTAATATCTGGAACATTAAGATTTATGATCAAATTAATCTCTGTGCTCTTGGAATACAGAGGATACATAAAATTGGCTTAACTGACTGGTTAAGATGAGTTATGGTTACTTGGATTGATGGAGCATATTGGTGAATCTGGCCCTTAAAATATAGCATGTATTATTTAAACCCAGTGGCAGATGGTACCCAAAATATGCAGTGGGAGGTGGGAGGGCTAGTAATTAGACACCCATCCAACAAACACATTCATTTTTGATCTGGTAAATAAAATCAACACATCACTCTAGGGTTCTCCATCCAGTAAACACATTCTGCTTCCCAATAGCTCCTCTGCTGTCACTCCCAGCACTGCTCCCCTGCTCTCCAGAAATAAGCAGGCAACCCTTATCTGCACTGCTCCCTGCCATCCCCTCCTACCGACGTGGTCACAGATCCTCCCCCCATTCTTCCTATTACCCTCTCCCTTGCCATATCATGGGCACACCCAGATTGACACCTTTCTTTCCAGCTCACCAGCCCTACTAACTGCCTCCTTGAAATCAGACTGACTACATTCTTGCTCCTTCTGCCAGGGCTTTCTTCTGCTTGGGCACCTCATTCAGAGGTAGGGGTAGCGCTCTGCTTTGAAACTGCACCTGCGCTCGCTATGACCCTCTGGCTTCTCTAACGCAGTCCTGTAGAGGACTGGAAAAGCAGTTTGGGTGCCTGGATTTCAGCTTCTCACAGTTAAATTTGTGTTATTGTTTTTATGTTAGATTAACATGTCATCTGCACACACAATGCATTTTATGGAGCTAATAAAGCTTGGTGCAGTTAATACTCTGCCACAGGACAAGTAAAGGGTCCTAAAGCAGCATCACAGAGGCACTATATTATCATGTACAGTAGCAAGGAACATTGTTTTCTGGCAAATTAGTTTGTTAGAAACCATATAATTGTTCCCTCTTCTCTCTCACATTTATGACAGTTTCAGTCTTTGATGCAGTTTTGAATATAATTAGTAGTGGATATTCGGGTAGTAAATTGTGTGTGTGTGTGAGAGAGAGAGAGAGAGAGAAAAATCTGCATTGCATTGATAATTATTTTAAAATCTGAGTAAAATAAGCCTGGGGTCTGATCCCTTCTTCATTTGCCCTTGTGACTCCAATAGACTTCAATATCCAACACTATGGTTGGACCCAGGAACTTACCTCATGGGGGGGAGGCCTAATGCTATGGCTTCATTATCTTTTCTAAAGAGCCCCCTCCACTATGAAATACTCCTGCAGGATAGTGACAGCGGGGGGGAGTTCTAGTAACATTGCTTCAATGGAGTCACACTATTCAGGCGTTGGGTGGGGGCCCTAAAGGTCGATTGGATGCACAGGGCTTTTGCATTGTGCAAAAGGACCTGACCGTGGCAGATCACTAGGATTGGGGGTGGAATTTTGAGTTGTGGTAGAGCCAATGCTCTGCTTGTCCTGGGGATGAGAGCAAACCTGTGAAATGATCTAGGAAAACTCAGTGAGGGTGACCACAGGAGTTTCATTCCACCTGCTTTTACCATTGCAGGTAACAAACTGGCCCCTGGCTCAGAAAGGCTTTTTAAAAAAGAATTGGTGAGAAAATGCTCTCATTGACACGTATTGTGTGTACAGTAGTTAAGTTAATTCTAAGGAGAAGGGGCATCTAGCGAGTAAAAGCTATTCCTGTGGAACTGATAAAAGAATTGTGAAGAAGGCTAAACAAAATTTAATGCATAACACAAAGCAAAGGGTCATCCTCTGCTTTCAGCTATACACCTCTACCCGATATAACGCTGTCCTCGGGAGCCAAAAAATCTTACCACGTTATAGATGAAACCGCGTTATATCGAACTTGCTTTGATCCACCGGAGTGCGCAGCCCTGCCCCCGCCAGAGCGCTGCTTTACCGCGTTATATCCGAATTCGTGTTATATCAGGTCGCTTTATATCGGGGTAGAGGTGAACTAGCTTAAATCCAGAGTAATGCCACTGACTGCACTACCGTCAAGGAGCATGTGGAGAGTTCAGAGTGCAGGGTGGAGCCCTAACTGGGACAATGTATCTAGACTGAATTTAATATCTTGCCAGTTCAGGATTTTTAAATAAAAATGTTGTAAATGAGCAAGTGAAACTGAAGTTATGTCTACACTTGCACACATACTTGGGTAGCTGACCACGCACATGCTTGTGCATGTATCCCATACCTGTGCCAAGCACCCACATATGCTGTGCTGGAGATGGGTATATGCTGTGTACACAAGTATACCTGCATCCACTCTGCCCCTTTTTGGTACGTAACATTAGCACTACCATTTTGGGCATGGGGGGTATCCCAGGAGACACTCAAGAACCCACCTTGCTGTGTGGTGTTGGTGCTCTCCACCATCTCCACACATTTGCTGATGGCAGTTCCCACTCACCTCTCCCTTCTGTCAAAGGAGGTGGAAGACATGGGAAAAGTGAATGACGATGTGGTTGTGCTACTGCTCCCTCTTGTGAGATGAATGCTTATGCAATGCATTAGGCAATCAATGAGATACTGAATGGAATCAGGGCAGCACTTTCTGACATGCTGAAGACAGCTGACTGAGAAGATAACTGACAGTTCACTTTGGTCACATGGGACACAGATGGTGTTGGCCAGTATTGCCATGGTATGCCACTTCTGGTCCAGGAAAACGAGCGCGGTGTGGAGGGATCACATCATTTTGGAAATGTAGGATGATGAGCAGTGGCTTCAGAACTTCAGAGCTTCCAAATGAGGAAACCGATCTTCATAGAGCTGTGCAAGGAGCTTGCACCAATCCTCCAGCTCCAGAACACTCAATTTACCAAATCCATACCAGTGCAAAGTGGGTTGCTATTGGCCTGTGGAAGCTAGGAACACTTGTGCAGTGGGTTAGCAGTGGTCTCTCCCCATCTGGGTCAGTGGGAGGCCACTCTACCTCACTACATCGCTGGGACTTGCCCACCTGTAATGTAGGCAGAGTTGGAAATAGAGTCTCTGGGCCCAGGCCCTCAACTGGGACAGGGCAACAAATAGTTTAAAGCCCTGGCCTATAGTCAGGGTAGGGCTACCACGGTCCGTGGGCCCAGGCAGGACAGGGCAGGGCTGCAAACAGTTTCAAGCGCAGCACAGAGGTCGGGCGTCTTAGCTCTAGTGGACAAATGCAGGCCTCTTGACCTGGAGATGGGAGGCTGCCACCCCAGGGGTGGGGTGGCAGGAGAGGCCTGGGCCCACCTGACTCCACTGGGCCCCGACTCAGGGCCCTAACAGTGGTTGACTAGTCCGCCACTGGGTCAGCAGGGAGTCCAGCCGCAACACACTGACCAGGTCACCGGCAGCAACACAGCCAGACTAGGGTTGGTTGCCCTTGGGCCACTTCCTACCTTCCCCTCAGGGGGTATCTGCATCCGTGGGGGGTCCTCTGGTTCGTCAGGGTAGAAGGCCAGCGGCAGTCCCAGCAGCTCCTCCGTGGCTTGGTCAGTGATTGGCTCCAGCGGCTCTGGCCAGTCCTCAGCTCCGCAGGGGTCCACTGCAGTGTGCCATCTCGGGAGCGGGCAGGAGGCCTCTGTCTCCTTCAGCGGCTGCTGCTCAACTGAGCTCCAGGGCTTCATACTTCCTGTTCCACCCCCTGACTTCCGGTTGGAGGGGCGAGCATGGCCTGGCTCCGCCCACTTGGGTTCAGTGAGTGGCCCCTCCCCACCTGACTCAGTGGGAGGCCACTGTGCCTCATTACAACCTGATATTACCGGTCATTGCAAACCACTTCAGAATTTGGAAGTCTGCTGTGGGTGTTGTGGCTATTCAGGTTTACGAGGCAATTAATCCTGTCATCTACCCACAGGAGGGTGCCATAAGCAAAATACCAGAAATTATAGCTGGATTTCAGAGAATGTGTTGTCTAGTGTGCTGTGGCCATTGATGGCACCCACATTTCAAAACTTTGCTCACTTTAAGGAGTGAGTGAGTATATGAACCGAAAAGATTAGTCTTCCCTTGTTTTTCCAGGCTTAGTGGACCACAGAGACATGTTCATGAACACCAGTGTTGGGACTATAGCCTGACACCAGTGACCCAGGAAAAAAGCGAATCAGTTACAAACTGAATAGCTGCAGAATGGCCGCATAGTGCTTATTTGGGTGGCTGAAGGCTTGTTAGCACTGCTAGCCCATATGGCCAATGGTTGTATAATCATGGGCTCCTTGCCCTCCACAATGTTTGTGAGGGTAGGGGAGTACTTTGGTACAGAGTGGGTACAGGACAGGACTGGTCTGTAAAGTCTCTACAGACAGCTGGATTCCACCCATGCACACACTGGTCCTGGTTCCCACATCCACATCCTCAAATAGCAAGGAGGCTCAGGGTACATCTGCCTTTGCTGTGGGACATCTGCACACCCTGTGCAGCTGCAGGAAAAGCACAAAGGAGAATTGGCACATGCTTGTGTGGCAGCATAACTTCGTGATGGTTGTGTTCCCCGTAGCCAAAGGTCATTAGCCATTCATTTAAATAACTATTGCCTCATTTCCGAAAATTGTGGTACAGCATCTTCCTGGGGTTAATTCTTTCTATTGCCATCATTGTGCAATGCTTTTGTGTTAATATTGACATCTGTTTACAAGACTGTACTAAGGCGAGCGCTCAATCAGTTTAAAAGGTCTTTTCTTTTCACTGTTGACTGACAGTGGTGATAACAGCATTTATTGGCTATTATGCATGACTACACCCAAGGTTGAAACTGATAAAGGTTTGGTGGGGGTAAAGGAGGAGGGAGCCATTTAATCACTGTTCAGTGTCTGTTGCCTTTGCTATTCTGTAATGTTTGTTTCCTTGTTCTGTACATGAACCAAGCCATAAAGATGGATATCTACCCATTTTCTGTGTTGTGATTTCTGCTGCTATTAAAACTACGAGTGTTTTCTGAGTGCATTCCATTATCATCAGCCTTCTGGTGTATTCTTTGGAATTTGAGTATTTAGCGACCATGTTGGGGTTGGAAGTAGGTGTGGGAGGGACAGAGGAATGTTTGCAGTGTGATGACACCAGAGAATAACACAATTCAAAGTCATGTGCTCCAAACAGCAGGGCCCTATTCTGAGCCTGAAAAAAAATGTCCCAGTCCATGACGCTGCATGGAATATGTAGAACACTTTGTGATATTATCTGATAAAGTGGGCTGTAGCCCACGAAAGCTTATGCTCAAATAAATTTATTAGTCTCTAAGGTGCCACAAGTACTCCTGTTCTTTTTGTGATATTATTAATACTAATATTATAAAATGGCAAGGAATCATGCCAGATATGCCATGTGAGGTATCAGCAAAAATGTTATGATTTGCCAAATATGATAATATTTTTTATATGTTTGTATCACCTTTGTATTGAGTTATAGATATGTAGGGTATATCTGTATTTCCAAACTTGTGCTGTGTTTCTGGGTGACACCCCCAGACAGATTGGCATCAGCACTGCCTAGCCTGTTTGATGGCCCATCAAGGGTCACCTGTACAATGAACCCATTGAAAGGAGCCAGGGGATATACCTTATGACTCACCCAGGCATGTAGGGGCAGGCTGGTGGACAGAGAACTCTAAGGCTTTTCCATGCCATGTGCTGTGAAGCTTGTGTTTGGGACACAGGAAGTACAAGCCACATGGCAAAAGGAATGTAAAGGGCAGTTGCATCATCTCCATTTTGTCTTCAGTCCTGTTTCCTACCTCTGCAGTAACTTCTCTATAATTTGAAGCATGGAACAAAGGACTGAATGACCCATCCACACTGTGGATGTGTTCCAGAGCAACTTTCAAGCCAGCAAACTCACCAATGCTGCTAAGAATCTGATATATGGACTTTAGTGTCTAAAACTAAAGGTTTATTATAAAAGAGAAGAAAAGAACAAGAAGAGACTCCATAAGACTCCAAAGGATTGTCTAGTAGTATGGTATTTTGGGTAAGATCCAAACTAATATTGATCTGGTAACATGGCTGGCCCTTTGGGGTCAGAAGAACATTTTATATAGTGAGCAGAGTTTTTAAATAACTTCTTACTGTACTGGACCTATTTGCTGATTGGAAGCTAGAGAACTGGAAAGCAATAAAGAGGCCTATGTGATTGCTTTTTTCAGCTTCTTGGATAACCAGTGTGGGGGATCAGGAGCACAGTTTGTGACTAGCTGGTTAGCTGTGGAGGATCTTGTACTCTGACCACATGTTAATCAGCACCCACATGTGGTTGGCAGGCCAGGCTGCAGCTCTCGGAAAAGGATCCGTGTTCATGTGTACCGATAAAAAAGGTTCTGATGTGGTCAGTGCAGCTCGCTATTGCCCATGACAACAGGGGGACAAGGACATCTATAGATCTGGGTAAGGGTCAGGCAGGAAAGGGTTCAATGCATTGTGGGAATGGGGCTGGAAAACTGCTGAAACTCAGGACCTGGTTCATGCTCCTTGGCCCTGCCCACACAGCACGCTGGCACAGGTATGTGGCTGTGCCACTTCTGAGGTATATACTTGCCCACACCCCACAGGCGTGCTAGCCTACATGCCCTGTATTTGCTGTCAGGCATGTACTTCCAGGTTTATATGTGGGACGGGGGACGGAGGGAGGAGATGGTTATGGCACAACCGTGCATATAGACATATGTAGAGGTGCCAGTGTAGATATACCCTGAGCGATCTTATTGGCAGATAAGAATTCAGTGCTGTGACTTCTGACAGCACATTTGGCTGCCTTTAGAAAGTCTAGCGGAATCATGCCAATTACTATCTGGGAGCAGAACTAATGAGTTTCTTCACTTAAAGCCTGATCCTGTAACTTTACTCACATGAGCGAGCATTTGCAGGATCAGCTTCTATGTCCTGTTTCAATCCCTTTAGAATCCTAATGATGTTGTAGGTTAAACAAAGAATTTCCTCTAAAACTTTTATATATAATCTGTGCCTCTCAGGTTCCATACAGAAAACAGGAATAATGACACTCATTTTCTGATTGAAAGCATTTTCAAATCGAAGTAAATAGTTGAGTTTAAACTTTGCAAATTTATAGAATTCTAGGAAGTCATTTGGTTCCCTGTATAGTGCCACTGTGGAGATCATTAATACCCCAGGATGGCCTTAGTTTCAATTTGTGACTTCATTAACAAACCTGTAGATAAAGTTACAGTTATAAGGGCATATGCTCAAATAAATTTGTTAGTCTCTAAGGTGCCACAAGCTCTCCTGTTCTTTTTGCGGATACAGACTAACACAGCTGCTACTCTGAAACCAGTTATAAGGGTATACACATGACCTTCAATTATTAATGTCTTAAGTGGAGCTCAAAGCTGACTTTGATGTTCATTCCCAACATATTATACAGATGATGCAAGATCATTCAATGGTCTAGCGCCCTAAGAAAGGCTCATGTCATCTACTTTACTTACACAAAGTTAGCTCAGTTAAAGATGGAGTTTTAGCCTTAGCTCTGAATTTTTTGTTCTTCTCATTTCAAAACCAAATCTTCAGGGTTATTTTAACCCAGTTTCTTCCTTCATTTAAAAAATAAAAAAGCTGATTCCCCCCTGAGAGACACATGCATGTTTAGAGGTTCGAGACCAGCTTCTGTACTTGGGCATGTGGATGAGGAGCCATAAAATCTCAATTAAATTTTCATTGAAAATAATTAGTGCAGCCAAGAAGAACCTGCGATCCAAAACTAGATGCTTTACAGATTTGGGTTTTTTCTGTTGTTGTCACCAACAATAAACAAAGTTCCAGGTCCAAATTTTAGTCCTGATCTTTCAGAAACTTATACATAGGCTAAAGATTTACTTCAGTGAGACTACTCACATTACATGTGACTTGTAAAATGCTGGTATTAAAGAAAGCTGATTTTCAGCTAGAATGCGAAAATAAATAGCTGAATAATATTAAGTTTTAAATCTTATTTTACTTTTTAATATGGCCAAGGTGTTTTATAGCCAGAAATAATAGCCAATGTGTATAAGTGTCTCTGTTTTTATATATAAATCCATCTCTCTATATAATAAAATCCTTCCTTCCTGAGGTAAAATGTCATTTGCCACATAACAGACAAGAAGGACATTTTATGGCTGAATTATAAATCCCTGAAATAGGGGATTATAATGGAAAAGCTGACAGACCCTTAACTGTAGCTGAGTGAATGGCACAGCTATAATATATAAGAAGAACAGGAGTACTTGTGGCACCTTAGAGACTAACAAATTTATTAGAGCATAAGCTTTCGTGGACTACAGCCCACTTCTTCAGATGCATTGCATCCGAAGAAGTGGGCTGTAGTCCACGAAAGCTTATGCTCTAATAAATTTGTTAGTCTCTAAGGTGCCACAAGTACTCCTGTTCTTCTTTTTTCAGAGGTGCATCCGAAGAAGTGGGCTGTAGTCCACGAAAGCTTATGCTCTAATAAATTTGTTAGTCTCTAAGGTGCCACAAGTACTCCTGTTCTTCTTTTTGCGGATACAGACTAACACGGCTGTTACTCTGAAACTTGCTATAATATATAGAGAGACCGAGAACGTCTCATGGGCCAAACTAGGTAAGATGGCACCATATCGAATAATGGTGTGTTACTGAAGCAAAATCTAGTCTTTTTAAAGTGAGCGTAACAAATTTCGAGCCTGTGGTCAGAAGATCAAGATTTCCAAAATTTCTGGTGGGAATTGATTGCACCGGAAGCATATTTGCTATTGTCAGTACAATACACTTCAGTTGTCAAAGAAAGTATTATTTGGTTTGTCTGGAAGCTATAAAAGTATCAATAGACAAATGATAAGCTGCATTACTGGCCAATCTTTATATTAGAATCATAGAATATTAGGGTTGGAAGAGACCTCAGGAGGTCATCTAGTCCAATCCCCTGCTCAAAGCAGGATCAACCCCAACTAAATCATCCCAGCCAAGGCTTTGTCATTAGAAATAAACAAACAAAAAATCCCATTCCCTTTCCCCTCTGACTGAGACATGTCATATTTAGGGCCCTACCAAAGTCACGGTCCATTTGATCTATTTCACAGCCAGAGGATTTTAAAATTGGACAATTTCACATTTTCAGATGTTTACATGTGAAATTTCACATTGTTGTAACTGTGGGGGTCCCAACCCAAAAGTTACCTGGAGGTGGTCTGATCCCCCCTCTCCCCGAGAGCTGCCATGGTGCCAAGTCCTGTCCCTCCCCAGCCTAGCGGGGACTTGCAGCTAGGAGCTCCCCCGCTGGGGGAGCTCCCTGCAGGAGGAGGAGATCAGATTTCACGGGGAAGGGCTTATTTCACAATCTGTCACATGTTTTTCATGGCTGTGAAATTGGTGGGCCCTAGTCATATTGGTCAATTCTGGATTGAATTTTGTGAGCACTGTCATCTCTCATAGAAGTCAGTGAGAGTTGTGAGCATGCTCTGCAGCACTCAGGATTGGATCCTAAATCAGGAGTGTTAGACAGTAGCGTTGAGAGTTTAGAGGCTAAAATCAGAGGAATTATTTGGGTTCTGAGGGGTGGATGGTGCTGGAATATGCTGGAACAACTTTTCAGAAAGAAAAGATTTAATTGAATGGTCCATTAATAATACCCAGTGATATATGGACGAAAAGGAACTATAAAGTGCAAGGTGCTTTCTTTCTTCTTAAGGTAGGGAAGTATTATCCATATTTTATAGCCGGAGAAACAGATGCAGAGAGAGATTAGGATTCCTGGTCATACAAGCACTTATGCACATGAGTAGCTTTTATGCATGTGAGTAGTCTCATTGAGTTCTGGTGTTACTCACGTGTGGTCAAGTTACTCATGCATAAGAATCTGCAGGATCAAACCTAAATGTTTTGTCTAGGGTCACAGAGCAAGTCAATGGCAGACTTCTAGCTTCCCAACCCTCGCTCTAAGCACCAGGTGGCAGATAGACGTTCAGCAAGGTTGATATACTAGTTATATAGTACCTTGTATCCTCAATCGTGTAATATTTTTGAAGCACATGAAAAGTAAAACTAGATGGAAAGGATAGTTCTTTTAAAAATAAAACAATTTTTTGTAGTCTTAGCCTCTCCTTAGCCAGGTAATTCAATCTTTGCTTATTTTGCCAGTTTCCCTTTGGGGACTAAATAGATTTCCCTGCATTTGAAACACTTTGAAAATTAAAATTTGCTTGCTAGAACTAGGAAAACTGTTAACCTTGATATTGGTCCTTTAAAATTAAGCTGTAGTGAGTTTTTAAAAATTGGAATAGCTTAAGTGAGCATCCAAAATCTCCTAAAAGTGAAATTAACAACTGCTCTAAGAACTTCCATGCCAACTTTTAGCCTCATGGTAATGAAATATTTTTAGCTAGGATTTCCCCTCAAAATGGAAAGGCAGAGGGGGCATTGCTGTAGTATGCTGATTCAGAATATGTGTATATCTATCAAGTTTCCTACCATCATCTGCCAACTAATTAAATTAATGTCAAAGAATTGCTGTAGAATTAAATTAACACTCAAGTGAAATGACACAGCATTTTAGATTCCCTATTTACAGATTATCCTGCTCCTCTCTTGCTGGCCTCAGATGACTATTATACATATGCCTTCTGCTGCCCCATTGAAATTATTATCTATTAAGACACCTTTGAGGTTTAAGAGAGGATTAATTTTTCCCACTTCTCTACTTAGCCACCTCTCTCTCTGGTTGCTTGTTGGGTAAGGTTTACTTCATTCCCTGCTCAAAAGAAGGGGCACACTGTTAACAATGAAGGTAATTAACCACTGGACCAAATTACCTGGGAACATGGCGGATCCTCCTTCAAGTGCAGTTTTTAAGTCAAGACTATATATGTAATAGCTCAAACAGAAGTTGTGGGCTTGATACAGAAATTGCTGGGGTGAGGTATAGAACCTCTATGGCCTGTGTTGTGCAGGAGGTCAGACATAATGTGCACCTTCTGGCTACAAAAATCTAGGAATGCATAGGCTTTGCCTTTTCAGAGTGACATACAAACATTAGCTAATTAATCCTCACACCAGCCCTGTGCCATAGGTATTATTATTCACATCTTACAGCCAAGGAAACCAAGAAAGAAAGTTTAAGAGGCCACAGAACATACCAGTGGCAGAATTAGAACTCAGGACAGTCTGGTACCAAGTCCCAAGCTTGTGACATTAAATCCATGGCAGCACTATTTTGGGATTAAAGGACAAGGACCTCAGGGCTTTGGGTTCAGTTTCTGGCTCCATTACACTCTTTCCTTTATGACCATCAACAAGCTGCTCAGAGCCAGATTTTTGAAAAAGATCAATGTCCCAATTTTCAAGTGAAGCTGTTGCATTTTTGGCTGATGAACTCATCTGAAAATCTGACTATGAGAGCCACAATGGGAACTGTTGTGCACATCGGAAAATCTGGTCCTAATTGCCAGCTTTGAACACTTGAAAACTCTGACCCTACGCCTCACTGTGCTTCAGTCAGCTAGAACCTCTTCTGTTGAGGGAGGATTGCTAAAGGAATCCTGATCGGCATTCCTAGCTTGACCTAGCTATTAAATTTGGGTTTACTATTGGCCAGATTAAGGTGGTCCATGTTCTTCTTTGGACAACCCTCAGATATTCTTATGCTTCCCTCCCCTTCAGGTATCTGCTGTTACTCACCAAATATATTACAGTTTGGGAGTGCAGAACATGAGGACAGCTTTGGCAATATTATGCAGTTCCTCAAGTCTATAAAAGTTATACTGGTCAGGAGGTGCAGAGATTCAGTTATCCACAGAAAGAGTCTGAGCGTTGAGTATGCAAATTAGTCTGCAGATGGTAGAATGCTTTCTTACTTCTCCAACTTCACCTCTTTCAGGAACTAAAGAACTTTTGTTCCCAGGCCTTTCTAGGCCTGAGGTTTACATCCACATCAATCAGATGTAAATAAATAAACCATATGGCATGTTCCTAAAAGATGCCACATTGTCAAGCTCCCCTATACTGTCAGGCTAATGGGCCTAAATTCTGAGCTTGGGGGACCACATCCTTTGATAAGTCTTCTTTATCCATCCAGTCCTTGGCCTCTGTGATCGGCGTTGGCCCACCTACCCGCTAGGGGGCGGTGGGGAGCTATGAGATCACTGGCCGGCCTGGGTCACGCCTCCGTCAGCGGGGAATTAGCGGCGGGGCGGCCGCCAGCCAGAGTCTGTAGCGCGCCCCTCAGGGAGGGGAGCGCCGGCAAAGGTCAGTAGCGCGCCCCTCAGGCAGGGGAGCGCCGGCAAAGGTCAGTAGCGCGCCCCTCAGGCAGGGGAGCGCCGGCTAAGGTCAGTAGCGCGCCCCTCAGGCAGGGGAGCGCCGGCAAAGGTCAGTAGCGCGCCCCTCAGGCAGGGGAGCGCCGGCAAAGGTCAGTAGCGCGCCCCTCAGGCAGGGGAGCGCCGGCAAAGGTCAGTAGCGCGCCCCTCAGGCAGGGGAGCGCCGGCAAAGGTCAGTAGCGCGCCCCTCAGGCAGGGGAGCGCCGGCAAAGGTCAGTAGCGCGCCCCTCAGGCAGGGGAGCGCCGGCTAAGGTCAGTAGCGCGCCCCTCAGGCAGGGGAGCGCCGGCTAAGGTCAGTAGCGCGCCCCTCAGGCAGGGGAGCGCCGGCTAAGGTCAGTAGCGCGCCCCTCAGGCAGGGGAGCGCCGGCTAAGGTCAGTAGCGCGCCCCTCAGGCAGGGGAGCGCCGGCTAAGGTCAGTAGCGCGCCCCTCAGGCAGGGGAGCGCCGGCTAAGGTCAGTAGCGCGCCCCTCAGGCAGGGGAGCGCCGGCTAAGGTCAGTAGCGCGCCCCTCAGGCAGGGGAGCGCCGGCTAAGGTCCCGGCGTGGCTCTGCCGGGTAGGGGAGCGCAGGCCCACCCTACACCACTGCGCTCCAGCCCAGGGCCCTGACAGTGGCAGAACGGGGGTCCCACCACTGGGTCAGCGGGGTCGTCCCGCTACATAGACTCACCACTGTGCAGCTCTGTCCCTGGGCTACTTCCTACCCGATTGCTCGCCCGAATCCCTCTGGTCCCGTGAGTGCGTCGGGGTAGTCCGCTGCTGGCAGCTCCGGCTCCCCCTCAGGCTCAGGCTCCTCCAGCTCTTCTGGGTACTCGGCTGCTGGCAGCTCCTGCTCCCCCTCCGACTCCTCCAGTTCCTCTGGGTACTCGGCAGCGGGCAGTCCTGGCAGCCCCAGTCCGTCCTCCGGGTGAGGTTTCCATGGGTCCAGGGCCTCCCCTGGTGTGGCAGCAGGCTCTGAAGGGAGCAGCCCACAGTCTGTGTCTGCCTCCCTCCCTGGTGCTGCCCTAACTGAGCTAAGGGCCCCGCCCTTTATACTTCCTGTTCCACCCCTCCCCTTCCGGGGGGTGGAGCAAGCTTGGGCTGGCCCCGCCCACTCAGGCTGAGGGAAAGGCCCTTTACCCTCAGGTTCGGAGGGCAGCCACCCTGGCCCCCTACATACCCCACCCCTCAAATCCAGCTCCCGAACCTCGGAGCTGGTGTCCCCCGCCTCCCCCAGACGGGAGAAAAAGTCCGCATTGGCGTTGTCCCGTCCCGCCCGATGGCGGATCGTGAAGGCGTAGGTTTGTAGCGTGAGATACCACCGCTGCAGGCGGGCATTCGCGTCCTTCATCCGGTTGAGCCACTTCAGGGGTGCATGATCTGTGACCAGTGTAAAGGGGGCCCCGAGGAGGTAGTAGCGGAGAGCATCAACCGCCCACTTAACAGCTAGGGCCTCCTTCTCCAGGACGGAGTAGTTCCGCTCCCGGGGAAACAGTTTCCGACTGATGTAAACAATAGGATGCTCCTCCCCGTCCACCTCCTGCGAGAGGACAGCCCCAAGCCCCACGCCGGAGGCATCGGTCTGGACAATGAAGTCACAATCGAAGTCCGGGCTGAAGAGTACGGGCTCACTACACAGGCGGTCTTTGACAGTTTGAAAGGCCCTCTCGCAGTCCGCAGACCAGCACACTCTGCGGGGGCTATCTTTGGTCAGGAGTTCTGTCAGAGGGGCCGTAATGGTCGCAAAGTGGGGTACGAACCGCCGGTAATAGCCGGCTAGGCCCAAGAATTGACGCACCTGCCTCTTCGTGGTTGGCGCCTGATATTCCTGGAGTGCTTGAACCTTTCCGATGAGGGGGCGTACCTGTCCCCGCCCCAGGGTGTACCCCAGATAAGTGGTTTCTTCTCGCCCGATTCGGCATTTCTTGGGATTGGCTGTGAGGCCGGCGGCGCGGAGGTCCCTGAGGACAGCTGCCACTTGGTTGAGATGTTCCTCCCAGTTACTGCCATAGATGACCACATCATCCAGGTAGGCGGCGGCGTACTTGGTGTGAGGTTGCAAAAGCCGGTCCATCAAGCGCTGGAAGGTTGCTGGGGCCCCATGGAGGCCGAAAGGCATCCGAGTAAACTGGTACAGGCCTGAAGGGGTGGCAAATGCGGTCTTCTCCTTGGATCGGGGTTCCAAGGGGATCTGCCAGTACCCCTTGGTGAGATCTAAGGTGGTGATATAGCAGGCTTCTCCCAGCCGGTCAAGGAGCTCATCGACGCGGGGCATTGGATACGCATCAAACTTTGAAATGGCGTTGACTCTCCGAAAGTCAATACAAAACCGCCGGCTCCCATCTGGCTTTGGAACGAGGACGACGGGGCTCCGCCATTCGCTCTGGGAATGCTCTATAACCCCCAGTTCCAACATGGCCTGGACTTCCTCCTCCACAGCCTCTCGCATTCGCCTAGGCAATGGCCGGGTCGTCTCTCGGACCACCACCCCGGGGTCGGTCTGGATTGCATGGTATGCGAGCGTAGTCTGTCCGGGCTTCGTGGTGAAGGTCCTGGGGAATGCCTTCACTAAGCAGAGGGCCTGTTCCCGCTGCTCAGCAGTGAGCGTCTCGGCCAGCTGGGGTTCCCCATTATCAGAGTCTTCGGGGGGTTGTGGCCCAAGGTCTGGTTCAGGTGGGTACGGGGCAATTAGTAGTCCTTCCCGTTCCCGCCAGGGTTTTAAAAGATTTACATGATAAATCTGCTTTCCCTTTCGGTGATCAGGCTGCCGGATTTCGTAATTGACAGGCCCCACTTGGCGAAGGACTTCATACGGACCCTGCCAGCGGGCCAACAGCTTTGATTCCTCCGAGGGGAGCAAGAGGAGAACTCGGTCCCCGGGGGCAAATAATCGGACCTGGGTGTCCCGATTATATTGCTGCTCCTGGCCCCTTTGGGCCGTTTTTAAGTTTTCCCTTGCGAGTTCACCTGCCCGGGCCAGCCGCTCCTGCAGCTGCAGGACGTATTGTAAAAGGCCCTGCGTTGAGGATGGTGTATGTTCCCAGGTTTCTCTCAGGAGGTCCATCACTCCGCGGGGCCGTCGCCCATAGAGGAGCTCAAATGGAGAGAACTTCGTGGAAGCCTGTGGAACTTCCCGGACCGCCAGTAGTAAAGGGGGAAGTAGTTGATCCCACTGACGGAGGTCCTGGGTGGGGAAACGTCGCAACATTCCCTTCAGGGTTCGGTTAAAACGTTCGACTAACCCATCTGTCTGGGGATGGTAAACTGAGGCCTGCAGTTTCTTAATCCCCAGCAGGGCACATACTTGACGGAACAACTTAGAGGTGAAGTTGGTCCCTTGGTCAGTAAGTAACTCTCGAGGGAGGCCTACCCTGGCGAAGATCTTCACGAGCTCTGCCGCGATAGTGCGGGCAGTGATACTCCTTAAGGGGATAGCCTCAGGGAAGCGGGTGGCGTAGTCCATCAAGACAAGGATATACTGGTAGCCTGCCTGACTTTTCGGGAAGGGTCCGACCAGGTCCATCGCTACTCGTTCAAACGGAACGCCCACTGTTGGCAACGGAACCAGGGGGGCCTTCCGGACCCCGGCCGGGGCGGCGCGTTGGCAGTCCGGGCATGACCCACAATAATCCTTCACCTCGCGGTGGATGCCGGGCCAGAAGAACTTGGCCAGGACCCTAGCCGCGGTTTTCTCTGGTCCTAAATGGCCTGCGGCTGGGATGTCATGGGCTAGTTTTAGGACCGCCCGTCGATGAATGCGGGGAACCACGAGTTGGGTCCGGACCTCTTGAGTTTGCGGGTCCCGCTCTACGCGGTAGAGACGATCCCGATCAAGTTCAAATCTAGGCCATTGGGTCGCCCGCTGGGCCTCCACGACCTTCCCCTCTACCCGTGCCAGCTGTTCATAGGCAAACCGGAGTGTAGGGTCCTCCCTTTGGTCTCGGCTAAAGTCCCTAATGTCCACCGGGGGGCCCCCCCCTGTTTCCTGGCCATCCTGCCTGGGTGAAAGGGATGGGTCAACGCCGGGGTCGGGGCTCCGGCCGGGGCCTGGGTCCGTCGCAGAGGGGTCTCCCTCAAAAGCCTCTTCCGGAGATAGGGACCGGAGCACCTCAACGAATTCTGGCCAGTCCCGGCCCAGGATGATTGGGTAGGCAAGGGATGGGGCCACAGCCACGTTCATTAACTGAGTTGCCCCGTCTACTGTGAGAGGGACCTGCACCGTGGGGTACGGTTTCACATCTCCATGTATGCACTGTATCCGTACCTCCCCGATGATCTGCTCGGTGTCCGGGAGGAGGGACTGGCGGACAAGAGTCTGTCCACAGCCCGAATCAACTAGACCCACAACAGGTGTCCTGGCGATGCTCATGGGGGCCGTCAGTTTGGCCGTGGATGGTGGGCGGGCCCGGCGCTCCCCGGTGTACACCTGGCCAAAATCGCATTCCATCGCCGTACAGTCTCGTTGCAGGTGGCCGTACTCACCACACTGAAAGCAAGGTCCTACCTCTGTGCGCCCCGGCCGTGCAGGGTCACCCGGGTGGCCGCGGGGTTGGCCGGGGCCCGATGGACGGGCCAGACGTCCGGACGGTGCGGGTTGTGGGGCCTCGGGCCGTCGGGGAAAAGTAGTGCCGCTGCCGTTTGGTCGTCTGGCTCGAGCGGGCACATTGACTTTGGGGGTGGACCCCCTTTCCGGCTTCTGAGCGCCGGGTCCCGAGCTTGGGGGTCGGGTGGTCGGTGCTATCGGGGCCTCAGCCTCTAGAAAGTTCTCCATAAGTGTGACCGCTGCACTTAGAGTTTGAGGTCGGTGCCGCAACACCCATGCCCTCCCTGGAGTCGGAAGGATGTGCACGAATTGCTCGAGGATGATCTGCTCTGTCACCTCAGCCACAGTTCGATGCTCAGGTTGTAGCCATCGGCACGCTGCATCCTTTAATTCCTGTGCCACAGCCCGGGGCCGGGCACCCGGGGGGTGAAGCTTTCCCCGAAACCGTCGCCGAAAAGTTTCCGGGGTGACGTCGAAGGCATCCAGGATAGCCGCTTTTACTCTGGCGTAAACACGGGCTTCATCATCTGGTAGCCTCCGGTAAGCCTTCTGGGCCGGCCCCGTTAGATAGGGGGCAAGCAGGGTGGCCCATTGGTCCGGCGCCCAACCAGCTACTGCAGCAACCCGCTCGAAGGTCACCAGGTAAGCCTCTGGGTCATCCTCAGGCCCCATCTTGGCCAGACGGATTGGTGGAGCAGGCGGGTTGGGGGTGGTCACCCCACCCGGCTGGGCTCCACCGGGGCTTGGCCACAGGGCGGCAAGTTGCTGGAAACATTGGGTCTGTTGTTCGCGGTGCTGGGCCCCCAAGGTTTGAAGCAACTGCTGCTGGTGGGTACCCAGCTGCTGTATGAGTTGTTGCTGCTGCTGCTGCTGAGTCTCGGCCAGTACCTTGATGAGCCTTTCCATCTCCATCTTCTGTTTAGGGGCTGTCGCTGCCTCCCTGCTCTAATCCCTTCCGGCAGGGATAGGGGGCGCTGCCCGCATTCTCCACCACTTGTGATCGGCGTTGGCCCACCTACCCGCTAGGGGGCGGTGGGGAGCTATGAGATCACTGGCCGGCCTGGGTCACGCCTCCGTCAGCGGGGAATTAGCGGCGGGGCGGCCGCCAGCCAGAGTCTGTAGCGCGCCCCTCAGGGAGGGGAGCGCCGGCAAAGGTCAGTAGCGCGCCCCTCAGGCAGGGGAGCGCCGGCAAAGGTCAGTAGCGCGCCCCTCAGGCAGGGGAGCGCCGGCAAAGGTCAGTAGCGCGCCCCTCAGGCAGGGGAGCGCCGGCAAAGGTCAGTAGCGCGCCCCTCAGGCAGGGGAGCGCCGGCAAAGGTCAGTAGCGCGCCCCTCAGGCAGGGGAGCGCCGGCTAAGGTCAGTAGCGCGCCCCTCAGGCAGGGGAGCGCCGGCTAAGGTCAGTAGCGCGCCCCTCAGGCAGGGGAGCGCCGGCTAAGGTCAGTAGCGCGCCCCTCAGGCAGGGGAGCGCCGGCTAAGGTCAGTAGCGCGCCCCTCAGGCAGGGGAGCGCCGGCTAAGGTCAGTAGCGCGCCCCTCAGGCAGGGGAGCGCCGGCTAAGGTCAGTAGCGCGCCCCTCAGGCAGGGGAGCGCCGGCTAAGGTCAGTAGCGCGCCCCTCAGGCAGGGGAGCGCCGGCTAAGGTCAGTAGCGCGCCCCTCAGGCAGGGGAGCGCCGGCTAAGGTCAGTAGCGCGCCCCTCAGGCAGGGGAGCGCCTGCTAAGGTCAGTAGCGCGCCCCTCAGGCAGGGGAGCGCCGGCTAAGGTCAGTAGCGCGCCCCTCAGGCAGGGGAGCGCCGGCTAAGGTCCCGGCGTGGCTCTGCCGGGTAGGGGAGCGCAGGCCCACCCTACACCACTGCGCTCCAGCCCAGGGCCCTGACAGTGGCAGAACGGGGGTCCCACCACTGGGTCAGCGGGGTCGTCCCGCTACATAGACTCACCACTGTGCAGCTCTGTCCCTGGGCTACTTCCTACCCGATTGCTCGCCCGAATCCCTCTGGTCCCGTGAGTGCGTCGGGGTAGTCCGCTGCTGGCAGCTCCGGCTCCCCCTCAGGCTCAGGCTCCTCCAGCTCTTCTGGGTACTCGGCTGCTGGCAGCTCCTGCTCCCCCTCCGACTCCTCCAGTTCCTCTGGGTACTCGGCAGCGGGCAGTCCTGGCAGCCCCAGTCCGTCCTCCGGGTGAGGTTTCCATGGGTCCAGGGCCTCCCCTGGTGTGGCAGCAGGCTCTGAAGGGAGCAGCCCACAGTCTGTGTCTGCCTCCCTCCCTGGTGCTGCCCTAACTGAGCTAAGGGCCCCGCCCTTTATACTTCCTGTTCCACCCCTCCCCTTCCGGGGGGTGGAGCAAGCTTGGGCTGGCCCCGCCCACTCAGGCTGAGGGAAAGGCCCTTTACCCTCAGGTTCGGAGGGCAGCCACCCTGGCCCCCTACAGCCTCTCTACCAAGACTGCCACCACATGTGTTGGTTCTGGGGGCAGTTGTTTTTGTGGTGTGTTTTTGAGCAGTTTAGTGAGCAAGCTGTAGCCTTTTGGTACAGCTCAGAAGAAGAAAAGAAGCAGAATCAGTTATTTTCATGAATGATTTATTTTCACAGGCAGCTGTTAGAGGGCAAAAATACTAAAAAACATGGAGTTCTCAACAAGAGATGCATGACTATGAAGAGCAATGCCTTATTATTTCTCAAGTTAAAAATATATATTTAGTTCAGATTAATTATTTTCGCTGAATTTCTCGTAACGCATGGCTGGCATCAAAAGCTGCTCTGCTGCACTCACATCTCTTTTCAACACGAGAAAACAGTTCTTTAATATGCAAATCTAGGAGGCAAAGTTGGATGACTTTACTTAGCATGTCCTTGAAAGAACCGAAGGCTTTTATGAAAAATTCAAGGTTACCCAGTTAAGTTCCTAAAGATGATAAAAAATAGGCTACTTAACCCCCTACCAGATATAACTAGAAGGATTGTTTCCTTCCATAAGATACCTTCTCTTTCAAACATTCTAAGGGTGATTAACAAAGAATAGTAGCCCAACTGGAGAGACTGTATGTATAGATCTGATCCAAAATTACAGTAAATGACATAGCATCACCGACAGTCGCCTCTTTTATCTAGAATACAGCCTGAATAATTAATTCAAATACCAATTAACTTCCAATTCACTCCCTGATCTGGTTTGAGGTGTGGATTGTAACCTGTAAAGCCTGACATGGGTTGAGTTCTGGTTACCTCCAAATCTACTTCTCTCTTTCTGGGATAGTTCAATGTCAGCTGTGTGTGAACAGTTCCTTGGTGTGTGAATGGTTAGTCCCCTAGTTTAATGTTCTCAGCTGGGGGACCTCAGCTGAGGATTGCAATTTCTGCTTTCCTTTGACCTTCAGGCCATTCTGTAAGGCTCCTTTGTCCTCCCATGCTTTTCCCAGGAGCAAGGGATGAGCAAGTGCATCGAGTGGTGGAAGAGTTTTGTTTCGGGAGGGATCTGGAAGGGCTAAGTTTATGGGACGTAAGTCCTAAATTATTTTCATATTTTATAGTAAATGTTCATATGACCAGCCCTATAGATGGGTTAACTTTTACAAGTGGATATAACTACATAAGAAGTACTTATAGCCATATTGAACAGAGGTGTCGCTGTGAGCATTCCATACCCCATTGGGTTTAATTGTGTACTTTTAAATGACTAATGCAGCCACTGGATTCCTTCCCCTCCTCCCCCCTCCACAAGGGGTTGGAACAGCTAACATGTAATTTAACAACTAACATTTTGTTTTTAGGTTTCCATCTGTAATAAATTGACAGAGAAATAGACAACCAGTGCCCCAACCCTAAGGTCTTCTTGGCAGGCTTTAAGTCAAGTGGAGCTTCTTTTATAATGTAACATTGGTGATCCAACCCGCATAAAGATTTTTCACCCTGTCAAGTAGACCTCAGGAAACTTCTCCTACATCATTGTGTGGGTTCTCCTTCTAATCTCAAACTCATTTTTATTTATGTGTATCCATTACCAAAGTCTCTTCCACACATAGTGCAAGAGCTCTCTTTTTAGATCAAAAAGTCAAATTAAGAACAACACTCCCTCAATCCAATATACTACCCAGCCAGGCTCCCTAGCCCTCAGGAAAAATCCTGTGCAAAGAGATGGGTCTTGGCTGGTGCTAGAAAGGTTCCACTAACTCAGGCTTTGATGGACTAGAATAGGGAGTGAATTCTAGAACCAAGGTTTCCCCAGTAAAAATGGCGTTACGCTGGCTCCTTAACATTTACATCTGAGCACTGCTGGTTTCAGTACCTCAGTTGACTTCATGGTAACCCAGGGTGTGTCTGTGTCTGTGAGAGAGTCTCTTAAGTAACTAAGACCCAAGGTGTGTTGAGCTTTAAAGAGGAGACTTACTGCCTTGATCTTTTTTTTCCCTGGAAGCAATAGGAAGCCAGTGTACACAGTACTTGATTATTGTTGTAATGCATAAATGTCTCCAAAGAATTAATAGAAATTACAGTTAAATCTTTAGTGCAATTAACACAATCCATATTTTACTATTATTTCCTATCAACATTAAGGAAATTAAATAAGCAAATTACACAAATAAATTACAAACTACATTAATGAAACATATTCATCTTAGTTTCTATGGGAGAATGGAACATATATCAGTCTAAACATGAAACTTAGAAGAAAGACAAAAAGTACAGGAATACTTGTGGCACCTTAGAGACTAACTAATTTATTTGAGCATAAGCTTTCGTGGGCTACAGCCCACTTCTTCAGATGTGATTGAGCTAAATAAAATTATTACAGTCCCCATTACAAAAAACATCTGTTGATCCAATCAGTGCCAACTCTGGTGGGACCCTTTAATAACTAGCCTTTTCATCTTTATGTTTAGAAAACTGATTCCAAGAAGAAGGGACATATTAATGTAGGCGATGAACCAAATATAAATCACACTTGGGTTACATACAAGGATTTCACTTCCTCCCGGAGATCCCATTAGCTGAAATGGGATAGTAAATCACTCTTCATGACCAGGGCCTCTCCGTTATGCCCCGCTGTGCCCTCCCCACCCTCATTACAGAATGGACTTGTGCCATGCTATACCTTTGTCTTTGCTCTGCTTATGAGCATCTTCAAGGTGCCCTTTGTCTGAATCAGAGGATGTGTTGTAAATAGTTTTGTCTTCCAGCAATAGAAGCATAAAGTGAAGTTGAGAGACTTTGTCAAAATGTCACAGCTGTGAATGAGGCAACACCCTATCATTCAAATAGTGGTAACCTTCAAGTCACTTATAAGCTCACTGCAGATATGGTATGTAGTAATGGTTAGCTTTTCTCCTTCTGGACAATCTCCAGTACTTCACTCTGTATCTAGGTATATGGGCTATGTTCTCCATGTTTCTTTGCTGAGAGGTCAGGCTGGAGTAACCACCCGTGCTGTAATGTGCTCCTGCCATAAACTGTAAGACCAGTGGATCCAATACATTCAGCAGACCGTCTGGCACTGCGTCCAAAAACTGATGGCATGAGATTCTCACAGACCTTACAACCCAGGGCAAGCGGGCTTTAAATAACCTTTCCATCCTTCTGATTCAGGGCTGCAGTGGGTCCCCCCACCCACACTGTACTGTAGACAGCCCCAGGAGACTGTTACAGCATCTTCAACAAGCTGCCCGATGGGCTACAGTATTGCCTGCTACAAACTGCCCCTGACACACACCCCACCCCTGCCCACCCCGGCATGCCTCAGGGGCTTCTCAATCAGCTTTATGGTTGTCTGTTGCAGGCCCTAAACTGGGGGAATGAGTCGCTGTTGGGAACTGCAGCTTTTAGAAGCTTTATGTATCACATCAGCCCTTTTAAAGTGTAAAATTTTGAGGATCTCCCCCCATGGTGTGCTGCAACACCTGGCACCCCTGCAGGGTGTACATCTCCTCCCTGTGCCACATCCTCACACCCATGTCCTGTGTGCCCACACTCCTAAACTCTACCACTTCTGTTGCCATGAGATTCCCTGCACCAATGGAAGTGGTGGTGGTCTTGGCCCTTAACGTGAGACTGAAGTGGAGCTTCAGTAGAGTAGAGGGTCTTGGCTGGTCCTTCCTAACTAAGGTGTATTTCACCAGCAGAACACTTGGCTGGAACCCTTTAAGCATTATGTTTTTGCATCCCCTCCCTTTCTGGGGTGACTTCATTCCAGGACACAGTATTTGAAACCTACCATGTTTCATGTTATTGACTTGAACTGGGAACATATAGAACATGGTTGCAACCAAGGTCCTGTAGTGGCACCAAAATTGTATAAAGGGGGTCAAATGAGGTGTCTAAGACAAGGTTATGGTTTACTGGTTATGATTATGCTGTCTATGTGTGTGTATCAATTTTGTAGTTGAAGTTATGAATATTGGCTCTATACTGTCTGTATTTCAAACTTATGCTATGCTTCTGGGAGACATCCCAGACAAGTTGGTGTTAGCTCTGCCTAGCCTGCTTGATGGCCCATTAAGGACCATCAGCTATACAATTGACCCATTGAGAGAAGGCAAATACACCTTGTAACTCAGCAAAGTATGCAGGAACTTGCCCATGTGACTCCAGACTCCATTTTGCTGTAATTTTCCACAGTAAGAACAAAGAGGTGTTCTTACACCTGGAAAAGACTATAAAAGGCTGATGCCTCATCTCCATCTTGTCTTCAATCCTACTTCTTACCTCTGGAGGGACTTTGCTACAAACTGAAGCTCTACACAAAGGACTGAGGACCCATCCCAGCTGGGGATGTATTCCAGAGACTTGATTTTGAACCTGCAGTTTATTCTATCACTGCTACAAGCCTGAACCAAGAACTTTTTGCCATTACTGTATGTAATTGATTCAATTTAACCAATTCTGGCTCTCATCTAGATCTTTTTCCTTTTATGAATAAACCTTTAGATTTTAGATTCTAAAGGATTGGCAACAGTGTGATTTGTGGGTAAGATATGATTTGTATATTGACCTGGGTCTGGGGCTTGGTCCTTGGGGAGAACCTTTTTTCTTTTACTGGGGTATTGGTTTTCATAACCATTTGTCCCTATAACGAGTGGCACTGGTGGTGATACTGGGAAACTGGAGTGTCTAAAGGAATTGCTTGTGTGACTTGCGGTTAGCCAGTGGGGTGAAACGAAAGTCCTCTTAGTCTGGCTGGTTTGGTTTGTCTTAGAGGTGAAAAAACCCCAGCCTTGGGCTGTAACTGCCCTGTTTTAAGCAATTTGTCCTGAACTGGCACTCTCGGTTGGGTCCCGCCAGAACCAGCATCATTACACCATGGCATTATGAAACTGAAGCCCCAAATTTGACCAACCTGAATAGGTTTATAATCTAGTGACATATATCCTCTAGGTATTAAACTCCCCCCAAATTCACTGCTTTCTGGCCAACTTCCCTAGCTTCTCATACTCACCAGACACTATAGATGTACAATTTGTAGTGTTAGTGTCAGCCTATTAAACAATATTGGAACAAAATTAAGGAACAAAACTAATGCCCCTAACAAACTCATCTGTTGTATGCTGGCACGGCACAATAATAAACACGTGGTGTCTGAATTGGGGGTGGGGAGGTGGAGAAATAATCTACAGTGGTTACCTTTTTTTTGCTTTTGGTTGACATACAGTGGTATCTGGCATACATAGTTTCCTTCTATGCTTAGAATATGAATTACGTCGGTCTTTCACATACACTGTGTGGTGACTGCTGGGTACATTTTTGCTTTTCAGGGCAAACCCTGCAGCTATAGAATGTTGTTATAGTACTACTGTGTGTTCTGAATTGTCCTTTCTTACTTAGATGCCCCCAGTCGGAGAAAAATTGTGTTTGCCAATTGAGATGAGACTCCCAATGAAACAATGGAGATTATCTGGAGGAGGATTTTTATTAAGGAAAAGGTGTTTGCCATGGGCCCCTTAAGGCCTCCTACACTAGAAGGCCTTCTCAGTGCTTCAGTATCAACAGCCGTCAGATGACAGTGATTTATTTCTGGGGTGTGTAGAGGTCAGCAGCTTGGGTAAACTTCTGCCTGCTCTGTCTTGGAAGTGACATGGTCAGCGTTTAAGGTTTCATGTTTCATGTGTGTCTCAAGGGTATAGTAAATAAGGGTGCCCTCCAAAACCTCTCCCAAGCTGTCCGGGAATGAACATTCTTATTAAAATAATTCCTTTAATTGTTTTTTATGAATTACTGCGGACCAGTGAACCATTACTTACATGGCTTTGTTAGAATTGTTATAATTCTTCACATAATTGCCTATCTGGCAACAAAAGGTAGTTCACTGCCAGAAACCTGTCATCTGACTGTAACAATTAGCTGGCTGCAAATACTCTTACATCTAAGTGAAGTCCTTAAGTAGTGAGATAAAATTACAGAAAGGTCGGAGCTACATGGTGGTTGTGAAAGTAATCTAGTAATGGAGGTGGAGACATGATGAGGATATTAGTCTTTTTGCATTAGTGACTGGAACTAATAGATTTTTTTAGGCACTGCCAGACAGGACTGAAGGAAAGTGAGACCTCTTGAAGTCCAGCTAATGTAGCCAGTTGGAGCTGTTTCTGATGATCTACATACACTATAACTATCACACACTGTAAAGCTTGAGTTTGGTTTACCAAAGCTATATTGGGGTTTGAGGCCTTGTCCTACACCACAACCAACTAAGGGCATTTCAGCAGTTACAAAATATTTTTTACATCCCCAAAGCTGTAAGGGAAGGTTATATAGTTTGGATTGTGGCAATGCACATTATTACTCTCTGACTACTGTACCATTTAAGGTTTCATGTTTCATGTGTGTCTCAAGGGTATAGTAAATAAGGGTGCCCTCCAAAACCTCTCCCAAGCTGTCCGGGAATGAACATTCTTATTAAAATAATTCCTTAAGTAGTGAGATAAAATTACAGAAAGGTCGGAGCTACATGGTGGTTGTGAAAGTAATCTAGTAATGGAGGTGGAGACATGATGAGGATATTAGTCTTTTTGCATTAGTGACTGGAACTAATAGATTTTTTTAGGCACTGCCAGACAGGACTGAAGGAAAGTGAGACCTCTTGAAGTCCAGCTAATGTAGCCAGTTGGAGCTGTTTCTGATGATCTACATACACTATAACTATCACACACTGTAAAGCTTGAGTTTGGTTTACCAAAGCTATATTGGGGTTTGAGGCCTTGTCCTACACCACAACCAACTAAGGGCATTTCAGCAGTTACAAAATATTTTTTACATCCCCAAAGCTGTAAGGGAAGGTTATATAGTTTGGATTGTGGCAATGCACATTATTACTCTCTGACTACTGTACCATTTAAGAACATAAAAAAAAATTCATAGGATTTTTTTAGCCCAAAGATGCCCCCCAAATATCTATTGCAATATTGTACCTGAGTTTTTAAAACCCCAAATTTAATACAGGCCTCGAAAATCAGTCAGCCTGTATATATTTAGAATTGTGCACTATCCAGCTCTATAACATTTGTAGCATGCTAGTGATAATAAGATTAACTGCGCTGCTTCATTATGAGGCAATAATCAGGATAAACTACTTGGGCCTTAGCCACTTTATTACTTTAAGAAACGCTTATTGCCATCTAAAACAGCTCAGTTGTTTCATAGGTACAGATCCCAGGACTAAACAAGTTTGGTACTAAGAAGCATCATTCCTTTTTTTTCGTTTTTTGCTTCGACAGCTAGAGAAAAGTACTTTCCTTGTGTCAGAGAGTAGGCTCTTGATGACTTCAGTGTACAGCAAGCATTCTTTGTCTATATTAATTCCTGATCCACAGCCCGTTGCAGTCAATGGTCCTCTTTCTGCTGACTTCAGTGGGCTTTGCATCACACATTAGGTGAAAGCTATGTATTTTGCAAGTGGCTATTGTATGAATTCTCCTGGGAGAGGGCGTCTCCCTCCCTTCCAGTATCTTTGGCTCAAAGGAGAAGAAAACCATTTGAGATTATGTTCAATACAATAAGATTCCATTGGAATCACATTGTAAAATAACTCTTAGTCATGATATTTTGTTAGATTATTATGCATATAAGTAAAGGCAATTAATTATTGGATCACAGTATGGATCATCTGACTCGGGAGATTTAAGCATTGTTATGGTAGTCAGATCTTTCAAATGATGGTGTTCAAGGACTAAGGCCCTGGGCTGACAATTTGCCTTTGTTAGAGCTGTTGCCATGTGCTGACCTGGTACAGAGGCTCCATTGTTCAGGTTGTTGATTTGATGGGCTGAATCTGGAGGTTTTGACTGATGAGGTAGGTACTCCATTGTAAATGCAAGTTTTGTTCCTCCTGTCATACTTGAATCAGTGTCTGACACTTTAGCCTAAAAGTTTGTTCCTGTCATGTTCCTCCAATTAAATATTCAGTGAAGTGACATGCTAGCAATACTTGATGTCTGAACTGAGAAAAACGGTACCACTGAATATTTTCCTTCTGTGGTAATTATGCACCACATCTCTACTTACACTGCTAATCTAGGTATTAGAGGCTTTGTAGTTCTGTTCTGTTTTGTGTTTTTTTTAGTTTCCTTTTGTTTTTTCTTTTCTGCACTGTTAACAGCCCTCTCTTTCCTCCCCACAGAATACAAGGACTAGCAGAACAATGAAGACCTCTTTCTCCCAAGACCAGCAACTGTGGCAGAGGGGGAGAGCAGGAGCAGTGTCTCAAATTCAAGTATAGCACTCTGCAGCAGATAGACCATGTACCGTCTGTAATTTACCAACGTATCTAAGAAGTTGGCTTCTGTTGTTTAGCTTAACTGACTTCACTTTCAGAGTAAATGATAAAGTATCTTCAAAAGATTGACACATCTAGTGCTAAGGAGATTATTAGTCATTAACTGGAGTATGTGTTAGACAGCTGCATACTCTATGACTCAACATTGTTAAAGCAAAGTTTCCCTTTAGTTACCTGGGTTTGTTCTACAAAAAAGACTGCGGGCAAGTTATGTGGTTTATGCTTATTTTTTTAGTATTCAGTAGCTCTATACATGGTTCCTCCAGTTCATCAACTATAGCTGTAGATGAATTAACTAACCCCTTTAAAGTTGGCTGCTAATAAGCACTGGGAACCATAAGCAGTGGTGAAATGGGCACTAATGACACGACTTCTAAAATAGGCCCCATCCTCCCAGATATGCTGTTTTCACACACTCTGCTAGCATCCCTACCAATAAACCTTAGGGTAGGATATGAAAACTGTCATGACTGAAAACAACCAAAACTTGCCTTTCCGTTGTTTTTGAGCTTAGAGGTGAAAATGCATTGATGCATAACAGTTGAAAATGAATAAAGCCTAGGGTGATGTAAGTGGGGCAAACTAGAAAGTAACTTAATTCATCATAATTTTTCACTTTTGCGTTTAAACACACTGCACTATGAACAGCAGTTCTCCACAATACAGTAGGATTTATTAATAGAAAATACGTTAATACGAGTTAGTCTTTGTACATGTTAGTAACATGTACAGTGAAACACTTTTTTTGTCATTCTATAATTTTATATTTCTTTCATATTATTTGACACCAGTGTTTATTTTATCTTTTGGACTTAAATACATTATTTGCCAAAATGTATTTCTGTGTTAATATAGTATTTTAAATTTTTAGTTCATCCTTTAAATATTGAATCCATATTCAATTTCTTCCCCCCCCCCAAATTAATATTGCTCATGGTAGTGCAATTTTGTTAGTATTGAGATAGGTTAACCATTCCTTCCAGACCATAAACAACATTTTAATAAAACATTGAGATTTATATAGATCTACACAGCTAATCAAGATTCTAATAAGAAGCTTGTTTAAAAAAGTCCAACATTTTACAGTACATCAAATGCAGTTTATACATTTTTGGAACATTTCTCGCTCTCTGTGTTTTGTGGTATGTTACAAGGCTGAAGGGAGCAGCAGTAGGTGGTCATATTTTCCCCAATATTAAAAAGAGAAAATCTTACATATCCTGCCTGGCATGGGAGATGGCACTGGATTGCCAGGGCTGGAAAGAAGCCAGGAAATTCTGCACCTTCCCAAGACTCAATACAACAAGAAAGAAAGTTACTATTCTGAGTACTTGCCACTGGAGAAGAATGGAATAAAGGGGATGAGGGGAGGAACATAGAAAGAGTTTCATGCCATTTTGTGCCTTTAATCCAATATCTTTCACTTGACAAATGGTCAGCATTTTGTTTAGCCTCATGGTTAAGAGAACCTAGAGGAAACAACATGGGCATTTTACCTGCTCAAAGAATTTAAATAAACAAAACTTACAATTTTCTGCATTATATAGAATCCAAGGTCCCTTAGGCCTGTAACAGGAGAAATGCATGAGTCTGATGGGCATAGTCAATCAGGGTGAACTTCAAGTTGCGAGTGATGTTGCTTTTTTTTTTTTTTTTTTTTTAATTTTCTTTATACTGAAAATGTGCTTTGTTCAAAAGAGTGCTGCAAATGTCACTTATCTTTTTAACATCAACTTAATAAAGAAAATATAAACAGCCTGTGTCCAAAATTATGAATAATATTTGTATCTACCTCAATATACATTTGGCCTACGGTGCCACTCCCTCCTTTTTATTTCATGCAATTTTTCCTGTTTACTACAAAGAAGAGCTACGGTTGCTTATCATACACTGGGAAGGTTTGCCAGAAAGATTCAACTACAGTGCTAGCTTACTGATAAACCATGTCTACATCACAACACTTGCCCCAGTGACCTGTACTATTTTTGCTCTGTAATACAGATAAGGATTTGAGAAAGTTTTTCCTGCCTCTGGGGTATAATTCAGGCAATGCTGGGACTATTACAATGAGTAATCACAGAAATGTTTGTATCCCTAAAACAAACTATATGCTGAAGCTTCACTAATTTACAAATATTTCATTTGTATTGGATCTAGTTGTGTCAAGACTGTGCATTGCAGGTAGCTGAATGATATGAATACTATATATTGTGGATTCAAATTTTTTACTTCCAAGCTGTAGATGGATGAAGATAAAAGTATCTCCATTCATTGCTCCACATTTTGGAAAATAAAAAAATAAAAAAGCTCATTCTAGCTCTTATCAGTTTCATTTTTTATCTGAGTTTTTAAATGTACAGAAATGGTCAATGGTTTTTATATCTAAGGAATATTTTTGATATGATTAAAAGAAAAACAACTGTGCCAGTATCTCAGTGCTGGGTCCTTGTCTAGATTTAAGAACTGACCGTGCTAGCCTCTCTCCCTCAGGAACATGAAAGAGATTACACTGCTTCTGCCTGTAGCACTTGCTAGTGGGTGGTCCTAGGGTGGCAATACAGACTAGGCTGAGCTTTGTCTTCATGGTAAGAATGTTGAGGGATGGGATCTTGAAGGGAATGGCATCTAAGAATGAAGGAATGGGTTAAAACCTTATAACTCCACTTGGAACTGTCCTAATATTTTGACTCACTATCAATAGTGGGTGAGGAAAAATACATACTGGAGTTTCCACTGTAAAAAAATTAAAGCTTGAACAAGGAGAACAGCAGATGAAAATAACTCTTATCTCACACACACATGCATACACACACACACACACACACACACACACAAAGAGAATATTATGCATACATAGACACACACAAGCAAGAATGTGTATTTTTATGATAGGTGCTTGGAAATAGACATTCTTAGCAAATATGGATGACAGATCAATTGTAATTTATTTTCTTTTAACACTGTATCATCATAAAGAAAACTGGTATAAATGAAAAATCTATTTCAAATATCTACATCTAAAATTTTAGGCAGTGAAAAAGCACTTTGTTGACAAGGAGTGTGGAATGATGAATGTTAATTGTCAGAAACTGCTGAATGCCTTTTTTTTTTAGTTGCCACAAACAAATTCACATATCAGAACGAACAATACTGCTAAATATTCCTTTTTGTTGTTGTTGTTAAAACGCACTGGGGAAAACAAAACAAAAAAACTGGAAATTCATACGTCTTTCCAAATTTTGAAATTGAAGCAATATTTAGAACCATAGATGAAGAAACACTGTGGCATTGGTGTAATATACACAATGCACTTGGTTGTTTTTTTTATCTGTAATGTACATCAAATACTTTACAACAATGCATTAACAAAAGGCAAGACACATCTTGCTGTACAGAGGAAACCCCAAATGCAACTTGAAGCCTAGATTCACAATGAATAAGGATATTAAACAAAGTGTGAGAAGCTGTTCCCCATAAAGTATGTAAACTGCTTAATGTCTTGTGCTTAACTCTTGACCCACATCCACTGTCATATTCACCCTCCTTCCTTCAGCCACATTCAATGTACAGCACCATTGTTTTAAACTCTATAGGCCAACAGTAAAGTTGTCCCACACTGTAATATATATATATCTATCTTTCTAATGACTTCCATCTTTAACTTTCATTTCTTTTAGCCTTCTAAAATATCTTAAATTTTCCATACTGATTATCAGGGCCTTCCTATGGAACAGGCTTTAACAAACTAAATCTGCAGGAAAAAAATGTCTTGTGGTATGCATGCACATGCACAGTTCCTGGAGCTTTTGTGTCTTGCCCAAGCCTCAAACCCAGGAATCTGGAGAAGCTGGATAGTGGCTTGTTTCATAGTTAAGTTCACTATAGGGACGAGCAGCTGAATAGAAGTCGACGTAGTTGCCAGTTGATTTTAGTCCCAGATGCATGTTGTATTCGCTTGCAGGTGGGCGATGATGCACTTGATCCTCAAAGAAGGACTCATCATAGTTTCTTGTCGAATTTTGAAACGGCTGATACGGTTCATAATCTTTTCTACTGGGCTCCTGTGGAACTGGCTGTGTTGAAACCTAGAAAGATAATAACACCCACAGCTTGTTAGGTGTGAGTAACACTGGAAAACAAACTAGCACAAGGGGTGCACAGCCAACAGTTCCAGCTCATTTCAACTTGTCAGGCTAGAGTAAGAATGCTGCCAGTAGTGCTTTATACTCACATTTATGACTGCTGCTAACAGATGCTGGTTTGCTTAAAAAGAGGTAGTTAAACAGCAAAGGCGGTAGGATTTAGGCTTAGGCTGTGTGAACTAGTGGTGGGTTTGAGCCATAATCCTGGAAGATTGGAGCCAAACAATGTAGCTTGCAGCCACCTCTACTATAAACCCTGATGTGTTCAGTTCCTTCCTGTATCTTACTCAGATTCTGATTCTGTCTCCATATAACTGGACATAATCATAGGACTCAAATGTCTAATAAAGACACCAAATTAAACAAAGTTTTCTTTGGGGAAACCTTTGGCCCATGCATTTTTTAAAGATAGAAATAAGATGACTCAGACCAAAATTTCTAAACCTGGGTGACTAAAGCTTAGTATCAAGGCACCTAAATAAAAGTGGTTGGATTTTTCACAGATGCTGACACTCAGCAGTTCCCACTGAGTTTAGTGGGATTTGTGAGTGCGCTGCACTCTTACAAATTGCTTTACTTAAATTCCTAAATATGGATTGAGGACCCTAACTTGAGGCACCCATATGTGAAAGTCTTGGACTTAGTGCCTTGAAATATATCCCTTTCCTACCTTTAAGTTGAGTTATCCCCTAATCTCTTTATTCTCTAACTTTTAAATATTACATCACTCCTGCATTGCTGTTATAGTTCTTTGATAGCCTTGGATCTTTGTATATCTATGATGGGACAGAACACTCTTCCTAATCAATCACAGAAGCTAAATCAAACTATTTCAATGATTTGTTTTTGCACAGCTGAGCCTGAAAGTTTTGATAGGGAAAATTTAAACTATAAGATGAATTTTATAAACCGGTAAGTATCTTCATGACTGGATGTTTTTCTAAAAAATATGCTTTAGTTCAAGCACAGCCACTGGACTCGAAGCTGGAATTAATTCAGGGAAGTTGTATTAGCTGCGTTAGTTAGCTCAGACCAGATGATCACAATAGTCCCTTCTGGCCTTATAGTCTATGAATCTGAACTCCATTCTTTCTGCTTTGCTGCCTCTATGTAACTACAGCCAGCTTTCCACTGCATCCCTTTAAACATCTGTCCTTTTCTAAACGCTAGAGATCACAGCTCACTTTCTTATGAGGAGCATGTGTAGCTTAAGCTTGTGCTAGTGCTATTCCCAGACCTGCCAGCACCTTTCTTTCCTCTAAGGAGTCCCTTGATTGGCTCCAGTAAACAGATGAGAGAGTGAGAGTGCGTGTGAGAGAAGCAAAACAACCTGTAATAATCTAGATCCCCCATAGTGCTGCACCTCATCCTAGGTTGTGAATATTTTTGGAAATTTTAAACACCATTTAAAAAACCAAGAACCTTTAAATCTTACTGAATGTACTCTCATCCCACATGCGACATTTTGGTATGTTTTTAACATGCTGTATGTATAGTAGAGGCTAATTTATGATGTGTGGGTGCACCGGGGAGGAGGGAAAAGATGCAGTCATGCTTTCCCCGGTGCAGCTGGACAGAAGGCAGCTGTAATTTGGTGACTAGTGCTCTGGGACAGCTGGCAGGGTAACTGGCCAGTGCTGACTGCAGTGCTCTCAGCCCCAGCGTTGGCGTGGCCATATGGCCATGGCCTCACCAGCCCATGGCCGCACTGCAGTCCCGACAGACATACAGGTTAGATCTGCAGAAGAAGTGTAGTACCTGCCTCCACTAACCGTGCTCCCTCGCTTGCTCTTCCACTGCACAGGCACAATGCTTCTGGAGACTCTTCCTCATGTAGAGCCTCCCAGTGCGGCTCCAGCTCACAGAGCCATCACAGAACTCCACATATAAATCCTGCTTTCTCCCTTCACTCTACCTGAGCCCACTACACACCACTGAGTATGACATGACATCACATGCTGCTGCATGGAGAGATCTGCAAGGCTATTGTATAAGCATCATGGCCAACACCATGTCCCTGGATGTCTCGGTATTTAAAAGCAGGGGAAGGAGTACAGCTGCATTGGGACCACTGCACAGAGTGTCAGTGTCACCCATCAACTACCACTGAAGTTAATGTGAGAAGAGGATGCTCAGCAAATCACAGGAGGTGTTCAGCACCTCATAGGATTGGGCTCAGTATTATTACAGCCGCCGTGGTTTCAGTACGCGTCGATTCCAGGGGGTTGTTAGTAACTTGGACACTGTTTCAGCCCAAATGTTCAAACCTGGATGCTTTGGAATAGAGATTTGGATACACAGCTATCCCAACCCAATGGAATACAATTGTATTTAATGCTAAAAAATCAACTATAGACCTGAGACTATGGCTTATTCACCAAAAGACACTTTTTTTTTAATATACTGGCCTCACATAGGCTAATTGTAATGGGCATCATAAATGCTGACTGCTGTTGGAAACTCCCTTGGTGCTACATTAACTCACATATTTTGGGAATGTCCTGTATCAAGAATTTCTAATCTGAGGTGAGTCAAAGGACCAATTTGATAGTGGATGTTAAATTGGAGCCCTCCCCCTTATGTTTTGTTCTTGGATATATTCCTGCTGCCTGGAGAGTACCTGGTAACAAGGCAGCGTGGTTCCAATGTGCAGCTTTGGGTGCTAAAAAATTAATCCTGTGAACATGGAAAAATTGATTCCCACCAAACACTGATGCCTGGCTCACTGATATGGCTGATCACACGGCTAACAAATGACTGGCATTCTGCAGAAGGGGTATGCCCAAAAATATAGAGCCATTTGGGATGACTTTTTTTAGACATCTATGATTAATGTAGACCCTGAAGAGAGACATGTCACTTCCCCTCCCAGCCCTTTCACCTAACCCTCTTTACTTCCTTTGTGTATTGTGATGAATCTGGTATTTTGGTATATTTGTTGTTTTTGGAAAATGTAAACAAAATTATAAATACAAAAAGCAAAAACAAAAAACAAAACAAAACCCCAACACTCTTGGCTACCTAAAGTTAGGCATGGAAATAAAAATGTCCTATTTTTTCTGCAATTTCCATGAGTTGTGTGTTCTCTGAACCTCTGAGAGTAGGCCTGTTTAGATGTCTAAATATTAGGGCTGGTCACAAAATGTTCATCAAAATCATGTTTTGACAGAAAATTGGGTTTTGAATTAAACATTTTTTTCTGCAAAAAGTGCTGCTTTCCACAGAAAATTTACCTTTACACTTTTCATCAAGATATCAAACACCTGGAAACTGAACAGCTTTTGGTTTTCAAACTACAATTCCCATTAGGAATTGTGGGGGCATTTCTGAATCACAATGTTTGGTTCTCAGCCAAAATTTTCTGCAGAAAAGACCACTTCTACTAAATACGGATTTATGTACCTGACAATTCTGCACCAAGTTCAAAAATTTTTGCCTTAAACTTGCTGTCTCATTTCCCATTCTGAAAAATGGATATAACACTTACATACTTTATGGGGATGTTGCAAAAATTAATTAGTGCTTGAGCACTTTGAGATCTGTGAATGAAAGGTGCTATTTAAGTGCAATTTAAAAGCATTGTCTATCATACAATTAACAAACAAACAATTCCGCAATAATCTGAAAAGCACTCTACTGATGGGGGATCAGGAAATGCTCTTTTGTATTCCCCCCCACCCCAACTCCATATACATCCATATTCTAATAAGGGGTATTAACTTGCCAATTATGGTACCAGTTAAATACACAGACTGCTCTACTTTTTCATGACCTGTTAAATGCACATTGTGGTTTTAATGGACAGACTATTCTAAAGGATTTCTATTTAGGGTGTGGGTCTATGCTTGTGTATGTGTACCATTACCTACTGGATGGAATGTACACACACATGCACAAATTTCCTCTTTAAAAAAACCATTGTGGGAATTGATGTTTGTGAAAAGTGTCCGGCTGACAAATATGGAAGCTAGTGGCCTCTATTAACACAGGTATAGCACAAACAGCTCACACTAAGGATGAAAGGGTAGATCAGTCTCTAGGCCCATTCAGTACTTGGCATCTCTGCTGAATCTTTTAAGCAAGGAGAGCCAGGTACAGTAACTCCTCTCTTAATGTTGTAGTTACGGTATGTTCCTGAAAAATGCTATTTTATGCGAAACGATCTTAAACGAATCCAATTTCCCCATAAGAATTAATGTAAATGGAGGGGTTAAGTTCCAGGGAAATGTATATGTATATACAAATGTATATATATATACATATATGCGTCTCTCTCTCTCTCACACACACACACCCGTGTGTGTGTGTGTGTGTGTGTGTGTGTGTGAGAGAGAGAGAGAGAGAAAGAGAGAGAGAGATGCGCATTGCCCCTTTAAGTATGCTGACCCCACTCTAAGTACATTGAATTTTTAAGTAGATCAGCAAGTTGAGACAGCAGCTGCTGTCAGCAAGCTCCCTGAGCCCTGTCATGTCCCTCCTGTTCTGTGGAGATTGAGTACAGGAGCAGGGGGCAGGAGCGGGGGTAGGGGGACACCCTGACATCAGCAGCCTTCTTCCCCCACCCCCATCCCCTGCACAGCAACCAGGAGGCTCCCGGGAGCAGCTCCAAGGCAGAAGGCAGAAGCAGCACATGGCAGTGGGGGGAGGGACAGCTGAACTGCCGGCAATTGATAGCCTGTTGGGCGGCTGCCGCACAGGAACTTAGGGGAGCTGATGGGGGACTGCCATCCCACCCTGGTTCCGGGCTGCTCTTCATGCATGCAGTGGACAAAGCAGGCGGCTGTCAAACAACGTTATAAGGGAGCGTTGCACAACTTTAAACGAGCATTTTCTCGAATTGATCAGTGACGTAACAACGAAACAACGTTAACCAGGACGACTTTAAGTGAGGAGTTATTGTAGCATCAATGACAGTATTGTTTTTTGTGGTGCAGATACCTGACCACTTGGAACTGGATACACACCACCAAATTCATGGAACATAAGACATCAGAAAACTATGAGGTTCCCACTACTGGATGAGTTAGTGGAATTACTTAGGCAGAGTCCTGTGCTTTTGTAGTCTATGCCACATATACACATGTAGTGTCGTCTATGTACTATATGCCATTATAAATTGTTACACATTTTGGAAACTTGGGTCCAAATTCTCTGCTGGTACAGAAGAGCACAACTCTTTTGAAGTCAATGGAATTGCTACCACTTGCAAAAGCACAGAATGTAACCCTCACTGTCTACCCTTCTCTATTATTTTAATGTTTTTGATTGTTCTAACAGGCAAAACAATGAATACATTTGCACTTTTTGTAGAGAAACTAGTGTTTTACTGTATTCACATACCTGGTTGTGTTTGATATCTTCAGCAGGTGCACCATAAGAATTCCTGTACAAAGTTGAGATTCCAGCATTTTGAGCTGAAGACAGAAGTAAAGGAGAAAAGTATTACCAGACATGTCTCTCTGCAGGATTTTTTGCAGTGATTTTGCTGTTATTACACTACATATATTAACATAATACCAGTTAAGATTTGTCCCAAGTAAAAAAACATTCATTCTGGAATGAATATATATATAAGAATTAAGAATTGGAATCTTTTAGAGGTATATTGAGAGAATGATAGCTTTTTCTTTTTTAATTAAGAGTGTGAGATTCTTAATTTGGGATTATTTCCTTCTCTTTGCGGGTTATTAGATTAACTGTGCTGATTAAAAGTAACAAAGAAGGCAACTGAATTGCATCTTTGAAAGCACCAGCATGAACCTAAGCTTCATGAAGTGTGGCTGTTATGTGAGTTCACTTTTACTTTCACTTGCAAATTATAACAAATTCCAGACTTTTCTTTTCTTCCCTTACTACCAAATAGTCTCATTCTTCACTTTGCTGTGTACATATATATCACTTAGTAATGTTAGTAGGTGGAAGTTATACTGAATCTGTGGATTTCACACATAAGTCAATAAGAAAACTTGGTATGCAAACAGCAATAAATCATAAATCTCAGACTAAATATATTGTGTTACAGTATATCATTTATACATTTAACATGCAACTATAAATACTGGGACTAAAAAACCTGGCACTTTTGTTCCTTGGATCAGACACTTAGGATGATGACGGCCAAATGCATGAATTAGCTGCACTGCAATGCTGCTTTTGTTATAAGGTGAAACCAACCACTTGGGGGGAAAGAAATTTAAATTAGCTCCAAAAATGAACTGCCAAAAGGCTGATACCTGGTGAAAATGAAGCAATCTGGATGATCAGGCCTCAGCCTATAAACTAATATCACTCTTCCCCAAGATGTTCCACAGTTAAGCTCATTGAGTGAATTGAGTTATGAGCCTGAAAGTGTTGAGATGAAGCAGTAATTCTAGGGACAAGAAAAATATAACATCTGTCCTTTAGAGATGCTCACATTGTTAGTAGGGATTTCAGTTTTTCTTCCTTTCCAATAACATTTTGAGCCATGGGTGTCTCAAATGGGGCTGATTCTGCCCCTGCATTTGCCCTTACAACCTATCTGAAATACATATTGCAGATGTGGTTGGAAAAAACTTCTGCACTTTGGATATTTGCAAGAATGCAAAGTAAACGATTTGTGCAGTGGCTGCAGGTCACTCACAGGGAGCATGAATATAGAACAGGTACTTACCCTACAGTAACTGTGGTGCTTCAAGATGTTGTACATCTTACAAGAACATAAGAATGGCCATACTGGGTCAGACCAAAGGCCCTTCCAGTCCAGTATCCTGTCTTCCAACAGTAGCCAATGCCAGGGGTCCCAGAGGGAATGAACAGAACAGGTAATCATCAACCATCCCCTATCGCTCATTCCCAGCTTCTGGGAAACAGAGGCTAGGAACACCAGCCCTGTTGTAATTAGTGTGGTTCCTACTGTAGGTACATATGTGCATTAGGTACATAAGACTATAGTTTTTCTGAATAGTGGAGCATGTGGCTATGTCTCCTTGTGCTCCTGTACAAGGGCAGAGTGGGAGTGGCTGCAACTCTCCTTCAGTTCCTTTGCAATTCAAAGCCCAGGTTAGCTGAGGACTCTGAAAAGCAGGGATGGAGGGCAGGTCAAGGGATCCACTGACTATAACATCTCAAAGAACCAGAATTTCTGCAGGGTAAATAACCATTTTCCCTCTTTGAGCATGTGTCAGTGTGGATCTGGTGACTGGCAAGCAGTATCCCCTCTGGACAGGTGAATGAGGAAGGCCAGTCAATTAGTCAAATAATGAGTAAAGCACTGCTTTCCTGAACTTGGCATAAGACCTGGCTGCCATGTCAAGGGTGCAATGTTTGACAAAAGTCAGTAGATTGCTCTGCAGGTCTCAGATACGGTCACATTCCTGAATCGGGATGAAGATGCTGCTTGTGCCCTGGTGTAGTGTGTGGAGTACATGGATTGTACACTGACGTTTAGAGGGAAAGGCTCACCAGCTACTTGAAAGCAGGCGGAGCAACACTGTGTGATCTGCTTAAAAAGTCTCTCTGCTGGGAAGGTTTGGCCTTTTGATGAGTCGAGTATAATCACAAAGAGATGAAGAAACGGTCTAAAGGGTTTAGTCTTGTCCAGGTAATGGAGCAAGACTCTGGAAACATCCAAGAAACCTAGCTTCTTCTCTCCTGGTGTCGAATATGGCCAATAGGTTGACCAGTAAGGCCTGGTATGTTGACACTCTGAGTTGTAAAGAGCAGTAATAGTAAGATTTTTCTCCCAGACACATTGAGCCTTTTTGGGTCACTGTCTCCACTCCCCCACCCTCTTAGAGGTACACTTGTTTGATTTAGACTTTTACTGCACTGCTCAAACATCTAAGGAGTCTGGGTTGTGGTGGGCATGGAAGTACTCAAATCCAGATTGAGAGACCTGGTACCTTTTCTCTACCTATTTTGCAGTTGTAGTTAAAACGGCTGGTGTCTGCCACCAGGGTGGGCAAGTGCCAAGTGGTGGGCAACCTGTGGCGTGAGACAGTTTGTTTACATTGATCGCTGCCCGCAGCTCCCAGTGGCTGCGGTTCACCATTCTGGACTGGCAATTGTGAGAATGTCGAACTTATGGAATTCCTCTGATGTGACCAAAGTCTTTAGCTCCAGAGTTTCAACTATTCTCATAAACAGCTCTGAGTCTTGAAGACATCCAGGCTGGTACTGGTGACAAGGAGACCACCTTGTCAGGTGACAAAGATGACAGGTCCTTTGGTGGTGTTTTTGCTCTAAAGGCCTGTAAGGACGCACTCCCAGTAAGCTCAATAAGGCCACAGAGGCATGCCTTTAGGGTGTTTGGTATTGACTAAAAGAATGCCATTTTTGCTGAGCCCTAGGGGGAGAGCTGACAGGTCTTTCAGTAACAGATCTCAGAGGAGCAGGTTCTCTATTTGAAGGTGCTGAGAATGTATGTCCCAGTGACATGTGTGGATGATGCTGAAGTATATGATGCTTTTAGTACTAGGGGTTTGCACCAGTATGGATAGGTGTCTCAGTACTGATGATGGTCCCCAGAGTATTGCCATTGTCTGTAGACATTGACACTGAGGGATATGACACCAGAGAAGGTTTCCTCTGTGCCACAGACTGCTCCTTATTATCAGAACTCAAAGCCATGTGGGTCTTGGTGGCTGTATCCCTGAGGCTTTATTTGATCTGTCTTTATGGAAGGACACTGAGCTCCACCTGGAGTCTCTGCCTTTGAGATCAGAGCGGCCCCTCTTGGTGCTGAGCTTTGGTATGGTAGGTGTTGGCAATGGCTTTGCTGCCGATGGTGCCTGAGGTTCCAGTGCTGTGCAAATGCCAGGTCTTTCCTCATCACCATCTTCTCTGCTCTGGTCTTTGGAGTCACTTGCCTGCTAGATGGTGAGCTGAATGAAGCTGGCTTGTCCATTACCCAGATCCAGATGCCTGTTGTCTCAGGATCTCAAGAGACCTTCACAGATTGCTCCAGGAGATGAAGCTTTAACTGCGTGTCGCATAATCTACATTTTATTATGGAGAATGAAAGGCACATTGAACATTTACTCGGTATGTGGGGCTCTCCTAAATAGAGGAGGCACCTCCTGTGTTCATCCATCAATGGAATTGTCCATCAGAGGACAGGCACAGCTTGAAGCCCACAGATTTCAAATCCACTTGTACAGATGGAGTGTCTGGAGGACCTGTGCACAGGGTCTGATACAAATACTCAGCCCAGATAGATTGGTATCATTCATGGTGGTCGTTTGTCACAGAATCAGAGGAGTTATGAAGATTTTATGAAGAGTTTGAAGAAATTTAGCCAAAGCTAAACTAGTGGGTCAGAAGTTTGCCAGGTTCCATCTTACTGCCGGGGTGGTAAAATGGAACAGAGGGTCATAGTCTTAATGCCCTCACATAGCAGCATGAGGACCTACAGAATGCATACACACCCCCAACGGACACTGCTGTTCAGAAACAAACAAACATCATGTGCATGAGGTGAATGGAAACCACACGGACACATAGCAGAAGAACAGAATATACCCGCTGAGAGAATCTGTATCAATGTTGTTATGCAAATCACAAATTCACATTGTAAAATATAAACAAAACATAAACGGTACAGAGTCCTTTATTTAACATATTAAAGGAAAAATGGCACTCTAAGAGTTTGGGAATGCTAAAAGTTCCCAAAGCAGAAAACTGAGATAGTTTAGGGGAGAAGATGAGAGAGCTTAATCTCTTGAGTCAGTTAAGAAGTCCACTATGCCTGGATGAACAGTTGACTATTGATGTCAAAAACTACAGAGGCGAGAGAGGGATAAATCAATCCACATTTTGTGGTTTGGGCCCATTCCTTGCTGAGATATTGTATACATGTTAAGACATGTAAAATTATCAGGAGACGGGACAGGGAGGATGAAGAAGGAAGTGATTTTAAGAAATGGGGGAAGAGGAGGGATAGAAGGATAGAAAGAAGTATGGTGGTCAGAGACAGTGAGGCAGCAAATGGGAATTGGAGCTGCCAAATTACACCCCAGAGGTGGCTGCATTTCAGTGATGGATGAATTAATATTTCAGTGTTTGTATATTTTCTGTAGTAACAATAGGTAAGTACAAGTGACTACTGCAGATGCTGATGTTACCATATCCATTTATATAAGGTAAAACTGGGAAGTTTTTAAGGGCCACCATGATAGCCCAATACAGTTTGGGAAGAACTCTGTGGTCCCCTGGTGTGAAGGATGCTATATAAATCTAAACTACCTGTATTATTTTATAAGATACCAAGCATTATATTGGTGAAAGTTAGCAGACAAATAATTCTCCTCAGTAGCCTTCTGTGAAGAACACACTGATAACCTTAAGACCAGCTTTGAAAAGGATATAGCTAGATATTTATGTGACAAAGATATCACTGACCTAAGTCTTCCCATATATCTTAGTTCACTTACTTGATTCATGGTTTAAGATTTACATTCAAGTTTCATGTTCCAAAAACTGCTGACTCTGGACACATTTATAATACTTTGAAACAAGAAGTCACTAGCCCAATGCCCTCGTAAGTGTAGTCTGATAGTCAGCAAGAAAGGGAAGGATAAATCAGTTATAGCCAGTCATCTGCCCCTTGTACTGTATGTTCTGCATCTTTCGTTATATTCAGCAGAGCTCCTCTTCTAAAATATAGTTCAGAGCAGTAAAGTTAAAACATTTGTATGTTATACAAATACCAGCCAGTGTGGGGGTCTCCTGCTTTCTTATCACTCCCAGCTTCCTGCATGATGGAGGATGTGACACTGGCATACGGGATGACCCCTTTGTATGATGGTTTCTTTAAGAAAAGCAGGCAGTAAAAGTTCCTTTGGCAATGGTGGAGAAAAATATTTCAGATGCACTCCCTCCTGTTTGTGTTCAGAATGCATTTTCAGGGCAACTGGAATGTGTGTAGGCTATTAGATGAGTAAGCCTGAACACTGACATTGAAGGGAAATGGACATTCTTTAAAGTAAACCTGGAAAATGTTGATCCAGAAGATGCTTCTGCTCTGGAGTAGTTGATATAGGACACAGATGATGATGCTTAATGTCAGTTCAACAGGAGAAGCCACAAAGTAAAAGAAACATGATCTTCAGAGCACAAATCCCATGAAAGCATATTAAAACTTTGTTTTCCCTGATTGGGAGGGGAATGGCTGAGAGTCAAGCTACGGCATTTATTTATGGTAGTCACACATTTTTAGAGAACATAATAGGTTTGTTTCCTTTTTAATTTGTTTCTTATTATTTTTACAGTTCTCAAAAATAGGCTAGTTGTGTGATGACCTGTAAATGTAGCAAGGTGTTATAAAAGCAGAGAGAGCAAAGGAGAATGATCATACTGTTCCTGCTTTTCTCTTAGTCATCCTCAGGAAATCAATGGTATTTCAGAGCTGCTTAATTCATTAATAAGGAACTTAACACTTTTTACTCAATTGTTTATTTCATAGCTTTTCACTCTTTTCTGCAGGCTTCACAGAGTTCCCCACATATTCCCTTGGTGACAGGAGGCCAACATTACTATTAAAAAATACCTATCAGGTAGCAACCAACAGTTCACAGGACATTGTCTGGGACTGTAACCTGGGAATGGCTTTGTAAAACCTGGGACAGTTGTGGATAAATGGGCATATGGATATATTGGTAGATATGCATGCTACATAAGTCAGTGGGAGAATTGCCTACATATCTTGCTCTGAGCATTTTTCATTGCACCACAGAATAAGAGGAAATCTATGCATCACAACTCCAACTTGGCAAAATATTTTTCTAAACCTCACATGCTCCTTTACAACCCATCCATGTACTGAGTACAGTTCAGTGATGGATATGCAAAGTATATGCTGCAGGCAGTGAGGGAATCTTTACCTCTTGTTAGAGGATGTAAACCCAGGCAAACAGGAGAACAGCCCAGTACAACAAAATATCTCACAACAAAAAACATAGATTGATTTTATATTATTTTTATTGAAATATTCTTATCCAGTTCGCCTGGTTTCCTTTACATGTTTGTTGTCGTTTCTTGTTTCTCTATCACAAATGACAAATACTTTGTAAAGATGATCTGTACATTTGTTACAATCAACAGTCAACATATACTAGTAGAATTATTCACTTCATTTCGTTATTTATAGGCTTTGCCTTCCTCAACTGGCTCTTCATTTGATGTCAGACCAACTGTACAGGGTTGAGATTTGGCAACCTGAAAGAGAGAATGTGATTCATGAACTCCTGTTTCAAATACATAATGCATGTACAGTACTGGGAACTACAGTAGATCTTTTTAATTTGACGTTGTTACTCATCTCTCACAAAGAGCCAAGTAGCTGGATAGTAGAATGGGTAGCTTGACGTTTGATGCAAACACTTTATTACAAAGAACGCAATGAAAATGCAGTTACAATGGATGAGGGAGAAATGGGGACTTAGGCACAACAGGGAGTGGAACTCAAAATGGAACAAAGGGGTTGGGGAAGTGCCAACCACCATTCCTTAAAAAAACAGCAAACAAGGGGGAATGAGTGAAGTAAAGAAAAAAAAAAAAGAGAGGCCAGAGATACGCAGTAAAGAGAAAAAAGAGAGAAGGGTGGGGGAGATGAATTGGAAGAGAAATGAACAAGGATTTTAAAAAGAGGCAGGGAGAAACAAGGTGAAAGATGTGTCATTAACTGCCAGAAAATGCCCTCCCCTATGATCATTCTTACTTAATGTGCTTGCCTGACCTTTCAGATACTTTTAGAAGGAAATCGTATCCTTTGTCCTTCCCTACTGCCAAACTGGATTCTGACAAGTCTTCTTCATGGATGTATCCAAGGTCCTGACAAAGTGTAACAATAGCTGAACACAGACCTGTCCTCCACAATCATATCAATAATGGCCTTTACAATTACATTGTTTGGGTGACAGGAAAAAGTGAATGGCAGCAACGTCACATCAGGGTAGGGAAGAACAACTCTATTCAGTGTGATTACAAGTCATTCTCAAACATCCCAAATACTGAAAACTAATGTCAAATACAGTACCTTGAATGAACAAATGACTTCCTCTTTGCTGCTTCCTTGTGTAATGGCCAGCTGAATTGTCTCCTAAGGCCAGAGGCAGACGTTAGGACTCCCAGGCTCTCAATGGTGTGCAAAATCTATTTGGCTGTTTTCCCATTTCTTAGATCACTTCTTAGATTTCATGTTAATTCATTTTCTTGCATGTTGCTCCTCCATGTAAACTCAGATGATAATCTGTAGGGTTTTAGTTACCAAGTACTGTACCGCACAGGAAATGCTGTATGAGCAATGTCAGATCTTGAACGCAAACCTCTGGATACCGATTGTAGCATGGGAAGCTTGGTATTGAATCAGCATGCTGATGGTGTCCCAAACAACATTAAGAACCTGGCAGAGGATCCAGTCTTGGAATCCTTCAAGATCTCTACAGATGTAATAATGGTGAGGGAAAATACCTTGGCATTACGGCATCTCTACAGGTCCATGTTGTAGTAGGATTAGATGTTACAAAGTATAGGGCCACTCCTGATTGTTAGTATTTATTACATGTGTTGAGCTACAACCTAGATCAAGAATGTAAACACATCTCTGTATTCACATAAGAGTTTTATAAGGAGTTATACTAATAAGATTCTTTTTACTTTCAATCTTATATCTATGAGGTACTCAAACAACACAGAAGTTGATCTTTTTCACTATTACAGTAAACTCAGCCAAGCCTAGAAAATGTGTCTATCACAATCAATTTATATATGTGATATGTAAACACAATCTCACCTGTCATGGTGTCTTTCCTGGAAGTGTGTTCTCCTTTATTACCATGGTAAGCGGCATTTGTTCCAGTTGATTCATAGTCTGTTTTCCTTTCTTTTAGGCTGATCATTTCACGAGGTGAGGCTGGGGCACTTGCTAGATAGTAAAAACAAATAATTTTTCTCCCTTCACACCACTGCAAGCATATCTGGGGTAAACAATTTCATAATATTTACATTTGTTAATATATAGGAATTAAACTGTGTAAAGTGCGTAGACAGAACTGGATTTGGAAAGGGGTTAGAGGTGCTGCTATTTCAAATATATGACAAATGTATTAATGGCAGTTGTTAAAAACTGCATTTCTGTCTGAGCATTTTGTTCCTTCTCCATTTATGTGCAACAACTAAGATGATCACAATGGAATGACATAAGCAGCAATTTTATTTTTCTTCATCCTTTCCATTTCTTTAATTTGTACATTTGACAACCATTTTGCATAATCAGGTTCACTTCCCAAGGTATCATCAGTTTCTCCTTTGTTGAAAACACTTTTAGAATGATTAACAGGGAGCAGAAAAACCCTTATAAGTTATTCTTTGTTTTATTACTTGAAAATAAACAGGAACCATGCAACGACTATGAGAAAAAAAGGCATTAGTATGGAAAATGTAACTTTAACTAAAAAAACAAGATATATACAAATGTTTGGGTAAATGCTCAATCCTTAAAGTAACTCCAATAATTCTGACTCTAGAATTATGGGTATGATTATCCGTATAGATAGCAATGACCATTAAAAAGTCAGCATCTACCAAAAATACCAAATAATCATAATAATTAATTCCTATTCCAGGTGATGGAAAAACAATGGGATTTCATATAGCAATTCTTTTTAATGGTGACCTCTCTGTCTTTCTGACCATACTGGAGGAACATCATTTAGTTAACTAAAGTAACTAGCAAATGTTGAGGGTGGGCACTGTATTTAACTGCATTCCTGGCTGCACATATCATTGTAGTATTTAGATGACAAATATGTTAGTAAAGGTTTACAATAAAGTGTTCATAAAATAGAGATATGTTGGATATTAGGGCAACAATTAGGACTTATTAACGTATTTCTTAAACTTTTATTTTCCCCAAACTAGTTTAAGAATAGAGGGGTTTTTTCTTCCATTGAGACCCCTATTACCAGTTGTGGGGTCTTGCTCCCAAAGATAAGAAAAGTTTGATTAAATATTTCTGGGGGATAATGTATTTTCTCAGCCTTTGACAAAAGTTAACCCTATAACAAATGAACACCTCGACACAGTCCCCTAAGGTATTCTGGATGTTGCAGGGCTCTGCAATTCCCAGTACTTTATAGATTCCCCAAGACTGTATATCAATCAAAATTTTCTAGCAGGAAGAATATTTTTTTTCCCAATTGTTATTAGGCATTTACATTTCTACATGCAAACAAATACAACCAGTTCTGAGGATTTTTAGTTTCATTTATTCAAAAGCACTAAGAATCTTTAGAGAGGAAGGAACACAAATAAAGAGGGATTCCCGCCCCCCAGAGCAATGATGAGAGGAAGCTTTTCTTTTAATAGCTTGGGTAATGGCAAGTTTGCTCTTTGTTTTAATGACTGTTTAAAAATCAGGCCCTTTTTAGGGAAAAATAAGGTCACATAGTTCTTTCTCTTTCACTCTCTGGCTGGAAATCCAAAAGAATATCCCTTCAGGAAAAATAAAACTGCCCCACATTTGGAAATGGTGTCACAAATGTATTTCATCCTGGGCAGCTCTACTTTTATGTGTGATCAAATCTAACTAGAAATCCAGGGTTTCTTGGCCAGCAAGGGACTTGCAAGGTTAAATCTTTATTAAAAGGATGTCAGCAATATTCTCCCTAGATGCTACCAGCAAGAAAGCTGTTGTATTATCACGGTGGACTTGGTAAGGTCTCTAGTGGTAAATGTGTTTTTGATTGCTGATAAACGTATGGCAAAATGATTGCTACTGCAGTCAACGTTTACTCCAGCTGGGAGTGAATGACCATCAAACACAAGGAGGGCTGTGGGGAGGTGAATAGTGCCCTGCTGTTATACCTGTTAACATGATTTTCCTGAGGCCCTTCTCGCTGCTTCACAATTTTAAATACAGCAAAACCCAAAGGTTGCATTAACCAATTCCCCAAACAGAAAAAAGAAGCCTCTAACTCGAGGTCCTATGCTAACAACTACAGTGCAACTCCTTACCGAATACTTTCTGCATTATGCATGGGAATCTCACTGAATCTTGATTTGGAGACCAGAATTTTGACCCAAACTAGGTAAAGTAAATAAAATAAAATACGTGTGAGGGTCTCCTTGAGAAATTCCAACACCCGTTAAACATCCTGGGTTTTTTTTGTTTTTTTGTGGGGGGGGAGGGGAGATAGGGACAGAATTAAGCTCCTGTTCCAGATTTTAATGAATCAAGGGATTTTATACCTACATATTTCAAATCTGGCAACAATGGTGATGGAGGATCACTGTCCATGTTGATACTGAACTTCCCATTAAGCTCAATGTTACAACAAAGAAACGCCCCATTTTAAAGTCTTCTTATAGTTAAATTTTCAAAAAGCTCAGATCCAATTTAGGCACAAAGAGAAGTGAGGAGACTTTCAAAAGCTCAGCCCCTTGAATGATGAGTTCTTTTGAAAACCGGCCAGAAGTGTCACAAAGGGACACGAACTCTTGAAAATCAAGCCGTTATATGGGTGCCTACATGGGACCCGAGCTCATTTGAAAAAGTGATCCCCAAAGTGCATACTGAACAATTCAATAATTGCCCCGATTTGTTATGTAATTTTGGTCCCCAAATCTAATTTTTTCCCAGGCATACACATATGCAAGTTCCATTGAAATAAATGAAGGTTCTGTATGTGTATATTTAAGGTAGAATGGCTCAGTCATTATCTACTTTAGATTAGTAAACATGGGCAAAACACTGGAGAGAGAGCAAAATGCGAGGATAGTGTTTGAGCAGCACCAATGCCTAATGAATGCGTTCTCTTATAAAAACAATTTTCGCCAAGTGTTGGTATTTATTTTTTCCATTTTGATCTCAATATTGGAGGAGGTACTAGCATTTCTTCTCATGACACAAACTTGAATAGATGGGCAGAAAGGCAAAAGCTTTGGGCCTCACAAAATCAATACACACCAGAGAGAAACCTGGCTTCTGTTTCTCAGCATATGGGATGAGACTTGGAAGTGGTGTATGCCGAGAGTTTAGTTGGAAAGTTTCAAAATAGTGGTGAAAAAAATTAATGGGAAATGTCAATGAAAAACAGATCCTGGCTCCACTGAAGTAAATGACAAAGCTCCCGTTGACTTTAATAGGGCCAGGATTTCATTCCAAGAGTTTATCAGAAAGTATTATAGATTTAGACTGAAAAAAATTGGACCAATTCAAGTACACCACCCCAGCTCTTATCAAAGAAATGAAGTAAAGAAACACTAATGAGAGAGAAAGCATTATATAACACTGGGGTATTGGCTGGCCACTCAATGTTCACTTAGAGACTTCCCAGCACTCTTTAAAAGTTTTCTACTGCTTAGGAAACAAAGTGGATACTTATGGCTGTTAACTTGACAATGCTAAAACAAGAATTAAGATTAAAAGTGAGTTTCAGTTAAGATTTTTATGTAGGGCACAAGTATAACCTTTACATTTGTTGCTTAGTATGTTATTTGAACTCCACTCCTTTAAATATCTGGTTTAATGAAGGCAAAGCACATCAATGAAATTTCCTTTCCTCACATTTAGAAAAGGTGGCTGGTATATTTTCAGTGTGATATTGTAATAGCAACGAATAATAGCACATTCATGTCCTCCTTACCATGACAAAAAGTGGACATTTATAATTATTGTGTCATTTATTTTTGAAACTGTTCTGTTCATTACTTAAATCACAAGGACAGAAATTTGTTCTCTAGTCTCATATCTGTTCTTTTCCTGTGAGGCTGGTATTGTTTTACTAGAGTTTAACCTCTAAAGGATATGTTAATACATAGTAAGGTTTTAGAAAGAACATTGATGTTTGATAATGGTTCAGCTTATTACACAGTATTATTTCTATAGTTTACAAAAAAGATCTGTAAAAACTCATGCACAAATCTTAATCTTTGGTCATTTCCTCCAGCAGTCCTAATTTACACTGTATTTTTCTTTTTAGGATTAAGGTAACAAATTTGCATCGATTCAGAATTTTGATTAAATTTTCTCCCCCGGTTGGGACCCTTGGATTTAAAAACTAATGTTAAGCAGATGGCTGTGCTTATGTATCCATTAAAATTGGGGATTGCTCTTAAAGCGATTGTCCGCTATCTATCTAGCAAGGTTTTAAGACTCTGACATCATCAAAAATTCCCAATCAGAATCAGAATATGGTTTTGGACAACATGTGTCCTCAGCCAGAATCTAACAGGACAACATACAAAACATAGCTCCAAAGGGGTGCTAGGACATCGCTAAGACATCAAAACACTAATGGTCATGTTAAGCATGCTGCTTTTTGTACACAGTCAAATGATAAGACATAACTGTTTGTCCGTTCCCTGCAGGAACTATATCTATTCACCGCTGTGTGAGCAATAGCTCTCCATCAATTATTCAAATCCACAAGTGGACTTCTGCAGAGTTTTTACTGGAAGCATTAATTAAATTGTCTGTTGACGCTGGACTGAGAAACACTATTATGATTTACGGTACTGGGGGGTGGAGGGATGGGGCAGGGTAGAGTCCTATATGTTAGACAAAGTTAGATTCCCTCCTTGAACTGAACAAACAACAGAAAGCAGGAGATACTTGGAGTCAGATGTTCACCGAAAGCTCAGGGCCAGATTTTTCAAGCACTCAGCACTCACAATCAGGGTCAGATTTTCAAAAGGGCACCCATCTAGGTGCCTGTATGAAGAGCAGATTTTTGAAATGGTTTAGTACTCAGCCACGACTATGGGGATACTTGTGGCCAGATTTTCAAAATAGCTCAGCACGTTGCCCTTGTAGATTGAGACTGGACTCCTAGATAGTTAACAAACATAAAAAAACAATCACTTCTGCACTAGGGTGTAAATAGTTTAGCCAGACATATCTTACTGCTGATATCCCGGTAACTCTGTGGAACAACTTGCAGATGAGGAGTGATTAATAAGATTGGGACTGTTCATCTTAGAAAAGAGATGACTAAGGCAGGGACACGATAGAGGCCTATAAAATCATGAATGCTATGGAGAAAATGAATAAGGAAATATAATTTATCCTTTCATATAACACAAGAACCAGGGATCACCCAATGAAATTAATAGGCAGCAGGTTTAAAATAAAGATAGGAAGTACTTCTTCACACCATGCACAATCAACCTGTGGAACTCATTGCCAGGGGATGTTGTGAAGGCCAAAAGTATAACTGAGTTCAGAAAAGAATTAGATAAACTGATGGAGGTTAAGTTTATCAGAGGCTATATGCAACCCCACTCTCTGGGTGTTCCTAAACCTCAGGCTGCCAGAAGCTGGAACTGGACGACAGTCCTACTTGATAAATTGCCCTGTTCTGTTCATTCCCTCTGAAGCATCTGACACCAGTCACTGTCAGAAAAACAGGTTACTGGGCTAGATGGACCATTGTTCTGACCCAGTATGGCCGTTCTTATGTTCTTAATGACAGAGGTTTAACTAGGGTGACCAGACAGCAAGTGTGAAAAACCGGGACAGAGGGTGGGGGGTAATAGGCGCCTATATAAGAAAAAGCCCCAAATATCAGGACTGTCCCTATAAAATCGGGACATCTGGTCACCCTAGGTTTAACAGAGCAAGCAGTCAAATGCAAAGTGAGAGGCTGATAGGATTTTCTTGTGTTTATTTTAAAAGACTTTATTTTTATTGAGGATTACTTTCATTTAAAGTAATGACATATTTTAACTTGGAATAAGTGGAGGAAAAAGAGGCCTGAATTCTACTTGTGAAAACTGAATTGATTCCTGTGTAAGACAGAAATAATTCCACAGTGGATGAAATAGCATTTAATGGCAGTTTATATGTTCATGGCATTGATATTAGATGTAGCATTGCAGTCAATCCTTCTGCCAATACATCCATAACGAGATGCTCAGTTGATGAACACTGGTGTAGATCCATTGACTGGAGTAGAGTTATGATGATTTACACTAGCTGAAATTTCTGTCTAGCAGTATAAAACATACATACCAAATGAATTTGTGGTTTCTATGACTAGTAAAGCAAATTACTTGGAGGCATCTGAGATGGGGAACTTCCCAATGCTAACAGTAGGCCCAATGGCCTGGGACATTTTCACTTTCCCAATCAGATAATATTAACTGGCCAGTGGACAAGGAAGATAGTGAATGGACATTCACAGTAAAAGGTTACCCTGAATAGTCTGTCTGCTTTAAATTTCTTCAAGGCATTCACACAAATAAAAAATATTCCTGTATACAAAGATACACTGATAAGAATGAAAAAATTTCCCACAAGCTCCCATCATGGTTAATAATGCATCTAGATGCCACTGACGGCGCTTAACAATGGAAAGATGACATTACTAGATTACTTCTCTGTTTACTTGAGCCCTGGAAGCATGGTCTTACCTGAGCGATTATTAGGAGACATGCGCACTGGTGAGATGGAGGGCGTGCGTGATGAAGAGTATGGTCTTTGCCGATCCCGCTCTATTGTTGAAGATGAGGCTACAAAGTGATACTGTGACCATCCATCCTGCATGAGGACAACATCAAACATTGGGACAGGTTTCAGTGAAAAAGATGCATATATACAACACTCCATTTAATGTAAATAATATTTCTATTTAATTAGTGTTTTCACTAATTATTATGAATACTCAGTTACAATAATTACGTATTAGCTCACAACGGCTACTCTGTTCTCCAGTGCTAGGCTGATTTACTCTGCCAATTTACAGCATGCCAAGTATGCTCAATGCTATAAAATATAAGATGGTGCTCAGGGTCTGTCCACACAACAGGGTAATGCCCTCTATGGGAGAATGCGGAGGCGTGATTTCTAAAGTGCACTGATGTGTTGCACATTAATTGGTATGTGGAAACCCTGCTGGTGCACTCTAAAAGTTCCCTGACATAATGCTGTTAAATCACACTAGGGAATTATTAGTGTGCACCACTAGGGTCCACGTGGACCAATTAATGCACAACATGTTAGTGGATTTTATAATGCACACCCTCCATAGTGCACATTTCCCCACTGCATAGACAACCCCCAGACACTACAATGTATCCCCCAAAATACCTACAACAGACACAAAGACACAATCCTTTTTAGGACTGTGCAAAATTATGCAGAATTTGAATACAATTTTAGGCATTTTCATTCTGCCCTTTTTCACACCTCTACTTTTCCTGAAATGTCATAAAAATGATAACCCAGCTGTGAAAATATGCAAAATCATGATATTTTGTCTGTTTTTACAGTGTAAACATTTTTTCCTCAAAAACAGTTCTATTACAAAGGAACATTTTAATTTTGCAAGAAAATATTAAATGGCTAGATGAGCATTCAAGCCTTTTGAATTTTGTGTAAATATTTCACACACCCTCTAGTCTAGTTAATACACTGAGACTGTTCAGCTGTTTGTTCATAACTGGGAAACAAGAGTATGTTCTTTACAATGTTTTATTATAATATAATGCCCATTTTCCCAGCCCTGTTTTCTCTAGGGTGCACAGAAAAAGTTGCCCTTTGTATTTGAAATTGAAATGTGTAATGATATGAACATTTCTAAGTTAGCGGCTGTTCAAGTTCATATTACTGAAAATGACTTTATTTGTTCAGGAGTCAAACACTGGAGAGCCTAAAGCTGCTTTATGGTCTAACATAACATAACATAAATACTAAACAGTAACATTTTTTCTTAATTAATTAAACTAGCATGAAAGCATAATGAGAGCTAAAATGGCTATTAGTAGCTCTGATATTGGACTCCACTATATTATTTCAGATGCCACAAAATATTTACTGATGAAATATCTTTATCATCTGTAAATCTTGTGCCAAATCTGTCATGTAAGCTTACCAACTTGGGCACAAAATCTACTTGCCACTCTTAAGATAACACTTTACTTAGTCCTTGAAAAAAATGCTTTCCAGGGACCTGATCCAACTCCCATTGACCTCAAGGTCAATGTCCCTAGTGAGGAAGCAAAAAGAATTTTGCAAGGCTGATATAAGTGTGATTAAAAATATATTTTATAAACATTGTTAAAAACTGGCTCCAATTTCCCTCTTAATTTGGCTATTTTGCTATATGAAAAGTAATTGCCACCACCTGTACTTTCAGAACACTCTGCTGAGGAAAAGTGGTGCTGTTTTCCTTTTTTAAACAGCAAAAGCAAAGAAGATGCTTGCTTATTGGATTTCTATCTATACATAATATTGATAACTTGAAATAGACACACTCAATGTACAATTAAAAGCACTGAATGCACATCTCTTCCCTCTATGTTGTTTGCATAGTGCATTGGTAGGTGGCTGTGTGTCAACTGTGAAATTACAACACACGTTTAAAACGAAAATTAAAAGAGTGAAATTTGGGTCATAGCTTTTGAAGATGGGTCCATTATTTTCATTGGCGTGGCTAGCTATAGAGCATTTGTTCATATAGGAAAGTGATGTTTGTGCCTCTTCACAGGATCTATATGTCCCCAGGCAGTGAAGGGTCACATAGAAAATGTAGGGAGAAAAACAGAGAGCCAATAAAGAATAGTAAGAATTACTAGAAAATGTCAGTTAATCCTTATTACCAATGATAAGAAAGAATTTTCTAAATCCAGTCAATCATCTCCAGCAAGCAGATGACTTAGAAGCATTTATAAATCCATTGTATGCTCACATCTTGAATACTGCATGCAGATGTGGTTGCCCCATCTCAAAATAGATATATTGGAATTAGAAAAGGTTCAGAAAATGGCAACAAAAATGATTAGGGTATGGAATGACTGCCATATGAGGAAAGATTAATAAGACTGCAACTTTTAAGCTTGGAAAAGAGACAACTAAGGGGGGATACGATAGAGGTCTATAAAATCATGACCGGTGTGGAGAAAGTAAATAAGGTAGTGTTATTTACTCCTTCTCATAACACAAGAACTAGGGGTCTACAAATGAAATTAATAGGCAGCAGGTTTAAAATAAACAAAAGGAAGTATTTTTTCACACACTGCACAGTCAACCTGTGGAACTCCTTGCCAGAGGATGTTGTGAAGGCCAAGAATCATAGAATCATAGAAGATTAGGGTTGGAAGAGACCTCAGGAGGTCATCTAGTCCAACCCCCTGCTCAAAGCAGGACCAATTCCCAACTAAATCATCCCAGCCAGGGCTTTGTCAAGCCTGACCTTAAATTCCACCACCTCCCTAGGTAACCCATTCCAGTGCTTCACCACCCTCCTAGTGAAAAAGTTTTTCCTAATATCCACCCTAAACCTCCCCAACTGCAACTTGAGACCATTACTCCTTGTTCTGTCATCAGGTACCACTGAGAACAGTGTAGCTCCATCCTCTTTGGAACCCCCTTTCAGGTAGTTGAAAGCAGCTATCAAATCCCCCCTCATTCTTCCCTTCTGCAGACTAAACAATCCCAGTTCCCTCAGCCTCTCCTCATAAGTCATGTGTTCCAGCCCCCTAATCATTTTTGTTGCCTTCCGCTGGACTCTTTCCAATTTTTCCACATCGTTCCTGTAGTGTGGGGCCCAAAACTGGACACAGTACTCCAGATGAGGCCTCACCAATGTCGAATAGAGGGGAATGATCACTTCCCTTGATCTGCTGGCAATGCCCCTACTTATACAGCCCAAAATGCCGTTAGCCTTCTTGGCAACAAGGACACACTATTGACTCATATCCAGCTTCTCGTCCACTGTAATCCCTAGGTCCTTTTCTGCAGAACTGCTTCCTAGCCATTCGGTCCCTAGTCTGTAACAGTGCATGGGATTCTTCCATCCTAAGTGCAGGACTCTGCACTTGTCCTTGTTGAACCTCATCAGGATTCTTTTGGCCCAATCCTCTAATTTGTCTAGGTCCCTCTGTATCCTATCCCTACCCTCCAGCGTATCTACCACTCCTCCCAGTTTAGTGTCATCTGCAAACTTGCTGAGAGTGCAGTCCACGCCATCCTCCAGATCATTAATGAAGATATTGAACAAAACCGGCCCTAGGACCAACCCCTGGGGCACTCCATTTGAAACCGGCTGCCAACTAGACATGGAGCCATTGATCACTACCCGTTGAGCCCGACGATCTAGCCAGCTTTCTATCCACCTTATAGTCCATTCATCCAGCCCATACTTCTTTAACTTGCTGGCAAGAATACTGTGGGAGACCGTATCAAAAGCTTTGCTAAAGTCAAGCAATAACACATCCACTGCTTTCTCTTCATCCACAGAGTCAGTTATCTCCTCATAGAAGGCCATTAGGTTAGTCAGGCATGACTTGCCCTTGGTGAATCCATGCTGACTGTTCCTGATCACTTTCCTCTCCTCTAAGTGCTTCAGAATTGATTCCTTGAGGACCTGCTCCATGATTTTTCCAGGGACTGAAGTGAGGCTGAATGGCCTGTAGTTCCCCAGATCCTCCTTCTTCCCTTTTTTAAAGATGGGCAGTATATTAGCCTTTTTCCAGTCATCTGGGACCTCCCCCCGATTGCCATGAGTTTTCAAAGATAATGGCCAATGGCTCTGCAATCTCATCCGCCAACTCCTTTAGCACCCTCAGATGCAGCGCATCCGGCCCCATGGACTTGTGCTCGTCCAGTTTTTCTAAATAGTCCCGAACCACTTCTTTCTCCACAGAGGGCTGGTCACCTTCTCACCATACTGTGCTGCCCAGTGCAGCAGTCTGGGAGCTGACCTTGTTCGTGAAGACAGAGGCAAAAAAATCATTGAGTAAGACTATAACAGGGTTAAAAAAAGAATTAGATAAGTTCATGGAGGATAAGTCTATTAATGGCTATTAGCCAGGATGGACAGAAGCTGGGAATGGGCAACGGGATGGATCACTTGATGATTACCTGTTCTGTTCATTCCCTCTGGGGCACTTGGCATTGGCCATTGTTGGAAGACAGGATACTGGGCTAGATGGACCTTTGGTCTGACCAAGTATGGCCATTCTTATGTTCTTGTAAGATGTGCCCTTCAAGCTCTAGAGCCAATGATGATGTTAAAACCCGATACTATTTTCAAGTGTACAACTACTGTTTTTTCTTACTGTTAAACCAAATTGGAAATGATCAGACACTACTTAAAGCACACGGAGACATAAAACAAGAGCTAAGAGTTAAAAATCTTTGAAATGTCATAACGTATAGTTTAATTCCATTTATCTTACCTATTTATCCCCACCCACAGTTCAGGATCTTACACAGTAGTCTCAGAAAACTTTATAAATAAAATTTTACCAGGTACACATCTTAGTTAATATTAACGTACATAATAACTTATCCTCTATGAGAATCACACACTTATTACTGTGAAATCTTTGATCCCAGTGAGGAGCACTGATCCACTCTTCCCTCTTTCTGTTCTCTTGAGTTTAGCAGTTCTCATGGGACTGGCGGCAGGCTTTTCACATTTCTAATTATTTTATTTAAAAGTGACAGATCTGCTAGCCCAAGCGGAGGAGACGTGAGGGCAGAAGTGGGGAGCAGGCCACCCTCTGGGGAGATCTGATGTCAAAGGAGGGAAATGACCATCCAGCACTCTCCACCTGTACAACGAGGTGACATTGATGCTACAGTTGACTTGCAGGTCCCTGGACTGCTGTATGAAGAGCAAAGAGGTGCATCAAAGGGATGAGGCAAGCTTTCAAGATTTTCAGCCCTCCCTACAATTAGAGTGAGCACACAAATTGCGGTGCATACCGCCCTTGTTGGGACCTCCTTATCTCTATCTCTATGAGGAATATGGTGGAAGGATCCTTAACCAAACTATGCAGAGCTTCAAAAAAGTGGGTGCTTCATAAGACAAGTTTTATTAGAAGGGGTGGTTTTTTCCCAGGTTTTACTATGATGGGTGTTTTTTTTAGTTTTTTAAATCCCTGTCCACACTGCACATTGAAAGTGTGCCAAAACCATGCTGGCTACAAGCCTGCTGGAAAATGACTAGTAAGTACAGTTCTAATTCTTGTGGAGACGAACTTTCAAATACCAATAGCAAGAGGGTGTTTTTCTTTTGTTTTTTTTTAGCACAGGGAAATTCTACATGACCATTGCTTTTAACCTCCTCCTTTCTCTCTCACACGCACATTCACACACATAGAGAAGAGCATTATTCTCACTATAAAATAGAGATAATGAATTTTTTAAAAATGAAGGTATTAATTGTTCTTCAAACCCTTTAAAAAATCCATTTAATCCCATTTAGAAATCAATTAACAACACTAGAGGCTTTAGGATCTTAAATGTTCTGTGCCAGCTGAAAATGGCACATTTTGTTTCATGTTCATCCTGTATCATGACATCTCTCTGAAGTATCTACAACTGGGGTTGACGTTGCTCTCAGTTGACCAGGGAAAAATGGCAGCTTTCTGCTTGCCTACTGCATCGCATACCTGAATCCTTCTAGCATTCTACTGGAAAGTGAATGTTACCCCTCCCTCCTGTACAGTACCACAAACTTGCCATAGCAGTGACATCTGGCGCCAGTTGGGTGAAGTTCCTTTGGCACTTCAGAGAACACCAAAAGTTTCTTCAGGCATTACAATGGTTCTCAGCAGTGAAGGGGTTACATCTAGTTGTAGTTGGACTGCCAGTAGATATGAAGCTTGGTTGTACAGGAATTATTCCCCTCATCACCCAAATGTTTTTCTCTCTGCTGAGAGCAGCTCCACCTATAGGTACTTCAGAGAGTAGAATCTGGGACTCAAAGTGCAATTTCAGTTGACAGTGTAACTTTTAGAATCTCCAGGATTGCAAGGCCCCAAATGCTTTAAATTCCTCTTTGATTAATATAAATGTACAAATAGACAGAAGGAAAAAATCTTAGAGCTCTGGGGAGACTGATGTGATTGATAGGGGGAAGACTGGTCTTGGTGCTAATGCAAATAAATGGGAGTCAAGAGATACCATTCTAGGCTCTGCCATGGACTCTGTGCAACCTTGGACAAGTCACTTACCCTCTGTGTGCCTCTCAATTAAAGACACTGGGCTCAATTCTCCTTTCACTTAAACTGGTTTTACACAGTGCAAATCCATTGCTCAATGGAGCGACTGCTGATTTACACTGAGTTAAGTGAGAACAGAATGAGGCACTATAACACCTTCTGTCACACAGGGGGTTGTGAGTCATAATTTATGCATGTTTGTAAAGCACATTAAAATCTTCAGCCATAAAGGCACTAAAAGTATGTTCAAAGAATTAACAGAGTATGGGCTAGATACTCATCCAGTATAAACTGGCACAACTCTATTGAATGATTTCAGTGGAACTATGAGGATTTATACCAAATGAGGGTCTGTCCCTATAGTCTATCCTATGTGACTGTTGTCCCATATCTACACACGTTAGAGCCTTTGTTAACAAAATTGGTCCATTTTTTAGTGCATCTGAAAATGAAAATAAAAGTTTTGCCATTTCAATATCAGAGCAAAAAGATGATAAGGAGCCTCTTATACCAGCCACCCTCTCCTCTCCCCCAACTCCTCTATTCAAAACCAATCTACCATCACATTTCACTTTATTGGAGTGCTTCAATTTTTAGTACAGTGAAACAAAGTTATCCCAAACATTAATATAATTATAAATATCATTATGAGCTCAGATTGCTTTTGATTAGCCATATTACAGTAGATACCACTGTCACTGGATGATAATGTTCAAATAGTGCTTTCTGACAGATTTTTTGCATGTGTCTGACAGGCCGCCATAATACCCCAAAAGCTGAATACTTTTAATAAAATCTATCCTTAGCTCTCATCTGCTCCAACTAAAGAAATTTCTTTCCATTTTTAAGGTAAACAGTTTCTAACAAATTCATTAAAACTATTCCCATCAACAATTCCAGAAGCTATTAGTGTTAAATATTTCAACTAATTTTTAAGAGCCAAAAGGGATTATGTTGATTTTAATGCAGAAATAAATACCACCTGACAGGCTGGTTACTTTCATTAGTTTGTTTCAGCTCCAGTGCCTATAATGACATTTAATTAAATTGATTTGGATACTTAAAGGTACAGTATATAAGGGTCTCCTAAAGAGAACAAGTGCTATCTTCAAAAGCAAAGTCTGCGTGCAAGTGTTTTTCAGAAACCAATCTGCCATCAGCCTGATGTACCAAAGGAAAAATAGGACAAAAAGATTTGATAAACTGGAAAGAAAATCAGTGTAATTCTGTTATAGAGGGGATGCCATTGTTAACTGCCAACAGCTAGTTAACAGGTAGCAACTGTGTACCTAAAGAAATCACAAATAACCAAAGTAGGGTAATGTCATATTAGCCCTCAGCAGCTGTTCAGAGGTTCCACATTTTGCACTATATTTTGATTATGCCTATAATGACTATCTATTTTTCCTAAGTAATATGAAGGCACTAGGAGAGGGCATGTATTTATTGCAGCTAGATCAACATTGGCATATATCCAGTTATGTATTGTCAGGAATCCGGCAGCGAATAACTTTTAAGTGGAGAGCTATGCATAACAGTTGTGGAGAAAAACAGAACAAGAGTTTAGAACTAATCATTTTTCATAGGCTTCACACTTGTGCCAGTACGTCATCGCTCTGCTGAGCTCTGAGTCATTACGAGATTCAATCATTCTCCTCTGATCCACAGCAGGTGATTATTTTGTCTGGTATTAGGTGGATTCATGCATTATAAGTAACATTAAAAGACTATGTCAAATGCCTGTTGCAACTTCTTTAGTTCTTGTTATCTTTCAAAGATATGTCTTGGTCAGGGAGAGGGTATATAAACCCTGCTACTTCAGCCTGAGCTGGCCCCCCTCCCACACCTGACTCGATCCTGATTTTAGTATGCACTGTACAAACATAGTGAAAGATAGTCCCTGCCTGCCACAAAGAGCTTACAATCTAAATAGACAGGACAAAGGGCAAGATGAAAGAGGGAGAAAATGATTTTCCCAAGGACAAAGAGCAGACCAGTCGTGGAGCTGAATAGAACCTGTAGGTCTTGCTGGAGCCCTAGGCATAACTAACAGTATGAACCGAAGGCTGTCAACCAGAGTGGGCCTGGTCTTGGCAAAATGGCAACACACAAGGTATTAGCCAACCAAGTCAGCATATTCCTGATCTGAGGGGATGGTACAGAAGCACCCACACCTCTCAAGTAACTACATAAACAAATTCCCCAAGAGTGGGTATAAGAACACACTGACCTCTCATAAGACAAGGATGGAATAACAGGATAATGGATGAGGTTGTTTCATTTGATCTAGCAGGTACAAGATATAAGGATGGTAACTAACAACATATGGAATGTAAAATGTAACTTGTTTGTAGCAATGTATAAAAGGAGAAGACATAGGAGGCGCAGCTCTGTACTGGCCTAGAGGACAACATCGTGCTATGTTGATCAAACTGGTACGTTGTCGTGGGCACACATGTGTTAGTGTACCTGTAACTCCCATGGGGCAAAAGTACCATGCTTTGTCAACAATAAACCTGACAATGCTTTTCACCACAGAACAGAGCTGGTGGTCTTTCTGTATGAGTAACATCAAAATCTGCTGAATCAACGTGCTGTGCTCTCTGCTAGTGCAGCTACCATCACAGCTCCAAGAACAGTGGCACTAACAGCATTAACAACACTGCAGCACTAGCAACACTTAGCAACATTAACAACAGAACCAAGTTCTCCTGACTATAAGTCCAGAGCCTGACCTACTAGACCACACTGCTGCTATTAGAATCAGTTAGCAGCAAAATCTGAACAACATGGTTTTAAAACTCAGTTTAGTTTGGTTGTACAGAAGTTAATGATCCTACTCAAGTTTAATCTCAAGTATTGTCTCTTAACCTTCCCTGCTGTGATTTCAGTGTCAAATTTCCATTCACCTCCCAAAGTAAAATATCATTATAAAACTACTATCCTCTAATAACATCCTCCCAAAAAAGACATCACACCACTGCGCAATGCTGACTGGCTTTTGTTTTGAGAATATTCTTATAATACCTCTGTAAAATTTACACATGGAAGCATATCTCTGAGAATTCCATAATGTTTCAGCAAACTCTATTCTAAGTGACTTAATCAAAATCAAAATGAAGTGTAGTTATTTCGGCTGATCAGAAGGCAAAGATGCTGCTTATTTACTGGCAGAAAACTACCATTTTTGCAAGTTGTGCCATTCCCTGGCTCTGATTAGTTTTAAGGTTCATACTAGTATAATCACTTCATAGTTATTTCTTAATAACCTTGCAGTGTAAAAATTCCTGCCCTATGACTAGTTGATAATCATTAGCAATCAGGTGACAGTGATTTGCATAAAAGTGTAGGGTTTTCAATAACTGTCATGAATATGCAGATCCTTGACTCTTATTGAGGCCTGTACTCTGATTACTGCCTTCAGAATTACCAAAGAGTTTGTCAGAAAGAAAGACACCAACTCCTGTGGTGTCCCGGTACAGAAGAGAAGTAACGACAACAAACATCATACTATGAAATTATTGAGATAGAAACTATTTACAGAATATATATTTTAAAACTTTCTAACATTCTATTTCCTCCTTCGGGCCCAATACTGTTCTGCCTGGAATCAACAGGAATTTTGCCATTCAACAAAGCAGGATTGGAACCTTCTTCTTGTTCCTCTTCCTTGCCTATGAGCCAGCATTTTGCTATTGTCATCTTATTTCATTGTAAATATGACATTTCCAGTAATGATATAATATGGTAAAATACCAGGGTAGCCACGTATGAGAGAACTACACCCAGCAAGCTGAAGTTAGAAATAGAAAGTGATAGGGTATATGATACTGTAACAAACAAGTGCATTATGTTGACTGAGCTTACTTTGGAACTCAGCAGGAAATTGCTCTCAGTTGTTGGTGTTACATCTTTTTCATGCTGAAGCTTTGCTGTCAGGCTAAGTGGAACATTCCTGGCTGGTGTGCACTAGTGTGACATTGTCTAAATTAAAGGATAAAGCTGATGTGAATGAAGTCAAGTCTCATCAGACTGATACAATTCTGGGCATCTTTTCACTTGCAGTTTGTTGTCCTGACACTAATAAGACCCAACAGCTATTAGAACTGAATCAGATTATCTACATATATTGGCATATGAAAGCTAAGCATTCAACATGACGGTAGCACTGTGGTGAGGAGTGTGCACATGCATCTAGCAGAGTTTCTGATTGGGATCTTAGAAATAATATAGACTGAAATATTTAGTAACAACCACATTTATCATTAAGATCTAATATCTAGAAACATTAAATGCAGTAAGTGCATTCCTCAGTGGTTCTCAACACTGATGGTCCACAAAGCATTTATGGGCAGTACAGTGCTCAGTCTGATTCTCCTCGTTTCCAGGTGTCAAATTGATTCACGGAAGCCAAAAAATATATTGAAATAGTTTCCTCTTATGACTTTTTCATGCAAACACTTGAGGTAGTGGACACATGGATGTTATATACTAATGAATGAGAGAGGAGGCAACCTTCCTATTAAACTGTGGTTCAGTGGAATTGTGGAAAAGTTTGAGAACCCCACTCCATCTGTTATAAACACAGGTAGCAGTAAACATCATGCAGAAAAATATCAATTTATCAGAACCTGTCACATGTATGTTTACATATATTGCAGAGAATGTGGTTTGCGTAAAGATAATGTCCTCAGCATGATGCAACATGTCAGATGGAAATTGTGATTCCCTGCATACCTTAGTTAAAGAATGTACCATTTTAAAAATGAAAATGTGTGCATACATAGATATGTACCGTAGATAGATAGATTTATACATACAAAAAGCAAAAATGCATAGGCCCTGATAGTGTACTTGCAGTTAATTTGGATTGAATGTTTGGGATTTTTGCTTAATAATTAATTTAATTAATTTCCTAAATTCAGCCCTTCCAAAACATCCCTTATTTAAAAAAAAATCATTTACAATAAGCTGGTCATATTAATACAATGAAGCCATTCTTAAACATCTCATATTCAGAAGGCAAAGTCCTAGGGTCCAAGAAGGATGGACATTTATTAATCTGTTTGTATTGTCTCAACAGAAACACAGAAGAGCATCCTTAAGCTGTTTATATTGACCTGTTATATGAGATACTCTGAAGAAATGGCTTTGTATTTTCAAATGCTTGGGGGTAAATGAGAGACAATTATAAAAGATACATACAGGATTTTTATTCCCAGGATTTTGTCTTTTAATATCAACATGAGAACTCAAGATTTGTTATTGAAAAGAGCAGTAGGAAGCATTCAAAAAGATTTGGAATGCTCCCAATTTGGACACTTGCAGTTCATTTTTTGGTTAACTACCTTGGGCCAGATGCTGCATTATGTTATGTCACTATAAATCTGGAGAAACTGACTTCAGAGTATGGAGGGGAATATCTGCAGCACTGCCAAATCCAAGTGTCCAAAAATCATGTCACTCCCCCAAAATAATCAGATTTAAAAATTAATACATGTGGGTTTTTTTCTTTGCCTTCTTGTTTTTGAGACTTCAGGATTCATGTTCTCCAGCTTTTCTTTTCAATCATGAGGGCTGAAAACATACTTTAAAAAAAATGAAAGCTGAGATTCCCACTTAATATCATTACTCCAGGAACTTGGGTTTCAGAAAAACACTAAATATGTCAAAATGTGTTAATTAATTGCAAGAGTTTTTAACACTGTATTTGTGAAAGCATGATTGTAGTGGTCAGAGCAAAAAGAAGAATGTATTTCCTGTTATTTGCAACAAAAATGGTATGGGCCACACCTGTGACTGCCCCGGGCAGATATGCCAGTGTGGGAGAGTGGCACAAAAGCTTTCCACCCATTCTCCTTTCACACTCCTGTAATTGGGGAGCACAGGCACCACCCCTGGCACGCCTACCCAAAGCATTGGGATGATGGTGGTGTACTCTCTTAATCTCCCCGTGTACCAATCAGCATAGCTGGCAGCGTTGTGGGGAGTGAGCAGTGCACTCTGTAAACGGGTGGCTGAGCTGCTGCTGTAGTCTGCATTTCTCTAAAGCCCGATAAGGAGTTCTCTCTAAGTCAGTCAGAATTCTGCCCAGGGCTCCCTCTGCGATGGTGCCATCTCTCTGACTTTGAAGGCTATGTTTTAAAGGTACAATCTAACTCAGACATGCCTGAAAAGGAATGTATGAACTATGTACAAAAATATTTCCATTCTATGTTCTGACTGTACACAATTGACTCCATCCTGTGGTTGTTATTCAGCCAAAAATTCCCAATGTGAAGTTATATAAACAAATAACATTTATAAATGTGCGGTTTCTACACATCAAATTTCAGTCTCTTTAATAATCTGGTAATGGGAATTTATATTAAGGAAGGAAGGGAGAAAAAGATTCCTAGGTCATGCATTTACTATAGCAAAACTGGCACTGAATAAGGATTAATAAGCACTAGGCAGGCTATTTCTCTGATAAAGGGACATCTTCAAAATCAGTAGTTTATTTCTTTCATTTCTATATAGGATTTAGTGCTCCCAGCCTCTATCTTCAATACTCTGAAAGCAAGGTCCATTAATTCTCAGAATGTCAACATGCCATACCTAAAGAATTATTAATGCATTTTCTGTTTCTCGCCTTTGAAATTATTATTGCAAAGCCTCAGATTCTAAGCTCTGTTGAGATAGTTGGCCAAGATTTTTCTTTCAATGTATCTTAAATGATTTTGACCAGTTCTCTTTCTTTCAAACACTCTTTTACTAGTGTCATCAGTCATATGAAACAGAAGTAACCACTGTGGGCATTATTTTAAATCTGAGCTCCTGAGGTTAGTTGTGAAGGATACACAATCAGTCTCTGATGTATCAATAACTTTGAAAATCCATCTAAGTGAAAAACTGCTAGATAACTGTGCTCAACTGCTTTATATGCTGTGGCAGCGGAAGGTTTCAGGAAATCAGTCAGGCATCACTTTACCTATCCATAATTAATTATTGATTTCCTGTTGTGTGAGTGTGATGATGACAAGACCTAATCTAATGAATAAAACAGCTGTAAGAAAAGGTAACAATGTGTGAGGCAAACCATGAAGTACAAGACGTCAGACATAATAAGGGCCATTATTCATTTTGCTGATATTATATACAGCTAAATAATAAGCCTTTCAAAACACTGCAATAAAATAATAAATTCATTTTTTAAAGTACTGTAGTACTGTTTCATATACCTCTCATAAAGGAACAATGGCTATAATCTACTGTTCTAAAAGGCATGGCAGTATTTGGCCCTTGGGCTAGCATCTTTGCCTTCCATGTTTTTTCCTGCATAAGACGTGTTAGCTAGAATTTAAATATTTAATGAGCAGAGATTATTTTGATTAATATCTAATGCAGACAATAGGCACTTCTATGCAAAAAACTCTATCTACAAAGTTATTTGATTAGTGACATTTTTCTTCCAGATACAAAACTTAGACATCTTTTAACATGGATATGCAATAGTTAAAGTGGGAAATTTAATCCCTAACTCTTGGCTACAGAAGTCAGGTGTGGGACATGTGCTGTTCTATTCCAAACTCCAAGTCATTAGATAAACTCAACCCTAAAGTACTTGCACAGATCAGAACCTATAGAACACTTCTCTCATTTTACCTGCAACACCAACAGGTAAACCAACATGGTGTTCTACTCCATCTCTGGACATAAAATGTGATAAAATCAACAACATGACAAATGTTGTTTAATTGAGGAGCTGAAAAAACAAACCAACCCCAATCTTCTGTCATCACCTATTCCCCAATGGCAAGGAACACATTAGGAACAGTTACAGTGACTGATAAAAAACCATTAGGGTTTTGTGCTGCTTGGAGAATAGTGATCCAGTTGAAAAATATGATGATATGTTAATTTATATGTAGAGGCACCATAGAATCCTGTGATCCAAACAAGCCTTCTTAAAAATTAGTATTATGCTCATATTACAATAGGTTTCAGTTCCAATAAAATTTTGCAAGAATACAGACTCTTTCCGTTTAGAAAACTGAAGGACTATTATTAAATGATGTGCCCGTAAACACACACACATTTGAAAACATAATTTAAGCACACACCTGGACATTATTAGAGATCACTCTAAATGAAGAGCAATATGTAGTCTGTTAATAAAATATTTTTGGGAGTTTTCAAATCATCCAACAAAAAGTCCACCCTGTTAACTCAAGCTTACAGAAACTGTTGTATAAAATCTTCAGAACTTGTTTATAGAGGAGGTACAACTACTTTCTTTAAAAATACCTGGAGTATCAATAAAAGGACTGAAATGTACTTAGAATTGTGACAGACCTAGGCCAGTGGGGTACAGGAGTCTGGTAGAAGGCAAATATACTGGCCACTGGATGAACAATTTTCTGTTCCCTGAGTGACCAGAGCAGGTGTGCCCCTAGAGCAATCAGGAACCTACTAGAACCAATTAAAGCAGGCAAGCTAATCAAGACACCTGGAGCCAATTAAGAACTTTCTAGAATCAGTTATGGCAGGCAGGCTAATCAGGACACCTGGTTTAAAAAGGACCTCCCATCAGTTAGTATGGGGGGTGCACAAGGAGTGAGAAGGTGTGCTGCTGGAGGAGTGAAGAGTTCAAGCATGATCAGACTTCAGGAGGAAGATCCTGCAGTGAGGATAAAGAAGGTGCTGGGGGAAGGCCATGGGGAAGTAGCCCAGGGAGTTGTAGCTGTCACACAGCTGATACAGGGAACATTGTAGACAGCTACTATTCACAGGGACCTGGGTTGAAGCCCGGTGTAGAGGGTGGGCCTGGGTTCCCCCCATCTCCCCCAACTCCTGATTGGACACATGAGGAGTTGACCTGGTCTGTGAGGAAACACCAGAAGGGAAGGTCTAAATTGGAAAGCGATCTGGTCTGTCCCCAACCCACTAGGCAGGATGCAGAGACTGTGGGGGACTGTTCTCCATTTCCCCCCCAAGCTGGCCAGTGATGAGGTTAGCTGAGTGGATGGCAGGTTTGAGCCACTAGCAAAAGTGGCCAAACTGAGGGCTGCTGTGAATCTCTGAGGCAAGCAAATCCGCCAATAAGTGCAGGACCCACCAACTCAGAGGAGGAGCTTTGTCACAGAATGTAGAGACTTGGCTATGATATTTTTAGCAGGAAAAGGTAGAAATATACAGACCAAGCAAAAGCTGAGTGTTTTCACTCCCATTTCACACGTTTAGGCAAAATCCATTCCTCTGAATGTGAACCATATCTTCTGATAGATGAACTAAGAAAAACAGGACTGAGTGCAGCTGCTAGTTCTCTTTCCCAGTGTCCTCCAATGACAGCCATCTTTAAACTACATCTGTATTCTGGTACCAGTCCCTAAATCTCTATTTCAATATGGTGAACAAGGTAACTAATAAGAAGTACTTCCATGTCAATTTCTGCATCAACAGTTATTATATCATGTTGGACACGAAAGAGTTGAAACTAGGTTATCAACATATAAGCTTAACGTTTAGTCAATCAGACTGCTTGCGTTGAATTTACATTTTCTAGTCACATGAAACAAGCATTTTTTATTTCCCTAAAGGGCAGAGATGAACTAGATCTTACTGCAGCAATATATAGAAACCTCAACAAAGAAAGCTCAAAATAATACATCGCAACAATACAGCAATACTTCTTCATTTTTTTCTAGAAAGAGAACAAGGTTTTAGTGCCAAAACGATAGCTATAATTTCATATATCCATCTTCTCTGTGTCATTTCAATATTACATCACACAAAAAGTCCTGTCAACTTCATTTATTTTCAAAGCTAGCAGTGGGGACCACAGAAAACAGTTCAAGATTACTGTAAAGTCATGAGTTTCTAATGATCCTAAAAGATTCGACTTCCTTATTGGGATCCCCAAGAATCTCCTTGTCATAGATGTGCTTTCCCCTTTGCTTACATTATAGGATGCAAGCATCAAGACTACACTGTAATAAAGAATGAGCTCTAGTTCTGTACTTTAAAGATCATATACCTTTAACAAATTATTATTTTAGAGATATATGAACTGATCTGAATAAAATAGCAACCAACACAAAGAACTGCCCACACTTAAATAAAATTTAACCATTTTTCATCTTGAAAATGCTCAGTGGTTTGAGCATTGGCCTGCTAAACCCCGGGTTGTGAGTTCAATCCTTGAGGGGGCCACTTAGGGATCTTGGGCAAAATCAGTACTTGGTCCTGCTAGTGAAGGCAGGGGGCTGGACTCAGAGACCATTCAAGGTCCCTTCCAGTTCTAGGAGATAGGATATCTCCATTAAAAAAAAAGTTTTTCAAAATTATGAGCTAAAAGTTAGACTCCTACTTCTATATTTAGCAACTAAAGAAGAGACCTGGATTTCAAAAGTGAGCCTCCTATATTTGGCATAAAAGACAAATGGAGCTTGCTTCTACAGTTACTGTTTTATCATATGACTATGATGACAACAACACATACATTAATATTGCTGCTAGACAGCGGTACAGAGAATTTAATGGAAAAGTAAACTCCTGAAATGTGGTTTGTTGTTGACTCCACTGTTATCTCTTGAGTTTAGCAGTTTTTGGATGGGAACTACTTCACCGTCTACAAATTCTTTCCTCTGTGTCTCTTATAAATAATGTAGAGATTCTTCTGCTAAACCAGCAGGCTGGTTACAATACCAAATATTAAAGGAATGTACTGGTATCTCTAAGCCCCTGGTGCTAAAAGAAATGGTAATAGCTACAGTTCTGGATGCTTACAGAAACTCAAGCTCAGACCTTTGGAGGTTTGCTCATTAATACAAAAACACACTGACTGAAAATTATATTTTGAATAGAAATTTAAATGAAAAAAAAAATATATATATAGTCAGATTGAGCCATCACAAGTGCATTTTATGGCAACAGCTAAATTAATAGGAAACAAAACATTATTACACGGGGGGTCAGATTCTGAGCTACACCTGTATAATTTCATTAAAATTACTCCAGGGTTACACCAATGTAAATTAGACCATAATCTGGGATTGACTCTTGACTTCAACACAGAATTAATTTTAGAACATTACAAAATATTTAGACGACAGCTGTAAAGACTCAAATTGCTTACAAATGGAACATGTACATTTTCAAAAAAATTAAGAATGACTAAAAGAATAAGTGATACTATACATTGAATGGCCTCTAACACGAATGGCATCAAAAGAATTAAATGACATTAAATGCAAAATGATACAAATAAACTGAAATTTTATCACATTCAGTCTGTTATGGGACTATTTAGAAACAACAACCTTTCAGAAAGATATCTCCAGCAAATCTACGTAGAAACACAGGGTCAGATTCTCCCATTCCATCATGTGTTGTCAGTGCTACCAGCTTGATTTGGCAGGGTTTTATATCCTCTTTGAACAGATATAAATGATGACATAGGTGCAAGTAGGATGACCAGACAACAAATGTGAAAAATCGGGACAGGGGGTGGGGGGTAATAGGAGCCTATATAAGAAAAAGATCCAAAAATCGGGACTGTCCCTATAAAATCAGGACATCTGGTCACCCTAGGTGCAAGGCAGTGGAGTATTGGGCCAATATATGGTACCTTTTGTAATTCATCTAGTGCTCGGCTTTAGCCCATCATGAGAACTATTTATTTACATACTAGGAATTGTACAGTATTTAATAGATTGTTTCATGCTGGTAATGGTTACTTTAAGCCATGTTAAATGATAAAAAAGTGATAAAATAATGGCCGTCCCGTCTCTTTCTAATATTGTTAGTAAAAGTAAAAGGGAGTAAGAAGGACTGGCAGGAATGTTATTTGAAAAGAAAGATAAGATAGGAATTGTTAAAGGCAAAGCCTATAAGTTTATTTCATTGATTGCATGAATGAAATGAAATTCTTTTGTATTAAAAAAAAGCATAACTGCTATGCCCTGTGTGACTAACAAACAAATCTGTAAGTGCTTGCTATGTCTATACCACAACACTTGTTCACAGGTTTGCTTGTGTGATGTCTACAAAAGATGTAGCAGTTATTGTTTTCTCTTGTAACAACTCCACACAGTAGCATTTAGCAGAAAAAGGAAGGATGTCAGGGTAAATCAAAAGAAAGGAGCAGTTAAGGGAATGGAATTTTGATATCTAAAATCTGAATAGTGTCCTTATAAGAAAATGATTAGTTTTCTACATCAGGCTGAGCCTCATTGGTGTTAATTATGTCTGTATGAAATCTACTTGTCCTGTTAGCACAGGATATTTACATTTTATCAAGAAGTTTGTTGATACTTTGAACACATTCATTTTATCGACAGAATAGATTAACTTCATTAATTTTGTTCCCATACTGAAATGTACTGACTTTTTTTTTAAAGTGTGCTTGGATCACAAAAGAAGTGCTTGACAAAAAGTATTTCATTTGCTAACTGAAATACAGTATTTAGCAATATGTGCATTTCTGATCGAAAGGTGTAAATAATCAACAGATAAGTATGTGAATGATGGATAGCTTTAAAGGGAGCAAACTGGACCGAGCTTATTTCTCCCTCTCTCCAATGTGCAATGTTCATACAGGACTTTGGTCATGTGTCAGTGCCACTGAAATTCATGGGTCTACTTGTGTAAGTAAAGTAAGCAGGATTTGGCCTACAGTGCATAAGGTACACCAAATTAGAATGTATCATACGTATTTTTTTAATTCTATAGTAGCAATTTATTATAGATTTAAATGTGTTCTCCATAGCTCTTCTGGGAGCAAATCTTAGTATGCATTAAACATTACAATTCAAGACTGGTCAGATGACAGCCAGAATACCTGGGTTTGGGAATAGATTCTGGTTTCTTGGCTCTGCGAGAGAGTACGCTGAGCGTGCCATGACCCAGAATGATGGGAAGGTGAGAATCCTCTGTCCTCAGCCACTCTGAAGCCTGGGGCCGCCCGCTGCCATAAATCAATTAATCAATCAATCATTTATTTAATCAGGTAGCTGCATTTTCACAGTGATATAAAAATGGGCTCTAGACAATGTCTTCTCTATAAAGCTATTGCAGTTTTAATTAACTTATAAACAGATATAGGTTACCTTATACCAGTTCATCTTAAAAGGCTGACATTCACCTCAGTGAAAATGTGTTCCCCCAGCCCACTGATGCTCCAATTATAGGCCCGATCCAGCAAAATGCTTGTATATGCTCACGAATAATTTTAAGCACATATGTAGTCCCATCAAACAGTACTTTTGATGGGAATATTTATACGCTGGTTGGGGCTTAAGTCTTTAATGTGGTGCTTAAGTGATACAAAGGCCCTGGCACTGGAGAGAATTTCATCTAAAGCGAATACATCTCTCAAGGACATAGACGTTATCATTTGGATTTTCTTCCAATTAGGCCATAGTCAATGTTCCACTGTATCACGGCATAATGCATTTAATATATCAAAAGGGCAAACAGATTTATTTTACTTAGAAAAGAACTTCAGATTTTAAAACCGGTTGCCAGGAATTTTGAAGTGTCTCTCTGGCAATTTGCAATGAACTTTTAGCAGTTTACAGCTGCATTATTCTGAAACTCACATGAAAAGAGACTCCTCTTTTAGATCCTGCCTGGCTTAACTGTTTGATTAGGCTTCAGGCAATTTTTTAAATCTTGTTCAGCCAATGACAGACAAGGCCAATCTTCAGAGTGTCTATTTAGGCTTCATTAAATATCTGTCACAATATTCTCCCGATTGTGTAATAGCACAGTATGTGGTGAAGGTCAACTGCTTTTAGTAACCTCTCTGCTTTCAAATGGATATGATGACTGCAATTTTATTGTTAAAGTGGGTGACAGGGACAAACATTGGTATTATCCTATGCAACACAGAAATCCACAATTATGAATGAAAAAGTATAATTTCTAAGAATTTATTGTGATTTCCCACTTATATCCTGAAAGACATAATACAGTGTAAAGACATTGTGCTGGAGTTTAAATGATTGGGTAAAATGATGCAATTCCTAGAAAACATTCTCTTCATGACAGTCTCTCCAGTTCTTTAGTATCATAAACATTTAATACAACTTGAAGCTTGTTTTTAGCAAGTATATTATTGTTCAGGTTGGATTATTTAGTTATCTTTTTACATGTACCTTTTGTCTAAAGATTTGAGATAATTTTTATTTGCTAACTTCATGAAAATTCTCAAGCTGCTTTTATTTAAGAGTAGTTGATTATTTGCTTGAAAAATGAAGATGGAGAAAAAAATCTGAGCTGCAACAAATGAGGATTTGCTCTTTCCCAGATGTAGCTATATTTTCAAAGGTGTCCCCTAATTTTTCGATGTCCACCTTGACACACTTAATGCCTTGGTTTTCAGAAGTGCCAAGCAATTGAGTCCATTCATTTCAATCAATTGAAGTTGTGAGCACTCAGCACTTCTAAAAATCAGGCCTTAGGTGACTCAGGTGGAGCACTGAAAAATGGAAGATTTCAGAGTAGCAGCCGTGTTAGTCTGTATTCGCAAAAAGAACAGGAGTACTTGTGGCACCTTAGAGACTAACAAATTTATTAGAGCATAAGCTTTCGTGGACTACAGCCCACTTCTTCGGATGCATATAGAATGGAACATATATTGAGGAGATATATATACACACATACAGAGAGCATGAACAGGTGGGAGTTGTCTTACCAACACTTCTTATCAACCTGTCTGTACTGGGCTAGCTTGATTATCACTTCAAAAGTTTTTTTTCTCTTACTTAATTGGCCTCTCAGAATTGGTAAAACAACTCCCACCTGTTCATGCTCTCTGTATGTGTGTATATATATCTCCTCAATATATGTTCCATTCTATATGCATCGGAAGAAGTGGGCTGTAGTCCACGAAAGCTTATGCTCTAATAAATTTGTTAGTCTCTAAGGTGCCACAAGTACTCCTGTTCTTTTTGAAAAATGGAAGCAACCAAAATTAGTAGCCATTTTTGAAAATGTAGGCCTTACTGCGTAGTACAGAGAACAATGGAAATGCTTAAATTTGGAGTTATTTTAGGAGAAATGTTTTCTCCACTGATGGTCAACTACAGTGAGAATTTAATTAATCTTTAGTTAATAAAAATGTGATCCCTGAAAATATCTTTTCTATTGGATTACCTAGTGCTGGCCTCATCTTTAAGTATACTTTTCAGTCTGGGATTCTATCTGAGTCAGTCACTCTGCTAGGTTACTTAGACTTTATTTCTTTGGAACTTTCCCATGGCACCCTGTCTTGGTGCAAGTTCTTTTTCAGGTGGTTTTCCCAAGGAGGAAACGAAAGGGTTATGGGTGGCAGGACCAGAAGAGAATTAATCTTTCTGGTAGAAACTGGAGCCCTACAGAAAGTTCTTTAGGAAAGAAAGCACAATTTAAATCTTTCTGCATCACTCCCCCTTTCCTTTGTTGTGTTGACAGCCGATGGCTTGGTCTGCCTCCCGTTTTCTAAGGAACTATCAAATTCAGAGACAACAGGAGAAGCTGAGAATCAGGCAACTGGAGCAAAACAGCCCAGTAGTAGCTTTTTGTAGAACAGCAGCAGTTGCCTGTTGATGTTAGGGAGAATAGAACTCTCACACAGGGCATTGAGGAAGGTAACCCTTTAACCCCAAGACTAAGATCATCATTTCATCTTGGTTTTGACGGCTTCCTCTTTTTTGAATTGTAAGAGCTGGAGAGAATTTTGGATAAAATGTTCTTGTCAGGCTTTGTTAATGTAGTGCTGGATTAACTGCTCTGGAGAGTGAAGTCCTACAAGTGCATCAGGGGAGGCAACAGTGCATCCCAGCCATGTGTCTGAACTCTGACTTGAAATTGACTCTTTGTACCTTTTCCATTCTGGGCTGTCCTGATAAGCCTGCTAACCATTCTGGTGTGTCCCTTTAAAGTTACCATACAGCTGCTGTTGAGTGGAGAAGCCAGCACAGTGGTTAGAATCAGTCAGTGTAGTGCACAAACTGTTACAGAGCTCTTCTAGTTTCATGCACAAGCTAGTATAATGTGTGCACACCTGGTTTTACTTCCCACAACACAGTACCCCATCCACCGAGATGCCAAATATTGACAGTAGTGAATGCGAGAGGGTTTTATAGCCTGAGACCACCAATTAACTTCCCACAGAAAAGCAAACCACTGCCAGGTTGTGACAAGTTTGAAATCTAGCCCAGGTCAACAGAGAACCATCTCCCATCTTGAACTGAGAGGCTCAATTGCTCTCTACCCACCCTCTGAGCCAACCAGGTTCGCTATCTTAGCATTCTGTTTAAACAACCAAAGGCTATTTGAGAAGAAAATCCAGACAATTCCAAGCAAGGTGAAGCTCTTCCTACATTAGCACTAATACATTAGTATTATGGGCCTGATCCAGCAAAAGACATCCCCAGCTTTCCAGACATTAAATGCCCCCAAAGAGTCCTCAGATGCCAGTTCTGCTACAGACTGGCCTAATCCACAGTAAAGGCCAGAAAGAAAAAATCCTGCCTTGAGGCCTGATCCAAGGGCTCATTAAACTCAATACGTATTTTCCATTGATGTCAATGTGCACTGAATCAGGCCCTTGTGAAGAAGCTCATGGGAAGGAGAGCTCATACAAATGAGGTGCTAGCTGTCTGAGCTCCATTGCGCTCATTGGGGATACACAGCTTACCTTTTCTGTAAAGCCTCAAGAAATGACATGAACAGGGTCTGTGTATGCATGAACATCCTTGCCTTCTCTCACTGAGAAGTGCTCTTTCCCCCTGTCTCTGGTGTGGCTTATTTTACCCCTAAATAATTCTCTTTGTCCCACCCCTTCCTTCTCCTGGAATGTTCTTACTTCTGTTCTCAGAAAAATGCCTTATAGCCTGGATGAAGTGCCTTTGTCTGTGTTGATTTAATCAGTGTGGGTTTTTCAAACAATAATTGAGAAATTGTTTTTAGCCTCTAAAGACAGGAAATGTTTTTCAGTCAATGAGAAAGTGAAACTTGTGCAAACAGCCACCCTTTTCAGGCAACCTCCTATCTTAAGAGAACACCCCAATCATACAGAGTACAATTCTGCTGTACTTTTATTAGAAAACCCCTCATTTCTGAAACTGATTTTTGCCAGTCCCTTGAAAGGTTGCTTAACCCAGTTTCACTGTGTACCTATTAGTACTATAGCCTTGGTTAAAATCAAAGTGCTTGCTTCAGTCCTGTTGGAGGCTGCAGTCTACATCCCCCCACATATATTAGAACAGCTGTGCTATGGAGGAGGCATGCACCGCCGCAAAGGGCAAGTGACAATATCAGGCTTCCACTAGCTGGAAGGAGCTTCAGTTTACAGCCAGGAGTCTAGAGGTTTCACTGGCAGAGGCTGCCTGAGAGAGACACTGGATCAGTACATCTGCATGCCCTTGCTGTGCACTTTCCTGAGCCAGCCCTACACACTTCTTGGGTAGCACTGGCTGGCTCCTGGCCCCCCAACAGAGTGGAAGTTATAGGCAGCTTGTAACATTATGCTCCCCATCTCTGGCTGGACTTTCTGTCACTGGGCACTTTCAGTTTGGGTTCTGCCAGAGTCAGTGAATAAAGCCCATAATGCTAAGCAGAATTACAAAAACGTAATAAGCTTTCATGCTTTCCCCCTGATATGAACAAATCTGTGGGACAAATGTATTGGCTATTTTTATACCAACAACAGTGACAAATCAATATTCTGGTTACTTCAGTAATGCAAACGATAATACTTCTATTCATATCATTCTTTCCTCTGTTTAGTACAGTGTCAACATATGCTGCTGTAAAACTATATCAAACTTTGGATATACTATTCCTCAAGCAGCAGGACAAATACTGCTGCATTTCCTTAAAGTTAATGTTAGGCTTGTAACTGACCCAAGTCATAAAACAGAATCATGCTTCTATTCCAGCCTCTCTTATATGCTAGTGATTACTTGGGAATAATGAGAGAGATATTTTTAGGGCATACTAATGAATTTCAGACACCTGCACAATTGGATTTAGCTGCAGTGTGGGAAAAATCCCTGCCAGAGTGTGAAAGCACAAAGTGCTGACCATATCGCACAGCCAGCAGAAGCTGTATTCATTCATTATTGCCAATACAGAAGCTTTAGTGGCAGAAAATAATTGTCTTGACTATTTAAACCCATATTGCATGACAAATATTATTGCTTATGTAATAGAGATTTTAGGAACTCTCTTGTTTTATATAACTTCTTTTTAAACATTGTAAAAAAAAGAAAATGCCACAGGCATCAATCCTAGGATACAGCTAAGTATTCAATGTACTAATGTGACGGAAGCAAAGGAAGTAGTTGATTCATTCTACATAAAAATCATTCCTTATATTGTGTACTAACTTTATAAACATTAAAAAATACATACCCATCTGTTTATGCACAGTCACATTTTTAGTTAAGTTAATTCTTAGAAGCATTTGGTTAAAAGAAATGACATTTTCTGTACTCAATTATTATACAATGTATGGTAGCAGGTTGCAGAGACATAAGAAGACTAAATAATTATTTTGTTAAATTAGCTTAGTGCTTGGGAAAGGTATTAGATTTAACTGCCTGGGAGACTGACCTCCATTTTACCCTGCTAGAGTTAGCTCATGAAGGGATTAACAAAATGAATCCTGCAAAATAGTTCAAAGGTTAAGAAACTAGTCAGCCCCTGTAAGCACAACAAACTTTACCCGTAAAGGGGTATCTCTCCACACCATGCAGAGAATCAGTTCATCCCCACATCCCAGATGTGCTGTCTTCTCAGTGGGACCCTATCCTCACTGCTGTTCACTCCCGCCTCTCAAACAAGGCCTGTTTGCCAAACTTTCTCAAACAGGAGCTCAGGTGTGCAAAATAAAATTTCAAACCCCAGACTCAATGTGAGCGGATTGAGGCACAGAGTTCACGTTACTCGACGCTTTTCAGCTATACAATACATACAGCACAGGCAATGGCACTGTGAGCATCCTCACACTCCACCATTAATATGCCTCACCCTCGACTGGGAATGGAATTAAATGCCTGGTCTTTTTGCTTAGACTACAAAGAAAGGTGCCAATTAGAGGCAACTGTGGTGGTCATCTTTGTGATGTGAAATCGTGAGTACTAGGAAGTGGTCTGAGACTGCCATTGATAGATATGTGTACACACATACACACACCACATTTACACACACACTTCAATGTGTGTCCATTTACAAGTATTCTGTGATAGGAGCTTGTTATACCATCACCTAGCATTTATACATGTAAGAAGTTCATTTTTAAATAGTTAATTTTAAACATGTTGTTCATAGTAATAGTACTATAATTTACACAAAAGAGGAGGCTGGCAGCCTTATGAGAATGATAATGGGAGCCACTGCCTTTCACCTCTAGACTGCCTCTGAATCAAGCTTGTGTTGCTAGTGCATGAAAGCTGTCAATTTGATGGATGTGAAATAAACAGGTCTCTATCCAGTTCCAGGGGTACCAATGTCCATATCATAAAAGCATCACCACTGAAGGAACTGGCATTGGTGGTCTCAGCAGAGAGGCCAGGAATTGAAGGAGCTGGGAATCTCACACTCACCCCTACTGTTGTCTCTGCAGGATAGGATTGAGATGCACTGATAGGAAAGGCTGAGGAGAGGCAGCTTGAACCACTGCTGACCATGCTGTACTGGTTCTGTGAACAGAGGACTTCACTCTCCAGGACTGTCAACTCCAGCACTTTTCATAAGAACTAAAATTCATTTAAGAAAAAAAAAAACCTCCCCCAAACAATAACAAAAAAAATACATGCTTTATGGACCATTTCTATTTAAGGAATTAAAATTAGACACGGGAACATGCAAAAACACCAGATCTGAACCTCCTAAACTTTGGGCAGTTGGGATTCAGACGGGCCCATTAACAGATCAAAGGAAGTATTTTGGTCTCATGTTCCTTCAGCCCCCAAAGTGGGTAAACTGTACAGAAGATCTAAAATCTGAAGAAAAACTTACCTTCTTGTAGAGACTTCTCAGGTCTCTGTACTGCCACATGCTATTTAGGACCTGAGATGCTGCTTTCACCACTTTTGGTGAGTGCCTATTACATTAAAAAGAGAGAGAGAGAGAGACTGTTAAATCCCAGGCTCAATTAATGCTGATTTGTGAGTCAATTACAAAGGATTGAAACTCTCAAGTGGAGTTCTGCTATTCACCAGTTCTATAAGTATATTCTAGGAGCTTTACATTCAAGTTGTTTGGATATTAACATTTTATTGACTGACAAACACACTCTTCATGTCCATATTACTAGTGTTGGAAGAGGAACAAAACCAATACACACTTGCACTGTACGGTGAATGAGAAGCAAGGATTCTCACTGGAAACATGAGAACAAGAGAATTCTGTCAAGATGGCGAGTAACTGCTGAACTGGCTAACTGATAGGGTGGGTAGTGGGGAAGGTAGAGAGAGAGAAAGCTGCAGAGAGCAAAAATTGGACAAATTGTTTCTGGAGAGGTGGCTTGGCTGCAGCCCTGTGTGCAGTGGCATGAAGGACAAGAGTACAGGCTTTGGTTTCTTTCTCCTGGGCTGGTAGACTTTAAGCACTTCAAGGAACAGATGAGTGAGTACTCACTGCACCAATGCCTGGTACCAGATGGTCAGAGGAAACAGAGGAACTAGCCAGGTGATCACTGTTTTAAGATGGGAAGGGGTTGGGGGCTGGACGCAGAAATACAATAGATCATAAATACATAGAATAATCAGTGCTTTGTGACTAAATAAAATTCATCTGGAGCCCAAATTTGGACTTATGTTCTGAAACACTGACAACAGTAACCTATAAATGACTGCACTCTAAGCCTATATAAAAAGACATAATTAACTTCATATGTACTCCTCCTCCTTCTGGAGTCTTTCCCCAGGAGATCTGAATAATTATTTCAGAGAATTAGAGCCAAATGTTCCCTTCTGTTTAGGGAGCAGATGTCTTAAACCCAAAGAGAAGGGCCAGGAAGGATAACATAGGATAAATATGTGACTATGTAGAAAGTCCACATCACGTGACTAACCTCATCCCCTCAGCAACCATAAAACAGCAGAGCCCAAAAACAAAATTACAAGGGATTAGAGACCACATGAAGTATAGTTGGAGAACTGTCACACTTGTGCTTGGTGTTTCCCTGTGAAAAGGGCACAACTGGTGGTGAAAAAGACACAGGTGGTCCTGGTGTTGGCAGCATATATTACTCGTCTGGTTCCAGTGTGGGTAGTGGTAACTGCCGCTATTCACTTTGTGACACACATGAGAAGGGTCACAATTGCATTGCCAGCAGAGCAATGTTAATGTTTAGTCAGTTGTTTTCCACAATATTTTCCTAGTACATTATTTGTTGATTCTGCCCATCTCTATTATTCGTCCTGCAAATAGAACTGGGTGACTAGTTCATGAGTTGATAAGAATTTGATGAACACTTTTAAGCATCGTTTTCATTATTTACCCATCTTTAGCTGCTAGTGGGGTACTGGGAGTAGGGAATGATGAATGTGGTAACAGTGCCAGTCATGCTGTTAATACTAAGGGGAGGCCAAGAGAAGTGAGATACACTGCATTTGGCCAATCTGATCCCATGGATGCCAGTTCTGCTACACAACTGTAGAGGAGAGAGGACTAGGGCTGTGGGCTCTTTACAGACACCAGAGCAGATAGTCCTTGCACTACTGTGATTGTGTCCTACCCCTGTGCAGGAAGCATGGAATGAGAGAGAAAGGGAAGGACCTTCATGTCCTCTACTTCAGTAGTGGACCCACAAAAGAGCCAGGTGCACTCTGGCTCCATATTTGGAGGAAAACATGCTGCACACAAGGCATTAATATTTAAGTTTTGTATTGAAATACACTAACTATGGCAAAATTTCCTCATCAGTCCAGGATAATGCAATTTTGTGGGTTCCAGTTCTTTGAAGAGCATGTGGATGGATGGGAATATAATAGCGTAACAGATGACAAATTGAAATCTATCCATTAAAATCTCTATAAATCCTATTATAGGTAGTGTTGTTGTAGTTGTGTTGGTCCCAGGCAGGGCCGGCTCTGGCTTTTTGGCCGCCCCAAGCAAAAAACAAAAATAAAAACAAAAACTGCGCGGCTGGAGCGCAGGTGCAGGGGGACCGTTGTGGGGGGGGGAGGAGCGGGTGGGAGAGAGAGAGAAGGGGGCAGCCAGGGCTACAGCAGGGGCACTATCACGCGGCCCCTCCCGCTGCGTCGCCTCCTGCCTCCTGCCGCCTGCCGCGAGGGCTCCGCTCCAGTCGGCAGGGAGGGAAGGAAGAGGACTGCCCTGCAGGGCACTCTGGTCCTCCGCACCACTGCCCCCTACAGGGCGGCCGGAACAGAAAAAAAAAAAAAGCGGCTGTGCCGCCCTAGGATTGGGCGGAATGCCACCTCGAACAATCTGCCGCCCCAACCACCAGCTTGCTCAGCTGGTGCCTGGAGCCGGCCCTGGTCCCAGGATATTAAAGAGACAAGGTGGATGAGATCTTTTATTGGACCAACTACTGTCTCCAGACCTGAAGAAAAGCTCTGTGTAAGTTCGAAAGCTTGTCTCTCTCACCAGCAGAAGTTGGTCCAATAAAATATATTACCTCATTTACCTTGTCTCTATAAATTCTATTGTAACAACTTTTAAGGTTAAAGAGTTTTTGACTTGCCTTCTCATGAAACAGAGTTTTTGTTCCACTGGGTTAAAGCTTTGGTGACTTCTGCTGGAAGCAGACACAGGGCATATTGATTTTTTTAATATGACAGTGATTATACTGGAAGCAACAATAAATGGTTCTTCTGAGGCTACTAACAGTTGGTCTTGTTAACATATTTCATATTTTACAATTTAACACAATGTTGCATTCTGTTAAATTGTGCAATTTCACTAATTTAAGTAACAGGTTGGCAAGATATTCTTCCTACAATTATTATTTGAAATAATGGAACCTCTATGAAAGAAATGAAAAAGATAGAAAGAATGGTATAAAACTCTCATGTTTCTGAAAGGTGAGTATAAACTCCTGTTTTAGGTGAGGAGCTGGTATCATGGGCTGATAGATTTTCTTGTTCTACAACTACAAAATCAATAAAAATAATCATATCTAGCTCTTATATAGTGCTTTTCATCAGTAGGTCTAAAAATACTTTTTAAAGGAGGGCACTACATTTATTATTTGGACATTCTGAAAACACATATTAGCCAACGTGTCCTAGACTATTAGAAATGCATGGCTTTCAAAAGGTAAGGTTCCCTGGATTTGCAGTTGGGGTTATATTTGACTCACCGTATGCTGTAAGACTGACATTTTCAAGACCTTAACAGAACTGGAGACCCAAATCCCATTGAAATCAATGGGAGTTGGGTGGCTAATTCTCTTAGGCTCCTTTGCAAACTCCAGCCCCAATGTCTCTAGGTAATAATGATCTCGCTTGGAGTACTATTCAGGTGGACAAATACAAAGTTTTTGTAGATTTTCTTAAGTTTTATTAATATACAAGTATAAACTCGGAGTCAAATTCCCCACTGGTGTGAGTGGGCACATTCTACTGAAGAAAAATGGAAATGCACCTGCTTATGCCAGCAGTAAATTTGATCTAGTAACAAGAATTCATTTAGTTTGATATGTAATTTATTTATACTAAAAATTTTATATGCTTTATGACTAAGGTGAGTCAGCAGTACAAGAGCAGTTCCCACAACTGGAATCACCACAATTAGTAATGCTGCTACTCTTATCAATTCCTGTCAGAGTTATAATAATGAGAGTGTACTGGGTGAGAAGTATGAAAGGAGAGAGAACAATAATAAAAGAAAAGGGAATAAGATTGAATTGTGTCAGCAATGCATTAATTGCCTCGTCCTGCACACTGCTCCAGTACCAGGTGTATGTAGTGCGTAGATTCCTCTTTCAGGTTGAAGATTGGCTGTGAGGAGCCACGTTAGAGCCCCGAGGCTGCAGCTGCCTCTGTGCTGATAACACATCCCCCTTCTGATAGAAGGATCTATGCATTAGAGTGAAATCTTCCATTTTTCAAACTGACATGGTCCCACAGCAGGCAAAGCAACAATACTTCTGGAAGTTTGATGTATATTGTTTGTAACCAAGCTATTGTAGGCAACCACTCCCAGCAAAAGGAGAGGAACCAATGATCTCTTTGTCAACAGTGTGTACTGACTCTGAAAAAAAAATGCATTCATAGCTATTGCTAATAGCGTCATAGTTAGGTGTGAGTCTTCTCCTACATGTATCGGTGCCATTTAATGTAGCAGACAGAAGGCCTGATACTTCTTAACAAGCTAGTGAGTGGGAAGGGGGGGGTGAAGGAGTGGAAAGAGCTGACCCACCCCCCACTTGCCAGCCAGAGTAACTGTTGTATGGTGGGGAGTAAGCTGCAGCCTGCAAAGTGGTGAAGTTACTTACTTCCGGCATTCCCAAAGCAAGTGGGAGTAGGAGAAGAATAGTACCTTTGTGAGGCACAAATCCTTTCACAGTGTCCTCCTGGTTACTCCAATGGCACATCACCCACTACACAGGGGCCTAATGGCTCAGGCTACCACCTGATGTTGATAAAATGTTTCATGCCAGTCATTATTATAAATAATTATTATTCACTATGCGGCATGTTGCCAGTGAAAGCAGGCCAAAAAATGAGCCTTGGCAGGGACTTTGATACTGGGTTACTTGTTTCCTGTCTCCCTTCCAACATCTGACATGGTTACTAACACAAGGTGATTTATGATTAAACTTAATAATGAAGCTAACGATTTCACCAGACAAGACAAACCCATTTAGTACTAATTACACCTATTAAAGATGTTACAAAAGGTGCGAGGTGATTTGCAAAACATACTTGTCTCCTTTACTCTTGGAAATGCCAACTAGCTTCTCAATGCCTCCTGCATCCCGTAAGGCCTTGGCATTCTCCATGTTTTTAGTGATAACTTCATGCAGAGTGCAGCAAATGGCAGTAACGGTGTCATCCGACATGGCCTTGCTTGCTGAGCTGTTGCTGTTGTTACCTCCTGGAAGTCGGTGGACCAGATCCCGCATGGCATACTTGCCTTTTTGGAAAGAAAATGAAGGGAGAATGTTGAGGAAATTTAAAGGAAGAATGATGGGGGAGATCCAGGGAAAACACACAAGGCAGTGTCAGTGCCATTTTCAGAATTTCAGGTCTATAATTTGCTGTCAGTATTATCCTATCATTAGCCATATTTATACAAACATTTGTTTAAGCAGCATTTTGCCCATTAGGACCTCTACTAATAGTCCCTAGTAATATCAGTGAGAGCTTCAGGGTGTGAGTTATATCCTTTCTTTGTGAAAAGGAGACAGGTGCAGTAAAGCTAAGTACGTGTGAAAGTGTGAATCAAAGATTTGAGAACCCAGCAGAAATTGGCCATTCCATATCTTCCTTACCCCATGATAGCAACACCATTTACGTAAGCCCAAGGCAAGCTGGCTGGGATGATGCATCTCTACTAATAAAATCATCAATGTGTAGCAGTTACTAGGGATAGTACAAAGGTAGTGAAGCCATCCAAATTGGAGTTCTTTGTGAATGAGTAGTTGATCTTCTCTGGAGCGCAGGCTTCACTATACATTAACTAGGTGTAATTATGTTATTGTACCTTATAATATGCTTTTAAAAGCTATTGTTATTCCTGTCGTTTGAGTTGTGTGACTATTAGTGATTTGGAGGAGAGGTTTCTCTGCATTGTGTTGCAGTCTGATATCTAGCAAAGGTATATCTCCATATATTTTATCAGGGGCATTGATACCTCATGGTTTGAGCATTGGTCTGCTAAACTCAGGGTTGTGAGTTCAATCATTGCAGGGGCCATTTAGGGATCTGGGGCAAAAAGCTGTCTGGGGATTGCTCCTACTCTGAGCAGGGGATTAGACTAGATAACCTCCTGAGGTCCCTTCCAGCCCTGATATTCTATGATTATCTTACTTAACATTTATAACTTAAATTTTCTATCAAACTGAGCAGGAGGACATAGTCATTGTGATTTTCCATTATAATTTTTTTCATATTTAAATACAGACAGAAATCTTTAAAAAGTTGCTTGCACAAATGTAGTGCATGGGAAAGATACCACGCCAGAAGTCCTGGAGAAGGAAATTTTCCATGTAACTACTGGACAAGTACAGCACAGGCAGCAGAACTTCCCCACACTGCCACATCAAAGCGTTTTAGCCCTGTTTTGGAGGGATTACCAGTATGGGTGAAAGTTTATTATATCCGCTCTTCTAAGATGAAGACAAGCTGAACAGTGAAGAGACTAGGGCCCACATCCAACTCTCAGTGAAGTCAGTGAACACATTCCTATCAACTTCAGTAGCACTGGATCAGGATCTTGGGTGAAATAATCAGCTCAACATCACTCACTCTCAAAATGGGAATGACACGATTGTCAGGACAAGTAACTGGAAGTAATCCATATTACTTTCTGGCCTGAAATGTAATCAGCAATCTTCTCAATCAGACATTACAAGCCCTGATAAGATGGCATATAGTAAGTGCTTATTAAAAAGCTTACTCCTGAAGTTACAAACAGAACTCTTGGTGTCTGAATCTGAAAATCAAAAGAAGCAGAAGACTGGCCCTTTGAGTGTCCTTATGTCAGATTTTCCATCATAAATTGTTATTTTTTTACAGTACTATCTGCAATGGCAAAAATCTATCCAATCATTTGGAACAATGCATTACTAATACAGTACACACCAAAATCCATGTACTGTCACAGTAAAATCAAAGTATACCAAATTAATTTTGTGACAATGTCAGATCCAGAAACTCCTTTACTTTTGATCAAGCAACAAAATTCCTTGTAATGGAAGCATAACACACTAAAATGTGTGCAATTGTTTTATTATCAGTGTGTTGCAATTTGGAATTTAACATTTGACTTCAAATGTTTTTGTTTCTGTGCAGCTAATATTTAATCATTGTAATCCGCATTATTCGATTTTTCAGCAATTTCATTTAAATGTCAGATGCAGTACATAAATGGGTCATATGAATGCTGTGCAATTCTTTTTCCCATACATACCTATAATAGTATCTGCCAAAGAATAGCCATATAGAATGTCGTGTGCAAATATTAATATGTAGTTCTAGCCAGTAATAAGTGTTTCATTAACAAAAAACATTGATTACATTCATTTATGCCTTTTAACACAAGCCAATTAATGGTTGCACATCTGTTATAGTCACTTGAATACTACAGTCATAGAATATGGTAGATCATGCTTGCCTGTCAAAGTAGATTTGCAAAAGGCTGTTTATTTATGCCATTTGTTTCAGTTTTCACTCCTCTAATACTACCATTGATCAGGATCATAGAATCACATAAATAGATGAATTAGATTAGTTAGAGGTTCTCTCTTCCTTTCCCTGTACCAACCATCCAGGACATGCCAAAGCTCCTTTTTTACCTATAGCAACTGCTCAACCTAAACTAGAGGGGGGGTATTTATGCACCCCTTTCTTTCAGATCATGGATTTCAGCTCTTGTGTGGCACTGTATGTTAAAGCTGCCCTCTCTTTGGCAGCTAGTGACCGCAGTCCTTAATTCTGAGTATGAAAATATCCAGTGACTGCCCTTGAGCAAGTTTTTCTATGGAATTGGCCAGGAATACAAGGATCACTGCACCACAAGAAAGCATAAATGTATGTATATATATGTTTTGCTGGATGCCTGCATATCAGAATGGTACCATGGTTACGAATGTAGCAGAAAAAGAATATAAATATAATAAAGGCGATACTACGACTAATAATTAATCATGAACATTCCAGATTTGAGACTGGATTCAGAACAATGTCCAGTTCACTAGTTCGTGGTTCTGGTACTTCTATTCTGCACATACTGAATCGATCAGTAAGCGGAAAATTACAGAACTGGGATGTGGGAGTGGGGAACAATATAGAGTTATACATCAGATGTGGTGCAGCCTCCCTGTCTTCTGACTGGCTGAGAGAGTTCATTTCAGTATAATTGTGCATAATTCGGGAAATATTTAATTCAGGTTCAACTCTTGAGTTTGTGTGGATTCATATCAAAACGATATCACGGATCAAATTCAGCCCTTGAATATGTGTATGCAGTTTCCATCAGCTTCAATGGGAATTGCATGCATCTTAATGTAGAATTTGCCTCTGCTTCATTTCACTTTTTAAATAAGGCTATTTCAGTCAGCTGTATGAATAAAATAATGTTTACCTGCTAGTTGGACAGGCCAAACCTGGTTTAAAATATTAAAGAATTGATTCATTTTGTAAAGTAACATTATTTTGAACCAGCAACGCACGTCGGAAGAACAGCAGTCCAGATTTCATAAAACAGAAAATTATCGAAGTCCTCATTTGAGAGGTCCTGATGTTAACAAGCATGGCTGTTACAAGTCATACTGTAACACGTTTCCTACATTTTTATTGTTCCGAAAATTTATTAGCTATTTTAAATGAATATACGGGAGAAGAACAAATATACCTATGTATAAAAATTACTAGTGTGAATTAATCCAAATTAATTAATTTAGATCACATGAGCTGGTTGTGGAAAAACTGTAATGAAGAGGCAATAATCCATTACATGTCTCAGATACAAAATGGGTCAGGGAACAGCTCTCATCAACAATAACGAGCTTACATTTATATTGCATTTGCATCTCCATGGCTTCTAAAGTGCTTTACAAACAAAATGGTAACATTACTACAATATTAACACTTCACAGTGTGACAAGATGGTCGGTCCTGCGCTTTTCTTGGTGGGGGGCTAAAATACCACCCCTTATCCCTGCTCTTGGGGCACCAAGGACCCCACTAGTGGCTCAGGAAGGTGGTAAAGAAGGGAAGCGGGGGAGGGGTCTGGGTTTGCTCCTCACTCTGAAGCCTGGTCCCCACTTAGTCCGGACTTCGGACTAAGGTACGCAAATTCAGCTACGTTAATAACGTAGCTGAATTCGAAGTACCTTAGTCCGGACTTACCGCGGTCCAGACGCGGCCGGAAGTCTCCCCCCGTCGACGCCGCGTACTCCTCTCGGCGAGCTGGAGTACCGGCGCCGACTGTGAGCACTTCCGGGATCGATCCGGGATCGATTTATCGCGTCTTAACCCTTACTCCGGTTTTCTGTTCCTCCAAGTCTCACAGCAACCTCCAAGCTCCAGTCCTCTCTCCTTCCTCCTGACTGCCTGAAGCAGGGGGGTTTAGTAGGTTTCTAACAGGGCCTTAATTGACTACAGGTGCTCCAATTAACCTGTAGCAACCCTCCCTAGTCTACAGGGAACCACGCCTTAATTAACCTAGGGTTTATATACTTCCCTTCTACCACAACCCACTGCTTCCTGGCCCTCCTGTATCACATATCCCCTGCCCCTGCTCAACGCCATGGGGTTGGGCTACTTGGGACGAAAGACAGTGTTGTCGTGATAGGCCATCCATGTTGCTGTGTTGGCTGCCGGCTCTATGCTGGATCCGGAAGTGAAAAGGTTGTAGAGACAGGAACCATCTAGTCCAGTGGTTCCTAAACTTTAACAGCCCGCGAACCCCTTTTTCTAAATTGTGAAATCTCGTGAACCTCCTTCTAAAAATGAATATTTTCAGGGTTTTAAATTTAAATTTCCTCAGTGTGATGGATGCGCTTGCTTTGCTCTGCATAGCTCTTTCAAGTCCGGAACCTTTGGAGAAAGATAAAGTCTCAGGTCTGGTTCGGCATCAAGTCTGTTTCTGTATTTCGTTTTCAGATGTGCATACGAGGAAAACGCTTTCTTGCATAAGTATGTTGTTGAAAATGGTAACAAAACTGCAGCAGCTTTTTCTTCCAGAAGGGGGTACTCGTTTCTTAAACTAAGCCAAAAGTTGATCAATGACAGATTTCTGAAACTCCTTCTCAGTTCGTAATCACAGGAGATCTCAATCAATTTCTCTTTTTCCTCAGTGTTCAATATCTGTGTTGAGAAAGTGGTATCATCAAAAGGGTTGCAAATCCAGTCATTATCACCTGATATAGCTGGAAAGTAATCCCTGAATGTTGTGCAAAGTCCTTTTAGGTGTGCAGTTATATTGGTTTTAGTGCACTGATCCAACTGAAGTTTATGTTCTGCCAGGAAGTCATGAAGATTACTGAAACACTCAGTTTGATTGTTTTCCAAACAACTTTCCCAGAACTGCAATTTCTTTATCATGGATTCAGCTCGGTCTTGCACATTGAAAACTGTTATATTGAGACCTTGAAGAGATAAATTTAGGTCATTAATTCTTGAGAAAATATCTGCTAAATAAGCTAGGCTCTGGAGCCAGACATTATTTTCCATACAGCTGGCAAGGTGGAAAGGGTGGCTGTTGAAAAAAAACTAGGATTTCCATTCTAAGCTCAAACCAGGATTTTGCCCCGTGAGAGCCATCTAACTTCAGTATGGGTCAACAGACAATTGTGTATACTATCCATTTCTTCACAAAGTACGTGAAATATTCTGGAATTTGTTGGCCGTGATTTTATGAAATTCACCATTTTCACTGCATTGTCCAGCACTTCCTTCAGTCCCTCAGGCATGTGTTTTGTTGCGAGGGCTTGTCTATGGATGCTGCAATGAGTCCAAGAGACTTTTGATGCAACCTTTTTTGTTCAAGCTACAAAACCAGTATACTTCCCCGTCATTGATGTGGCCCCATCAGTGCAAATGCCTAGGCAACGAGACCAATCTATTTCCTTTTCTTGAAAATATACATTAGTCAGATTGAAGATATCTTCTCCAGTTGTACGTTCTTCCAGTGGTCAGCAAAACAACAAGTCTTCTTCAACCAGACCTTCATTCACATAACGTACAAACAGTAGCAAAATAGCTAGATTAGCTACATCAGTTGATTCATCCAACTGTATAGCATAATATGGACTATTTTTCACTCTCTGTACAATTGTGGTCTCTACGTTATTTGACATGTCATTAATTCTTCGTGACAATGTATTATTGGACAAAGGTACCATGTCAATCCTTTTTGCAGCCTTTGCTCTGAGCATGCAATGAACTAACGTCTTTTATACATGGACCAATCAAGCTCTCTGCTATGGTATGGGCTTCTGATGCTTTTGCTACTCGGTAGCTCACGTGGTATGATGCTTCAAGTGCATTTTCATTATCAGTACTTGCTTTGGATATAAAACTGGTAATGTCACTTTTCCTCTCAGCTAATTTTCGCTTGAAAAAAATCAACAGGCTTGTCGAGTTGTGCAGGATGCCTAGTTTCTAAATGGCACCGAAGTAGAGAAGGTTTGAGGCTGCTGTTTGCTAGAACATCACCACAAATCACACAGTGGTTTTGGACATTCTTGACCACCAATGCATGTAAAGCCATATTTTATATAATCATCATCATATTTTCTTTTCTTTGTAAGTGACTTTCCAGGACCATCATGATCATTAGACGTAGATTTTCCACAGTGTGGACTTGAGGAAACACTAGCTGATTCTTGCGTCTTTACACTTCCCTTTTTCAGCCACTTATCCATTGAACCTGTGTACAAAAGTTCTAATAAAAACAACACAGAGAGACTGCTAACAACCAACAAACTAGAAAATGAGAAGATTCACTCAAGTCTCACTGAAGCAAAACAGCACTCCAGAGAGAATGACAATTACAGAGGCACCTTAACACTGCTACACTGGCTACAACGTGCTTCCGGCTGGTTTGGCTCCCAAACAGCTTTTCTTCCGCCACGAGGTTTCTCCCTAGGAGGGTGTCCTGCAAGGGACAAATTAGCTTGGACCATCCCCCACGTACAGAATTGCTCCTGCTAACTCTGCCCTCCATGCCAACTTCCCCTGTCTGACAAAGACAGGACTCCGAGCTGCCACCTGCAGGAATGGGGATCTCAGCTACCACCCTGCCCACCACAGGGCTCAGGCTACTTGGCCCCGTGCCAGGGCCTGGGCTGCTGGATCCACAGTCCCTGGGGCTCCTGGTGCTGGACCCCATTGACCACCCCGGTCAACTGAGCTCCACTGAGCTTGTGCTGCAGGTCCCGCTGACCGCTGGGGCTCGGGCTGCTGGCCCCAGCTGCCTGGCCCCGGTCTCCCTGAGGCTTGGGGCTGCCAGCTCCCCTGCTGACGGGGGGCAGGGCTCAGGCTGCCGGCCCCAACTGCCCGGCCCCACTTTCCCTGAGTCTCGGGCTGCCAGCTCCCCTGCTGACAGGGGCACGGCTCGGTCTGCCGGCCCCATCTCAAGGGGCTCAAGGCTGCCAGCCCTGCCGGAGCGCTGGAGTTTGGGCTGTCGGCTGCCCCGCTGACGGGGGTCGGGGCTCGAGCTGCCGGCCCCAACTGCCCGGCCCCGCTTTCCCTGGGGCTCGGGTTGCCGGCTCCCCTGCTGACGGGGGTCAGAGCTCGAGCTGCCGGCCCCAACTGCCCAGCCCCGCTCTCCTTAGGGCTTGGGCTGCCGGCTCCCCTGCTGATGGGGGGCAGGGCTCGGGCTGCCAGCCCCAACTTCCCGGCCCAGCTCCCCTAGGGTTCGGGGCTGCCAGCCCTGCCGGAGAGCTGGTGTTCGCGCTGCCAGCTCCCCCGCTGACGGGGGCAGGGCTTGGGCTGCCAGCCCCAACTGCATGGCCCTGCTCTCGCTGGGGCTCTGGTTGTCTGCCCTGCAACCAGGTCCCACCTGCTGCCTCCAATGCCGGGGTCCTCTGGCCACCATTAATGAATTTTTTCTTGCGAACCCCCTGTAACGTTCTGCAAACCCCCAGGGGTTCGCAAACCCCAGTTTGGGAACCACTGATCTAGTCACTCGTGCATTCCTCTCCTTATTTGTGTGCATCCATTGGAGTGGGGCGTGGTCCGTCACAAGGGTGAACTGCCGCCCAAGTAGATAATACCATAGAATCTCCATGGCCCATTTAATTGCTAGGCATTTCTTTTCTACTATGGCGTACCGTTGCTCCCTGGGAAGGAGCTTTCGGCTGAGGTAAAGGATTGGGTGCTCCTCATCTCCCACCATCTGTGAAAGGACGCCCCCAAGTCCTACCTCCGAGGCGTCTGTTTGTAGGATGAATTCCTTTGTGAAATTTGGGGCTATGAGCACTGGATGGCTGCAAAGGGCTGTCCTTAGGTCTGTGAAAGCTTCCTCTGCTTCCTCGGTCCACTTAACTATCTCTGGGCCTCCAGCTCTTATCAGGTTAGTCAGAGGTGCTGCCCTTGTGGCGAAGTGAGGGATGAACCGGCGATAGTACCCTACTATCCCTAAGAATGCTCTGACTTGTGGATTGGGCGGGGCCATTTCTGTATTGCCTCCACTTTGTTCCACTGGGGCTTCACCAGGCCCCTTCCGACTACATACCCGAGATATCTTGCCTCCGCTAGCCCATTGCACATTTGGATGGGTTAGCAGTGAGGCCAGCCTGTCTAAGAGTATCTAGTACCGCTTCCACTTTCCCCAGGTGTGTCTCCCAGTCAGGACTATGGATTACCACGTCATCTAAATAGGCAGAAGCATACTTGGCATGGGGTCGAAGTAATCTGTCCATCAATCGTTGGAAAGTTGCGGGGGCCCCATGGAGCCCAAAATGGAGGACAGTATATTGGAAGAGGCTGTTAGGTGTAGAGAAAGCGGTTTTTTCCTTGGCGTCCTCAGCCAGGGGGATCTGCCAGTAACCTTCTGTCAAGTCCAAGGTGGTCAAGTATCGGGCCTTGCCTAACTGATCCACCAGCTCATCAATACGTGGTATCGGGTAGGCATCAAATTGGGATACCTCATTTAACTTCCGAAAGTCATTACAAAACCTCAGGGTGCCATCAGGCTTGGGGACCAAGACAATAGGGCTGGACCACTGGCTATGGGATTCCTCAATCATCCCAAGTTCCAGCATCTTCCTTACTTCTGCCCTAATTTCTTCTCTTTTTGCCTCCAGTATGCAATATGGTTTTATGGTCACCCTTGCTCTCGGACAGGTGACAATGTGGTGTTGGATCAGCGTCGTACGGCCTGGTTGTGTGGAGAACACATCTTGGTTCCGCTGGATCATTTTGATGACCTCTGTTCGTTGTTCTGGGGCTAATTCGGGAGATATCCTTACCTGCCCTTGTGGGCCATCTGCCTGGGGTGTGGCCGACAGGATGGCCAGGCACGTCTCCCGATCGTGCCAGGGTTTCAGTAAGTTGACATGATAGATCTGCTCTGGCCTTCGGTGGTCTGGCTGCTTTACCTTATAATTCACCTCCCCAACAGCTTCCACGATCTCATAGGGTCCATGCCAACTGGCCAGGAGCTTACTTTCTGCTGTTGGTACCAGCACCAGCATCCGTTCTCCTGGTTGAAATTTCCGTGTTTTTGCCTGACGATTGTAGTAGGTTCGCTGGGCCTCTTGTGCTTTCTCCAAATGCTCTCATACTGTGGGGGTCACTTGGGCTATTCGTTCTCTCATCTGGGCTATGTGTGCAATGACATTCTTCCCTGGGTTGGGTTGTTCCTCCCATTCCTCCTTCCCGATGTCTAATATGCCACGTGGGTGGCGTCCATACAGTAGCTCGAAGGGGGAGAAACCAGTACAGGCTTGGGGAACTTCTCGTATTGCAAACATCAGATATGGTAGGAGGGTATCCCAATCTTTTCCATCTTGGGCCACCACCTTTTGGATCATACTCTTGAGAGTGTGGTTAAATCGCTCAACCAGACCATCTGTTTGGGGATGATAGACCGAGGTCCGCAAGGCTTGGATGTGGAGCAGGGCACATAAGTCTTTCATTACTCTCGACATGAAGGGAGTCCCTTGATCTGTCAGGATCTCCTTAGGGATGCCTACCCTAGCAAAAACCTGCACCAGTTCTTTTGCGATTGTCTTGGACATGGGGTTCCTTAGAGGAATGGCTTCGGGGTACCGTGTAGCGTAGTCCAGGATGACAAGTATGCTTTGGTGGCCCCGGGCTGTTCTTTTAGTGCCCACTAGATCCACTGCTATTCTTTCAAAAGGAACTTCAATTATGGGCAAGGGTAACAACGGGGCCCTTAACTGAGGTCGGAGACGATGCAGCTGGCACTCTGGGCAGGAGGTGCAATAGTGTTGGACTTCTGCCCGTACCCCCGGCCAGTAGAACCTTCTTAGGACTCTATCCAGGATCTTGTCTGCTCCTAAATGTCCCCCAAACAGATGACTGTGAGCTAATTCTAATACAGCCCTTGTGTGCTTCCGTGGCACCAAGAGCTGTTCTACTACTTCCCCCCTGTATTGGCACTACCCGGTACAACAGATCCTGCTTGATTATATATAGTATGGCCCTGTGCCTTTGGTTTTCCCTTCTACTGGCACGCCATTTACCTCTACTACCTCCTCCCTCATGTTTGCATATAGTGGGTCATCGGCTTGGTCCTGCCCAAAACATTCGCATGCGGGACCAATCTGGCCTGATTCTATTGACTTGGGTTGCCCTCCTTCTTTTGGGGTGCTTCTGCTCGTGCTGGGGGCCGTCTCTAGGTCTCCATGAGCCTTCCTCCCAACCAGGGCAGCTTTCTGGTTTGCTGCCAAGATCCTGGTTCCTAATCTTTTGTCTGCTCTCCTTTCCCATCTGGATTTCCGGGACTTCCCAGGGGGTGAAAATAACTCTGGGGAAAACCCAGCAAAAATTGTGGTAGGATCATCCATGGGCACCTCACATTCTGCTTGGGGTTTACTTCCCTTCCCTAACTCAATGCGGGGAGTAGGCTCTCAAATCCAGGAAAGTCCCTGCCAATTTTTAAGACTGGGTAGGGGAGCTTGGGGACCACCCCTGCAGTCATCTTGGTAGTACTTCCCTGGATCTCAATCCGTATTGGAATTGTGGGGTAGAAATTTACTGTGCCATGGACACATGTCACTCCAGTGCTCTTGGCCAGCTCAGTTGGTCTTGCCCCACTAATTTCCCTGAGACCAATGTGACAGCACTCCCAGAGTCTACCAAAGCTATGGTCTGGATGCCATTCATCTTTACTGGCCTGGTGTACTCATGTTGGGCCATCGCAACCCCCACCAGGCTGATTAGGCCACATTGTTCCCTGGGATCCCCCAGATGACATTGCATGGGCTCCTCCCTGTTGGGGCACTGGGCTGCTATATGCCCCAACTCCCCACACTCATAACAGTGATATCTCATTCCGGAGGTTGCCCTCTGTCTTGGGCCTCTGACTCGCTTCCCCAACCCTCTCCCCCTGGACCCCCAGGTCCCTTTGGGGCCTCAGGCTGCTCCTTGGTGCCTGTTCTTCCAGCTATGGCTTTCCTGGAGTTCTCGATGATCCGGGGCCTCGGGGTTGGGACTGGTTTCCTAAAACACCGTGTTTCACCTCCCGGAGTTTCGAACAGTTCACGGGCTGCCAGTTGTCTCTCTACAAGGGTGACTAGTTCATCATAGGTGGAGGGGTCATTCTGGCCTACCCAGGCTCGGAGGCCCGAGGGCAGTCCCCTCGTATAGTGGTCCAGTACCAGGAGCTCCATCATTTTCTCTGAGCTGAGAGCCTCCGGACGTAACCACTTCCGGGCTAGATGGATTAGGTCAAATAGTTGTGACCGCGGTGTCTTGTCTTCACAGTACTGCCATTCATGGAACCTCCGAGCTCTCAAGGCCGTTGTTACCCCTGCCCTGGCTAGGATCTCCGCCTTCAGTCTGGGGTAATCTGCTGCCTCCTCTGTGGTCATATCATAATAGGCCTTCTGGGCCTCCCCGCACAAAAATGGGACAAGGATCCCTGACCACTGGTCTCGGGGCCAGGCCTCCCTCAGAGCTGTCCTCTCAAAAGCCAGGAGGTACGCCTCCACATGATCCTCCCAGGTCATTTTCTGCAGACAGTAGCTGGCCCGTATGGTCCGTGTCCCATCATATCCGTGGCTCAGCTCCGTAAGGACCTTCACTTGGTTCACTAGTTCCTGCAGCATGGCCCGATCGTGGGTGGCCTGGGTCATCAGCAGGTGATTGGTCTCTTGCTGCAGCCGCATGGCCTCCTGTTGGGCAGCTGCCTGGACCCGGGTAGCCTCCTGCTGGGCGGCAGTGGCTTGCACCAGTGCTTTGACCAGATCCTCCATCTTGAGGCAGGGTGGTTGAGACCCACTCTGGATTATGTTCACAGCGCAGAGATCCCACCCCTGACACCATATGCGACAAGATGGTCAATATAGTATGGTGGGTCCTGCACTTTTCTTGGTGGGGGGGCTAAAATACCACCCCTTATCCCTGCTCTTGGGGCACCGAGGGCCCCACTAGTGGCCCAGGAAGGTGGTAAAGGAGGGAAGCAGGGGAGGGATCTGGGTTTGCTCCTCACTCTGAGTCCCAGCCCCTCTCAACCCTTGCAGGTTCTTATCCTCTTCCCCCTTGGGTGGGGTACCTTCAGTCCTTAAACGCTGGGGGAGGGAATGTCCCTCCCCTGCTGGGGCAGGGTCTCCTTTACTCCAGTTTTCTGTTCCTCCAAGTCTCACAGCACACCTCCAAGCTCCAGTCCTCTCTTCTTCCTTCTTCCCCCTGACTGCCTGAAGCAGGGGGCTTTATTAGGTTTCTAACAGGGCCTTAATTGATTACAGGTGCTCCAATTAACCTGTAGCAACCCTCCCTAGTCTACAGGGAACCCCGCCTTAATTAACCTAGGGTTTATATACTTCCCTTCTACCATTTCCCACTGCTCCCTGGCCCTCCTGTATCACAACAGTAAAAAAGGAAGTAAATTATATTATGCAAAAATGAAGCTCCTTATTGCCACAGTAACTGGATTTCATTGCACACATATAGCATTTTCTATTTCTGTTATTCTTGTTAATGAATATGTTAATATGGTTTATAGACTGAATTCTCCTTCAGTTACACCAGTTTTACACCAGTGTACCTCCAATGACTTCAATTATGCTGCTGCTGATTTACAGTGATGTAAGTGAGAGGAGAATCAGACTCTTTATCATTGGATATATACTTAATTCTGCTTTTATTTACACTGGCACAAATCACAGATAATGCCACTGATGCTTATGATGTTACTCCAGGTTTACATTGTCATAAATGACAGCAAATTTTGATCCTTAACTTTTGCAGGTCTTGACTTTTTAATTTTAATTGTGGAACATTTGCACTGACTTTTTTTTTTTTTTCAATATCGTGAGTCTCTCCTGAAAGCAGATAGAAATGTGTCATGAAACACAACTTCAGGTGTCAGCAATGTTTTATCTAGCACTATCAGCAGGAAAACTGGGGAATTTGGCTTGTGGCAGATACAATATCTAACTCTGGGGAAGTCTCACTAAGCTTAAGCAAGGAGAGGAGAACAGGGCACTGAGGATATGATAATTTGTGAGAGAAAGATACTAAAAATAAATAGCATTGTTAATTCCAGCAGGGTTTGTACAGAACCACTTTGATCTACAAATAAATTGATTTTTTTCTAACATTAAACATTGTAAGACCCACAACTGATTTGATACATTTTAAGAGGATTTACATAATTTGATTAAATATAACAGTCAGCATGACAACAACAAAAATCTCCTTTATTTGCCAAGGTTTATCCATAAAGGAAGAGGGAGAAATTAAATAGATGTAACTTTGGGGTAGAATCACAGAAAGCAACTTCTTCTAGGACACTACAAATTATGAAGTTACTCTTCAAAGGTAAGATTTCCCATCACCAAAGTGATTTCATTTTATGACTAAGGTAGGTTCAGTCTAGCATTTGTACAATGCAGTTCTGTCTCTGCAATAATAAAACTTGCTGTATTTTCTAGTAAAAGTTACAAAAACCCGCAACATTCCAGATTAGGATTTACAGTACTTTCCAAGATGGGGTCTCTCTAATGCTTTAGCCTTCTTCTGCCTTCTCTAAATTAGGATTTTTCCCCCCTGAAGGTGACACTAATTTATAGTTATCCTGAGACAGAACTTGCCTTCAGAGTAAAATAATACAGCATAGAAAATCTATTCCTTCAGTAGATTTAATAAGAAGAAAATGATCACAAATTAGTTTCCACCTCTCGAAATATTGCCCTACAGCTTCCTAGAGACAATTTCTCTGCTGTTATAACTCCACTGACCTTAATTTGGTCCAGAGCTACTTGTTTGTGAGGCATGGAAGACCCATCTCTGAAAAATGACCCTGCCACAGAGGTATTGGTATCAAATGTCAGTGGTGGGATTCCTGCTTTGGGGCAACAAGGAGGGCAAAATTAACTCACTGAAAACACCAGAGTCCTCAAATAGATATTGATTCTACTCTTGATATAAGGCTAAGTCGTTAGAAAACTAAGAATCCTGTCCAGGAGGTAGATCTTGCCCTGATGGAAGCAATATCTTAGCATGATGTCTCTCAAAGCTATATGGGGATCCTTGTCCTGCAGGGAGATAATAATATTGGTGGCAAAGCTGCTTCGGTATATTATTGTGATGCTAAAAGAAAATCCTACCCTGGAGCCAGTATATATTCTGGTATTAGAAATATGTGAATTTTGCCCTCTAGGCTGCTTTTATCTCTTGGTCCTACATTGGGGATATAAGTATGTATTTCTCATTATCCTGCCGGTAAGATCATTCCACAGCAATATTTCACAGCCTGCCTGGGAAGAATACTGTTGGGAGAGCTTTTATTATTATTTTTAATAATAATTTAGGAAATATGCTAAAACAATCTATTTAATTCAAAGAAGTGACTTTTGATCTCAAATGTCAGTGTAATAAATGGATAGTCTAGTAAACTGTAATTTTTACCCTCACAGTTTTTCCATTATAATATAGTTGTCACAGAATTACAACAGAAAATATTTTGTAAGTAGTTCATTATATTTAATTTCCGTTTCTGGATATTATTTTTTATTTATTATTTGTATCATTATAGTGGTGCCAGTCAGGCCCTCGTTGTGCTAGGTATTGTAGACACATGTAAAAACAGACCCTATCCCAAAGAGATAACAATCTCAGCATATGATGAGAGAAAACAGTTGGATGCAACAAACAGATCAAGGAGGAAAAGGAAACAGGGAAATAATTATGTTTAGAGTAGCAAACAGCAGTCTCAGTCCACAAAATGCTTAGTTAATATTTTGGAGGCATCACAGCAGAGGTGAGTCTCGTGTGATTTAAGGGAGGATAATGTAGTGGCTTTGCAAATTTTTTTAAGGACATCTTCACATGCAAAGAGGGCACTATGGAAGAAAGCAGCAAAAGTTTCTAAAGGTAAACTGAATTTATAGGTTAGACAGTTTGGCAGAGCAGACCTTAAAGGAAGAATGCAAAATGTAGTATGCCATATAGATTAATGAATGGACTTATGGGGGCAAGACTGTATTTCTCAAAGGAAGACTGGAAAAGGCTTCAGTAATCAAGAGGGGGACATATTCACAAGTAAATTTTAATAGTTAATGGTTAATGGCTTTTAATAGTCAATAACTATATTATATTATAAGGTTAAATTATTAACATGCCCTTTCAAACTTAAATCCATTGTTAAATTGGCATTATCTCTGAGTTATAATAAAGGGTAGTGTAGATGGTTTGTGTCTAGGCAGCATCCTGACTGATTTTCATTTTGTTAATTGCAACCTGCACCGAGCCCATTAAAGAGATTATAAGAAAGTGTAAAAGCATTACCAATATGTCTCTAGCCTCTCATTAAAAGCAATGTAGCTGACTATAAAACTATTTCTAATTCACATAATATATTGTCTTGGCATATGCTATAAGTATCTTGTGCATAAATATTTGTTTGATCTCTAGCATATTAGAGCACATGCAAATTAAAGTCACTTCTCTATACAACATTAGCAAAATACAGCATTACAGTTGTCCCTGTCAAAGAAATGAGCATAGTTTAATAATTTCCCAGAGAGATTGTTTAAGTGAATCCATTCAAACTGAGTGATGGGCGAACTTCAGAAAGATCAGTCACTCAGTTTGGTTTGAGTGAGTTCCCCAAAGTTTGTGGGTCAGAATCAATCATGTGCCCTGGCTGCTTCATTCCAGCTGAACCTGCCAATTAAAATGGCTTTGCAGTTGCTTTGAGCCAAGAGTACTGCAGAATATAGCCCTGTTGTATGTTTATCTGAAGCTTATTTGAAACTTTTTGAACTAGGGAGGTTAATGGGAAGACAGAAAGACAGACACAAGCTTTTTGCACTTAAAAAACAGAAGCACCATCTTTAATGTGTCAGACATTTATGAGAATCAATAAAGGGCCAGGGAGAGGTCTGGGTTTCTCTTCTTCCCTCAGAAGTTAGATGAGCAGGATCACTTGCCTTTAAAGATGCTTTTCCAGCACTTCTGATGGCAATCAGAAAGGGTTTCAAGATACGAGAATGGTATTCAGCATGGTCCATAGGAGAGAAGGAACAATGCTTTCACTGATACCATTGTACATTATGTACCATTCATTGATTTGTACCTTTTGATCAATAATAAATGCAGTCGTATGTAGTACAGTTGGTAGAGCCACATAGGGAGTACAAACAGACATCTTTGCTAGTTTCAGGAAAATGTGTCTCAAGCTTTCAGAGTGATTAAAGTGGGTGAAAAGTTCATATCTGTGCCAGGAATATCAATTGGGATTTGTTTGTCAGGGAATTGAGGGTATAACAGAGTAGCTAACCTACAGGCTTTTAATTTTTCTAAAAAAAGATTAAAGACACTAGTTATACAGGTATATTGTACTGGACGGAGATGTAGCGTGGGGGCAGCATTAAGAACTACAAAGGGAACAACCCTAATAAAGAGGGCAGGGCTTAATAGCAGGTGATATGATGGGACCATGTAGAAGGGGTCAAAGACAGACGAGCAAAAAGTATTTTAATGGTTGCACTCCAACTTGCCATGTAAGGGGCACATTTTGGTATCTATGTAAACAAAGACTCTGAGCAAATTGTTTCCTTATAGGGTCCATAATCCTCTACATTTTTTGCTTACTCTGTTGCATATCTCCCCCACCACCTGCTTTCTACAGATCTGCTCCCAACCAAAGTCCTCCTATTCAAATTTCCTGCCTGCCTCCAGCCAATCATTCACCCTTCTCTCCACCCACCCTGTGATGTTACTCCCTTGGCCATCTCCATTAACTGACTGATGTCTGTCCTCCAATTCTCTCTCGCTCCCTTGCTTCTCAGCTAATGAGTTTTCATGTTCCCTTGCACTCTCCTGTTTACCTGAGGTCTGCATGGACTTCCCTATAACCTGTCTCCTACTCTCTCCTCACACTTACTTGATCTATGTTCAGCCTATCTCTCAGTTGACCTGAAATCCCCTTCTTACCTCATTCATGTCTGTCCAGTCCCTCCACATCCACCTGTCCGTTAGCATGTGTACTGCGATAGTCCATAGTCCAGTACTGAAGTCAAGGAGAGTTTTGCCTAAGTAAGGACTACAGACCTACATTTGAAATTTCTTAAACATTTGTTTTCCTAAAATGTATCACTCTTTACTGCAGTGTTCTCTCGCTTTGTATATCTGACATCCATTCTAGGAGTCTACATCATCCATTTTTAATCCCAACAGGCATTTGTCCCTCTCTTTATACTGTGGGTTCATACTGTCTTTTCCTCTCCCATAACAGGATTGCAACATTTAGGAATGGAGATGGTCTTTCCACCCCACAGTGGTTGGGGGAATGGTAAATATGCTAACTCCTACAGGAGCAGGATAACCTAGCTGCTATGGTCTGATTAATGTTGGTCCATGAGGAGTTCCAGTCTTTCTCAGAGCAAGAGCGGGAAGCATAACCAGTGCTGGTAGCTTGTGGCAACAGAGCTGGTCTCAGTAGGCATGTGAACTTTGTCCATTCAACAAGAAGTGCTATCACTAGAAGGAAATGGGGAGCTGAAAGGCAAACTCAAAGGTGTTCTCCTTCACAGCTATCAGGACCTCTTAACCATTGAAATATATTGATTTCATAGGAGTATTCAATATAGTTGAAGCCTTTTCTGCCATTTTGAACAAAATCATGTCATAATTTGAACGTATCCCTGATGATGCTGGCTTTCATCATCCTTTCATATAAACTAACAGCAGTATACGCTACAAAAGGGGGTGCTTTCCTGGGCCAGTGGTTGGTAGAATTATAGAATCATAGAATATCAGGGTTGGAAGGGCCCTCAGAAGGTCATCTAGTCCAATCCCCTGCTCAAAGCAGTACCAATTCCCAATTAAATCAACCCAGCCAGGGCTTTGTCAAGCCTGACCTTAAAAACCTCTAAGGAAGGAGATTCCACCACCTCCCTAGGTAACCCATTCCAGTGCTCCACCACCTCCTAGTGAAAAAGTTTTTCCTAGCTGAAGACCTTTGCAATGATACCTCATAATGCATATGTACCATGAATTAATGACCTATGAATGCACACACTGCTGTGTCTCATTGCTCAAATGTGGAGTCATGTGTAAATATATTTTGCATATGATTAAGCCCAGGCAGTTTAATGCAGCAGCATGAAACAAATGATATGCAAATAATATCCATTTTATAGCTATCACCAAAAGAGAGAAAAAAACATAAACTGAAAATTAAGATTTGCTGTTTCATTACTCTGCAATGTTTGCATTTATAGCGTAGGCAATACAGTGAAATGACTATATCAAGGCAGTTCCAGGAAATGGGAGCCAAGGCACAGAGACAGACACCCAGCTGTAGATTTTACTTTTAGTATCTCAGAGTTGGTAGATGTCTGTGATGAGGTCCTGCCATTCCTTTGGTATGATGTTAGCTAGAGAACGACACTTGAAAAAGGAAGAACCAACACCAAGGGAGTCATCTGCTCTAGACTTTATTTAAACTAGACCTTATTGAGGTTTAATTGTGTGTGGTTTTACAGGGTTCCTTGAAAATAGTTCCCCTAATAATGAGGGAATGGGAACTCCTTTTTCCTTTACCCTGTCAGTTTAAATATATATTTTCCATTCTCCTTACAAACATGGATTGAAAAATTTAAGGGAAGGATTGATATTTTGGATTTGTGTTAAACTAACTGTTGCAACAGAAACCTTTTTATTTATGTAAATACAGTAGTGTGTATGTACATGCAATTACTTAGCTCTTTCCAGACTGGCCAACACATTTCTTCCTTTCTTTCAAGTTGCATCGTTATCTTCAAAGTAGACCATAATGAAGCCATAAAAATGTTATTTATTAGTGGGAGAATCTCCATAGGCTTAGACATATATTGATTCCAGTGGAGATTGGATAGGGCCCATAAAGACCTAGCTTTTCTGCTACACTTTGCTTTGGAACTGTAGTCCAATAAATGCAAGATTCTGGCAGGAGAGTGGGTGAAGCTGTGTTGCTTTCCAAACAGACATCAGTTTGCATCTGATGTATCAATGGTCTGTGAAGCTGTCAGTATTTTCTTATTTGTACTTTATATTTATCCTTTTCTTCTTCATTTGTGCTTGGACATTATATAGCACACTACTACTAGTTTATGAACTGAGTGTGTCAAATTCCGAATCTGGTATAAGCAGGTACAACACTGCTAAAGTCAATGAAGTTGCACTGGCTTTCACCAGGCTTGAATTTGGCCCCATATTGTGGTCTGAGAGACTGATTATTTTGAATGCACCTGCACCCATCCAGTGGAATGTCATGATAAGAGACAAAGCAATTCTTCTGCTGTTTAGAAATATACATAAAAATTTGTATCTGAAGATAAAAAAATATCAAAATGCAAGTCTCATGATCAAATTCCTTAATAAAAATTGATTTTAAAATCACTGTGAATTGATGAAAATGAGTTAGCTGATAAAAGCAAATCCCATTACAGTAATAGTGTGTTCTAAAACCAATCCTCCTAAGAATGATAAAACCCTTAACGGCCATGTTATAGCGATCATACATTTCTTAATTAGTCACAATAGAAATTCTGCATGGAGCAGTTAGCATGATTAATCAATCTATGGTGGCAAAATAACAGTGCACAGAGTACATATCCCAGTTTTATATTGCTTTACTGTGGTACATAAATTAAAATCATTTATACTTTAATAGGCAGAATCCCTGGGTTAGGATAGGAGGCCCAGTGAAAATCTGAAGTAACAACATTAAGTCAATGTTTGGGGGAAGGAAAGAATAGAGAAAACAGGGAAGAAAGAATAGAAGAAAAATACAAAAGAAAAAAATGTCAACTCATTTTAGTGCTTTCTTAACTTTAAGCATGATTTGACAACTGACAGATATTGGTAAAGCAAATGTTTTTTTTTTTCCCTTTTTCCTTCAACTTAGAAACCAAAAGTTAGCAAAGGTTCTTAAATACACATATCCCTCTGCTCAACTGCTTTCCACTACCATGCCTGAAATAAGGGCATGGGAAGGTCAGAGTGCCATTTTACATTTATTAGAAACGGGGCCTCTCACATTGACGGCTTGGGAGATTGAGAGGTACGTACATATCCTCTATTCTATCAGCTACTTTTTAAGATGCCTATCAATGTGGTAGCTAATGAGCCACTAAGTATGGGTATTAGTACCCCACCCTGCAGGGGTTGTTGTCTGGCTTAATTCATTAATGTTTGTAAAGGGTTTTGAGATCCTTGGATGGAAAGTGGTTGGAGAAGGACAAATTATCACTACAGCTGTCCCTGTCAGCGAATACGACCCCAACCTCAACATACTAACCCTACCCCTTATCCACTGCAGTTTGTGGGGGATGAGGGCTCATAATTTCCAGGTACCTATGTTATAAGGCAAATCAGTAGCTGTATCTTGAGAGGACATGGTATGGTGTTGAAATTGACACTGTGCTCCTACTGGTAGGGCAGAAAACTGTGGATTGAAGTTACGGATATTTAAAAGGTTTAAATACCTTTATGGGCTATGGCCTGAGAGGATCCTCACCCTGGTGTATGAAGGGCAGCTTCAGCTCTCCTAAGTGGTTTCTCAGTTCAGTGGTGTCTGATGATGAGGGAGAACCCCAGGACCTTATATTGGAACATGTTTATGGCGGTTCTACTGCAGTCTCCTCAGGGGACTGGAGTCCAAGAGATCAAAAAGTCCTACTTGTTTATAAGCTGTGACACAATCTGCTTTTTCAGAGTACCATCTCTGCACCTTCAGGCTGGCAAGTGGCCACGTCTTCGCTGTGATAGCCCCAAGAGAAACACTTCCTCTGAGAATCTGCCTAAGTCCATTCCCTCACAATCTATAGTAAATTATTGTTCTTTTAAACTGAGGGTCTGATACTTTCCTACATGGGAATAGCCTTTATAGGAATTGAATTTCCATGAGTAGGTACTCACAGAATTCCCTTTGAGTACTTCTGCGGGGATGGAGTTTGCCCCCATGGAAGAGAACAGTGATTCCGCCCCCTAAATCTGTGGATCCTCTGAGATCAGCATGGAACTAGGAAATCTCCAGAGGCAGGCATGCACATGTAGGTCCCCTGCTGACTAGGCCCCCAAGTTCTTATCTCCTCTAATCTATGGCTTCTCCTGGATTATTCTCTCCAGAAGTGTACCACAATATTGAGGAAGAAGTAGCAAAAAATTGCAGGAACCAGCCCTAGCTTCCCTCATAGATTTGGGGGAAGGAATCTGGCAGAAACCAGCCAGCCTGCTTGTTCCCAAATGTCTAATCAAAATAATCAAAGTCCCCAAAGATGGACTTCTGTGGAGTCAGATAGCAAACATAATCCGGAGTCAACAGCTCACCCCCACCCCAGTTGTTTTCCCCAAACCCAAATGGCTGAGTGTAAACTCCGCTCTGTGCACATGTGCAGTGAGTAACATGGGGGCTCAGAACTAAAGAGCTAAAAAACTATTTTTTATCAAGAGGTTAAATAACAGAAAATAGAAAAATACAGCAGAGAAAATAAATGCTTACAATGAAATGGAGCAGGCAGGAGGCCTGGTACAACACAGACCTCCTAACCACAGGAGATTTGCAGGATGACATACCCCCAGGTAAGTGATTTTCCTGACACACTGCTCCATTGCAAGTGATAAATTAAATTTGTAGAAAAAAACGTTTCCTCCATGAGAGCAGTTCTTTAGCAGTGTCACCTTCAAAGATGTAAATGCCTAATACACGGATATGAATTTACTCACTCATGCTAACCATATATGTTTGCTTCTTGGTAATTAAAATTAGCACCCTGATTATTTGCTAGAATAACCCTGAGTCACTGAAATAATCATAAAGCCCATAAAACATGCCATTTTTACAATATCCTTTAAAAAAACCTTTCAAAATTAGTGTGTCCTATTGTTTTGTCCCTAAATTAAGAAGACCCTGTGCTTAAGGTAATTTCTTTTCTTTATTCAGAATATTAGATCTACCAAATATGCATGTGGGCTCTGTCATACTGCATACTATATTACTAACACCATGAACTATGGTTCATGGAGCTGGATTGTTGCCTTCTGCTGTAAAACTTGCAGCAGCGGACTAAGAAAGAAGAAAAGCTCCATGAGGATTGCTTTGTGGCGTTTCCATTGGAGGTGGGAACTCAGGGTTTGGCCCTCAGCGAATAAGCCACAAGGACCATTACACAATTGGAGGTGTCTCCCAGAATCCAGATCTATCCATGCTGGTGGAAGTATGATACCAATGGCGTTGTGCTGCCAAGGACAACCCCTGACTGCAGCTGCTCTTAGGACCTCTTTTAGAGTGGGACAATTGCTCTGGAGGGGGTAGGTAGAATAGATAAGACAGTCCAAGGCTGTATTATCTTTTTCATGTAAGCTCTGTGGAGTTAAATGGGGGACTCTTATTTAACAAGGGGGTTGCCTGTACCCTGTGTGCTCAGTTTCTGGCTCTTCCCAGGACAAGGATCCTAAACCTGTGGAGTGCTCTCTGCTGGTTCCTGGAGAAGGAGGCATGCTGCTGTTGAGGGGAAGGAGATCCATGAGGGAGAGGGAGTCTTCCACACAGGGAGCGGGGGAACAAGCTGCCTCATGACTATTTAGTGCTTCCAGTAGCAAAAATCAAAATTAAAAACTCAGAACAAAATGCCACGAAGTAATTTGTATATGGAAACCAAGAACATATAATCTTGTCAAAGAAGAATACTAACTAGAATGTCAGATATTTAAAACATCCAACAAACTTTAGGTCTGATCCTGATCTCATTGAGTCAAATGGAGCAGAAGCAGCCCCAAAGGCTGTTCATTAATTAGTCTCTGCAAGCATTAGTCTCCTTTGCATGGGGTAGTTAAAGATTCTGCTCCTTTAGCTGAGATGTTTCTGTTGCAACAGTTAGTTTAACACAAATCCAAAATATCAATCCTTCCCTAGAAACAGGGGCGGCTCTATGTATTTTGCCACCCCAAGCACGGCAGTGAGGCAGCCTTCGGCGGCAGTCCTGCGGGCGGTCCGCTGGTAACGCGGATTCGGTGGCATGCCTGTGGGAGGTCCGCCGGTCCCGCGCCTTTGGCGTACTCGCTGCATCTGATCTTGCTAAATGTTGAAACCCCTCATCTCCCTTTGAAATCAAAGGGAGCTGAGGTCACTGTGCATCTTGCAGAAAACACCAAACCTCTCACAGGACAGGGTCCTATAGACATTATTCCTGACTCTTCACCCTGCTACACCATTTTTCACCAATGTAACACAAATGATCTCAAACTTGAGAAAACTGGTGCCAGGGAGAGGTGAATCAGGCACATCATCCTGAAGTCTTTACTCCACACACTGATTTCAATGGAGGTTTTGCCTGAGGAAAGACTGCAGGATCATGCCTTAAAGGTCATATTCTATCCCTGCTCCACTCAAAAATTTCATATTCATGCAAAGATTGGGAGTGGAATGTGGAGTTGGAAAAATACTGTGTATTGCTTTACTCATCACCGAAGCATTGCCAATTTTGGTTTGAAATGTAGTGATTGTTTGACAGTGCTTAGCAACATTATGCAGCCTTTGAAATTAATGTATTGTCTAATGTCCATCTCATAAGGACAAAATTAATGTATAGTTATGTTGCAAAATGGGGAGTAATCCTTCTGCTCTACTTGGCACTTGCGAGCTTCAAGAAAGATGTGAACAAACTGGGGAGAGTCCAGAGGAGAGAAACAGAAATGATAGTAAACATGATCTATGAGGAAAGATTGAAAGAAGTAGGCATGTTTAGTTTATAGAAAAGAAGGCAGTGGGGAAATGGTAACAGTCTTCAAATATGTAAAAGGGTGTCATAAAGAGGATGATGCTCTCAACTGCTCTCCGTGTCCATTGAGAGTAGGACCAGAATAGGCTTAGTTTACAGCAATGGAGATTTAGGTTGGATATTAGGAAAAACTTTCTAACTATATGCATAGTTAAGTACTGGAATAGGTTACTTAGGGAGGTTGTGAAATCCCCACCCTTGGAGGTTTTAAAGAATATATTAAACAGCAGTTGGCAATGGTGTAGGTATACTTAGTCCTGTGCTGGTGCGAGGGGATGGACAGGATGACCTCTTGAGCCCTACATTTCTGTGATTCAATATTGGACAAACTATATTGAGCAGTTCCTTTTTCAATTATTATTAATACAAATCATACAACTATTAATTATAGTCGGTGCTAAGCTGAATGTTTCTCATTGTCACCAGACTTATTGGAATCTACACACTTATTTTTTAAAATGTTTGAAGCAAAATATCCTGCATACATATTTATTTCAAATATTAAAAGTAAACATCCCCAAAAAGCTCTTGGAATCAGTCCTACTTTTGAGCTATGAGATCATCTTCTGAAAACAAATTAATGTAAAATGTCATTTATGTTTATTCCTCTTTGTCCTGAGATTATTTTTTTTCTCTCTGAGAGATGATGAGCCAAATTCTGCTCTCCTTATGACTTTTGGAAGAATTAGACACTATATTAGTGAATGCACTGAATTTATATTTTAATCAATTTCAAAGTAAATTCTACAATTACATCTAATAAAAAATAACATAGCATAAAGTTACATATAAATATGTGTGGACTGAATAAAATATAATACATAGTATATATCACAAGTATTCCCTATTTCACCTACTTCCGTACTGTCAAAAAGGGCTATTACTGTTATATAAATATAGATTTAAATATATTTTTGTGTGTGTGCTTATTAACATCAAGATGTAATTTTAAGAGCTCAATCCTCCTTCTTACACAGGCAAAATTCCTATTGATTTCAGGATCAGGTATCTTGATTTCAGTAGGAGTTTTGCTTGCACAAAGACTGCTGAGTTGGCCTCTTAGTAATATGAATATCTGAAGAACCATCTTTTCTGGTGAAAAATTAAGTGTTTGCATGTAAGGATTAACATATAAACAAGCACAGAACAGATCTGTTTATTTTTGGATCTAAAATTTGTTGATGCAACTTATTTCCCACTAAATAGTTGTAGGCGTCTTTAAAAACCTACATTTCTCCTTAAAAGCATCTGCTAATTTAGGAATTAAAATTAACCAAAGCTATTAGCTGTCATTTAGGCCTACACCTAAGTTTATTTTCTTTACCATGGGAGTCCAAACTTCACGCTATTTTTAGATCACTTTTGTAAATTGGGAAACAACCATGCCTGTTGGGGTGGGCTCAGGAGCAAACATACTACCAGAGTGGCTCCAGTGATTTACTATCATGGTGTGATCATATGTCACACACACAGCTGTGCAGCTTGCAAATCTGAACCCCTGGAGAGCCGTCCAGATGGAACCAACATGTAATGCGCTTAAGACCACAGATCATAAAATCTGAATGACAGTAGGGTTCCCCTATTTGGTTTTAGGAGCTCTTACTTTGTTACCTATTGGCAGATTCTCACTCTATGTATGTTGAAGCATGACAATGAACTACAGTAAAATAAACATGGAATGTTTGCATCAACTCCGGTTAAGGGATGATAGCATCCTGATAGGTGGCCAGGAATTCCTAGCGAACAATTCGCTGGGTGTCCTTGACCAAATCACCTCTGCACCTCAGTTTCTCCATTTGTAAAATGGGAACAATCATTACAACTTACCTGTACTTCACAGGGATAATATAAGAATCAAATAGTTACTGTTTGTATAGCACTTTGAATACATAAACTGTTACATAAATGTAATTTATTATTTTATTTTCTATCCCAGAACTTTCCTGTCTCTTTTCAGTGTTTGTAATACCACATATCTTTCAATTTTCCAAAGTCTAATATAATAAAGTAGAATAGTTTTTTGCCAAAGGACTAATATATGTGGTTATGCTACCCCTCTTGATATCTCAGTGGTGCTGTCATCTAATAATAAACTGCAAAGTTCATATGAGTCACACAGCTGGAAGATGACAGAAATGGGCAAGCTAGAAAAGGCACCTTTCCGTTGTCTGATTCACCAAATTTGTTGTTGTATTAACTGATATCAGAAGACTATTGACATTATATACACAGAAATACCATTCACTAACATAAGCCTCTAAGTAAAGAAGTTCACTGAAAATCAAAGCTGTCTACAAATAAAAACCAAGTTCCATATAAACAACAACTGTCAAACAATTAACCATTTCTTCTTTTATGTAAAGTCACTTGCTGTGCTCAGGCAAACTTTTTAAAGAATCAGTACTTTTACCAAACCATGATTAAATTGTCATGTACATTTTCGGTATTGCTTTTGTTATCAATTCTTAGACAGGTGTGTGCCCAAATCAAAATGCTCTGCTGTAGACTCAGCCAGCTCTTCTTGCCTAAGAGGAAATCTTGTCCCTAACCTCTTTAGGGTGCAAGGGTTTCTCCCTTAGTGATTCAGTGCTGCTACAATCTGTGGTTGGGAACACTACACAATTTTATAAAAAGTATCAAACTAGTTTTGGTGTCACTTGTATAGTAGTAATTTGTAATTAATATTACAGGGGCGGGGAGGAGTGGTATGCAATTAGTCAGTTCACCTGAATTAAAAAATGAGGGTTACCAATTAACCCACCAGACTGGATTAGTTTTTAAAGGAAAACAAGGGACGCAGTGTTGTCTAGTAAGGCATGAGACTGGGAATTGGGATTCCTGTACTTTGCTTTTGACTCTGCCATTGATTTGCTGTATGATCTTGAATAAGTCACCTATCTGCTCTAGACATTCCTTATCTGATTGTAAAATGGATATAATACAATCCACCTCACACTGGTGTTGTGCACTTAACCCAGGGGTGGACAAACTTTTTGGCCCGAGGGCCACATCTGGGAATAGAAATTGTATGGCAGGCTATGAATGCTCACAAAATTGGGGTTGGGATGTGGGAGGGGGTGAGGGCTCTGGTTACAGGTGCGGGCTCCAGGGTTGGGCCAGAAATGAGGAGTTCAGGGTGTGGAAAGCTGCTCCGGGTTGGGACTGAGGGGTTTGCAGGGCGGGAAGGGGATCAGTGCTGAGGCAGGAGGCTGGGGCACGGGGGAGCTCAGGGGTGCAGGCTCTGGGCGGCACTTACCTCAAGCGGTTCCCAGAAGCAGTGGCATGCCCCTTCTCCGGCTCCTATGTGGAGGCGCGGCCAGGCGGCTCTGCACACTGCCCTGTCCGCAGGCACCTCCACTGCAGCTCCCATTGGCCACAGTTCCTGGCCAATGGGAGTTGCAGGGGTGGCTCTTGGGGTGGGGACAGCATGCAGAGCAGAGCCCCCTGGCTGCCCCTACGGATAGGAGCCAGAGGAGGGCCATGTTACTGCTTCCGGAAACCCCATGGAGCTGCCCCTGACCTTGCTCCCCGGCTGAAGCGTCAAAGGGGGGCCATGCTGCTGCTTCCGGGAGCCATGTGGAATATTCACAATATTTAAAAAAATGCTGGGGAGTTTTCATTTTCCTTCTGGTTTCTGAGCCTTTAGGGGTCCTTGCTTCACATTTGCATGCTTTTCTCTGCAACCATGAGGGATAGAATAGTACTTTTTATTAAATGGAAGCCAAGATTCTCATGCAGTCTCCTGCTTTCAGTAGCTAAGGCTTACAGAAAAACACCAACTACTTCGAGACTTGTAATAAAATCCTGAGAATTGGCACCATTAAGTCTCAGATGTGTGCAGGGAAGGAGAAGCAGCAGGAAGGAAGTGAAAAGGCAGGTGAGTAGAGGAACCAAAGGAGGAGGAAGCGTGGGTCAGAGTTGGAGAAAGAAGAGGGGAAATGGAGCCAGATATGGGGGTTGGTGGGAGGGGCATCAGAGCAGTAGGGGATAGGCATGGAAAGCTGTTTGAGTGGTAGCTGTGGCAACATATCCCATTCCTCTCCGGTAACTGTGGAGGACCAGGAACTCTATAACCACTCCTCAGTTGGAAGACCATTTAAGAGCCGCAGCTGTGGACAACACACAGGAGGAATTGAACCATACAAACCAGCAAGATCTGGGAGAAGGGACTGAGGGTAATGAGGAGGAGGAAAGGTGAACACGGAGGCAGGTTCTGTAGAGTTAATAACGTAACAGTCACCAGACCCAGTTCTATCACTCTCCTCCTTCCCCTTCCTTGCCCCTGATATCAACACCCCAGCATTAATCATTCATGCTCTTTTCACCCATCTTGCTTTCCCCTCCCACTAATTCACTTGTCCTCAGCACTCCTGTCCACTCCTTCACAGGCTTCTGAGGCAGTAGGGTGGGGTAGCCAAACACAATGAGGCTTTTGCCCCTGGGAATTGTGGGGGGTGGCTGACCGGGACAGAGACCAGGATAAATTATATAATATTATGAAGTTAGGTGAGCCGGTGCCATGAAATGTTATGCTGATCAGATGTTATTATCAATGAAATTGAGGATGCAGCAGAAGAATGGGAAACCAGTGAAAGGAATCTGGGCGCACCTTTTGCTGAGTGCAGAAGAAAAGTTTTAGGCTCCTCTAATGACTGGAGTGGACCAAAGGTCTGAGTACCTAGTTTAAAGAGCTATCTCAGCTGTCCTTCCTTCCCAATGAGTGAACGGCAGGCTAAACTAGATGACTGACTGCATAAACCAGAGAAGGACAGAGGGTGGGATATTCAACTCTCCAACTATATGCCCGGAGTAAGATAAGAGTTAAGATCTCAGATAGTGAAGCAGCTGATGAATGGTTATAACTCAACCACTAGATCAAACCACATTAACAAACTGTTAATGCAAGTCAGCAGGGTCTATGTGGACAGTTAGTCTGCAGCAGGCTAGGGCAGGGTAGATACACACTCCAGCTTACAGAGAACTAATTGTTCATGTAGACCAGGGATCAGCAACCTATGGCACATGTGCCAAAGGCAGCATGCAAGCTGATTTTCAGTGGCACTCTGCTGCCGGTCTGGGGTTCCGGCCACTGGCCCCGCTCAGCCCGCTGCTGGCCTGGGATACCGTCCGCCGACCCGGGGCTCTGCTCATGACCTCGGCCTGGCACTTTGCAGCCTCCCACTGCTGTGGCCCACTGGCCCCAGCCTGGGGCAGTGAGGGGTGCAGACATGGGCAAGTGGGGGTGCAGCTCAGCACTCCTACCTTAAAAATTGTTCCAGCACCACTGGGATATTTTTAAGTCCTGATTTGCTGCTTATATCAGGCCACGTGGAACAGCGCACTGTGTTTGACATTGTGCGTGCCCTCTGTCGCCATTTTCCCCCCCACTGTGAGTTGAGTGGTACATTTGACAAAATGCCAGCTCCTAAGAAAGCAAAATTAGATGTCCATTCATTTCAGCCTTCTTGGATGGACACATTTGGATTTATTCAAAAGAAGGACTGTGCTGTTTGTGCTTTCTGATGTGAAAGTATTGTTTATCGCACATCAAGTGTTCAACGACATTTTCAAATGAAGCACGAGAAAACCTTTCTTGACGAAGCAGACCAGACTGAATCGATCAAAAAGGCAATAGCAGGATATGAGAAACAAAGCAGTGTTTTTAAATGCTTAAGTTTAAGTAAAAATCAAGTTACAAAAGGAAGTTACAAGATTGCACAGTGCATTGCAAAAAAACAGAAAGTCGTTTTCAGATGGGGAATATATAAAAGAAGTTTTTCTCAGCAGTTCAGAGGTTTTGTTCAATGATTTGCCAAATAAAGATATGATCATATCTAGAATAAAAGAACAGTCTGTCTCTGCCAGAACTGTTGAGAGACGCATAAGGAAAATGCAGAAAACATTAACGAAAACCAGACAACTGCATTAAAAGACACAGCAGTGTTTAGCGTTGCAGTTGATAGCGCGGATATAAACAACATTCCAAGTTTGGCAGCTGTTGCAAGATATTGTGCTTCCAATGAAATCCAAGAGGAATTTTGTTGCCTAAAACCCCTGCATGGCACAACAAAGGGCGAAGATATAGTAGAAAGTTTTGTAAACCATTTTGAAGAACGAGGAGTCGACATCAGAAAAATATTCTGTGTGACAACAGATGGTGCTCCTGCCATGGTTGGAAAACAGAAGGGATTTGTAAAGTTACTTCAAGATCAAATTGGCCGCCCGACAATCAAATTTCACTGTATCATCCATCAAGAAAACCTGTGTGCTAAAATTTCTAATTCAGAGCTTAATAATGAAATGAACACAGTGGTGCGAATTGTGAATTTCCTTGTTGCTCGACCTGCTTTGACTCACAGTCAGTTTCAAGCACTGCTAGAAGAGATGGACAGTGCTTATAACAACATTTCACTTCACAGCAACATTCAGTGGCTAAGTCGTGGCAGGGTTTTGGTGCGCTTTGTAAACTGTTTTGATGCAATCAAGGACTTTTTGTCAGAAAAAGGACAAAACTACCCGAACTGGATGATGACAAATGGCTGTATAAGCTCATGTTTCTAACTGACATCACTGCTCACTTAAACGAACTCAACCTCTGTCTCCAGGGTGCACAGCAAATGGTTCTGGATCTTTATGAAGCCTGGAAGGCATTTTTTGTAAAAGTTTTTTCTCGGGATATTCGAACTTCGACTTTCCACTACTTCCAACACATAAAAGAGCTATCGACATGTTGCACTGTCAGTATCGATGAGATTGGAATGTACGTGCAAGAACTGGAATCAGAATTTTCTGACAGATTTCAAAATTTCCAGTGATTTGGCCCAATGCTTTATTTTCTAATTAAACCTGAAAACTGCAACAAAAGCGACTTGGAGTTGTCTGTATTTCAGTGGATGGGCACTGAAGATTTCGAAATGCAGCTCATTCAGTTAAAAAGCTCAGAATTGTGGGCATCAAAATTTGGAGAGCTGCGGAGTGCACCTGAAGCTACTGAGAGAGATCATGGGGCCTCTATTCTGACCTGCTGGAACTCCCTGCAAGTGAAATTTAACTGTTTGAAGAAAATTGCGTTTGCAATGCTTTCAGAATTTGGATCCACATACCTGTGTGAACAGGTATTTTCACACATGAAATCTGTCCTCTGTCCCTCTAGGAGCCGGTTAACAACTGATCACTCAGAAGCCTCCATGAAGCTTAAAGTATCCAAATACGTGCCAGACATTGGAAAACTCAGCAAGGAAAAGCAAAGGCAAGGATCACACTAAACTGATAAGATCTGCATTTTAATTTAATTTTAAATGAAGCGTCTTAAACATTTTAAAAATCTTATTTACGTTACATACAACAATAGTTTAGTTATATAATATAGACTTATAGAGAGAGACCTTCTAAAAAGGTTAAAATGTATTACTGGCACGCGAAACCTTAAATTACAGTGAATAAATTAAGACCTGGCACACCACTTCTGAAAGGTTGCTGACCCCTGATGTAGACAAACCATTTATTTTGTTATTCCAGTATTTTTACTAAAGATTTTCTTCTTTCATTATTTGTATTGAGTGTTTCTTATGTCTACATCAATTTGCCTCTGTATTTTTGTTTCTTTGCATCATAGCCCAACAGTCTTGCCTGACATTATGAATAGATTAGATCTTTTTTTATCCATTTTCCACACCTGGTAATGTTGTTTGTTATCCTATCTTGCCTAGATTAAAACTAGAATATTATTCAAATGTTTATATATATTTCTAGCTTACTTATAGAATGTCAACAAAATTGCCCCATTTAAAAACAGACAGGAATAGATCAAACGTATCCAACATTACAACTGGTATAGCAAGAATGATCATCCTATCCAAGCTTTTACCATTTTAATAAGTACTACTACTAATGCCTTGCATTCTATAGCACCTTTCAGCTGATGATCTCAAAGTACTTTCCATACAACAGTTAATTAAACCTTACAACACTGTAGGTGAGTATGATTATCCACATTTTACAGCTGAGGAAACTGAGGCCCAAGAGGTGAAGTGGCTTGCTCAAGGCCACACGCTGAAGATGAGCCAGGAAAAAAAACTTGGGAGGAATTAAGGAAACCTGGGTGAGCAAATTAACCTTTTGAATTTCTCAAATTACAGATGTCTTTTATGGCTCTCTTGATTTAAACAAAGTATTTATTTGCCTTTTTCATGGTCTATTTTGTCTTGTTTCTCATACATTTATCCTTTGTGAATGACTGTTCTTTCTTTACTAACAAGTAAAAGAGCAAATCCCTCTTTCTAGAATGCTTGTCTTATTGATATAACCTGGTTAATAGTTACTGATGCCTTGAGTTGTAAAATAAATTTTAGAAGAAAGAGGCAATACTTGATTTGCTCTAAGAATGTGGAAAGGGCTACAATCAAGTTAATCTCCAGTTCCTAATCAATTTTGTCTCCACTGAAGTTTGAACTAAGGCACTGTTCTTTTCTTTTTCTTTTTTTAATATTTTTTTTCTTGGCTTTGAAGTTTCTGTAAGCTGAGGATATCTTATCGGAGTAGTCCCAGAGAATGAAAGATGCTTAAATAGGGTTACAAGTGAATGAGAGGAATTTCAATCTCCCTAGGAAAAGTCTGAGCTCTTCGCTATAAGGCAAATACATATTCAATCCCAAAGCAGAAGAATGGATTTAGCTACACTGGATAATGCACTAATTCCATCCCTAGAATGCTCATCTCAAAGGCTTTGCTGAAGATGTACTTTGTATCTTGGATTGTTAGTGGCTCGCAAGAGAGAGCAAGAGATGCCCTTTTTTCTGGTGCCTGATTTAGACATTGCAGTATAATACTGTATAATAGACGATAACACCTTTAACTTCTGAAGATTTAATACCTATGGAGGACTTACACACATTGACTTGCAAACCTATTTGATCTCATTATGCTGTGACTGTGACTTTTGAACCTTCGTAACTTAAAAGAGTTGTGCTTGGCCGAAAAGTGTAGCTTCTGTTTTGTTGCTCTACTTTTGTACCATAGAAATTATGCAACAACATGCTAAGTCATTATCGGGACTAGGGGTTTTTGCAGTGTTGCGAGTAATGGTTTACACTATTACAGTGCATCTACGCTAGGTTTTGCCCTAGTTGAGTTATAACGATGTAAAAAAACCCTAAGAAGTGTGCCTGGTGCAGAAGCAGCAACACAACCTTGAAGTCCTATTAACATAGTGCTGTCTACACAGTGGATTTTTCACATCCCTGAGCAACATAGTTATACCGACTTAGGTCTGTAGTGTAAACCTGGTGATAATATGCTTCATTGAAGGAGGCCCCATTGTGGCACAAACACATTTCAGGACAGAAAGACTCTGAATGGGCATTGCAGAAACACCTCATTTCATCTCCTCCAGCATGCTATCAATCTGGCATAAGTATTTCTCTCTTTATTACCAATAAAATGACAATGTCAACTTGACAATGGCAATTTCCGCTCCCACTGAAATCAAACACAAAACTCCCATCAACTTTAATAGGCGTAGAATCTGGCTCTTATAAAGTAACTTTATCCAAAAAGACTTTAAAAACTGCAAGATGCCAGGCATCTCCTATAAAGTGCTGAGTATCTTAAACTTCTGACTTCACTTGACAGCATCAGATGCCTCTGAATTTCAATGGTCCCCCCTTAACTTCTAGATATATCCAGGTGTCTACTTGTACTATCTTTGCTCTTATAACATGTCCATCCTCAGTATACCTAAGTGTGACTTTAAACTGTGTTTGAGACTGAGAATAGAAAATTCTATTAATTTCTACAAATGTTTAACAAATATCACGGTTGAAGAATTTGTTCCCATTTAACATGCACAAAGAGCTAGAAGTAACATTTGAAAAGCACCTAAATGTCTGAGGCACTTTGTAGTCTCATAAGTACCTAAGTCACTTTTGAAAATGGAAGAACAGGAGTACTTGTGGCACCTTAGAGACTAACAAATTTATTAGAGCATAAGCTTTCGTGGACTACAGCCCACTTCTTCGGATGCATATAGAATGGAACATATAATGAGGAGATATATATACACACATACAGAGAGCATAAACAGGTGGGAGTTGTCTTACTAACTCTGAGAGGCCAATTAATTAAGAGAAAAAAAAAAAAAAAAAAAAAAACTTTTGAAGTGATAATCAAGCTAGCCGAGTACAGACAGTGTGATAAGAAGTGTGAGAGTACTTACAAGGGGAGATAGTCAACGTTTGTAATGGCTCAGCCATTCCCAGTCCTTATTCAAACCGGAGTTAATTGTGTCTAGTTTGCATATCAATTCTAGCTCTGCAGTCTCTCTTTGGAGTCTGTTTTTGAAGTTTTTCTGTTGTAATATAGCCACCCGCAGGTCCCATTTTGAAAATGGGAATTCAGCTCCTAAGTCACCTACATACATTTGAAAATGTTACTGTTGTGAGGCAGAGAGGCCTACCTCTCAGGCTGACTGGCAGGAACCACTCTCCACTGTGATTTTACAGTCCATATTCTTTATAGAAATATGCTTATGATATGGATATGGCATAACTGAGATATACTTTATGCAAGATGCCTCATGTAAGATATCATTGGAAAGGTTATGATTTACTGAATGTGATTTGTGTGCCTGTATCATTTCTATATCTGAAGTTAGGGATATTGACCATGTATCTGTATTTCAAATGTGCTACTTTGGGTGACACCACCAACTAGTCCTTCAGGTACAACAATGAAAAGCCAGATGGTGCTGATGGCCCATCAGAAAAGACAATGGACTGTGAAAGAGCTTAGTCTTCCTGTGGATACTCCAGACAGCCTGCGAGTAATGGCTGTTACAACCCTGCCGAGACATGGGTCTGAGTCACCTGGTACTGGACCTCACCCCTTGAAATGCCACTGTTTTTCCACTAGAAGACAAAGGGTGCCCGTCATACACAAAAGCTATATAAGGCAGGTGAGTGACATGGTTCTCCTCTGCCTCTTAACCCAAAGAGACAGTAGGAAACACATGAGCAGAAGAACTGAACTGAGGGGAGAAGAGTTGAGCCCAGGCTGGAAGGTTGTCTAGCCTGTGAGTAAAAATAACTGAAGTTTCAAGCTGCAGGCCAATGCAGCTGGCTTTCAAGAATCTCTGTAATCTGCCTGAAACAACTTTTAGGGTGAGAAATTACTATTTGTAGCCATTCTTTAGTGAATCAAGCTTAGTTTGAGTGCTTTGTTTTATTCGCTTAGTAATCTGCTTTGTTCTGTTTGCTATCCCTTTAACCACTTAAAATCTGCCTTTTATAGTTAATAAATTTGTTTGGTTTATTATTAAACCCAGTTTGTGCAATTTCTAACCGGGGGACGGGGAGGGGGGGCAAGGAGGCATGCATATATCTCTTCACATTGAGGAAGAGGACAAATTTTGATGAGTTTGTGCTGTGCAGATCTTTCTATACAGTGCAAGACAGTATTATTTTGGGTTTATTCCCCAAAAGGGGTGTGCACATGAGTGCTGGGTGAATCCTCTCACACAGAGCTGACTTCAGTCTGTGTCTGCACCTATGTGTGTGTGCTGCAGGAGGCCGGAGAGCCTAATTCGGCAAAACAAGGAGAGGGAATCCAGGGTGGTGGAGCAAGAGGGGCTCACTGAAACCCCAGTATATCAGGTGGTATCCCAGAAGGAGGGTCCAACCCATCATATTGGAGGGTGGAACCAGGCCAGCCTCTCCCCACCCCGTGCTGGAAGCAGAGGGGAGGGACAGAAAGTATAACAGGCAGGGCCTCCAGCTCAGTTGGGAGGATGCCAAGGAAAGAGGCAGATGCCCCTCCCTTTCTGCCAAACCCTGGACCAGGGACCAAGCTGTGCAGCACCTGACCTCTGGGGGAGACCAACGGTGGAGAGGAGCCACTGGGATTGCTGTCTGCAGGCACAGAGTATCCTGAGGGACAGTGGATCCGTTAATGATGGAGTTCTATGACCACGCTGGGGTAGGAAGTGGCTCAGGGAAACCAGACAATAGTCTGGTTGTGTAACCAGCAGTTGAGTCAGCTTGTTGCGAAGGGGTCTCTGCTGACCATGTTGCGGGGTTACTTGCTACTGCTAGGGCTCTGGGCTGGGACCTGGTGGAATACAGTGGGCCAGGTCCCCCTACCTCTTGCTGCTGACACCACCCCTGGAGGGACAGCCTACCCACCTGAGGCCAGAAGGCCTTTGTTTGTTTACTGTCTGCACAAGCCAGGAAGCTGGGTTGAAGGCTGCTAACTGCTTTGCCTGCTCAGTGAGCTAGAGTCAGACTGTGGTTGCTGTGTGCCCAAGCAAGGGAAACTGTGTGACAGACTGCTCATTATCTGATCCCGTCCTCAGGGGACATGGCCCTAGATCATTAACTGATACTATACCTTGCTAATCCCCTGCCAATTGACTATTGATAACTAGCTGGCATAGGGAGGCAGACTGGCCTCCCTACAAGGCTGACAAGGAGAAACTACTCAAAACCACTACAGTTACCCTACATCTTTAAGTGGTAGAAATAAACTGTATTTCCCCTTTCTTTTCCTTTACTCATGCTAACCCCAGTGGTTCAAAGTAGAGCTCTTCTTAATGTTTTAGCTTGTGTATCCAAGAGAAACTGTTGCTAGGATTAATACCTGTATTTGAGACCTAACCCTTGTACCCTAATAATGTTGCTTAATCATTGTGGGCAAAACTTCCATTATGTTCCATGTGAGCAGTATTAATCACACAATTACCAATTTTTCTTTTACCGTGAGTAAAGATGTGGCATTCCATATACTTTTAAAATTAATGAGGTTTTCTGCATTGATATATATCTTTATCTATTCCTTGAGCTGATCGAAAAAACAAAAATTGGGTAGATTTATACAGGTTAAATTTGGAAAACTGCTCATCAATTTAATACTGGAACATTTTTGCAATTTAGAGAAAAGTATGGTACACAGAGTACCAATTTAAAAATCTACTACAATAAAAGAGAAAAAGTGAAGGAAAATGCCTTCATGCATGAGGCACTTTATACATATTTATTATTATTTATTACTATATACCCCTACTGTGAAGCAATCATCTTCTTGGTGAATAGTCTCAATTGTTTCTTTTTCATGAGTATTTCTGTTATCTCTACAGAACTGAATGATACATCTTATCAGAGTAATAAGCTATTATTCTATCCATGCTCATTGAGATTAATTTAATATTAGGTACACCTATTACAACAAAGGAAGCTGAAACTAATACTGCAGGTTTAAAAAGAAACAACTCCCTAAGGTGAAGGAAAGCTGACTTTTAAAAAAGAAGACATTCCAGAACATCTCTTCCTTTAAATATTGCAAGTACAATGACTGCTACTAAAAAACCAACAGTTACCACATAGTATCTGAGATTCTGGCATTATATCCTGCTCTGCTACTAGAAACAGGTGGGTAATTGGTGAATTTTTAATAGCAACCACATGGAGGCCTTGATTCTGCAAAAGGAACCATGTGAGTGAAATCCTGAACTCTCACACGTCCCCGGTGAAGTCACAGGGCCTGAAAGCACATTGAAACCTGTCCTAAAATAACATAATATATGGGATCAAATTCTATTCTCTGTTACAAATGCATATTGAGGCCTTCTCTACAGACACAGAAACTACACTGGTGCAATTAAAATTGGAGTAAAAACCAATTTAATTGTGCTGCTGCTGCAAATCCTTGTGTGCACACACTTATCTCAGTTTAAATTTACCAACGCAAAGTAAACTGACATAAACCTGATTTAAATTGATTTGTGTCCACAGAGCATTCTGAACTGGTTTAACTAAATCAGTGTAAAAACACACTTTTAGTTAAATCTGTGGCACTTTGTGTATACACCAAGCCTGAATGCAGTTGAGAGCAAAACTTTGTCCATTCTTTTGTTACTCTGTGACTACAGCTAGCACCTGCACAGAAGTAGGGTTACCATATTTAACAAAGAAAAAAAGAGGACCCTCCACAGGGCCCTGGCCCCACCCATTTTCCACCCCACCCCCGCCCCAACTCCGCCCTTCCCCGCCCCAACCCCACCCTAACTCCGCCCCCTCCTCCCTCCCACTCCCAGCCATGCGAAAAGGGCTGCCCGAGTGCTACTGGCTTCACAGTTTGCCGGGCAGCCCCCAGACTCTGCGCCCCCGGCTGGCGCTTCCCCAGTGCAGCTGGAGTCTAGGAGGGGAAGCGCCCAGCCGGGGGCGCAGGGTCTGGAGGCTGCCCGGGAAAACCGTGAAGCCGGTAGCGCTTGGGCTTCGGGCAGCCCCTATGCCTCCGGACCCTGCGCCCCCGGCCGGGCACTTCCCCTCCCGGGCTCCGGCGGCGCTGGGTCCGGAGGCATGGGGGCTGCCCAAAGCCCGTAGCGCTCAGCTCTTAAACAGAGCCGAAGAGTCAGGGGAGGAGCAGAGCCGCTGGCTTCGGGCAGCCCCCATGCCTCCGGACCCTGCGCCGCCGGAGCCCGGGAGGGGAAGTGCCCGGCCGGTGGCTGGGGTCCGGATGCAAGGGGGCTGCCTGAAACCCATAGCGCTCGGGCAGCTCGGCTCTTAAACAGAGCCGAAGAGTCAGGTTAGGAGCAGAGCAGCCGCGGGAGGGGAAGTGCCCGGCCGGCATTTTCCCGGACATGTTCGTTTTTTTGGCAATTCCCCCCCTTCAGCACAGAGGGAATGGACTAAATGACTGCTTGAGGTCCTTTCCAGCCCTACATTTTTATTATTCTGTGATTAGCTTCCTTTATTTCTTTTACAGAGTCAGTCTTCAGTGAATAAGTAAAAAATTATTGTATTCTTGTGCCAAACAGACCTTTAAGATTATGCTATGTACATGTTATTTCTACATAGAGAGTATGAATTTCAAAAGTACTGCATACAAATACTTCCTTAGATTGCACGGATACATGTCTGAATTTAGAGAAATTATTATTAAAATAATACTATATAGTCAATATATTTAAGATTGTAAGATCTTTGGGTCAGGGACTGTGATTTCTTTTATTTTTGTACAGCACCTAGCATTTTGCGGCCACTACTAGAAGCAAATACATAATAATAACAAATAAATAAATAAATAATGTAAGAGTACTCTAAAGCCATATCAGTAACTTCAGATTATTATAGTTTAATAGGGACCGTGTGAAGCTTTCACATTGATTCTGAGGCTTCTGTGTTTTTGCACAGGAGGAAAGCCAGATTTCTTTATTTTTGTTTAATTGAGCCCATAGAGATGTTAAGTGTTAGAATCATTCTCTTACCTATAACACTCTATATGCAGATATGATAACATGGTCCGTGGTAAAACTGATTGTTTCCTTAGTGATCTCAGACCATTATTTCAGTCCTGTAGTTCGATATTTTGTATCTTTACATACTCCAACAGTCTGACCATATGAAAAATCCAGGGATTCTTTTTAAACTGACAAATAACAAATGTGTAGTATATTAAAAATTGCTAGTAAAACAGAGGAATAAACTTTTCCAGTGTGACAGCCAATTCAGATTTTCATACAAAAGGTTGAGTTTACTGTGTGACGTTGCAGTCTATATGGTTTTATAAAACCATGATAATAAGTGAATATAATGTAACTGGGATATGCTTCATGCAAAAGGTCTCTTGTAAGGTATCATTACAAAGCTTATAATCTACTGAGTGTGATCGTCTGATTTGTATAAATGTACCACTCTTGTATCTAAAACTAGAAATATAAAATATAACTCTGAGGGCCTATTGTAATTATGTAAAGTGTGGGCCATTAATAATGGTTTGGAATCTTGATGACTCCCATTAACAAGGACCATTATCCGCAGATGGCTGTGTTTACCTGTGAGTCTTCCTGTATATGTGTGTGCTGGCAAGTGGGTAATGAAGTCTTGCAGTGACATGTGATCATGTCACCTGAACTGGAATCCATCTTTAACCTGGTGCTTTTCCAGTGGGGGGGGGGGGGGCGGGGGGAGGTGGAAACCCAGAGGGACAAAGGGTTCCCGCCTTATGCAAAAGATATATAAAGGGGTGGAACAGAACAAAGCGGAGAGAGGAGCCATCATGAAGAATCCCCTAGGTATCACCTAAGCTGGAACAAGAGCTGTACCAGGGGAAAGAATTGTGCCCAGGCCTGGAAGGTATCCAGCCTGAGAAAAAACTTACTGAAGCATCTCTGAGGGTGAGATTATCTGTATTCAGTTTGATTGAACATAGATTTGCGCATTTTATTTTATTTTGCTTGGTCACTTACTTTGTTCTGTCTGTTACTACTTGGAACCACTTAAATTCTACTTTCTGTATTTAATAAAATCACCTTTTTATTTAGTAATTTACTCAGAGTATGTATTAATACCTGGGGGAGCAAACAACTGTGCATATCTCTCTATCAGTGTTATAGAGGGCGAACAATTTATGAGTTTGCTCTGCATAACCTTTATGCAGGGTCAAACGGATTTATTTGGGAGTTGGGCATCTGAGTGCTAAAGACAAGCAAATTTCTGTGAGCTATTTTCAGGTAAACTTGCAGTTTGGGACAAGTGATTCAGACCCTGGGTCTGTGTTGGAGCAGACGGGAGTGTCTGGCTCAGCAAGACAGGGTGCTGGAGTTCTGAGCTGGCAGGGAAAACAGGAATAAAAGTAGACTTGGCACATTAGGTGGCCGCTGCCAAGGGCGTTTCTGTGATCCAACCCATCACATACTGATTTCACTGGACTGACATAGTCAGAAGGCAAATTTTGCAGGAAAAAAAAACAACTAAGCTTCATGTCAGGGAATGGTGCAGCTGGTTGGGGGGCAGGGTGGGAAGACCTCGTGCACACCTTTGTAACACCTCTACTCTGATTTTAATTCTGTCCTTCTCTCTGCTGCTGAGGGCATGTGCACTACAGGAGTCACTAAATCCATTTGGTGGTAACAACTCAGCTCTTTACATCACTTCAGCTGGAGGAAGAACAAGTTCTGAGGCACTTTTTATGGGGGGGAAGTAGTGGGGAGGATGCTCTAAAAACATCTTGATTTGGGGCTCTTCCAATTTCAATTACTGAGAACTGTGGTTGGGGATGGGGAAATTATGCACTCTTTGACAGTGGAAGCCTAAAACCATTGCATTAATGTCGTGTGTCAGGGTCTTGCCCCATTGAAGATGGGCTAATTCCTCTCTCAAAATTGTTGTTGAGTGGGAGAGAAATCAATGGTCCCAAAAGTTCCATCTCCCCTTCTTCGTTGAACTCAATACTGAAGCTTGTCACCCAGGGTGAATTTAGTTTGTGAATATACAGTCCCTTCAATTCCTCCCGCCTCCTCTGTGGGGCTGACTAATAGATTCCCCCATTACATTAGGATATTAGAGGTTGTACTAAACATGATCAATGCCTCTCCTGACATCTTTGACATATGATATTAAACATCTGTATTTGAGGTGGAAATACCATCTCTGAATTGGCAGCAGCTTCTGCAACCACGGAAAACAATTTGGGTATAGCCCTTAAATATACATCAGTTTTAAATATTGCCTTGTTGAGAATGCTAGCTAAATCTATTTGTCCATCACCATAGTGTCCGAGTACCAAGAAAGTCTCACCAACTGGATTTTGCAGGCCAGATTGCTTGGACTGATATCCAACAGAACTTTCCCTAATTAAGAGCATAAAGCTAAAATGTAACTTCCGTGTTTCTAGTTAGTCCAGCAATAAGGTTTGGAGAGATCCTGCACTCCTGATCTAAATCTATGCTGTACACGACTAAGTGTAAGAAGAAAATGTGTAAACTCTCCATCAGCATTCTATTATTCTTTCTCTGGCCTAACACAGACAGCTCAGTAAAATTTTAACTAGTGTGTTTTGACACTTGCAGGTGAAAGGGTACTTGAGGCATTAGTGACTTTGCAGGTAACAACAGCTTGTAACACTTAAAACAATTATAAATGATAGAAAATTATGTTCTCCCTAGGAAGTGTCTGAATTAATTGTTGCAAGTAAGCAGTCCCTAGTTCAAAACACTTCCTGAAAAAGGTTTTCCTCTGCCCTCCATAATAGTGACACAATGTCTCTACTCCCCACAACAAATGTGGCTGATATGATCTCGGATCTCTCCACAACTGTGACCTACTGCAAGGCCAGTCACAGTCTGCCTAAATACATCACCATGTTTAGCCAGGCTAAAAGAAGAAATTTGCTGTTTTATCAAAAATTGTTTGGGAAGACTTTTTTGCAGCACTGGAAGGATGATGCTTTTGCACTTCTATAGCAGCTTTCATTCAAGGTTCTCAACATTAAGTCTAAATTTAACAGGATCCCTGTAATGTAGGTAAGGAGTATACAGAACAGAATTAATTTGATCCAACTTGGAAATAAACCCACTTCTTTGATGGAATTTGGCAGCTGTTAACACTTTACATAATGCTATGTAACAGTCTGGGCCAGGAAGAGAAACACTATTCATTCCAAATAAATGAGTAGGAATTTACTCAGGACACTAGATCCCTCTTACAAAAAGGGCATCAAGTGTGGTATTGGTGCTCATGATGCACTTTTCTGTGAAAACTCTCTGCTCTTTGCCAAATTCAGCTAACCCGTTCAAACATCATTGTGCTTGGGAAGTGGGGTCTTTTGTGATTCAAAACATGTATCTGATGATCCAAGAGATTCTTCTAGAGCCTCATATGTAGCGTCACATGCTACTATTATATGGGATTTCAGAGGCTTGGAAATTTGTGAGTTTCTACCCACTCAGTTTCCTTCCAATTTTCCCATTAGCGAGAGATATGAAAGGGTGTTTCACATCTCTCCACCCCAAAATAGCTGAAAACTGGCGGAGGGTGCTGGGGCAATGGCTATTTTGAATTGGAATCTTGAAGGTGTCCCAAGAAATGCATTACCTCAACCCACCAGAGGTGGAAGGTGCCTCTGCACAATTTCCTTGACCCCCAGCACCCAGGTGATTGCCTGATTCAAGTGTTGGGCTGCCAAGTGGCCCTCTGTAGCCAGCTACACCAAGTTAGGATGGGGTGAGGGTGGAGGTTTGAAGCCACATATATGGGGTTAACTCTTAGAATGATCAGCAGTAATCTGCAGGTTGTTTTGGAAATTTACCCATTTGAAAGAGGAGCATGTAATGTGCAATAGTTGCTCCTGGCATCTGATCCTTCCCCTGACTGCTCCCACCTTCCAAGTTCTTAGGAGATGCAGTGCTCCAATCATGGAGGAAGGCAGGTCTTTGCAGGGTCTTGGCAACAGAGGAGAGAATAAACTGGAGCAGCTGCTTTCCGCCTTAATATGGATTTGGTAGTTCTCCCTTAACAGGCCCCGTTTCACTGCTTCTCTGTGTAGCATGCAGCCTGTACAGGTGTATTTAAAAGCAGTTGTAGTTTGTCCAAAAAAGGTGCTTTAAGCACAAAATGCCATATGCTCAATTTCTATCATTTGCATTTGGCTTCACTGGATATCCATTTCAGGAGGCCAAGTTATTCCACACCTTTGTAAGAATAAATCCTTCTCTGATACAGAGATGATAACGAATTGTCAGAAAACATCTGTTTTTATATACTTATCTGTCAATGTATAGATGTCACACAAACTTTACTTTTCAAAACTACTATGTGGATTTAGAACAATACTTGGAGGATTTAAATTCCATTTTTAAGTTACTTTACCAGTTTGTGAGAGATGTATTTCTACTTCCATATGTTGTAGACAATTATACCCATTATGCTCATTTTCCTCAGACCAGATGTATAACATTTCTCAGCAAGAATAAACTGAGAAATAGAGATGAAAATTAATTTTGCATCATTTGTTTAAAATGTCAGTCTTCTGAGGTGAGAGAAATAGATAGTTACAGTTTAACTACTTTAGCACCATGTGTGCAGGAGTACAGAATGGAAATTGCTTATCTCAAAAGTAACACAAGGTGTGGCTTGCGGCATTTTCTGGCTTGTAAGGTACACTGCAATGAAGTGAAAAGGTATATCACTTGTTTGCTTTTTTGGCAGTCTCATGCAAACTAGGATTTTCTGGACAACATGCACAAGATGTTGCAACTTTTAGTGCTTTCTTGCAAAATCTAACCTCCTGATAACACTGATTACATGCATGCAGAATTTATAGTACATATCTGACGTACTGAGTGTAGCATTTTAAATGATTATTGTCTGGATAATCTGTCATAGAGTCATTTCAGATGATCCACAGGGACCCTGTATTTCTAGCAGAAACAGACATATGCTTCAGACAAGGTTATATCACTGTCAGGAATACGATCATTATAGTTTCAGGGAATTTTTTGATTAGGAAGCAGAATCTGTGGTTAATAAAATGAGACATCTTGATCTAACAAACATATTTAACTGTTAGCTTAAATATATTTCTTAGACTATGACTCTACTCTAAGAGGAAACAATGAAAGTAGCACTCTGTTACTCCACAGATCTGTATGTGTAATCAGTCATCTCTGCTGACTTGCGTGACAACAATATTGTTTTTACCGCTTTTTACTATTGTTGTCCTGCAGAGACTATAGAACTAAGAGTGTATGAGCCGGCTTTTGCTCCTTCTTGTGTATTTTCAGTAGAATTATTGAATACGTTCCAACTTTTGCAGTGGATTAGTACAAGAATAACAGGTGGCCTAATTTGGCCTGGAAAAGTTTTACAGCTGGTGATGAGGCATAAGAAGCAAGGAAACCAGCTTGACCTTCATGGCCCAGGTGGAATGTGACATGCTTGCAGTGCCAAAAATTCCAATCTTTTTACTTGCAAACTGAGCATATACTGTAGGATACAGAAATGGTTGAGATAATAAAACATGGAACCGTGTGGTAATATTTTTACAGTGTTACTTTTCTCATAAGAGATGCACTTACAGTGCAGATTTTTAAGCTCCCTACAACAACTAGGTCCGCACATCAGAAATGTGTTTGAGATAGGCCAGACAGAATTAAGTAAAAGCTGAGCTGCCCTCAACAAAAGCTGATGAAACCTTATGAGTTAAGCACTAGAAGCTTCCTGACAGCAGAATTTCACCACTGACATTTGGCCATACTGTAGGTCTAGACTTGACAGTTCCCCTTTAAATAATATCCCTGGCAATTATTTAACATTTCAACTTGTATGAATTATTTGATCTTTTCTCAATTCTTGGCTTATGTCAATAAGTCTTCATTTGAATCTGGGCACCTCTGACTTTAAAATAAATGTATCATAAATCTCTATAAAGCATAATTTTGTGTTTACCCTCTAAATATTGTTGAATTAGTATCTTTCGCTTTCTCGATATAATCAATATTGATGACATCACAGAAAATAAGGGAAAAGTACTTATTTTCATCCATGATTCTTTCATGCCTCTTTAAATCAGTTTTTTTTGTCTTTTATATCAGGCTTCTTGTCTTTTCCAGGACTCTCTGCACTGTGCTATTTATTTTGTGCACCTCAATTATTAAACATAGTAAATGAAATGCAATAAGAATTGATTTAAATTAAACAGTAAGCTGAAGTATATAATCTATCCTCAACCTTCTACAAACAAATACTCACAGATGAGGACAATGACTAATGTTTTCTGGCATGTGCACTGTGAATTTATATTAATTTAACATTCCAGAGATTGAGCTACTTAATTCAATAAAAACACATTGTGTTTCTTTTCAAATCCATGCAGATGTTTGCACAAAGATTCTGAAGAGCTTAAAGTTAAAAAGAACAAAAGCTGCATGTAACAAGTCCAATCTTGGCTACTGAGACTACAAAACTATATTTGATAAGGAAGCTATATTGTAGGTGCAGTACAGAATGGCAGAAATTATTTTCAGTTTTAGTTCTATGTTTTCTTGATTAAACTTCAACAACCCTAACTCCCTTCCAGGTCAACCCTGGATAATATAGTAAACTTCATTACAGCATTACAACAAGTTTTTAACATTTTTCAAAAAGGCTTTCTTCAGAATTATGCCTGTCATTATAAAGATAGTTGGATTGGGGTTGCTTTTATTAAACCAACAACAAAGAAAAAGTCTGGCAGAAAATGATAAGATATCTTTGCTCTACTTAATGTGTCATGAATTTTGGGGGGGGTCTGAATTCATCCTCACTCACTTAGAACCAGGATTTTCATAAATTGCTCTTTTAATCAAGTATCAGAGGGGTAGCTGTGTTAGTCTGGATCTGTAAAAAGCAACAGAGTGTCCTGTGGCACCTTTAAGACTAACAGAAGTATTGGAGCATAAGCTTTCGTGGGTGAATGCTCACTTCATCAGGCATTTTTCCTTGTCTATTTATAGTGAATGGAGGGAACATCATCTTTTAACCAATGGGAGAGAAGCCCAGTATAATGTTTGCTTCCACACTAGACTTCTTTGGCACAAATCCTTTATGCTGAAAGGGTCCCTTTATATAGGGAATATAGAAGGATAATACGTTGTTAGTAGCCAGCACACTCTGCTAGTTTCTCATTTGTTTTTTATTTTGATTATTTAATTTTTAGAAGTACATTTTAGTGACTGTGAAAAGTGCCAGAATGACAGCCCTCTGGAGATGGAACTGCTTTATTTCTCCACAGAACAGGTACATCATGATGACTAGCAGCAAAGACATTCCCACACTACACCGCCAGTGTGCCTTAAACCTGAAACAGAGGGGGCCTACTGTTATATGCCAAGAGGGGAAAGAAGAGGGTAGAGTGTTGCTCACTCTTACTGACCAGTCAAATCCTTTGGCTCTCTTTTGATACTGTTAAGGCTGTCAGCCAAAGGTATCAATTAATGCCCCACTCTGCTGGCAGTTTTTATGATTCAGATTTCTATCCAACAGGAAGAAGACTGAAACCGTCCATTCTTTTCACACAATCCAATGAAAAACTCCTATGTGGTCTTGAGTTCTGGCCACTACTGCATTAGACCAGATCAGAAACCGTGAACTAGAGGTAAAATGCTTAAAAATCCCCCAACCCATCCAGTTACCCATCCAGTTGGTGTATTAATATACACTAGGATTTCTTGTAGCTGCTGTTTCTTGCAACCTGGTAAGTGAATAAGATATTTCCTCTGTAGCTGATACAGATATTGAAACAAAGGAATGCTATTAAAATGTGACCATGTTGTAAGGGGGGCCAAATTCAGGATAGATGCCATAGCTATCTGGCCTCTATGACAGATTTATATTCTGTACAGTGTAAACTTTCATTAAAAAAAAATAAATTTCCATTTCTTATGGCTGCAAAGGGAATCTTCCAACTGTGAATCAGTGTAGCACTGTGAAACGACTCTTCAGAGTTGTGCCCATATTTATCTCAACCCAATGTTAAGCTCAGCCTCAAACCCAAAGATGAAACTTAAAGGGATGACTGAAAATAATTTAGGTACACAACTGCACATACTTTGTGCATGACTCAGAAATGTGTTTTAAAAAGTGCAGAAATAGCAAGTCTTAAAAATGCTCACCATCATTTCCCCCCACTTAATGATGCTGAATGGAAAAGTAACATCAGTGACTAAAAGTTTAGTTACAGAAGGGACATACATTACCCTTGGTCTTTGTACATATCTATTGACATAAGTGGGAAATGAGCAGTGGACAAGAGTAATGCAATACATGGCCCTAACTTTATAGCTTCAGGTCAGGAATAATAATCAAAATTTGGCCCTCTCCACACAGTGGGTTTGATCATCCTGCTTCAGGACTAGATACAAAGCCCACTGAAGTCAATGAGAGTCTTTCTGTTAACGTCAACATCTTTGAATATGGGCTTTAGTGTCTCCATGTCTCATTTGCTTTAACATCAATAATACTGTATCCATTATTATGGTCTAAGTGCTTGGTATTAAAGTCTAGTCCTACCCCAAACTCTCTGGTTTCACTTTACAACTCATGTCACTAGATCATAGCACTTACCTGATTAATTAAATATTTTATGAGGGTGTGTGTGTGTCATAGCCTAGGAACATGATATTAGGAAATACTTTCCAGCTATAAAGGTGGTTAAGCTCTGGAATAGACTTCCAAGGGAGGTTGTGGAATCCCCATCACTGGAGGGTTTAAGAACATGTTAGACCAACATCTGTCAGGAATGGTCTAGCTTTACTTGGCCCTGCCTCCTGGACTTGGTGACTTCTCAAAGTCCCTTCCAGGCCTACGTTTCTATGATTCTTTATTATGAATATTTAATCAGTATTTTACAGGTGTTTATGCTACCAAACTATTACAATGGCTCTAAACTGTTACAGTACCAGTGATGCTTTAAATTGCAAGAGGACAATTAATTATGCTAATTATAAAACATTTCTATTAGAAATTGTGGATTAAGTAAATTTCTCTTTTTTTCCTCTTACGATACGGTTAAACCTATACATTATAGCATCACAAATGTTCTTTCTGAAAATGAATATGAGTATTGAATGTGACTTTATATTTGACTCCTTTATTAAAGAATTATTCCATGCAAAACTAGCCAATTTACAATAATACCAAAAAAACAGCCAATTTGTAAGACTAGATCCCATTTACACTCTGAATTCAACAAATCTCTTTTCTGGTGCCACTAACCACTGTCACAAACCCTTACAATTACTCTAGCATAAGCTAATAGGCCACAACTTTGCTAATTAACAGATCTAAACATTAACTTGCATCAAAATGTATAGCCTGAGACTTCACTGCTTTGCATCTTGTGTCCAATTGGGCCCATCTCACTTTAAAATGATTTACTCAGGACAATATTTGTGCAAATATTTTCTTAAATTCAAATAAAGTAGAATTCCAAGTATATATTACTAAAAGACCAGTTTTCCTACAAGAACTGTTCACAGTGCACAACCATTGAAACAAGTTGAAAAACGTATTTTTCCTATAAATGAAATGTTACAGCTTGACAATAACATTGGTCCTTTTAAAAACCTGTTTCTTTGATAACTTTCAACAAAGTAGGTTGGATAATTAAAGGAATTATACATATGACTAAGATATGAATGGTTGCAGCTAAGGCCCCTGCCCTGCAAACGTTTATATCACATATTTAGTCCCATCATTGGGACCATTGCGTGAATAAGGGTTTGCTGGATCACATTCTGGTTTGGGTCTTTTGTTCCTTTTCTTTTTTGTGAAGACGACATTGTATTGTAGATGTTTAATTTTATGCAGGAAACATAGTGCTTCTGTGTAATAAATATTTTGAAATAACTGATGATGAAATGAGGAAGGTAAGCAGAAGTCAACAAGCCATGCAGGCTTCAAAACTAAACAATATCTCAACAACAACAATAATAAAAGGAAGCCTGTGCAGTGGAACAAGGTGTCACAGAGTTAAATATTTGGGCTAGATTTAAAAAGAGGCTGAATAACATTATCACAAATAACAACATTTATTGTTATTCATGCTAAGGAAAGATAATTGGCTGTCATGGTTCTGGGTAAGGTAATCTCTGCTGCTATAAAAATATTTGTTTAATGTAAATGTATATATGATTTAAACCTGTCTATATCTCTATGTACTTTTTCTGATGGAAAGCACCTATGACATTATGGGAAATACTGAAATAATAATAATAGTAATTAATAATAATTAATAGGCAGAGAGGCCTTTCCCCCTACACATACAGCATTGCTCAATTGTCTAGAGCAGAGGTTCCCAAACTTATTTGGCCTACCGCCCCCTTTTCAGAAAAAAATTACTCAGTGCCCCCCTGGAAATCTACCTTCTTTAAGCGAACAAACAGAAAGATGCAGTGACAAATTTGCGTTCTTTTATGTATCTATATTTCTACCTATGTCCTACAACATAGTAAAGAAAGATGTGTTATTAGAATATCACCCACAACATCAGGTATACAGTGGTTTTTGCGTAAGACGGCAAAAGACAACCAAACTAAAATACTAATGAAACTAATAAACTGGGTTTTGTTCTTTGCTCAGCATTAGATATATGTATTTGATATTAAATTGTCAAATATCAAACTAAATTTATCAAGAAATAATTAATTTAAAAATAATCAATATGCAATTAAAAATCAGTTAATAGTTTTAATTTAGTTTGCCCTTATTTAAATAATTGTTCCTTATTAACACACGCCTTATTTACCAATTAACACAGATGATTCGATAGATATAAATAAATGTTAATAGTTAACAGTTTTTTTACGATTGCATTCCCCTGTTTTCGTTAATATTGTAATAAAAAATATGACAAATATATTGACTGTACACTTCAAATAGTACTGTACCGACACCAGCCTGCTACGATTTTATTTTTAGTAAGCACTAGAGACACAGAAACGTACGGTAGATATGTAAGAAAATGTATAAAAATACTCACATGTAAATTGCTGTTTTATTGAAACAACAATAATACAATTTGCTTTGTATGTGATCCATAATCCGTAAAGATCGAAGGTATCGAATTTGAATAAAAAATTTTAAATACTTATTGCACTATTGTTAACTGCTTTTTACACAACTCAGAAACAATCTAAATTAGATTTCATACATGTCGCCTATTTATAGTATCATATTGTAAACAAGTCATTACACGCACATATTCCTGTCGATGCATGCTGGACTTCCCGACAATGCGCGACATGCTCACCTGCCAACACTTGCTTGTTAAGAGCTGTTGGCGGACTTGACACCTGATCGGTTATAATTTGTGAATTTATTTGGAAAATAAAGTAATCACTACAACTTTAACTCTATGTTACACAACAAATGAAACATGTACGAACGGTTTTTCAAAATTTTTTTATATTGTCTTCTTTCTTTATGCTTCCACCGCTCCCTTATTTTTATTCAACGCCCCCCAATTGCACCCGAGGCTACTACTGCCCCCCTGGATCGTTCCAGCGCCCCCTAGGGGGTGGTATCGCCCACTTTGGGAACCTCCGGTCTAGAGCAATTTTTATTTTTGACTACCTCTGAAGTAATAGGTTTCCAGACTAGATGATGGATAGTTGCTGTGATTTTCGTAAGGCAAATCCTATGTTCTTATGCTCAGTTACATTTTAACAAAAACAAGGAGGAAAATTAGATAAAAAGTAGCCAGCTTCTTTACTCAGTGGTGACAGGCTTTAGTTTTTGAATGTCTTTTTAATCTAATAGAAATAAAGATAGGCAAAAATACATATAGTTTTGCCACTAAAAAGTCAACATCTATCAAGAGCTACCAACCACAATGTGGTACTTGAGATATTGTATTTATCTGCTGTTCTAAGAGCAAAAACTAGAAGTACCAGATTATATAAAAATGCTGGTATTAAGTCATAGCAAGCATATACTAGAGAGATACAGATCTTAAATAAAATGTTTAAAGGCTCAATCGTTCTCTGAAAATTTAAAAACCATCATCATTCTTCCATTTTATGCATTGTATTCACCCTTTTGTGCATAAAGTTGCTGTAGTATTTGAATTGACAAATGGATGTTTTGCAGAAGAGTAAAGGTGACTTTTCAAAGTGACTTATTAGCTTAGATGCAGGATCTGTATTACCACAGTGGTACAGCTTGGTACATACAATATAGTACTGTGCACTTTATGTAAAATATGAAATTCTTGTTTATATTACATTTTATATTTTTCAGAGTTGAGCATAAGCCACAAGTTTCAGATCTAGACTTTGAATCTCCAGCCCCAAAATCTGAAGGCTGTCAATCCAGGGTTTTGTTTCACTTCAGTATAGAGAGAAGGGGCATCTTTAGCTCGGTATTACACTGTACCACCATTCTGGGTCAGTACTGACTCACTGAGACTGAGGAATAAATACATGCTACTACTTCTTGCCGACACAGGAATGCATCAACACCGCTTCCTCAAGCACTTGGCTTTCCTAGGAAGTTGTCTATCAAAGTATTATACTGACCATGTCCAAACAGCAGAATTTATGAGAAAGAGGAAAGATGGTCTTAGAGTCAAGGCACTAGACTAGGACTCAAAAGATCTAGGTTTTGGTCCCTGCGATGCTGCAGATATCATATGTGACCTTGACCAAGACACTTGGGCCATACATTTTCAAAAATGGCCATATATTTTGTATCCCCAACGCAACATACATTGGGCCTCATATTCAAAACTGCTGAGTACCCAAACATGAGCTGACTTCATTTGGAACTGCGGATATTCAGTATCTCTGAAAATCAGGCCAAAGGTGTCATAGTTGGTGTTCAGAAACTGATGCATGCAAAACAGTGACCACTTTTAAAAATACAAAAAAACCAGGAGTACTTGTAGCACCTTAGAGACTAACAAATTTATTAGAGCATAAGCTTTCGTGGACTACAGCCCACTTCTTCGGATGCATATAGAATGGAACATATATTGAGGAGATATATATACAAAAATACATACATATGCCACAAGTACTCCTGTTCTTTTTGCGGATACAGACTAACACAGCTGCTACTCTGAAACCTTTAAAAATACAGACCTTTATCTTTCTGTCCCTAAATTCCCCATCTGTAAAATGGAGTTAATTCCACCTCTGTACTTCACAAAGGTGCTAAAAGGATAACTTAATTAAGCTTTATGCTTAAGCTTTCAGACTGTATGGTGATGAGCGCCCAGGGCCAGCTCTAATTTTTTTGCTGCCCCAAGCAAAAAAATTTTCCCGCGCTCCCCTGGCCCCGTCCCAACTCCGCCCCTTCCCCAAATCCGCAGCCGCGCCGCACCCGGGGGAGGATTGCCTGGGAGGGAGGGGGGAGAAGCAGAGTGGCGGCGCGCTCGGGGGAGGAGGCGGAGGTTAGCTGGGGGGGGAGGGAACGGTTCCCCCCAGGGTTACTTCCTGCGGCCCTCCCTGTACCCCCCACCACCGCAGCTCACCTCTGCTCAGGGCCGGCTCCCGGCTTTTTGCGCCCCAAGCAAAAAAAAAAAAAAAGGGGCCGGAGTGCCGCCCCTTGGAAAGTGCTGCCCCAAGCACATGCTGGTGCCTAGAGCCGGCCCTGTGAGCACCACAAAAACCCCCAATCAATAAATAAACAAACAAACAAACAACTAACCTAACTAAGTAAAATACTAGATGTACAGAGTACGGCCAAAAGTGCTACAGGCATTATCCTAATAACTTTCCTGTCATATTGGCAAATTTACATTTCTCGAGTAGTGTAATATTCCTACTAATGCCTCTAGGAAAAATATGATTCAACTCGCTAACGAACTAATTGCAATTTCTCAGAATCACTCTGATTTTCCATAAATATTTTAACTTCAAGCATCCATCCGTGTTTGGTTTATAAAATTCTTTCCTTAGGTAATAATTTTCAAACAACTTTTTTTCTTTTGTATACACAGTTCTATTTGCAAAAAGAACAGGAGTACTTGTGGCACCTTAGAGACTAACAAATTTGTTAGAGCATAAGCTTTCATGGGCTACAGCCCACTTCTTCAGATGCATAGCCCACAAAAGCTTATGCTCTAATAAATTTGTTAGTCTCTAAGGTGCCACAAGTACTCCTGTTCTTTTTGTGGATACAGACTAACACGGCTGCTACTCTGAAAACAGTTTTATTTGTTTGTCCAAGAATTTGTTCCAAGAATTCTGGAAACCATTCAAATGCGAAGCTGATGCAAGTAGTGTCTTATTATCCATATTTTATAAACACGTTTGCATTTGGAACTTCTCATTTAAAGACACCATCATTTACACATATGAAATGTTATTGTTTTAAGTGGAGCTTTCAGTTTTGGAACAGAAACAAACATTTCAATTAAAAATTAAAGAATAGAAAAGGCAACAGGAGAAGTGGACTAGTAAATGAAATGATGTTAACTGCAGTTAAGAAGGGAGACCACTCCGTCCTAAAATTATGTGTAAAGGGCATGGGTTTTTTTGTGATAACGGTCATCTATGGAGAAGAACATAAAGAACTGCCCGGGATATTGTAGGGAACAATTCTACACTAATGGACTACAGCAGTGGTTGCCAAGATGTGGTCTGTGAATTAACAGTGCTCTGCAAAACTCTTAGTGGTGGTCCATGGAGTAAAGTAGTTTGATAATCCAGCCTTTAAGGAGATATTAGTGATTATGAGGTGGGTCCATGGGAGAAAGATCTCTCTATTACAAAATGGTCTGCTAGATGCTCAGATTAGACAGACTAATACATTTTCTCCAGCTCTAATTTCTTTTTTTAGAAAATTATTGGAAGTCAATAAACAGTGAATAAACAAGAAAGAGTAGATAGTAACTTACATGCTGCAAGCAGAGGACCCAATGAATTATCCAAAGCCAACTTTCACATCAGTTTGTTCAAGAACAACATAAGGGTGAAACTACACCAGCAGCGTGGTCTAGTAGAGCGGGCAATGAGCTGAATGTCAGGAGATTTAGGTTATATCCCCGACTCTGCCGTAAACTAGCTGTGACTATGGGCAAGTCACTTCAGCACTATTTTCCCTTCTACCCTTTGTCTGTTTAAACTGTAAGCTCTTTGGGGGCAGAGACTTTCTCATACTATATGCCTGAATAGCACCTAGTGTGATGAGGCCCCAGTCTTGGTTAGTGCCTCATAGTATTGTAATACAAATAATATAAGGGACACAGGTCAAAGCATCTGCTCATATGATTCTGTGATTAAAAGTGGGGGGGAGGTAAGGGGAAGCAGCCTATATGCGCCAATATTTGGGGGAGTGTAATTAAGAATTAATGAATCAGCAAAAATACATTAAAAATACCTCTTAATCTACACAGGAAGTAAGAGAATTATGATAATTTATTTCCAGTATGGATATTTCGACTGCTATTCTGTTGTGCATAAATAAAACATCGAGATAAAAATGTCATGTCTTGTAACGTCTAAATCGACAATGTTAGGGTGAATTTAAGTTAAAAAACAAGAAATATGACTGTCATACAACTGGAGATTAAAGACAAAACTGTAATTGAGGTGAGCGAGTTACCCTCCTTAGCTGCACATGCGCTCATGAATTAAGGCACGTTTGAAAGTACCCCTCTGTCCAATGAATTTCTGGAACTCTCCACTAATTCCTTATGTTAAGGCTTCCACTTTGTAATCCTCTGTATAAGGTGTACTAAATAATCATGGGATCTGAAGTAGTTGCCCTTGCCTGGATCCTCCATCTGGAAGATGGAAGTGCTACAATGATAACAACTACAAATGGTACTTAGCATAGGGATGATGATAATTTAATGTTATTTTGATTTTATTCACTCACTGTGGCAGTTCCTAAGTGTTTGTGATACAAATGCCATTGTTCTCAGCCTAAAAAAATTACAGTGCAATTGAATCACTAAACAATATTTTGGTAATGTGTTGTTAGATGAATTAAAAAAAGATTCTGACACTATAGCACTGAGCTATCACACACAAACTTGAATATGACACGTTAAAAGAAAGAGGTCAAGAAATTCTGTTCAAAACACAAGGAGAGCATTGTTCTCACCTTCTTCATCCAGCTATAAAATGTAAAAAACATAAAGAAAATATTTAGATTGTTTAGAAAGAACATACCTATTAGCTCCTTATTTCTGACATCTAAGGCCATGTTTCGTAAAGCTGTAGCAACTGCACATACCACCCGATCATTGTCTATTCGAAGTAGCTCCACCAGGATCGGCAGGCCTTTTTCTTTGCGGACGGCAGCACGGATATACACTGACCACTGTAAAGAGATATTGCATGAGGGAGATTGAAAAAGAGATTGCGGAATGCTGTCAAGAAAAGGAGGGGTGTGTGATTATGAAGATTTCTATCTTGAGGAGTAAAGGAAGAGAGTTAGGAGTAATGGCTGTAGAATCTAAAGACAGAAAATTATTGTATCTATGATGCTAGACAACACTTGAACTGGAAACCCATATTGATTTTTGATTGGTGACAGAAAAATTTAATGATTTAAACTTTAAATTTAATTATTTAAACTTTAAATCCTTGTACACCTAGTTACTGCTTTACTGTCCGAGTTGCAAGCCATTTGCTTGGCATCAGTATGCCCTGGCCAAACTTGAACAACGGTTGTTTGTTCCTAATGCCATTTAATGTTACAAAATATGTTTAAGAAGTTAGCATGCTTCCTGGCTGTCAACTTGAGGAATGTTAGACCCAAGAAGGCACTTCATTATTTCTTTCATGATAGGCAATTTGCTCAGGAGAGGAAGTGAGGAGGGAGTTACACTACTGCTTTTACTGTTAAAACACATCAGCCCAATCCTACAGTGCCTGTGTGTGCAAAATTCACACTGATTTCAATGTGCTGAGTTATGTATATGTAGGGACCACAGGATCAGCCTTGTTATTAGAAATATGACTCAACTATGAAGGATCTAGGATTTTGCTTTGAGCCCATCTAGTTCACAAGATGCTGAAAGTTACATTATTTTACCCGACTTACAGTATGGATGAGCCAATTAATTCGATTTTATGAGTGCCAGACATAGTCTTGGAAGGTGAACAGTTTTATAAAAAGCTTGACGTATCCAGGCCCCTAGCAACAAGACAGAATGTGATGACAGAGTGCGTGAAGAAGAATGATATCAGTGAGAGACAATCTCAGGCAGGGCCGGCTCCAGGCACCAGCTTCTCAAGCAGGTGCTTGGGGCGGCCGCTCCGGAGAGGGGCGGCAGGTCCAGGTATTCGGCGGCAATTCGGCGGATGGTCCCTCACTCAGCCTGGGAGTGAAGGACCTCCCGCCGAATTGCCGCAGCAGGTCGAGATCGCGGCTTTTTTTAGATCGCGATTGCGGCTTTTTTTTTTTTTTTTTGGTTTTGGCTGCTTGGGGCAGCCAAAACCCTGGAGCCGGCCCTGATCTCAGGAAAAGGCTATTTGGTTTTGATGGAACAAGTTGCATTTTTCTATGTGAAATGGTTGTGTGGGATATTTGAGGGGTATGAATCTGCTGTCAGCATGCATGCAGTGCTTTAAGTCCTAATAGCTCTCTGGCTGTGTGCCTAATTCTAGAGTGATAAGAACTGTATTTAAGATATATACTGATGAAATAAGTGAGATCAGACCCTTTCCTTTTATATATATTTGATTACATGATTGTTAAAGTTCTTAAGCCAAGTGTTGAGAACACCTGCTGAGCAGTCACAACTACTACTGAAATCATCTGAATCCAGTGGAGGCTGCAGATGCCTAGAACCTCTTAGGTTTTAGCTTTTTTAGTTTAACAGTGAGAGGTAATTCTGGGTTTTGTTCTTTGAGGACACTGTTATACTCCATATCAATTTAGTTATCCAAGAAAATAATGCACTTTATGCAAATATCCATGTGTGACTCCAGGTTGCGATTCACTCTGGCAGCAGTGTATGGTGACTTAAGAACTGGAGTGCACTGTGAGAAGGAATTCAAGACGAAAAAGCTCACAGAGGGGTTTTTTTCTGTTTTATAAACAGCTTCCAAATTTCCCTAGTACTTTCCATGCTGCTCCTTCTGGTTATCCATTATAGTGTCACTGCTCCATTAATCAATGAAATCAATGGAAAGTTAGGGAATAGTGTAACCAGTAGTAGCTGAAGATAAAGCAGTAATAGGAATATTAAGGAATACAAATTAGGCAAAAATGCAAGCCAATGCTTTTGCTTGGTTTTTGGAATAACAAACATGTTCAATAGATGGCAGTATATATACTGTGGCTAATGTACAGTATAGAGGGTTGCTCAGGGGTGGCAGGTGAACCGCTGGCTCGGGGAAGCTAGCCCTCAGCTCCGCTCCTTCCACCCGAGGCCCTGCCCCTTCCATGCTCCCCTCATGCCCAGAGCCACCTTACTGTGGCCGCTGGCTCCTGTCCAGGCTAGCACCCTCAGCCTCCTTCCCCCATCCCCGGAGTGCCGGGAGGCCTAGCAGCGCAGCCCCAGCCCCAGAGTGCCAGGAGGCCAGGCAGCGCAGCCCAAGGCCCCCTTCTCCCCCCCCCGGCCCGAAGCACCAGGAGGCCCCGTCAGCATGACCCCAGCCTCCCCGACCCCAGAGCGCCGGGAGGGCGGACAGTGCGGACCCAGTGCCAGCCCCAGCTGGGGCCATGTCACAGGGGAAGAACTGCCCACTGCTGCCTGCAGAGTGGGAAGCAGGAGGGTGATTGGGGCAGAATGTGGCCGGGACCACACCTGGCTGTTTGGGGAGGCTCAGCCTCCCCCAGCCTATGATACCCACTGCCCATGGGTTTGCTGAATACTTCTGTCCCTTTGACAGAATAAGAAAAAGTTGTATCTCTGTGTTTCTCCTGAATCACACCAGTTGCCTCTAGTGCATATTGTGGGGTAAACATATGTGTTGATTTCACAGTGCATTGACTTCATTGAAGTTGCAGAGATGTAACCAAAGGCAAAATCTGACGCATATGTTTAATATGCTTTGAGTAGTCACAAATCCTCCATGTTTGGCTAACCAGGAGATTGTGATTTTTCCCTTTGAGATGAGGAACTAGCTACTCTTATCCACAATTTCCTTGCCTATAAGTTAGACTACAGCAGCACACTTGACCTGGGGCTGCCTGTATAAACTATGTGACAGCTTTATCAGACACAACACACAGCTGCCCACTTTCCAGGCAAAAAAGATTACTAAGCACATCTCATCTATGTTCTGTGCTCTCCATTGACTCTCCATTCAGTTGCACATTCACTTCAAGGTCCTGGTCCTAATATTTAAAGCAATTAATGGGCTAGGGTCTATCTAAATGATTGCCTCTCTCTCCTCTCCCCACTGCAACATCAAGGCTCAATATGGATGTTGTTGCTGCAAGAGCCCAGGGAGGAACTCCTGGGAGCTTGGGGCACGGCTTCTTGATGGAGAGCCCTCAGCTATGGAACTCTTTATAGCAGTGGAGATTAGAATGCACCCCAGCGTTGCCATTTTCAGGTCACACTACAAGCCATACTTTTTGCACACACCAATAACAATTGTAGTGGAAATGCTCAAAAATGTTTGTCATGAAACCAAAGGTAAGTAAAGGCAAAACAAATGCCATTAAATAAAAGTGGTTTAAACCGAAGAGGGTTTGATAGGAGTGTCCTTTGTGGATGGATTGATAATTGGTTTAAAGTCTGCATATGGCACCTAGATATCACAGTGACAGGCACATTTTACATGCTGTCATCTTATGTGACACAGACATAATAAAAGTATTAATAGATAGGCAAGTATATAGACATACAAGGATTTCACTATTGCAATTTTATGAACCCACATTTATTCTAGAGTCTGTCATCTGGGGGGAAATAGGGGAAAGGGAAAGAAAACAGTATATACAGAATATTAGTCTATGACTTGCCTTTCTAATAACTCTATAACCTCATCCCTCACGAACCCACCCCAGGGACCTGCCACATACTTCCCAAGATACACTCACAAGGGAACCCATGCAGATCCATCATATCTGGCTATGGCATTCTTACTGAAGGAATATCGAGATTCATAGAAACTATTCTCAAACCACTCACCACACAGAGGGCCCGCTTCCTCCAGGACACAACCAACTTCCTCCACAAATGCCTCAACATTAACAACCTCCCTCAGAACACCATTCTTGCCACCAGGGATGTTGCCTCCCTACACACCAACATCCCTCACAATAACGGCATCCCTACCTGCCTTAAATATCTACAAGACAATGGACAACCCTCAAACAAATCATCAAACTCATCCATTTCAGTCCCACTCATAACAAATTTACATTCAACAACAAACACTTTGTCCAAGCCATGGGAACAGCCCTGGGTATTAGGGTGGTTCTCCAATATGCCAACCTCCTGGACCACCTTGAAGAAAACATTCCAGATAAGTGCAACACAAAACCAGTGATATACCTGAGATACATCAATGATATTGTCATCCTCTGAACAGATGACTTAAACTCCCACATAGATTTCCATCACAACTTCCACATCCCCTACCTGTCTATTCAACTCTCTCTGGAACACTCCCACACTAGCATCAACTTCCTGGATACCACAATCAGCTTCAACACCCTTCAGACAACTATATATAAGAAACCCACGGATCACCACACCTACCTTCATAGATCAATAACCACCCCAAGACATCTTTTATCTATAGCCAGGCACTCAGATACCACAGAACATGCTGCGAAGATATACACCTTAACGCTCACAAAATTGCCTTTGTCAAACAAGGACACTTCACCAGAGAAGTAGATTGCATCGTGGCCACCCAAATACCCTGAGAGAATTGCTTCAATACAGAAATAAAACCTCCTCCGACTGCACACCCACAGTTGTTATCTACCACTCCACACTGGGACCCATATGAAGAATCATCAAACAACTACAAACCATTTTCTATGTGGACCCTGTCCTGAAAGAAATCTTTCATGAACCCCCCTCTTCCAGCCTTCAAACAACCCCCCAACCTCTCCAAGCTCATCATCAGAAGTAAGCTCCCCACAGACCAGGGCACACCAACTCAAAGCAGCACAGATTCTGCCAGAATAACAGATGTAAAGCCTGCAGACATATCTCCACTGCTACAATGATCAACACCCTCCATGACACACCTTTCAAGACTCATGGGTCCTACATATGCCTATCACAACGTGTGGTGTACCTCATCCAGTGCACTAAATGCCCCAGTAGCACTTATATGGGTGAAACCAGACAATCACTATGCTTTCAAATGAACTCACACATGAAAATGATAAAAAAAACCAAAACATCCTATCACCTCTGGATGAACACTTTTCACAAAGCTATCACTCTATATCTGACCTATCAGTCCTCATCCTTATAGGAAAGCTGCGCAACACTGTCAAAAGATGAGGTTGGGAGCTTAAATTCATAACTTTGTTAGACACTAAAAATCATGCTTTTAATAAAGACCCTGGATTTATGGCTTATTACAACAATCTGTAACCCACTAACCCCCGCCTCCTCACTTTTTGTACTATGACTACAGGGGTGTTAATGGGCAACTTCATCTTGAAAGATCCCTTTAAAATATGTGCTAATCACTTTTGCTAAACTATTTGTTCGATCTTGTATTTACCCGTGACACTCTCAATACTGAAGAAAAGTTCTGTGTAGCTTGAAAGCTTGTCTCTCTCCCCAACAGAAATTGGTCCAATAAAACCTATTACCTCACCCACCTTGTCTACTGAATAACAAAATTCAGTTAAGCTGGGCAAAGGTATTGAGAGTGTCACGGGTAAATACAAGATCGAACAAATAGTTTAGCAAAGGATTCTTGCTACATCTTACTTTATTCTTTCCTTCCTCTGTTCTGTTCTCTAGAACCACGTTGTGGGATAATACTTAATGAACATTCACCAGCTGAGAAATCAAAACTCAATCTCAAGGATCAGTAACTTTCAATTAAAAATATGTCCTAGAAAAATAACCTTTCCTAAAATCAGGGCAACATTTTGTTTTAAAAGAGTATTAAATATGAGATGTTGTGAATACCCCAAATTGACACTTCTAAATTTACTTCTCTAATAGCCAGGTATTTACCTGTCAGATTAATGCACTGTCAGCTGCAGCTGTAAAAAGAAAAAATTATAGCTCCTTGATGCTTACAAAACTACTAGCTCTGTATTTCCTATGCATCTCCCAGGGGATGTATCCAATATGTCTGCTACTATTAAGTGGTGACTGTCAGAGTGAGAGTGCAAGTTAGCAGGGAGACTATTTTAGACTGTGGTGAGACTGTTTGGTTGAGGTGAAAACAGAGGGTGCTCAAAACAATCTGCCGCCCTAGGCAAAACTGCAGTGTGCCACCCCCTCCAGCCCCATTAGATGCTCACAGCAGACCCCCAGCACCTCCCCTGCGGCTGCCGCTGCTGCCACCCCACCCCTAAACCTTGTGCAGCCAGGTGGAAAGCTGATGGGTCAGACCCCAGCCTGGGACTGCAGAGGTCATTGGGTCCCGATGAGAGACCCCACGGGATGGGAATGGTCCGACACCTAGGCAGGATGAGCTGGGCCAGGCCAGGAGGAAAGTCCCCCCAGCCCCTGTCCTAGGCTGTGCAAGTGGTCAAGACCAGCTCGTGGGTAGGTGATCCCCCAGCAGGGGTCGCCTTTCCCAATGGCCCTTTCTAGGCAGGTTGGCACCAGCTGCTTGGAGTTCACAAGGGGAGCGAGACCCAGCTCAGCACCCCTGGACTACAGTGGCTTTTTCCCCGGGAGTCACAGCTAGTCAGCTCAACCACAATGGGACCTGGGCACTAGCAGGTGGCAGCTCTCAGCCCACTGGGCTCCAGTTATTGGGAAGCAAAGACCCCGCCTTACACGAAACCACCCAGACTGGGAGGGCTGATGCCCCAACAAAGGGACCAGCAGGCTCCATCCCACTGGATAGAGCGGGGGTCTTCACACCTCAGCCCTGAAACCCTGGCCCCAGCCAGCCCCCCAGCACATGGTGGCAGTGTCTCCAAAGTCTGGACATGTCAGAGTTGGAATTGGTGGTTGCAGCAGGGTGCTGACTTGGAGTTGGTGGGTTGCTGCGTTTGTGGCCCAAACCCCAGCAGTGCTCACGGTGCTGCCAGTAGCAGCCCCAAGCCGCTCTGCGCCAGAGCCACACTGTGCCAGGGTGGGGAGCAGCGGGGGTGCTTCCCCACCAGGGGGCTTCCTCTTGCTCCTCAGAGCCCTGGCTGGTGGCTAACCCCTGACCCTGGCAGCACCCCCAGCCTCTTCCCCCCCTACAGCCACCCCATATTTGGAACTGGAGTGAATCTAAACTCCCAGAAATCTGCCTCCCTCAGCAGCTGCCTCGGCTGCCTATAACTGGAGCAGCCTGTGGGTAAGAGTTCAAGCCAGTAGATTGTACATCCAGGGACATCGCTTGGCTCAGTAAGGACACCTTGCCCAAGTCTCTTGCTTTGAATAAGGATTGCCTTGATTTTTACAAAAGAGTGTATGTTAAGTAATGACAATGGGGATGTACAATCATGGTATCAAATTCCCATTGTATTGTGAACACCTCTACAAAACGTACCGTACTATACTGACTGTAAACAAAAGTGGTTCTTGGCATTTCCAGTTGTCTATTGGAAATCATAAGCATTTCTTTTAGGAGACCTAAAGTTGCACTAGCTTCTTGCTTATCATTTAGAAGAAATAGGGACATTTGAGCAACAAAATGGAGACACACTTTTTAACTCCACTGAAAGCAAAGACATTGAACTAGGAACATGCTGGAGCAACAGAGTATGAAAAATAACATTTTCCTCCTCAATAGGGCTATTTGGCATGCATGCCTTTTCTGCAGCTAAGGCACCCATTAATTAGCATAGCATAAATATTCCAGGTAAAACGCTTTTTTAAAGGATCAGTTTTGCTCTGTGATCATTTTTCCTGAGCTAACTACCTCTGCAGCACTGCAGGATAACTCATCCTGCTTTAGGGAAGTTGACAGACTTATTTTTGTGATGTAGCCACTATCATTACATCCATGTTTATAAGTCATACACCTTAGGGTGGAAACCTGGGGTTGTCTATTAATCTTATGAGGAATCTCTGGAGACTTAAATATGAAGCTGCATTTAGAAAGCAGTGAGAAATATCTGTCTCTCTTTAGCTAAACTGCCAATTAGGACAAAGTGTCTGTAAGCAATGATGATGTGATGTGTATATTTCAGGAATTGTGAAATTGAGATGCTCCAAACTGCTTTTTATTCTCTCCCAGACTTGAGAAATGGAATCACTCTTGCATGTACTTACAATTCTTTTAGTTTGCCTAAAGCCATTATGAAACATTCCTGCATTTCCACATTGCTGGTCAATAGCTAGTATGAGTGTAAAGAAGTATAAAAGATATGAACATAAAAATATGGAAAGAGACAAATGATTTGTTGTCTCTTTGTAAATGAGAAGCTCTGCCAATATACTTAATCATCCAATTATTTCATAAATCAGTTGTAATATCAATGATCAAATAATTGCTCAGCTTGTAAAGAGAAAAGACTCCTGTGGGAACCGTATAGCTCTGGAGAGAGCAAGAATAAAAAAAAATCTATTTCTGTTGAATCAGATGGCAGCTAAATTTTCAAAGACATGCATGAGAGTCACAATTTGTGCAGCAATGCTCTTTACAGATAATGGAATTTGTGGGGCATGACTACTATACATCACTCCAAAGATGTACAGTACATCTCTACTTCCACTTTTATTCATAGTTTCTGTTTTTATTTTAGTCACAGTAACTAAGGGCTGGTCTAAACTAGGTGGGGGGATTGATCTAAGATACGCAACTTCAGCTACGTGAATAACGTAGCTGAAGTCGAAGTATCTTAGATTGATTTACCTTGGGTCCTCACGGTGCAGGATTAACAGCCGTGGCTCCCCCATCAACTCCGCTACCACCGCTCGCTCCGGTGGAGTTCCGGAGTCGACGGGGAGCAGGTTCAGGGATCAATATATCGCGTCTTAACAAGACGCGATATATCGATCCCTGATAAATCAATCGCTACCCGCCGATATGGTGGGTAGTCTGGATGTACCCTAAGAAGAAAAATACAGTAATCTGGAAAATTATTCCTTAGTTTGGCACAGTTATTGTTACAAAGCACCCTTTCCAGTACTTTATGCCTCATGGAATTGAGATCAAATTAGGCTGAAACTCAGTGTAAAAATGATCCATTCAGAGGAAAATTGTTTCTTTTTAAAAAATCTAGAAAGATTAAATTACTGTCCTCCTTTTACCATTTTTGGTGGTTTTCTATATTCTTCTGCTAAACACAAAGTAAGGAAGAATTTGCCCCCCACAATGAAATTATGCATTCAGCACAAAATGGAAAATTTTGGAATGCCAAAAATTAAACAAAGCTGATGTTTTTAATTGAGACCTCCCCACCTCCCAACCTGTATCAGGGTTCTATGGTGCGCGCGCGCGCATACACACACACACAATTGAATTCAAATACTCATCAATTTCAGCTGGAGTTTGCATCCTAAGCATAATGTATATTTCATCCCTCAAAGGATCTGTGAACTCTCTGAAGGGTAAGGGGAAGATCTGAGATGTAAGCTACCACAGAGGTAATCAAAGCCACATTGAGGCAGGGAATGAAACTGCAGGTGGTGGGACCTGTGATCCTTACTGCTCTGTAGGCAACATCATTGAAAAGGTAATGCAAACAACCCAAAAGTAGAAAAAGAAAGGGTTTTATTCACTACAAATAAAGAGAATAGCCTGTTTTTAAAATCTCAGGTCTATCTTTTAACCCACATATCTCCATTGGTGCACCTGTGCAATCACTTTAATTGACATAAAGCATGGTTCGCCAAACTTTTCAAGCTACTGAACATTTCATAAGAGAGAGAGAGAGCCTCTCGTGGACACTCCACTCCACTCATTTAACCCTATCTCCCCAGTCCTTACTTCTCGCACTATTTCATTCTGTGGGCAATTAGAAAAGGTTCCACGTACCAGTAGTGGGTCTATGGACTACAGTATGAGACCAACAGCTCTAGAGAAAATTCTTTATTGGTTGCTTTCCCCTTATCCCATGACCTCCATTAGGTTTAAATAGAAAGTAGTAATCTGACAAGGTGAAGTAAAAAAGAAATTTTCTTAAATATTTGAGAAAAATATACTGTCTGTGCTGAAGGAACTGAATTTGGAAGCCTGGTGCCCATTTATCTTTGCTACTGTCACTCCTACAGCTCAAACACATTGTTTGGATTCATAACCTAATTTCTTTCCTTGAGAGATACCTTAATCCCCACCAAATACTGGATCTTTTAAGACCTACAAAGTTTTGAGAATAAGCCTTCAAATCTTATGGGAAGCAAACATTCTGGGTGTAATAAAGAGTCAGACTGTAAACGGGTTAATCACAGACTACTGTTCTCCCACTCCTCAGGATGATGCCCTTGATGCCTTTATGGGATTACAGTGTTATGTACTAGTTGTGACAGTGGAAGACATCCTCCTTCCTTGAATAATATTGACTACTCTCCCACAAAGCTCATCATTTTCTATATTTATTAGTGTATATATCTGCCTGGGACAAATTTCCATCCAGTAAAGAATTCCTGACAGATCTTGACTTGACAGTTCATAGAGCTTTTGATTCTTTAGAGGTGTGGGGGTTTTATCAGTTTGGGTTAGCACTGATTTAAATAGTTGATATATTATAAAATGTCTTCTCCTTTGTATAGTATGTGGCTTTATCACATGAATGTTTTGGAGACAGGCAGACAGGCAGACTTTCTACTTGAACTAAATAACTTTCCTGTTGGAATACAAAGCCTGATGTAACTTCAAAGGGGGTGTGTGTGTGTAAACAGACAAACTTGAAAGCTTGTCTCTTTCACCAATAGATATTGGTCCAATAAAAGATATTCCTTCACCTACCTTGTCTTCCTACACAATTAGAGTAATCAGAAAAGTTTGGCAGGGAACCTTCAATGTCTCCTGGCCTGATAATGGTAGAAGATTGATAACCTAGATGAATGATGCTTTAGACAATAAGTATTCAATAATAATGAATAATTATGATTGTGTGATTGGACAGGAGGGTTCTGGAAACATTTTGGCCTGCTATCCTGAGAGATAACTGCACTGAGCTCTTGACTGAACCGCTCTCTTTTATGTCTTCAATTTCTTTGTCAAATTATTTGCTTAATAGGTCTCTCACTCTTATAAAGAGATTTCTTCAGAAAGGCAGATATTTTCTTAAGGAATAAAGCCAGACATCTCATCTGGCTATCTCAAGAGATCAGACTGTGACCTGGAAATCTAATTCTATTTGTACAGTACTTGCTAGTGATCAGAGGCAGGTACCTAGTTATAAACACTGACTTGTCTAATCAAGAGAATACTATGCTACCCATCTATGCTGAGTGATCAAGCAGGGGAAATGGAAAGAGAGGGATTGAGAAGAGCTGATGGAGGAATGATAGGTTCCTACCCTACGAGGCTTGTAGAGAACTAAGCCAAAAGCAGTGACACTGGGTGAGATGAGAGAGGATATAAAAAACAATGGAGACTCAAGAGAAAGATTCTAAAGGCAGCCACAGGAAACAGTACAACGGGAAATGGGGATAATACCATGTGCAGATTATCTGCATGCAGCACATACATTTAATTTCTAAAATGCAACTGATTTTAAGGGACATTTTTGAAGCATGAACAGAAAGTATTTCAGCTTTAAGAAGCATCAAGCTATACAGGCAGTCAAGAGAGAATAGTTGGGACACAAATGGAACTGAAAGGGGATTGAAGTAGCTATGGCAGCTATTTTACTACTGGTGATTATGTTATCAAAGGAAATGTCCTATATAAGGTATATCACTGTTCAAAAACTAAACAAATAAATATAAATTAAGAAAAAAAGTGGTTTCTTTAGGGGCCTAACAAAAGCAAGGAAATCCCTAGCCAAAGATACCACACTTCATCTTTAACTTCATAACACAGAGAAGATTACAGATGAGATGGTCCTTTATTTGGAGACTTCAGAAATGCCACCCACCAGTTTAATGGATGGGAGACTTGGATTGGATCCACAAGGTGACAGACAGCTTTAGAATGAAACATGGATTGTAGGCGGGGTACTCCGCTGCCTGTTGGCCAGCCAGAGAGAGAGGAGCTGATTGGCTCCTTGCTCCTCACAATAATTAATTTAAACCCTTGCCTGGGGTTTCTTGTACCTCTTGCCCCATTTTAGTTGAACCCACCCTGTCTCCTCATAGTTATATAATATAGGAACTGTGTTTTTAGGATGCTATAGGTCTGATCAACCACCTGTTTTACGGATCAAGAAGGAATTTTTCCTATTGGGGCCAAATAGGCTAAGGCCTGGTAGGTTTTTTTTTTACCTTCTGCACAGTGTCACAGAGACACAGTTAGGTTAAACAGATATAGGCTTCAGAAATTAAATATTAGGAAGTGTGTGAATGTTTATTTCATCATAACTTGCAGTCAGTGTCCAGTGCAGATAAAAGGCCAAAGGACCAGAAATAAGAGACCCGGGATTTCACTGGTGGACCTCGGGCCTATGGTAAAAAGGAAGACCTGAAGCCTTTGCAGACCAAAGTCCCTCTGTGGTACAGTAACTCCCCACTTAACATCATCCCGATGATACGAAGGTGGGAGGCGTTGCCAATTCGGAGGAGGATAGGGATATTCTGCAGGGAGACTTGAATGAGCTTGAGAATTGGAGTATCAGAAATAGGATGAAATTTAATAGTGAAAAGTGTAAGGTGATGCATTTAGGGACGACTAACAACAATTTTAGCTACAAGCTGGGGACGCATTGGTTAGAAGTAACGGAAGAGGAGAAGGACCTAGGGGTTCTTGTAGACCGGAGGATGACTATGAGTCGACAATGTGATGTGCAGCGGCACCGGAGGCAGCAAACAGGGCGGCTAACAGGGGAGTTTGAGAGGGAGTTCTCATTGGAGGAGAAGGTACCTGTATTTGCATCTGTCCTGGGTGTTCCTGGGTGTTCTTGTGTGTTTGTTTGTTTTGGTTTGTAGGGGCCGGCAGGGGCTGGGTGCTGGGACGGACGCCGAGGCCTGAGCAGGGGGCGGGGCTTGGCTGATTAGGGGGCCCATAAAAGCGGCCGCCCAGCCAGGCAGCGGCACAGCTGCGAGCAGCGGCACCGGAGGCAGCAAACAGGGCGGCTAACAGGGGAGTTTGAGAGGGAGTTCTCATTGGAGGAGAAGGTACCTGTATTTGCATCTGTCCTGGGTGTTCCTGGGTGTTCTTGTGTGTTTGTTTGTTTTGGTTTGTAGGGGCCGGCAGGGGCTGGGTGCTGGGACGGACGCCGAGGCCTGAGCAGGGGGCGGGGCTTGGCTGATTAGGGGGCCCATAAAAGCGGCCGCCCAGCCAGGCAGCGGCACAGCTGCGAGCAGCGGCACCGGAGGCAGCAAACAGGGCGGCTAACAGGGGAGTTTGAGAGGGAGTTCTCATTGGAGGAGAAGGTACCTGTATTTGCATCTGTCCTGGGTGTTCCTGGGTGTTCTTGTGTGTTTGTTTGTTTTGGTTTGTAGGGGCCGGCAGGGGCTGGGTGCTGGGACGGACGCCGAGGCCTGAGCAGGGGGCGGGGCTTGGCTGATTAGGGGGCCCATAAAAGCGGCCGCCCAGCCAGGCAGCGGCACAGCTGCGAGCAGCGGCACCGGAGGCAGCAAACAGGGCGGCTAACAGGGGAGTTCGAGAGGGAGTTCTCATTGGAGGAGAAGGTACCTGTATTTGCATCTGTCCTGGGTGTTCCTGGGTGTTCTTGTGTGTTTGTTTGTTTTGGTTTGTAGGGGCCGGCAGGGGCTGGGTGCTGGGACGGACGCCGAGGCCTGAGCAGGGGGCGGGGCTTGGCTGATTAGGGGGCCCATAAAAGCGGCCGCCCAGCCAGGCAGCGGCACAGCTGCGAGCAGCGGCACCGGAGGCAGCAAACAGGGCGGCTAACAGGGGAGTTTGAGAGGGAGTTCTCATTGGAGGAGAAGGTACCTGTATTTGCATCTGTCCTGGGTGTTCCTGGGTGTTCTTGTGTGTTTGTTTGTTTTGGTTTGTAGGGGCCGGCAGGGGCTGGGTGCTGGGACGGACGCCGAGGCCTGAGCAGGGGGCGGGGCTTGGCTGATTAGGGGGCCCATAAAAGCGGCCGCCCAGCCAGGCAGCGGCACAGCTGCGAGCAGCGGCACCGGAGGCAGCAAACAGGGCGGCTAACAGGGGAGTTCGAGAGGGAGTTCTCATTGGAGGAGAAGGTACCTGTATTTGCATCTGTCCTGGGTGTTCCTGGGTGTTCTTGTGTGTTTGTTTGTTTTGGTTTGTAGGGGCCGGCAGGGGCTGGGTGCTGGGACGGACGCCGAGGCCTGAGCAGGGGGCGGGGCTTGGCTGATTAGGGGGCCCATAAAAGCGGCCGCCCAGCCAGGCAGCGGCACAGCTGCGAGCAGCGGCACCGGAGGCAGCAAACAGGGCGGCTAACAGGGGAGTTTGAGAGGGAGTTCTCATTGGAGGAGAAGGTACCTGTATTTGCATCTGTCCTGGGTGTTCCTGGGTGTTCTTGTGTGTTTGTTTGTTTTGGTTTGTAGGGGCCGGCAGGGGCTGGGTGCTGGGACGGACGCCGAGGCCTGAGCAGGGGGCGGGGCTTGGCTGATTAGGGGGCCCATAAAAGCGGCCGCCCAGCCAGGCAGCGGCACAGCTGCGAGCAGCGGCACCGGAGGCAGCAAACAGGGCGGCTAACAGGGGAGTTTGAGAGGGAGTTCTCATTGGAGGAGAAGGTACCTGTATTTGCATCTGTCCTGGGTGTTCCTGGGTGTTCTTGTGTGTTTGTTTGTTTTGGTTTGTAGGGGCCGGCAGGGGCTGGGTGCTGGGACGGACGCCGAGGCCTGAGCAGGGGGCGGGGCTTGGCTGATTAGGGGGCCCATAAAAGCGGCCGCCCAGCCAGGCAGCGGCACAGCTGCGAGCAGCGGCACCGGAGGCAGCAAACAGGGCGGCTAACAGGGGAGTTTGAGAGGGAGTTCTCATTGGAGGAGAAGGTACCTGTATTTGCATCTGTCCTGGGTGTTCCTGGGTGTTTGTTTGTTTTGGTTTGTAGGGGCCGGCAGGGGCTGGGTGCTGGGACGGACGCCGAGGCCTGAGCAGGGGGCGGGGCTTGGCTGATTAGGGGGCCCATAAAAGCGGCCGCCCAGCCAGGCAGCGGCACAGCTGCGAGCAGCGGCACCGGAGGCAGCAAACAGGGCGGCTAACAGGGGAGTTTGAGAGGGAGTTCTCATTGGAGGAGAAGGTACCTGTATTTGCATCTGTCCTGGGTGTTCCTGGGTGTTTGTTTGTTTTGGTTTGTAGGGGCCGGCAGGGGCTGGGTGCTGGGACGGACGCCGAGGCCTGAGCAGGGGGCGGGGCTTGGCTGATTAGGGGGCCCATAAAAGCGGCCGCCCAGCCAGGCAGCGGCACAGCTGCGAGCAGCGGCACCGGAGGCAGCAAACAGGGCGGCTAACAGGGGAGTTTGAGAGGGAGTTCTCATTGGAGGAGAAGGTACCTGTATTTGCATCTGTCCTGGGTGTTCCTGGGTGTTTGTTTGTTTTGGTTTGTAGGGGCCGGCAGGGGCTGGGTGCTGGGACGGACGCCGAGGCCTGAGCAGGGGGCGGGGCTTGGCTGATTAGGGGGCCCATAAAAGCGGCCGCCCAGCCAGGCAGCGGCACAGCTGCGAGCAGCGGCACCGGAGGCAGCAAACAGGGCGGCTAACAGGGGAGTTTGAGAGGGAGTTCTCATTGGAGGAGAAGGTACCTGTATTTGCATCTGTCCTGGGTGTTCCTGGGTGTTTGTTTGTTTTGGTTTGTAGGGGCCGGCAGGGGCTGGGTGCTGGGACGGACGCCGAGGCCTGAGCAGGGGGCGGGGCTTGGCTGATTAGGGGGCCCATAAAAGCGGCCGCCCAGCCAGGCAGCGGCACAGCTGCGAGCAGCGGCACCGGAGGCAGCAAACAGGGCGGCTAACAGGGGAGTTTGAGAGGGAGTTCTCATTGGAGGAGAAGGTACCTGTATTTGCATCTGTCCTGGGTGTTCCTGGGTGTTTGTTTGTTTTGGTTTGTAGGGGCCGGCAGGGGCTGGGTGCTGGGACGGACGCCGAGGCCTGAGCAGGGGGCGGGGCTTGGCTGATTAGGGGGCCCATAAAAGCGGCCGCCCAGCCAGGCAGCGGCACAGCTGCGAGCAGCGGCACCGGAGGCAGCAAACAGGGCGGCTAACAGGGGAGTTTGAGAGGGAGTTCTCATTGGAGGAGAAGGTACCTGTATTTGCATCTGTCCTGGGTGTTCCTGGGTGTTCTTGTGTGTTTGTTTGTTTTGGTTTGTAGGGGCCGGCAGGGGCTGGGTGCTGGGACGGACGCCGAGGCCTGAGCAGGGGCCGGGGCTTGGCTGATTAGGGGGCCCATAAAAGCGGCCGCCCAGCCAGGCAGCGGCACAGCTGCGAGCAGCGGCACCGGAGGCAGCAAACAGGGCGGCTAACAGGGGAGTTTGAGAGGGAGTTCTCATTGGAGGAGAAGGTACCTGTATTTGCATCTGTCCTGGGTGTTCCTGGGTGTTCTTGTGTGTTTGTTTGTTTTGGTTTGTAGGGGCCGGCAGGGGCTGGGTGCTGGGACGGACGCCGAGGCCTGAGCAGGGGGCGGGGCTTGGCTGATTAGGGGGCCCATAAAAGCGGCCGCCCAGCCAGGCAGCGGCACAGCTGCGAGCAGCGGCACCGGAGGCAGCAAACAGGGCGGCTAACAGGGGAGTTTGAGAGGGAGTTCTCATTGGAGGAGAAGGTACCTGTATTTGCATCTGTCCTGGGTGTTCCTGGGTGTTCTTGTGTGTTTGTTTGTTTTGGTTTGTAGGGGCCGGCAGGGGCTGGGTGCTGGGACGGACGCCGAGGCCTGAGCAGGGGGCGGGGCTTGGCTGATTAGGGGGCCCATAAAAGCGGCCGCCCAGCCAGGCAGCGGCACAGCTGCGAGCAGCGGCACCGGAGGCAGCAAACAGGGCGGCTAACAGGGGAGTTTGAGAGGGAGTTCTCATTGGAGGAGAAGGTACCTGTATTTGCATCTGTCCTGGGTGTTCCTGGGTGTTTGTTTGTTTTGGTTTGTAGGGGCCGGCAGGGGCTGGGTGCTGGGACGGACGCCGAGGCCTGAGCAGGGGGGCGGGGCTTGGCTGATTAGGGGGCCCATAAAAGCGGCCGCCCAGCCAGGCAGCGGCACAGCTGCGAGCAGCGGCACCGGAGGCAGCAAACAGGGCGGCTAACAGGGGAGTTTGAGAGGGAGTTCTCATTGGAGGAGAAGGTACCTGTATTTGCATCTGTCCTGGGTGTTCCTGGGTGTTCTTGTGTGTTTGTTTGTTTTGGTTTGTAGGGGCCGGCAGGGGCTGGGTGCTGGGACGGACGCCGAGGCCTGAGCAGGGGGCGGGGCTTGGCTGATTAGGGGGCCCATAAAAGCGGCCGCCCAGCCAGGCAGCGGCACAGCTGCGAGCAGCGGCACCGGAGGCAGCAAACAGGGCGGCTAACAGGGGAGTTTGAGAGGGAGTTCTCATTGGAGGAGAAGGTACCTGTATTTGCATCTGTCCTGGGTGTTCCTGGGTGTTCTTGTGTGTTTGTTTGTTTTGGTTTGTAGGGGCCGGCAGGGGCTGGGTGCTGGGACGGACGCCGAGGCCTGAGCAGGGGGCGGGGCTTGGCTGATTAGGGGGCCCATAAAAGCGGCCGCCCAGCCAGGCAGCGGCACAGCTGCGAGCAGCGGCACCGGAGGCAGCAAACAGGGCGGCTAACAGGGGAGTTTGAGAGGGAGTTCTCATTGGAGGAGAAGGTACCTGTATTTGCATCTGTCCTGGGTGTTCCTGGGTGTTCTTGTGTGTTTGTTTGTTTTGGTTTGTAGGGGCCGGCAGGGGCTGGGTGCTGGGACGGACGCCGAGGCCTGAGCAGGGGGCGGGGCTTGGCTGATTAGGGGGCCCATAAAAGCGGCCGCCCAGCCAGGCAGCGGCACAGCTGCGAGCAGCGGCACCGGAGGCAGCAAACAGGGCGGCTAACAGGGGAGTTTGAGAGGGAGTTCTCATTGGAGGAGAAGGTACCTGTATTTGCATCTGTCCTGGGTGTTCTTGTGTGTTTGTTTGTTTTGGTTTGTAGGGGCCGGCAGGGGCTGGGTGCTGGGACGGACGCCGAGGCCTGAGCAGGGGGCGGGGCTTGGCTGATTAGGGGGCCCATAAAAGCGGCCGCCCAGCCAGGCAGCGGCACAGCTGCGAGCAGCGGCACCGGAGGCAGCAAACAGGGCGGCTAACAGGGGAGTTTGAGAGGGAGTTCTCATTGGAGGAGAAGGTACCTGTATTTGCATCTGTCCTGGGTGTTCCTGGGTGTTTGTTTGTTTTGGTTTGTAGGGGCCGGCAGGGGCTGGGTGCTGGGACGGACGCCGAGGCCTGAGCAGGGGGCGGGGCTTGGCTGATTAGGGGGCCCATAAAAGCGGCCGCCCAGCCAGGCAGCGGCACAGCTGCGAGCAGCGGCACCGGAGGCAGCAAACAGGGCGGCTAACAGGGGAGTTTGAGAGGGAGTTCTCATTGGAGGAGGTAAAGGGGGAGACAGGAGGGTGGGGTGTGGTGTGTGTTCTGTGTCCCCAGGTGCTGTGGGCAGGGAGCCCAGCAGCCATGAGCCAAGCAGCAGCAGCAGACAGAATGCAGATGGGTGCATGTGGAAGCTGTGGTATGTATATGGTCCTAGCAGGGGAGCCGGAACACAGGTATGTGTGTATGAAGTGTCGCCTGATAGTGTTACTGGAGGAAAAGATTAAGGGGCTAGAGATGCAGGTAGATACCCTGGTGGAGTTTAGGCGGGGGTTTGAGCAGCTGATGGAGGACAGGCAAGGAGGGGCTGAAGGAGAACGCCCTGCGGCGCAGGTAGAGGCAGAGGAGGGTGATAGGGGAATGGAAGGGGGAGAGCATGGGAGGTGGAACCATGTGACTGTCAGAAGCAGGCCAAGGAAAAGAAGGGCCAGTGAGGGGGGAATAGAACTCAGGAATAGGTTCGAGTGTTTGGATAGCGAGGTGGAGGGGCAGCAGGTGGCGGCTGAAGGTGGGAGAGTGAGGAAGAAGAGAAGAGCGGCTAGTCCGAGAGAGAGAGGGGAGGAGTTGATGGAGACAGCACCAATTCTGGGCCCCGGGAGGATTCAGGAAGGCATAAGGGGGAGCATTAGGGAAGATAGGAACAGGCTCAGGTCAGGACTAGAGGGATTAGAGACTAGATTACTAGATGGCACTGTTGCCAGGCGAAGGCAGGTGTATGTAATTGGAGACTCATTACTGAGGAGATTGGACAGGCCTGTGACCAGGGCGGACCCGGAGAACAGAAGGGTGTGCTGTCTCCCGGGCGCAAAGATACGCGATGTGGACCTGCGGTTGAAAAGGATCCTGAAAGGAGCAGGTAAGAACCCCTTGATAATCCTTCATGTAGGAACGAATGACACGGCTAGGTTCTCGTTAGAGAGAATCAAGGGAGATTATGCCAGGCTGGGGAAGACGCTCAAGGAGATAGAGGCTCAGATTATCTTTAGTGGGATTCTGCCCGTTCCGAGGGAAGGGCAGCAAAGGGCTGATAGGATTGTGAGAATAAATACTTGGCTAAGGGAGTGGTGCTATAAGGAGGGCTTTGGGATGTATGGCCACTGGGAGGCTTTTGGGGACAGACACCTGTTCTCGCGGGATGGGCTTCACCTGAGTAGGGAAGGAAATAGACTTCTGGGAGGGAGGCTGGCTCATCTTATCAAAAGAGCTTTAAACTAGGAAGTTTGGGGAGAAGGTTGGGAGATGCACAGTTAATCTCCACGCCAGATTCCAGTATGGAAAAGGTGAGTAAAATGAGAGGAGACATAGCCGGGGAGACGAGATTGGACATAGGAAGGACAGGGGGGACGGGCGCAAGGAGGCCCGCAACATATAGTGCTACTAATGGGAGACAGGCTAAACGACATACATTAGGGTGTTTATACACCAATGCGAGAAGCCTAGGTAATAAAATGGAGGAATTGGAGCTCTTGGTCCAAGAGCTGAAACCGGATATCGTAGGAATAACAGAAACGTGGTGGAATGACGGTCACGACTGGAACACAGGTATGGAGGGGTATGCGCTGTTTAGGAAAGACCGGAACAAAGGTAAAGGTGGGGGGGTGGCATTGTATGTCAACAGTGAAATAAGCTGTAAAGAAATAATAGTGGATGGATTAGATAACACAGAGTCCGTCTGGGCAATACTCACACTGGGTAATAGGACTACTAGAGCCTCTCCGGGGATAGTGCTTGGAGTGTGCTATAGACCGCCGGGATCGACCCAGGATATGGATAAGGAACTATTTAATGTGTTTAGAGAAGTAATTACTAATAGAAACTGTGTAATTATGGGGGACTTTAACTTCCCGGATATAGATTGGGGCACAAACGCTAGTAGTAATAATAGGGCTCAGATGTTCCTAGATGTGCTTGCTGATCAATTCCTTCATCAAGTGGTAGCTGAACCGACGAGGGGGGAGGCCACTTTAGATTTGATTCTGGTAAGCAGTGAGGACCTCGTTGAGGAAGTGCTAGTGGGGGACAATTTGGGCTCCAGTGATCATGAGCTAATTCGGTTTAAAATACATGGGAGGAGTAACAGAATTAAGTCAAAGACTAGGGTTTATAATTTTAAAAAGGCCAATTTTAACAAATTAAGGGGACTGGTAAGGGAAGTGGATTGGGCAAACGTATTAAGGGATCTAAAGGCAGAAGAAGCCTGGGATTACTTCAAGTTAAAGATGCATGAGCTGTCGGAGGCCTGCATTCCAAAAAAGGGAAAAAGATTACAAAGCAGGAGATTTAGACCGAGCTGGATGAGCGACCGACTCAAAGGGGTGATTAGGAAAAAACAGAAAGCGTACAAAGAGTGGAAGAGGGGAGGGATTAGTAAAGAAACTTACCTTAGTGAAGTCCGAGAATGTAGAGATAGAGTGAGAAAGGCCAAAGGCCGTGTAGAGTTGGACCTAGCGAGGGGAATTAAAAGCAATAGTAAGAGGTTTTACAGCCACATAAATAGGAAGAAAGCAAAGAAAGAAGAAGTAGGACCGCTGAAGACTATTGCCGGAGAGGAGATTAAAGACAATCTAGGCATGGCGCAATATCTCAATGAATATTTTGCATCGGTGTTTAATGAGGCCAATGAAGGTATTAGGGATACTAGCACCACTACAGAGGGGCATTCGGGATGGGGGATTACCGTATTCGAGGTAGAAACAAAACTTGATTGCCTTAATGGGGCTAAGTCGGGAGGACCGGACGATCTTCATCCGAGAATATTGAAGGAATTGGCGCGGGAAATAGCAGGCCCGTTAGCGATAATATTTAATGAATCTGTAAACTCGGGGGTGGTCCCGTTAGACTGGAGAATAGCTAATGTGGTTCCTATTTTCAAGAAAGGGAAAAAAAGTGATCCGGGTAACTACAGGCCTGTTAGTTTAACATCTGTAGTGTGCAAGGTGTTAGAGAAAATTCTGAAAGAGAAACTAGTTGAGGACCTGGAGGTTAGTGGCAATTGCGATAAATTACAACATGGTTTTACGAAGGGCAGATCGTGCCAAACGAATCTGATCTCCTTCTTTGAGAAAGTAACGGATTTATTAGATAAGGGAAATGCGGTGGACCTAATATACCTGGATTTCAGTAAAGCGTTTGATACTGTACCCCATGAGGAATTATTGGTTAAACTGAAAAACATGGGGATCGATATGAAAATCCAGAGGTGGATAAGGAATTGGTTAATGGGGAGAATGCAGCAGGTCGTATTAAAGGGTGAACTGTCGGGTTGGAGGGAGGTTACTAGTGGAGTGCCTCAAGGTTCGGTTTTGGGACCCATTTTATTTAATCTATTTATAACTGACCTCGGGACCGATTGCAGGAGTGGGCTGATAAAGTTTGCGGATGATACGAAGGTGGGAGGCGTTGTAAATTCGGAGGAGGATAGGGATATCCTGCAGGGAGACTTGAATGAGCTTGTGAATTGGAGTATCAGAAATAGGATGAAATTTAATAGTAAAAAGTGTAAGGTAATGCATTTGGGGATGACTAATAACAATTTTAGTTACAAGATGGGGACGCATTGGTTAGAAGTAACGGAAGAGGAGAAGGACCTAGGGGTCCTCGTAGACCGCAGGATGACTATGAGTCGACAATGCGACGTGGCGGTGAAAAAAGCCAATGCTGTCTTGGGATGCATTAGGCGAGGTATATCTAGTAGGGATAAGGAGGTCCTGCTCCCGTTGTACAAGGCGCTGGTGAGACCTCACTTGGAGTACTGTGTGCAGTTCTGGTCTCCCATGTTTAAAAAAGATGAACTCAAACTGGAACGGGTGCAGAGAAGGGCCACTAGGATGATCAGAGGAATGGAAAACCTGTCGTATGAAAAGAGACTAGAGGAGCTTGGGTTGTTTAGTCTGACAAAGCGAAGGCTGAGGGGGGATATGATTGCTATCTTTAAATATATTAGAGGGATTAATACAAGGGAGGGAGAAGAATTATTCCAGCTTAGTACTAATGTGGATACGAGAACGAATGGATATAAACTGGCCGTGGGGAAGTTCAGGCTTGAAATTAGACGAAGGTTTTTGACCGTCAGAGGGGTGAAATATTGGAACGGCCTTCCGAGGGAAACGGTGGGGGCGACGGACCTGTCTGGTTTTAAGATTAAGTTAGATAAATTTATGGAGGGAATGGTTTAATGGTAAAACATAGTAGTCAAGGAAAACCAAACAATGGTAGGTAAATCGTATAATGGCTGACAGGGGTCAGGCTGGTGACTCTTGCCTATATGCTCGGGGTCTGACTGATCGCCATTTTTGGGGTCGGGAAGGAATTTTCCTCCAGGGCAGATTGGCCGAGCCTCTGGAGGTTTTTCGCCTTCCTCCGCAGCATGGGGCAGGGATCTCTAGCAGGAGGGTCTCTGCCGATTGAAGTCACCTAAAACAGGATTGGGGACTTCAACAGCAGAGTCCAGGGAAGGGGTAGGGACGGTTTTATGGCCTGCAGCATGCAGGGGGTCAGACTAGATGATCATAATGGTCCCTTCTGACCTTAAAGTCTATGAGTCTATGAGTCTATGAGTGGCGGTGAAAAAAGCCAATGCGGTCTTGGGATGCATTAGGCGAGGGATATCTAGTAGGGATAAGGAGGTGCTGCTTCCGTTGTATAAGGCGCTGGTGAGACCTCATTTGGAGTACTGTGCAGTTCTGGTCTCCCATGTTTAAAAAAGATGAACTCAAATTGGAACGGGTGCAGAGAAGGGCCACTAGGATGATCAGAGGAATGGAAAACCTGTCGTATGAAAAGAGACTAGAGGAGCTCGGTTTGTTTAGTCTGACCCTCGTTTAGAAAAGGTAAGAACACGCTGACATTATGGTCATGTTGTTCCCCAAAACAGTCCTACTCAAAATAAAAAATAAAGGTCATGTTAATGAATAATTTAGGACGACCCACGCACACTGAATTATAATATTAAAATATGAAGAAAATTGTTGAATGGTAGAAAATAAGGATTATGTTTTGCTAGTGTAATGTTGATGAAATGTTAATGATTTACAATAATATAGAATAGAAAATGTAAAACAAATTATTAAAGTTTTGGTAAATGTATAACTGGATATGTATAACTTGGACTCTGGCCAAGACCATAAAGAACCTGCCATTTTATTATTCTTACCAGGCAGAAAAAGATGCTGCCAGCAGACCCACAGAAAAATCCTGTATAAAAACATTATATAATTATACAAAGAAATGGCCCTGGGAATTTCCTTTTACAGGACTCAGCCTTCAGAGTATAAAAAAATATTAGGGGCAGGACTGTGGAATGCACTTTAGGCTAATGCATATACCAGAGTGATGTAGAAACGAGATTATTATTAAGCAGCAAAAAGCTGAGTTTTAAGAATTCAATTTGAAATGTGAAAACACCTCATATATACACCTTCTTGCTTCTTGGATAGGAAAGTGAATACCTGGGCCCTTACAGTCTTGGTAAAGACCTGCTGCCTTGTTGTTCTTCATCTGCATGGTGGCATTGTGCACCTCATACAAATTGGGAGGGTCTCCGAGTTCGTCCCTAAATGGTCATTGAGGGATTTGCTCAAGGACTTTATCTACAACCATAGACTTATGGTTAAGGAGATCTTCAAAATGTTCTTTCCAGCGAGAATTGATGGCTGCATTGTACTTCAGAAGTGTGCTTCCGTCCTTAGAGCGAAGAGGATTCATACAATGACAAATTGGCCCATAAACAGCCTTATTCATAGACTCTAGGGCTGGAAGGGACCTTGAGAGGTCATTGAGTCCAATCCGCTGCCCTCATGGCAGGACCAAATGATGTCTAGACCATCCCTGATGGTCTTGTGTGCCTTGGTGGCACAAAGAAACCACATGTATTGTGGATGTCCGTGAGATTTTGGAGTTCTTGCATTTTCTCAGTCCACCATTTGTCCTTAAGTTCTCTGGTTTTACATTGTACTTCTGCCCTCGCCTTGGCATGGGCTTCTCTCTTTTTATTACAATTTATGTCATTCTACCAAGCACAAAATGCCATTCTTTTCTCATTGATGAGTTGCTCAATTTCAGCATCATTCTCGTCAAACCAGTCCTGATGTTTTCTGGTGTGGTAGACTATGGTTTCCTCACAGGCATTGATGATTACTGCTTTCAACTGGCTCCAATGTTCCTCAATTTCTTCTGGAAACTCTGATGGGAGCTTTTCTTCTAAGACTGCTTGGAAGTGGTCACGCTTAATAGGGTCCTTCAAATCTTGAACCTTCAGTTTGCATCTGACCTGCTTCTTTTGTAGACTCCATTTGGGAGCTATCTTAACTTTCATTGTGGATCGAATAAGGCGATGACCAGTCCAACAGTCATCAGCACTTGTCATTGCTCTTGTGAGAAGTACGTCACTACGATCTCGGGTATGAACTATGACATAGTTGAGGAGATGCCCGATGAAATCTTCAAAAATGGTGGACCAGAGCTAATACGGAAGCTTTACCCGCTTATCCTTAAAATCTGGGTAAAGGAGGAGATACCCAGTGAAATGAGGGATGCCTTGATTGTCACTCTCTTCAAGAAAGGGGATAAAGTGGATTATGGAAATTATCGTATCTCCCTCCTAGCCACTGCAGGCAAAGTTCTGGCATGGATCCTTGCAACCCACCTTCTGCCCCATCAGAAGAAATTTTACTATAGTCACAGAGTGGTTTCCAACCATGTTGGGGAACTGCAAATATGATCTTCACAGCACAGCAGCTGCAAGAAAAGTGTCAGGAGCAAAACCAACTACTGTACATGGCTTTTATTGATCTAACTAAAGCCTTTGACTTGGTGAATTGCCGTGCCCTCTGGACTGTACTTTCCAAGATTGGATGTCCTGATAAATACATCAATGTCCTAAAATTGCTTCATGATAACATGAAAGCGACTGTTCTGAGCAGCGCTGGCTCCCAGAGTGAACCTTTCAAAGTACAAACAGGAGTCAAACAGGGCTGTATCATCGCTCCAACCATGTTTGTGGTTTTTATTGTTGTCATTCTTTACCTAATTCCTGGAAAGGTTACAGCTGGCATTGAAATCACTTACAGAATGGATGGAAAGCTTTTCAGGCTTAGCAGGCTGAAAGCCAAGAGTAAGATTTCCACAACATCTATTGTGGAACTTCAGTATGCTGATGACAATGCAATCTTTGCCCACTCTGAGAAAGATCTTCAAACTATCTTGAATGTGTTTGCCAATGTTTACGCATGTCTTGGTCTCACTCTTAATATCAAGAAGACTAAAGTGCTCTATCAGCCCTCTCCAAATGAGATATTACATGCCCCATCTATCAAAATCAATGGAGTGGCACTGGAGAATGTCAATTATTTCCTCTACCTTGGAAGTCATCTTTCATCCAAGGCAGATGATGCAGAAATTCAACATCGCCTGAGCAGTGCCAGTGTAGCTTTTTCTCATTTACAGCACAGGGTCTTTGAAGATCACGACATTTGAACAGCTTTTTTATCAAGCCGTTATTCTCCTAACACTGTTGTATGGGTCCAAAACTTGGACAACCAATAGACACCACTTGAAAGTCTTTGAGAGGCACCATCAACGCTGCCTTCGTAAGATTCTAAAGATCAAATGGGAAGACAGGTGCACTAATATTAGTGTTCTGGAAGAGGCAAAGACCACCAGTATCGAGGCAATGATAATCCATCAGCAATTCCACTGGACTGGTCACATTGTCCAGATGCCAGACCATTGCCTCCCAAAACAGGTCCTGTTCTCTCAGCTGAAAGAAGGGCACCGTAACGTGGGTGGACAATGGAAGCATTATAAGGACTTGCTGAAGGACAACCTAAAAAATGTAATATTGACATTGATACCTGGGAAACACTTGTCCAGGATCGCTTAAAATGGAGTGAAGTCCTGATGGGCCCCAGCATTTTGAACTTGCTCGCTGACAAGCCAAAGAGGACAAGAGGCACAGGAGGAAGGAGAGACTGGTTTCCAGTCATGGTCAACAGCCTCCTGCTGAGCCTGAAAACATCTGCCCTCATTGTAATAGAACTTGTGGTTCAAGGATTGGCCTTATTAGTCACCTGAGGACCCATAACTCCAATGGAAGATGATCATACTCGGTAACGAGTGATCGCCCATCATCATCACAGTCTTGGTAAAGACCAAACAATAATGAGTGCCCAAAGGAAACTCAAATAGATCCTGAACTTGGTTGTCATGCCAAGATGATGTTATGTCCACATTCATTGTAAAGGACCCATGGCAGACACTGAGATGCCAATCCAGTGGAGAAGCTCTGTGTGAGAGTTGGAGGAATTGGTGAGTATAGAACCCAAATAGCAAAAGCTGCAGACTTCTTTGACAGTTTCATTATTCAAAGAGATTGGAGTCACGGGTGGACCTGATCCTACATTTTTCAGCTTTGTCTTTGACCACAAAACATGGAGGCCAACTTTAGAAGACATATATGCACATATGAAAGGGAAAATATATGCCCTAGAATGGAAAACTATTGCTTTATGTATTTAAAAAAAGATTTCAGCTTGGCTATAATCACCAGAGCTACAGACTGACTCTTATACTTTGTATTTGAGATTTTCAAAGCAGACTAGGGGATTTGGACACATATAGGCCATTAATACCCATGGAAGATAAGTATCTAAATCCCCCCAGACAGTTTTATCTTTTAAAAAATATTCTAGGTTTTCTCTTATCTCTTCACTCTCCCTTCATGGGGTTTTGGAACATCTGGCCTGTCTTAAAGGCCTTACCTTCTCTGTCACAGTACAGGTTTAGACAATTGCACAGCTGGAGAAAGGAAAAGAGTGAATCAGATCTCGAAAAATAATGCATGTGTCTGAATTAGACTATAAACTTTCATATGCATTTGTACAATTGAGACCCTGATACTCTCTTGAGGACCTTTGGGCATCATTATAATACAAATGGCAATAATAGTGACAGCAGCATTTGTTTTTAGCACAGCTGACTTTCTTCCTTTTTGTTTCTTTTATTTTACTTTAGACTAGCTCTGACCAAAAAATCTCAAGCTAAGATCATTTCCCACTCCATCCCTCCTTGTGCCTAATTACAATTTCTTGTGGGAAATCACACAAAAAATGGGAACCTCCCATAAGAATAACCTAGGAATAACCTCTTCTTTTAAGAGTTTGGTTCCTGTTATGTCAGTAGTTTTATCTTCAGAGAACTTCAGCAGCAGAAAAGAAAGGTTGAGAGGCAGAATCTTCAGTGCTGATATAAACCCAAGGAGTGTTATTCCCCTCACAGATATGACTAGTATGAGATGCCAAATTAAATATACTCATTTTGCCTTCTATGTGGCGTTCATAATGGAATCAGTGAATCTGTAGAAAAATGGAGCAATAAGAGAGCAAGCAAGTTCTCCCTGAGATCTCAGCTGGTATAATGGTGAAGTTCAAAGCCATTCTTCCAAGATACCATTTTCAATGGAACTGAGCAGGACCTCTCTTTTTATTGCACACACACACTCACTAAGTACTAGATGAATACAACCAAATGTATGTTACCTCTGTGCCAGCCCCATATAGGCTGATTTGGAAGGCCATAATGAGGACTGGTCATCAGATCCAGTGCCACAGCCCTTCCAACTAGTATGGTAGGTCTGTGGCTATGTAGCAGCCCCTTCACCAGTCTTTGGTTGGAGGAGTGGATTTCATTTTCTGTATCCATTGGCAGTTCACCTCATTTCTGTCACTCTACAGGTGCAGTGGCTGTGCAGTGGGGTTATACTAATGGAGTAGTGTGAGATGGTCTGGACTCTCATCCCATCAGATCAAGTTATCTCCAAGAAAATGCATGCCACAGAAATTGGTAAAAAATTCAGGCCAGGATGCCATCACAAACATTTATACATTTATTTAAAATTTAAATATATTTTCAAGATCTGGTGGTAAAATTATTAATCAGTTTATTGCAAATATTTAGAGACCAAAAAATGGGATGTTTTGATCATACATACCTGAAAGTGGAGGCACAAACAATATGTACACATTGGTAAGATAGCATGAATTCAGAATTTCCTTGCCTTGTTTTTACCCTTAACCATAATGTTATTTTAATGTTTTGTGTCTTTACTGATTTTTTAAGGGAAAAAATGGATGCAAGGGTTTCTTGTCTTTGTGTCACTTCATTATATCTTGCTACATTCTGTTCAGTTTCTCATAACCAGACTGCAATCAACCAGTGCTTTGACATTGCAAAGTGGTCTCATTCAGTTGTCACCCGTGAGATTTTTTACTCATTTTCCATGACACTATCTGCATAGATTTGTAGTGTCACTGCTTTTATTCTTTTGGATATTGGGTTTTCAGTATAATTTTTCATATTTAACTAGACTAATTTCTAACGAATCAATTTTAAATGCGGTGTGCTGGGATTTCTTAGGAAATATGATTATTGACAATAAATATAACAAACATGAAATTCTGCAGTGCAAATTTGACTCCTTTTTCCAGATAGTTTTCTGAAATGTGTGGCTTTTCTCCCCCCCCTCAGAGTTGCACTTATAGCTATAATACCTTTGTTCTTATCCATGTGGGCTTCTTAGACTATAAAAAGTTCAGAGTAGTAGTCCATACCTTCCAGCTTCCTGCAGCCAAGTTCTGCAGTGCACCTGCTGCTCCTTCCAGTGTGTCTGGATTTGAGCACTCAGAGAGAAGTGTGAGGTAGGGTTTGACTATTGAAGGGTGCCACAGCATCTGGATTCCTTTTGGTGGTTCTGCACAGTCTGGGAGAGGTCCTACTCCATCCCACTGTTGGAAAGGAGAAACCAAATGTCACAAAGTATGCCAATATCAAAGAGAACAATACTCAAACATTTTGTTATATAGGCCCATGGCCAAAAACCGCCACCTTCACCTTTAACATACTGTTTGAGATCCTTGAAGGAGGCAAATTCCCCTCCCAGTACTCTTTATAAAATAGCTTTTTGATTGTATTTGACCTCACCATTAGTGAAAAATCTAAGAGTGTTCTACCTAACTAGCATAATGAGAGCAATTAGCTTTCAATGCATAATTTAATTTTTTCAGGGGAGTGAATACCTATTGGGACACACATGTTTCAACAGATCTTAATAGATGCTTTAACAACTTGCATAAAAAAGAGATTTTCTTTTTCTATTTGACTTGATCCTTTGTGCTCTTTCTTTCCAGTGGGAATCACACTCAAAAAATAAATTACATGGGGGCATGTGCTCATCACCATTTATAGGCCAGGAGGGTAAAGTGGCTAAGAAGTAGCTTTCCACTACCACACAGCTACTTCTAGACTCTTTGTGGCACTTAAGCTGCTACTCAGCTCTGAGGGCAGCTACTCTGAAGGGCTTCAAACAGCCCCCAGTTTCTTTTATAAATCTACCCATCCCAAAAACTTTCTTCACCAATGTAGAATTCTGCCTCCAAAATTACTCCATCCAGATGCCTAATGTGGGCAATATACGGTATCTAGTCTAAGGGCTGGTCCACACTAACCCCCCCACTTCGAACTAAGATACGCAACTTCAGCTACGTTATTCACGTAGCTGAAGTCGAACTATCTTAGTTCAAACTTACCACAGGTCCACACGCAGCAGGCAGGCTCCCCCGTTGACTCCGCGTACTCCTCTCATTGAGCAGGAGTACTGACGTCGACGGCGAGCACTTCCGGGATCGATCTGGGATCGATTTATCGCGTCTAGACAAGACGTGATAAATCGATCCCAGAAGATCGATTGCTTACCGCCGGACCCGGAGGTAAGTATAGACATACCCTAAGAACAGATCTCACAAGCCATCAGGAGTAGAAATGGGAGCTTTCGTCCAATGAAAAGAGGAGAGCTCCTCTTTCCAATCCAACTTATAGCATCCCTAGAAGGTCCTAAGATATGGGACTTAAAAGTCAAAATACTTTTATGCACAGAAATGCTATTTTAGATCATTTAAAAAGTATTTTTAAATGCAATACTTTTATGTTTCTCTCAATGTGCATTTTACAGGCAGAGGAATACAAAAAAGAGACTCTCAATAACATTTTAAAACATTTTCTAAAACATTTCTAATACATTTTTTTCTGTAAAATATGTGGCATATACAGAATGCATGACGGGAGTGATGATTTGGTTAAGCTGAAACAAAGACAAACAAGCCAGCAGCAGGCAGAAACAACCCCTCCTTCATCCCCACTGCCTCTGGAGGATACAGCCAATCAGTCAGTCTGCCCTGATCCCACTCATCCAATGGCAGCAGAAGCAGTTGAAACAGGCTCTGACCTCACAACCTGATCAACCCATTCCCTCCCCTGGGGGGAAGAAGGAGAGGAAAGCAGCAGCAGCTCTAGATCCCTCAAACCCATGGGGGCATGACATGCATGGCCCCATCACTCAGTGGCCCAGCAATTACACATCCTGGTTAGTGGGTGAGCATTGGTCCAGATCCTCAGCTGATGTAAATTGATATGGATCTATTGACTTCAATGGAGCTATGCCAGTTTACACCTGCTGACCATTATGTTTTGCAAATGAAAAAAGAACAAACACAAATGCAAAGTTAGCTGGTCTTTCAATAATGCACATAAAGAGTTATGTGAGAGCAGCTGCTACGATATATAAGTCAGAACGCTGGACAAAAAAGACAACATATAATCAATGGAAAAGCAGTCTCTACTGGAGGCACTATCAAATGCCCAGAAACAGTAGCAAAATCACCTTAAAAGGGTTGAAGCTAAACCCCGCTGAATGTAGCCTCTATGAAAGGGACCATGATGTGCTTGTAAAATCGGCTTGTTAAAATTCTGCTTTCAAACTGAAGAAAAGGTTGGTTGACTTCCCTGCTGGTGAGAGAATTCAATCCCCCTCTTTGGACACAATAATCAGCCCTTCCAGGAATTGCTTCGTGAAGGCTCATGAAAATCTACTTTTCCCCCCTTAGAGAATACAATAAAATGCCTGAAGTCTCAGGTATTGGGGGAGAGGGGGAGGTAGAAAATTCCTCTTATGAGGGGCCCAATTCTGTCCTCACACCAGTTTTTACACTGGTGTAAGTACATTTGCTTTAATGGAGTTACTCCTGATTTACTTTGGTACAAATATAATCCAAATTCAGGTCAAGGTCTTCACCTCTTCCCTCCCAATTCTATTTTAAATTACATACCTTGAACACTGTGCTATCGAATTTATATACCAGGTTTTTGTTATATTTCTCAGGAACAAAGTATAATGCAGCAAATATGTTAGCTCTGGTGTACACACAGTTTTTGTACTGGTAAAACTGTTGGTCATGGATGTCATTTTTTACTGAAATAGTTATATCTGTGCAATTCCTAGTGTGGACCCATTTATATCACCATAGAGATTCTTATATCAGTATAACTTATTCCCCCATAGTTATAAATAGGTATATGCATGTTCATATGGTATAACTGTGTCCACACCAGGAAGGTTATACCTCTTTAACTGTGTTGGTATAGTTTTCTGCGGACAAATCCTTCCTTAATACTGGCTTGCCAAATAGCTATTCCTCCTTGTTTGGTGATGGTTATAAGAACACATTCTTTTTTGTTTTAAAGGAAAACCAAATGAATAGATTTCCTGATTCTTCACCCCTGCTCTCTGATAGCACATGGAGCATACTTTATCAGTCACTAAGAGGGGAAATGAATGTGGGAGACCTTTATTACAATATCATGAGAACTCCACTGAAGGAGAGGTGGATAAATGAAGAGTTTTACCTTCCTAATTTACCGCTGATGAGCATATGAGTTAAAATTCTTTAGGAACGTTTTTTGAGCTCACCAGCAACATACTACTAAAACCACAGCAGGCCAGATTCTTATGATTTGTCTACATGGTCAGATAATGTGCTGTACATAGGGTATGATTTCTAAAATACACTGTTGTGGATGCACATTAATGGATCTGTGTAGTCTCCACTGATATGTTTCACATAGTGCCGTTTGAAACAGTACTACGTTAAAGTGCAGTAGGGAACATTTACTGCTCACCAGCAGGATCTACATGGACTAATTAATGTGCAACACATTAGTGGCTTTAGGAATCATACCTTTATAGAGCATATTACCCCACCGTGTAGACAAGTGCTTAGTTGCATTCTGGCCCCTTTGGGCCATTTGAGCAACACCAAGGGGTCAGAAAGTTGGGCATGCACAACTGAGAATTCCTTGGGCACAGATGTGTTGAGGTCAGCATCTGCACTGTCCTTTCGCCCCCCCGCCCCCGTTCTCCCTCACACATATTCTTGGCTCCGGTCCAGGGGGAATGTCAGGGTGGTGAGGGATTCTGGAGCTAGCGGTCATAGCTCAGATCTGCCCTGAGAAATAGGGAGCTCTAACGGGCTTCCTCACAGTCTCCCCCTTGTCCTCTTTCACCATTAAATATGGGTTCTTTTGAGTGGAAGCTCAGGGCAGCAGAGAATTTGGGACAACCTGTACATTAGTAACAACATTCTCGTCTAAGGTTCATGTGTCAATAAAACATATGTGTGTGTTTGTGTATACTGAATTTAAACATAAGAAACCAAAACAGTATCACATGTGAAGGATCTTGTCTCAGTGCAATGGGATAGGATCATCTCTAAAGTGAGGTGTAATGTAAGTGGGCAATGCTTCCTGTAGCATCCACGGCCATCCCTCATATAAAATACGAGAATTAAATCATGTGTCCAGGGTAAGGAGGTTGCATTAACTTTCCTTGAGGGTTTTCTCTTTGCTTTCTCATTTCCTAAAAGCACTATTGTAAAATGTGATACATGATTAATTCAGAAGACAATTTTTCTCTGAAAAGTGATCACCATGCAGTTCTAAAATGCCTTTTATTACATCCTCCTCTTAATGGCTACTGAGAGAACAGAGAGGAAATGAAGAGAGCAACTGATGGAAGTAAGGATCTTCTTTGATGACAACTAGAGATGTAGTTCAAAGTGTTCTATGTTATTTGAGGGTCTTCGTAGCATTGTGGTATCTTAATATTGAAGAAAATGAGCTATTTCAAAGCTAAATCTGACTGACCTTTATCTACATCATTTATTCAAACTTTTGTTAAGTCAATTAAAAAACCCTCAATAGTCCCAAAGAAAAATGTATTTTCACAAGCAAAAATATTACAGTACCTTTTCTCTAACAGGTGCTGTAGCAAGGTTGACTGTGGCAAGGCTGAAATTGCTTTGTAGTTAGCAGTGTTCAATATTAATGAAGGAAGGCTGTGAGCTAAAAGACTCTATACAAAGAATTTTAGAACAGTTACTCTATAGCTGTAATCCATCAGACGTGATCAATAAATTCTAGCTTAGATAGTTTTTAGATGTAGAGAGAACCCCTGAAAAAGATGAAGGCTGTACACAGTCCCACAATCACTTAGCTTATGTTAAGGAGAAGAAAGCCATAAACAAAAGCTCCTTCCAGCCCTCCTTGCTTCAACTGTCATTTCCACAGCTATTGTGGGTGAAATTGACAGAAACTGGTAGATACAAATCTCCCATTTCCTAAAACCAACCCAGAGATAAAGGGTTCAAAATAGGAGGAAAGACAGGAAAAAATGAAAAGCTGAATATGACTTTCTTTCAAAATAATGGTTTCTGAGAATAGAGTATATTGCTAAGTAGTTTAAAATGTTTCCATATTACCTGAAGAATTTCTTTAAGGTCCTAAAACTAGGACCAGAAATCTCAGAAAAACGACCCTCCCAAAAATTCACCATTTTAACAAAAGAGATCAAGATGAGCTCATAGAGTTTCAAGACACTGGTGAGTAAATCAGAACTTAAAAACAGATATTTAGGCGCTCACAAAACCATATGACTTAGCAAATGACACATGAAGTGATTTGTGATTGTGAGGTTTGAGTTTTAAATATTTTATTTTTCAGCCAATGTTTCTCTTCTGTCTTATTTCCCTCCCCTTCTGACATCTGTTGGGTAGCCTATTTGAAGTGAATTTAGTAGTTTCACTGCACATCCCAGTGGACAGGTGTCATATCATAGAAAACAATACTAAAAATGTCACCTCATTGGCAGATTCAGTACAGAGGTCAAGGACTGATTCTTTGTGGAAACTAACTACTGTCACTCTGTGGGGTAGATCCCCTCAGGATAAAGGTATGGTATATTAATGGAACAATGTGGATAAGGGTACACTGCTACTGTCTACACTGTCCCTGTTCTGTGGATCACGAGAGGACTTCTGTCACTGGTGCGAGCAGTCTGGGGATTTTCAGGAGCACTACATTCAAACAATTACAAAAAATATCTTTATTCTTTCAAGGGTCAATTTGTTGTTGTTGGACATTTGAAAAAAAACCACTTGGAATAGTTGTAAAAGGAATCCATATTCACAACCCTACGTATTTATGCTCATTTTGGTTTTGGTAAGTAGTGAAGATATTATAGAAGAGCTGATAATAGGAAATATCCATGGTATCCAAATATCCAAATGACGAGTTGATTTAGTTTAAATTAGATGGAAGAATAATCAAAACCAGTTAGTAACTAAGATTTTTTACTTTACAAGGGCAGAGTGAGAAATTAAAGGAACTAGTTAGTGAAGTCTATTGAACTGAAAAGCGCAGGAACTTAAATGTGGTGGAAGCTTAGAACTTCTTTAAGTCAAAGGTGCAAAAACTGTCTGGAATTGCATCCCAAACAAGTGGAAAAAATGTGTAGGGAAGGGCTGCAGATCTGACTGGATTCACAACCACCTGAAAAAGGAGATTAGTAGTAAGAAGAGAGCCTACAAGGAATGGAAGACGGGATTGATAATCAAAGGGAGTGTAGGAATATGCCAAAAGCCAAGCAGAGTTACATCTTGCAAAGAAAATAGATAAATAAACGTATTAACATATAAATAAAAAAGGACAAGAAGGGAAGTGGGGCTGTTATGCAGTGGGGATGGGGTAGAGATTAAAAATAATCTGGGTATAGCCTAAAAACCAGGTGAACACTTTACCTCAGTTTTCAATAAGAGTGATAATGTAGAACAGAGGTTCCCAAAGTGGGCGATACTGCCCCCTGGGGGGCGCTGGAACGATCCAGGGGGGCAGTAGTAACCTCGGGTGCAATTGGGGGGCGTTGAATAAAAATAAGGGGGCGGTGGAAGCATAAAGAAAGAAGAGAATATAAGAAAATTTTGAAAAACCGTTCGTACATGTTTCATCTGCTGTGTAACATAGAGTTAAAGTTGTAGTGATTACTTTATTTTCCAAATAAATTCACAAATTATAACCGATCAGTTGTCAAGTCCACCAACAGCTCTTAACAAGCAAGTGTTGGCAGGCGAGCATGTCGCGCATTGTCGGGAAGTCCAGCATGCATCAGCAGGAATATGTGCGTGTAATGACTTGTTTACAATACGATACTATAAATAGGCGACATGTATGAAATCTAATTTAGATTGTTTCTGAATTGTGTAAAAAGCAGTTAACAATAGTGCAATAAGTATTTAAAAATTTTTATTCATATTCGATACCTTCGATCTTTACGGATTACGGATCACAGACAAAGCAAATTGTATTATTGTTGTTTCAATAAAACAGCAATTTACACGTGAGTATTTTTATACATTTTCGTACATATCTACCGTACGTTTCTGTGTCTCTAGTGCTTACTAATAATAAAATCGTAGCAGGCTTGTGTCGGTACAGTACTATTTGAAGTGTATAGTCAATATATTTGTCATATTTTTTATTACAATATTAACGAAAACAGGGGAATGAAATCGTAAAAAAACTTAACTATAACATTTATTTATATCTATCGAATCATCTGTGTTAATTGGTAAATAAGGCGTGTGTTAATAAGGAACAATTATTTAAATAAGGGCAAACTAAATTAAAACTATTAACTGATTTTTAATTGCATATTGATTATTTTTTAAATTAATTATTTCTTGATAAATTTAGTTTGATATTTGACAATTTAATATCAAATACATATATCTATTGCTGAGCAAAGAACAAAACCCAGTTTATTAGTTTCATTAGTATTTTAGTTTGGTTGTCTTTTGCCGTATTACGCAAAAAACGCTGTATACCAGATGTCGTGGGCGATATTCTAATAACACATCTTTCTTTACTATGTTGTAGGACATAGGTAGAAATATAGATACATAAAAGAACGCAAATTTGTCACTGCATCTTTCTGTTTGTTCACTTAAAGAAGGTAGATTTCCAGGGGGGCGCTGAGCAATTTTTTTTCTGAAAAGGGGGCGGTAGGCCAAATAAGTTTGGGAACCTCTGATGTAGAACATAAGGGCAACGGCAGAATGGTTAATGATTAATGAGTGTATAGAAATGGAAATTACCACATTTGAGATGGAAGCAAACCTCAAAGATCTTAATGAACTCAAATCTCGGAGTTCACATAATCTCCATCCCAGAATACTGAAAGAACGTAAACATGGAATTACAAGTACAATAGAAAGGATTTTTAATAAATCTGTCAAATTGAGGGTAATACCACGACTAGAGAATATCAAACATAGTTCCTATATTTAAAAAAAAAAAGGAGGGGGAAGCAATCCAGGCAACTGCAGATCAATTAGTCTGACCTCAATAGTAGCAAAGCTTTAAAACAAATTTTGAAGGAAATAAAAATTAAAGACATGGAGGTAAACAGAAAATGGAATAAAATGCAACTTGGTTTTACCAGAATTAGATCATGTTAGACTAAAGCTGATACTACACTTTGGTCATGGAGGCTCTTCAGCTTCATAGCACCTCCTTAACGCTATTCCCAAAGGTTTGGGGGACATTCTGCCCCTGAATGGGTTCAGGCTGCCAGACAATTGCTCCCTGGCTGACCCTGGGTGATGCAACCCCACTCAGTTCTCCAGCTTTGCTCTGCAATTTTAAGCTGAGCTGGGGAGTTTCAGTCAGCTTCCGAACAAGGAGCTTGGAGGGACAGTGATTTGTGCCTCAGTGTGCATGAAAGTGAGGGAGTGACAGTAATAGCTAGAGTCTTGCATAATGCAGGCAAGTGTTATCCAAGTCTCATCACACATCTTTGCCATTGTGCCACCCCTCTGAGTGTACCACACTCCTGTTATTCTGGCACGGGGTCTCTCTCATTATAGACATCAAATTGTGGCCAATTATGGAATAGTTTTGTGATGTATCTAAACAGTGGCCAAAGGAAATTGAATAGGAGGGAGAGCTATCCCTTCACCATTTGAAGAGGTGGGGGAAACTTGGAAGAGTGCTGCTTCTCAATGCTACAAGGCAGATGGGGAGCTCTCAGTCTGCTCTTAGCAGAGGAGAGGGCTCAGCATTTTCCCCAGTCCCCCTTATATATAAATGAGAACACAGAGATGACCAGCAAAATAATATAATTTGTGACCCAAGCCAATGTTTTAATTACACAGGAGAAAAACTAATGCATAAATCCAGCTAACCTCATCTTGTTCCCACCTCAGCCTGCTAGTCACCAGTCTGTGACTAACCTACTTCTCACTTTAATACAAGCTGCCATGTTCCAGTTGCATTGACATTTTTCTTTTATTTAAGCAGCTTGATTTGGTTCCTATGCTAGCAGCAGTTTGAATTTTATGTCCATTTGGTGCTGTAACTCCTTGCAGGCCACTTTTGTTTATACATGGGAATCTGATCCTAACCATTTTGTAATTTTCTGCCTTCTTACCACCATATGCAGTGGAAAATGCATGCCTCAACCTAACTCCTTGTGCTGGATTTTAAAATAGCCATACGTGTGTCCGCTCATACACACAAACATATATTTCCATATGATTGTGGGAGGGGTCAGGAAGGTAGAAAAAAAAGTGCACTCTCCTTCCATATGTTGATTTCTGCACTGATCACCAGCCCCACACTTGACAGGATTAGTGGGAAGGGGATAGCTCATGACCACAGTTTTTCTCTAGTAATATAACATTTTTAGTGTTTTTATTTTAAGCTACTAAATGTGTAATTTTTCCTTTTGCACATTCTGTAAAAAATTGTCACCAAGTGTTAAAAACAAACACTTGAAAAACGTAACAGCTAAAACCATCTTGGGTCCCACCCCAAAAATGTAATAGTGGGAAAACATCTCAGCCATTTGCAACAGGCTGAATAATTTTTCAGCTATAGTTCCTTTGTTTCATAGAAGAAGAAGAAGAAGAATTAAAGAAGAAGATTACGATTGGAAGAGATCTCAGGAGGTCATCTAGTCCAACCCCCTGCTCAAAGCAGGACCAATACCAACTAAACCATCCCAGCCAAGGCTTTATCAAGCCGGGCCTTAAAAAACCTCTAAGGATGGAGATTCCACCACCTCCCTAGGTAACCCATTCCAGTGCTTCACCACCCTCCTAGTGAAATAGTGTTTCCTAATATCCAGCCTAGACCTCCCTCACTGCAACTTGAGACCACTGCTCCTTGTTCTGTCATCTGCCATCACTGAGAACAGCTGACCTCCATCCTCTTTGGAACCCCCCCTTCAGGTAGTTGAAGGCTGCTATCAAATCCCCCCACACTCTTCTCTTCTGCAGACTAAACAAGCCCAGTTCCCTTAGCTTCTCCTCATAAGTCATGTGCCCCAGCCCCCTAATCATTTTCATTGCCCTCCATTTGACTTCTCTCCAATTTGTCCACATCCTTTCTGTAGTGGGGAGCCCAACTGGACACAGTACTCCAGATGAGGCCTCACCAGTGCCGATTAGAGGGGAATAATCACTTTCCTCGATCTGCTGGCAATGCTCCTACTAATACTGCCCAATATGCCGTTAGCCTTCTTGGCAACAAGGGCACACTGCTGACTCATATCCAGCTTCTCATCCACTGTAATCCCCAGGTCCTTTTCTGCAGAACTGCTGCTTAGCAAAGTCGGTCCTCTGTGCGTTAACAGAGGTCAAATTAATACCAACAGTTTAATGGCTCATTCCAAAGGCATCAGAATGGTGAACCCCTAAAAAGTGCTAAAACAATAAGACTCCCATCTTGGGGAGGACCATCACCTCTTGTCCTTGGGGTCTATGCGACTGCAGACTTAGGAGCCTATGCCAGTCATGCTTGAGGACCCCAATCCAATGGTCTATATTGGAAGCTAATATCTGGGAGACACAATGGCCAAGATTTTCAACAACTGGAACATAATTAGACATCTAAATCCATACTTGTGCACATAACGAAGTTGAAGTTTGACTCTCAGTGGTGCTGAGCACCCATTGCTCCCACTGAGGCCAATGAGAGTGCATAGCACCTGTGAAAATCAGGCCACTTAGTTAGGTTCCTAAATTTAGAGATCCAGGTCTGGAAAATTTAACCTGTGTATATTCAGTAACCCCTCAATGCAGATGTCATGGAAGCAGGGTCTTAGACGGGATATAAGGGGGGTAGCAGTATGTCTACCTAGGCAAGCTGGGCTCTTTTTTGGATACAATGTACTGGATAAATAGCAGTAACCTCCCAAACTTGGTTCATCATGGTTTGCACTTTTGGGGAACAGTTTGTTGTCTGGCTTTCAAGATAGTCCAGCTAGAATGTTTATTATTAAGTCTGATGAAATGAATGATTCTAATTTTATATACTAGATGGTACTTAATATTTTTAAAGTTTTTTTTTAACCTTTCTTCTGCTCTATTACCACATTTAGCTAAGGACAGTTCTCTTCCCCCCCATTCTTTTTCTTATATTTAGAATAATAAAAAGTGCCCATACACCGTCTCTGAGCAACCTGCCAGTTATTAAAAATTACAAACAAAATACACTCAACTCACCCCATCTACCAAAGAGCAGCTTATTCTCAAACAGGAATTAATTCACAAGAGTCTTATAGCCTGTTATACAGGAGGTCAGACTAGATAATCACGGTGGTACCTTCTCACATTATAATCTATGAATCAAAAGCTAACACCCTTGCACATCAGCCTATACCTCAATCTCTCTTCATAGGTTGGTGAAACAAATGGGCCCTGCACCATCCTCTGAAAGTAAAAAAATCTGGACTATTTCAAACACTTCTGTAGTTCTGGTTGATTGATATGACTTTTGTTGGCCAGCTGCTCGTAGGATCTTGAGCTTCATGAGTTTAAGAGATATTTCCTTTAAATTAAGCAAGAATTTTATGCATTGTTGCTTTTCCTTCCATCTCAGAAGTAACTTAAAGGCCTGCTAAGATTAGAACATTCATTACTAATGAACAGTGGGCATAGTGCCCTCTGCTGAGGTAAGGAGAGTCACAAACGAATATTAATATCCTTAGTAGCAGATCTTTAAGGTAATGCATCCTTTCATTTTAATCTTTCATACTGAGCTCAGACTAATGACTAAACCCAGTAATAGTCTGCATATATTTATTTATCTGTGTATATTCTTGGAACTCATCACCATAGTGTCTGACTGTTGTCAGCAACATTACACACTGGCAGAACCACGTGAATGGGCACGGCCCCCTCCGATAAGTTGGACAGCTGATGAATCATCACACAGTGAACTTGACAGTGCTGGCCTCTCACTCATTCCACAAGTGCTCAAAATATTTTTTTCTTCGGCAAACCCTATCCATGCTGTCTTAGGAATGCTGTTTAAACATAGTTTTATTGGATTCCTTAGCCAGCAAAGATGAAGCTTTTCTTTTCTTGAAGTAGTAGCTAACCTCCCTAGAGTAGTTGGATTTACAACCTATCCACCTAGCATGCGAAAGCATGAAGTGTTGGGCTATTGGTAATGGTATTTAACTTGAAATGTTGCTGTTATAGCTCAGGGCTCCTGACAGAAGGTAAAACAGAAGGTCAGACTCATTTCAAAAGTGCTGCTTGTAATCAAAATAAAGATTCCGGGACAGATTCTGATGTCACACTGGTAATCATAAATAATGGTAAAACAGGAATAAGAAAAGTTTAAAACTAGGGTAAATGAGATCAAAAACTGGTACATATTTCTTTAGTAAGGAACGGAAAAGATAAGTGAAGCCATGCCAAATGCACGTGTGTGATTGGTGGTATAACAAGTGTAAGTAGAGTATAATCTGTATTATTAGCAGCTACCTTGTTTTTACCATTACTTTTCTTAATCATTTCTTGTCATATTTATTTTGTTCCCTCTAGACCTGGAAGAATGAATATGTTGGCTATAGAGATGATGCTACTGTAAGTGGCATAATTATCACAATCAGGGATATTTGGTTCCATCTGAAAAGGGACAAGATGTGATGTGGAGAAGTTGATGGCTACAGTGGAGTGGTCTTATGTTAAGTCTCTATGGTTCTGTAGCTTGATGGATGTTAACTGAGTAGCAGGTGACCATAAATAAGGACCATAGAGGGGAATGTAAGAAAGAATTGTGGAGGAAAGAACAATAGTAATGCTTGGTGATGCAAGCAGAAATTAATCTCACTTATCTTTATGGCAGTCTTTATTAAATTAAAGTTTTGTTTTTAATTTTTCAAAAAATGATACCAAGAGTTTGTCTGACTGTGCTGCTGTGAATCTTCAGAAGATTTGATTTTGTTCGGTATTGGAATTGTGTGTCGGACTGTAAACTGGGTCTTACTCCACTTTTGGTAAAGTTTTGGTAAAGACTTAAGGGAAATTAGGACTGAGCCCAGTGCTGGTTCTTTTATCAAAGTAGAGGTGGCAATTCTGAATTAAGTTGACAGCTGTTTGGAGGAATTTCTGTAAGTAAGCAGTTCAACTGAAACGTGTCTTTGTTTTGCTCAGTTTTTAAAAAAGATAAAGCAATACAAATTCTGTATGCCCTCTAGGTTGAGGATAAGCTACAACTGGTATATACAACTGATGGTATTAATGAATAACAATAACTAATCAGTTTTAAAAAGCACCTTAAAAAGAGAGGCATATTTTATGTAATAGTTTTAAAAGCTATTCTTTTCCCTATGAAGTTTTACGTACTCCTACTGAGATCAAATATATCTACTAAATTAGTCAAAATTGTTTTTTAATCACAAGAGAGGAAAAGTAAATGCCCCCAAATTATGCATGTCTTTAATTTTTTATAAACACATGAAGCTATGAATTCAGACACATCCATAAATGAAAATGATTTTTTTGCACTATTGCCCATTTCCAGTATTTCTGATATCAACTGTGAATTTTAGCACTGTTTGAACATAGCAGTTATTTTTATAAAAATGCCTTTAGCGTTTATCCTTCTTCAAAAAGTATATATTTAAATGTGAATCACAATCATGCAGAAAAGAGGGAAAGGAAACCATCACGTTAGTGGAAAAGTAAATCACTAAGGCCATTTATGAGATCCAAGTAATTAATTGGAGCCTGAAGAAAAATAATGTGGGTTTGGACTCGAGAATTTTTCAGAAAGGGTAAATTAAGAATGAACATTCTCATGTGAACAATCCATTAGAAATAATCTACAGTTCGTGCCAACTCTGTCCAATGACAAGATAAGGTTGCTGAGTAATTAACCGTATTTATATTGTGCTCTATTATTTTATGTTCTTTTCTTGCAGGTTTCACAGGTTGTAAAATACTGTGTGTTCAAGGGATTAGGGCCTGAATGCACAGAAGGAGTTAGGCAGTATAATGCTCAGCATCACAATGCCCAACTTTTAGACACCTAGAAAATCACAAAGCATGAGTTAGGCACCTAAGTTCCTGTACAACAAGTGCGGAGAGATAGACACCTTAGACTGTGATTCATAAGCGCCAGCATACTAGGCAGGGAGCCACCAATGAGAGGAGTATGTGTTCTCTCTCCTTAAAGACTAATTTGGACCAAGAGAGCAGGAGTGTACAAGTATGCAAATAAGTCTATAGCCTGGTGGTTATAGACTCATGTCCCACATGGGAAAACCTCTGTGTACGCCCAAGGTTACACATACCCATGGTTGAGAACCACTGTGTTACATAAGGTCAGACAAACACCTGTCAAGCATGGTCTTCTAGACAACAATGAGTGCAGGGGACTGGACTAGCTGACCTCTCAAGGTCCCTTCCAGTTCTATGATTCTATAACAAGGCTGATGTGGAGGATATAGCTGAGTTGTCACCTTTATTTTTTTGTAAAGTAATTGGGATTAAAAATCGCTGTAAAATGTACTTTGAGCTTGGGATAGTGTTAGCACTATCAACAGGTAAAGACTAGGTTTTATACAGTACCCTATTAGGCTAGATCTCTCACTTTCCAAAACAGCTCAGACGGTTAATGTAGGAGGGTGCGTTGATAGAAATTTACCAGGCTGATTAAAACTCTTGCTAATAGTTCTCTATCACATATGCCATCATCCACTAACATTCTATTTAAATCAATGACATTTTAAGACATGTTTGGTACAGTCAACAGCAGTCAAGAGGATTATGGAATGATATTAATGAGTGTTGCATGGTGCTCACTCTGTCCTCCCTAGTCTTGCTTTGCCAGAAAGATGGGAACTACATGTGAGATTCTGAGAATAGGTATTTAATGCCAGGGTAGGCAGTGTTGTCAAGGTTAAAAGTAGAAAAAACTTGTGACACATTATTAGAAATATTAAATACCAATCTATCTAAGGTATTTCAGGATGCCTATCACCTTACTATCTAAGTGCTGAAGCAAGTATAATCTATTCTCTCACTGTATAACAGTCTAGTGAGTATAATTTTATTTTTATAAAAAGGATATTAAACCGTTCAGTTTGATGGACAAGAGTAGTTCTGCAGAGGCCTTCGCCCTGCTGTGTGCTGATAATGAATGATTATAGAAATAGAAAAAGTATATCTGAGGGCAAGCAGAATAATATAGGTATTAACGGATCCAGCTAAAAATGTTAGATTAACTGTGCGCCTGAAAAAAAGACGATCTAGAGGGAACATCTACGGTATAAAGAATTCTGAAAAGAATGTAATGGTAATCAATGCTACAAGGTTATTTGTGCTAGTGTGAAATGCAGGAACAAGATGATACAATCTTAACCTAGGAGAAAATGTTCATGGAATTTTATTTATTGTTTAGAGATTCATTAATAAATGGAATAGGCAAAGATAGCAACACAAATAAACAGCTTTACAAATCAGGTACACTGTGAGACACATGTACCCAAACACTATTATTGTGCTCCGATATTATCCTTTCCAAGACATATCTGTCACCATATTTAACTTCACTAAAGGGTTCAGAGGGTAAAGGTAAGTATCAAAGATCTTGTTCTACACACTAAATGAAACATTCCTCAATTCATGTGAAGAGATCATTAGTTTACCCATGGGCATCTCTAAAGCTTTGCTCAAGTGTTGAAGAATTCTATTATCATAAGATTTACAAACCACTCTTCCCCGGATTGGAAAAAAAAGTTGCCTAGGACATCGAATGGTAATCAATGTGTAAAAACTGACGTAAAGCCATGCTTATGATTTAGAAGCAGGCATTCTCACCTTTTGACTCACTAATGACCAATATCCCAGCATGGTGACACTGGCCAGTGTCAGTGGAACTATGATTCAGAAAAAGTGATACAATATAAAACGGAGGTCCTGACTGCTTAGTATTTTCACAAGAACAGAGGTGTTAGATCTTCTATCCCATCCATATTCTAATCCATGTAATTTATTTTTCTAAACCTTTCTGCATACTGTTGAAGGTACAAAATGGAGTCTACATCTCAACAGTGGATGACATGAATGCTGTATTTATATTTATACAGCAAGCCAAAACCTCAGCTATTCTAAATCGGCAGAGCTGCACTGCAATCAATGCTTTTGAAATGCATTAAAATCAATGGAGCTTCACCAATTTACAAGACCCGAGGATCTGTTTCTGTCTGTAAAGTATTTGAGATTCTTCTATAAATACAAAAAAAAAATTAATAGACTTCTGGGGATCTGTATGAATGAAGGGTCAGCCACGAACTCCTAGTTTAGTAGTTGATCATTACATTCTACTTTAATATATATGTAACTTCTCCCTAGCTTTGCAGTCAGTTCTTTGATCTGACTTATAATGTAGCCTTGATATAACCTAGTCTGTCTTGAAAACTATGTAGACTATGGGGTGCTGTGAATTAGGTAGAATGTGTCATCACAAAAAATAAAACACATAGTTGCAGTTTACAGTTTTTCCTTTATTTCTTAACTTAAAAATGACTGATTTAAAATGCACTTTTATAGAACATGTGTCAAATTCACTGGTGATGTGAGTGGGCACAAGCACATTGAGATTGATGGGGTTGTACCCATCTGTGATTACATTAATTCAGGAAGTACATAGGTTTTACACATCCGTATGACACCTGTATAATAAAAGTCCTACTGAAAACATAGACATGCTTTCTAATGAATGTATGTACAAAAGAGATAGTGAATCTCACTGTGTGTGGGATTTCCAAAATTGCCAAGGTGATTTAGGAATACAAATCCTATAGATTTTCACTCAGACTTGTGTTCCTAAGCCACTTAGGTGCTTTTGAAATTCCCACCACATCTGAGATATGCAATCTCCCACTGACATATTTAATCATATCCCAATTGTAATCAATGCAGTAGATTATTATATTTTTTTAGGAGCTGCTCTGGGCTATTGTGTCAATGATTCACAAGGCATGGGTCAACTGAAGTTTTTTGAACCATGCCTTTTAATGCAGGTCATGCACTGAACATCTTTGGGCCTCTAAGCATTTTTAATGTGTTCTGAATTATCCTTAAAGAACCTTGTGTCTTGTGAGTTTTCTAGTGAGATCTCTGCAGATCCAGTGTTCAAGCTGAACCACACGGAGTCCCTTGAAATTAAATCTAATAAAATTTCAGTTAGGGTCTGTCACAGGGTGCATCTTCAGCTACCAAGTGAGAAGCACTGCCTAGCCTGTTTTTGTGGTGTCTCAGGCACAAACACACATAGTCTGTTTCTTTTCCATCACATGCACCTTTAATCCCTGTTTTCATCAAGGACAAGATAGAGAAAAGATACCCTGTAGGAGGTCCTTCACACAGATTTTCTCCTTCACCCAGCTCACTCTCTGAGTGCCCTCTTTACTTCCTATTCCTCCCAATTATATGTCCTCCCTGTTACGTAGCCAACTGCCTCATTGCCACCTAGTGTCAGTAATCTTCACCAGCAACAGGTTTATTTATTCCAATTAAGCCTGCAGCCTTTTCTGTGCTGCAGCAATCTCAGTGATCAGGGTACTACAGCTAACTCGCTGTCACATACCTCTACCCTTATTTCAATTGAGACCTTTCCTTGCCTCCATGGGAGGTCTTCTTCAGCATCCAAGCCCTATCCTTTTTGCAGATTTGGGGTTCTACTAGGGCTTCCTGGCCCCTTTCAGATTGGCCTTGCATGGGCTACCAGTGAGGGTCTCCTGCCTTCCACTCATAAAAGTACACTCAGAGGGTGGAAGTTTCTTCCACAGGTCCATCTCAGCCCATAAGTCATCACAGCAATCACATTCCATGGCCCTCTCCTCTAGCTTCTTTTGCTCCTGGCTTGTATCTATTTCAGTAAGTTGTCCTTTCAGAGCCTCAATATTGTGATACCTCTCTTCCCCGACTTATCTTGCCATAGGCTTGAGACTATCTGGGTTCACCCGCCAAGGCCTCATTAGCAGGACTCTTGTCTCTCTCCTCAGTAGGTCTTTCTTCCAAGGATTTGCCCATGGCTTTCTCCTCCAGTGAGTCCGAGGATCTTTTGCCCTCCTTCTCCATTAGATGTTTCTGATCTATCACTCCTGGATCTGTTGCCCCCTTCTCAAGTACTTCTTGTCGATTCTCTCTGCACTTGTTGTGATATGCCTAGGGTCATTAAACAGTGCCCCTGGAGAGTTAACTTTACACAGACCTCATCATTGGGGTCTTTCTCTGTGTCCTCTGCTCTTTTTACATAAGGGAAATAAGAATCTAGTCAGTTCCTATCATCACTGCACAGGGCAACGACTTTACCACATCCAGTCTCTGACACTTAAACTTTCCTTCCATTTCCAGCTGGACAACTGCCACAGGGTAAGTCTACTTTTCCCCAGGTACACAATAGATTGCTATCATCATCCCCTTCTGTTGCCACTGCAATCTAACCAATGTACTTTGTATGAGGCAACATGTGGCTGTCAAATCCACCATGCCCTTTGTGGTTCTCCAGCCTACTTTGATGGGAATTGTCTTTATCCTAGGCCTGCCTTTACACCAGTGCACCCACATAACTCCACAAACCTATAGTCCATGTATGGGCAGTCTTCCTTTGTATGTTCTTTGCCACCACATTGGTAACAAACCACTGAATTAGTGCTAGGGGCATTCTTGTTTGCCTCTTGTATTTCCTTCCCGGGCTTTGATGAATGGGATTCCTCAAAGTTCTTTCCCCCTCCCTAGATGTAGGGGGATGAAGCTCTTTTCGTGGAAGGTCTGTTTCCACATACTCCTCTGTTAATTTTACAGTGTTCTCTCGCAATTCTGGCTGATGGCTTTGAACCCAAACTCTTACAGCTTTGGGGAGGCTTTGTGTAAACTGCTCAAGAATAATTGAGTCTATTATTGCCTCTGTGCCTGTCTATCTGGCTTCTGATTGGCCCAGTCTGATAATTTTTGCACAAACGCCTAGGGATGTATCCTGCAGTTCCATCTGGCAGCTCTAAATTTGTGACACTATTTCTTCGATGACAGGCCCATCCTGTCCAGAATAGCAGCCTTCAGCATGGCTTAGTCTTTGGCTTGGTACTCGTAAGCCACCTGAGCCTCATCGGTCAGGTAGGGGGCAAGTCATAGTGCCAAAGTACTCTTGTCCCATCCAGCATGGATAGCTACCTGCTCAAAAATTAACAAAAAGGCACCAGGATCATCCCTGGGGCCTTCTTACATAGCCCCAGGCCCACTATCCAATTTCCAGTTCCCTCATAGGAACTCACCAACCAGTGCAGGAGCTGCTGCTGTAACTGAGACTGCTCTTGGATAAAGTCCGGCAATGCTCATTCCTGCTCTACCTGCCAACCCAGAAACACCTGCCTCTCTGCCTGCTAGGTTTTCTCTATCTCTTTTTGTTGCCCCACTACCAGCGCAGCATCTCCTCCATTTTGTCCGGATCCCCCAGCTCTCATACAGGTCACCTCTCGACTGAGAGAGTTACAATCCCGGTCGCAGGGCGCCTCTTCAGTTACCCAGTGAGTAGCAATGCCTAGCCTGTTTTTGTGGTCTCTCAGTCACACCTTTAATCCTCTGTTTCTAAACAGGACAGGACATAGCACAGGTGTACAGAAGGAGGCCGTTCACACAGCTTCACTATTCCACTCAGCTCGCCCTTGGAGCTCTCTCTTTACTTCCTGTTCCTCCCAATTATATATCCTCCCCATTACCGAATCAACTGCCTCAGTAGCTCAACAATTGCCAACCAGTGTCAGTAACCCCCACCAGCAACAGGATGATTGATTCCAATTAAACCTATATTCTTCTCTCTGCTGCAGAAACCTCATGATCAGAGAGCTACTGCTAGCACTGTGTCACAAGATCTAACAAGGATTCAGAGTTTTTCTTCTTTTAAAATAATGAAAATTAAAGGAAAATAAACGTACAAACCCTTGTTAAAATGATAAAGGATTTGTGTAAACCACCTAATCCCAGAAACGTCAGAATTAAGGCTTTTCATTTCATCCTTAATTACTGTACTGCGTTTAAATAGGAATCTGAGAAGTGCAAGTACAATAACACTTCATCTAATATATCGATACTGTCAAAGATTAGGAACAAGGATGCTGAGTTTATTCTAGGTGGAATATGAGGCCCAGCTATAAAATGTATATGACATAAGGCAACTATTTTTCCTTTGTCATTTTTGTAACACTTTCTTTCATTATATTCTAGCATATAAAATCCCTGACAAAAGTCAATACAAAATAAAATCTGTTTGACTATTGGAATATTTATTACATCAGTATGGGTGAAATTAGAATCCTACCAGTAGTTTAACTTTGTTTTCAATATGTTTTTCAGGGCTTGAATTTTACTCCAAACTTGACTCATTAAACAACAGTAATTTAGACTGTTATTTCCCATTAATACAATTTACCTTTATATTCGCAAGTATATTTTCTGTACCTCTAGATCATTTACTTGTATAACCTCATGTATATTCAATTGTGTACTGTTCTACAAAGATCCTTTTGAAACATAAATAAATGGTTGTATGGGAAAACAATTCTGAAGAGAAGTGGAAAAAGTTCCCTTCTGCCATCGTTAAAAACTTCACATTCCACTACCCAATTTCACTGTCTCACTACATATGCTCAATAGTAGCACTGAGCAACAGTAATATTACAGAGGCCTTCATGGTAATAATATTTTGTCAGCCCTTCTCAGACTTACTGAGTTGTAATCTATTTCTCAGTGAAATACAATAAAGAACAAAAGTAGCAGGTAACAAATAAATTTAAAATTTAACTTTGTTAAAAAATAAAATGGAGCAACTTAAATATTTGGACACGTTGAATTACTTGAGTGAAATTTCCCAGTCTACAGATGTTGCTAGCCACACTGAAATATGAGCTGGAGAGTCTTTTCCATTTGTTCCCCTTCTTAGTCACAAGACTTTTTTGGTTTTCTCTCAACATCTAGAGGTAATCTTTCAGCAGACAGTGCAAGTATGTCAATGCTCAACTACTTCCAATAGCTAAATCTTCATTGTGACATATTTGGAACAGCCCCGTGGTAATTTATGAATATATTGAATTAATTCAACAGGAGTTTGTCTGAAAAAAAAACAAGCAGGAAGGAAACAAATGGCTCAAGATAAGCCTCTGCTGAGTAAACACATGAGAGTTGCTAAGGTACAATGCCAGAACCATTGTCTCTGGGGACTCTGGCTCCATCTTGTGCTGAGCCTGCAGGACGAGTTTTGATCAGAAGCTACAAAACCTGGGAACACAGTAGAACAAGGGAACTATAGCATGGTTTAAAAGGGACTCTCTCTCAATGGAGGGGTGGTAGTTGTTGTTGCGGGGAACCAGATTGAGGCACAGCACCTCGCTGAAGGTATCTGAAGAAGTTAGGAATGCCCAGGTTACCACCAGAAGATGCTATGCCTTTAGATAAGATAGATATGTGTGTATGCTGTTTGTTGTTTTAAAATCCCTTTTCTCTAAAAGCTTTGTCCTTATGAATAAAATACACACAACTTCTGTTTTAAGAAGGCTGTGTAATCACTGTACATAACTGGTCACAGACTCCTGAAGGGAAGAATTACAGGTGCCCAAACTCAGTTGGGCCTGCAGGATAAGAACAGTTGATACACGGTGTACTGTGGCCAGGCCCTGGGCTAGGAGTGGGAGAATTGTATGATTCCATTCCAGGATAGGTAAAGGCAAAAAATTTGACACCTGATGGGGAGCACTCAGAGAGTCCATAAAGGGGAGAGAAAGGAAGTTACCCTTGTAATCGTGCAACTTATGGACATTACTGACCATTTATTCCTGAATCATAACTAATTTTAGCTCACATAAATACAGATGGAATACTATAATCAAATGGACAAATTCTCTCTTAAGAAAAGCCTTGTACATTCAGAGACAATATTATAAAGTTATGGAGTCAATCCTCGCTCTCAGCTAAAAGTTTTAGGGTTGGGAATGGCAGAAAACGATGTGTTCTGCCTGCCTCTCCAGTTGCTGCTGTTAACTTCAGCAGCTCTTTCAACAGTCCCACTACGTGAAAACAGAAGCAATTATACAATCATTGGAAGTTGTTTGGTAGTACTATTACAGATAATGGTACAAATTCTGTGTAGCCAAATGCAGTTAGATCTTGGAAGAACTGTTTTGTGATAGTTGTGACACAGTCCTTTTTGGAAATTGTGGCGTAAATGAATGTCTCTGACTAGAATCTTTTCTTCAGTGCAGAACTATGGCCTACAGGACATCCAAGCAAATAAACACATATGGGCCTGATTTTAATTGGCACTATGGTCCCTTTACACAAGCAATGGAAAGGGGCCATAAAGTGAGCTAAATTATGTTTGTATTTTAGGAGTTTCACAATTAATTATAAATAGCTTACCATTAATTTCCAAGCAGTTTATAATTATTAAGGAGATCCCTCTACACATTTTTTATCACATACTCACAAACACAATATATTAACTCTGCCTATCTCACTGATAGGCACTTATTCTTGTTGCTGAAAGTAACTTCCATTACCTGATCTTGGGATTTCTTTTTCTTCTTCTTCTTGCCCCAACAACCTGAACTCTCTGCATCTTTGCCATTAGCATCACCACACAGTAACCCATCGAGTTCGTCTGTTCCCATCTGCTGTCCCTGAGATGTTTCTGCAGCGAGCCTGTATGAGAGGTTCCTCAAAATGCATACACAGTTTTCAACGGTCTAAAAAGGAGGAGAAAAAGAGAAAAAGGCTAAAAAACCTCTCCCTTTTTAGGTGTGTATATTGAACGGAGGAACATAATCAATCTTTGCACATACATTTGTACAAAGATATTCTTTTCTGTTTGTTTCTAAGCACTCCCTAGACAATCACTGTTTGAAAGGTTTAGAAAACTTGGCAGGATCATAAAGCCTCTTTTTAGTGAGGAATAGAGCTCTGGACAATGTTTTAAAATAACATTGTTACTCTGGTTCTGAATTTCATGCTGAATTCAACATGAGAGAGTAGCAGAGGCAAAAATATGGTAAACAAGATCTACACAAGCACAGAATGCACACTGATTTCAGCCCCACCTAGTAAAAAGAAAAATGATGCTATTATTTCTAACAGCATTTATTTCTCGTGTCATTCTATGAGAAGCAGTAGTGAGAAAACCTTAAGTGGTTCTGAGTTTTGGTTTGCAAGAGTACCCATAATTTAATATGCTTATAAACGATCTATCCCTCTGGAGTCTGCAATGTTTTTCCTGCTTCCACTCAAGTTGAAAATACTTTAGGAATAGCCCCTCTCTCTCATGATATTTTGGCCTTTCTGTGTATGATCCTAGATGGAACCTGGAAATGGAGTAGGGCCCATTATAGAAAAAAAATGATGGGGAAAATTTAACAGAACTTCAAATCTCAAAAACAAATTTAGACTCATAGACTTTAAGATCAGAAGGGACATTATGATCATCTAGTCTAACTTCCTGCACAATGCAGGCCACAGAATCTCACCCACCCACTCCTGTAACAAACTCCTAGCCCAGGGGTCGGCCGAACCTGCCGCGTCAGCAGGTAAATAAACTGGCCCGGCCCGCTATGGTGCTTATCCTGGCGAGCTGCGTGCCGAACGTTGCCGACCCCTGCCCTAACCTATGTCTGAGTTATTGAAGTCCTCAAATCGTGATTTGAAGACCTCAAGGTGCAGAGAATCCTCCAGCAAGTGACCCTTGCCCCACGCTGCAGAGGAAGGTGAAAATCCTCCAAGGCCTCACCCAATCTGATTTGGACTTTGGTTGAAGGCTAGTTCTTATTTTCTCTAATTTGGTTTGCCTGTGCCTAGTAAGAAAAAAATATGCCCTCTGTTTCTTGGGGACTGAAAACATGGTTAACCTGCTTACCTTTCAAAGGAAACTGAAATGCTCTTTAAATAAATCAGTATATACAAAAATCTAAATCTTGGCTCCACCTCCATGGAGGTGTACATGGGAGGGTGGTATAAACAGTGTAATTAGGGATACAATTAGTACTACTAGCAACTACTTTGTGCCATTATTGAAATGTAGACTATATCCATTGTTTTTCTTAATCAGTTCTTTGCAGAGGATACATACCAACTGAGTAGCAATGGGCCCAGTTCCATGAGGGTTTGTTACACACTGTCATACATGGAGGTTTGGGGGCAGGAGTGTGGCTGAAGTTCTGCAGGTTCCCTGGCCCTTCCTTTCCATAGAGGTAGGCTCTAGGACGGCAGAATTTACTGTCATCCTTTGGCTGGTAATATAGGATACAGAATGGCTCTACTCCTGCTTAGTGGCCTTTGGAAGGAAGGACTCCCCCTTCAATTACCCTGGTGAATTTATTATTTATTATTAAAACGATACTACACAAGTACTGCACAGCTGCTAGTTTTCTCTTGAGCCTTTTTCAGATGGTGATGCTAGTGGATGGGCTTCTTCACTAATCACTTCCATAAAAACATTTACTAATGGTAAGTTGATTGTAGATTACCACAAGCATGCATAGAAGATTGCATGGAACATAGTTTCTTTCATAGATTCCATATTTCTCTACTGAATCTATAGGAAAAGTCCACGCACTTTGCTCAGATTAGCAATCTGAAAATTCAAAAGGTACAGTTATAAGCACTTCACAGCATGCATGAACTGTGAAATGTACTTGAAACTAATATTAGATACAATTGGCATTTCTGTGTTAGTGCTTGCAACCACGGTGCTGAAATGTGAAATAATCAGTAACATGTCACAGAATTTAAAACACTTCCCTTCTCTGTAATACTGATTTCACAATCACTATTTTTAATTAGCAATTATTTGGAGTTCTTTTAATTATTAAGTCGTACCTTTCATCTCTGAAGAATTGCGATCATCTCCTAGTTACTGTACATATAAAGTGAAACAAGTATTTTGTAGGGTTGTCAAGCAATTAAAAAATTAATTGCGATTAATCACGCTGTTAAACAATAATAGAATACCATTTATTTAAATATTTTTGATGTTTTCTACATTTTCAAATATATTGATTTCAATTACAACACAGAATACAAACTGTACAGTGCTCACTTTATATTTATTTTTATTACAAACATTTGCACTGTAAAAAACAAAAACAAATAATATTTTCAGTTCCCCCATTACAAGTGCTGCAGTGCAATCTCTTTATCATGAAAGTTGAACTTACAAATGTAGAATTATGTACAAAAAAATCTGCATTCAAAAATAAAACAATGTAAAACTTTAGAGCCTATACATCCACTCAGTCCTAATTCTTGTTCAGCCAATCACTCATACAAACAGGTGTGTTTACATTTGCAGGAGATAATGCCACCCACTTCTTGTTTATAGTGTCACCTGAAAATGAGAACAGGTGTTCGCATAGCACTGTTGTAGCCGGCGTCACAAGATATGTACATGCTACATGCGCTAAAGTTTCATATGTCTCTTCATGCTTCAACCACCATTCCAGAGGACATGTGCCCATGCTGCTGCTGCTGCTTGATAATGATCCAAAGCAGTATGGATCAATGCATGTTCATTTTCATCATCTGAGTCGGCTTGACAAAACCCTGGCTGGGATGATTTAGCTGGGAATTGGTCCTGCTTTGAGCAGGGGGTTGGACTAGATGACCTCCTGAGGTCCCTTCCAACCCTGATATTCTATGATTCTATGATTCTATGCTGCAAGCAGAAGGTTTACTTTCTTTTTTGGTGGTTTGGGTTCCGTAGTTTCTGCATCAGAGTGTTGCTCTTTTAAGACTTCTGAAAGCGTGCTCCATACCTCATCCCGCTCAGATTTCTTAAGCCTTGGGTTCAATGCTGTAGTTATCTTTAGAAATTTGACATTGGTACCTTTTTTGCGTTTTGTCAGATTTGCAATGAAAGTGTTCTTAAAACTAACAACATTTGCTGGATCATCATCCGAGATTGCTATAACATGAAATATATGGCAGAATGCGAGTAAAACAGAGCAAGAGACATACAATTTTCCTCTAACGAGTTCAGTAACAAATTAATTAATGCATTATTTTAACGAGCGTTGTCAGCATGGAGCATGTCCTCTGGAATGGTGGCTGAACCGTGAAGGGGCATATGAATGTTTAGCATATCTGGCATGTAAATACCTTGCAATGCTGGCTACAAAAGTGCCATGTGAACGCTTGTTCTCACTTTCAGGTAACACTATAATTAAGAAGCGGGAAGCATTATCTCCCATAAACGTAAACAAACTTGTTTGTCTGAGCGATTGGCTGAACAAGAAGTAGGGCTGAGTGGACTTGTAGGCTCTAAAGTTTTACACAGTTTTGTTTTTGAGTGCAGTTCTGTAACAAAAACAAAATCTACATTTGTAAGTTGCATTTTCATGATAAAGAGATTATAGTACAGTACGCATATGAGGTGAATTGAAAATACAATTTCTTTAGTTTATCATTTTTACAGTGCAAACATTTGTAATAAAAATAGTAATATAAAGTGAGCACTGTATACTTTGTATTCTGTGTTGTAATTGAATATTTTTGAAAATGTAGAAAAATATCCAAAAATATTTAATACATTTCAATTGGTATTCTATTGTTTAACAGTGAGATTAAAACTGTGATTAATCACAATTAATTTTTTTGAGTTAATCGCATGAGTTAACTGCGATTAATTGACAACCCTAGTATTTTGGTGCCAGCCTATAGTGGCTGGTATTAAAAAAAAAATACCACTCACAAATATTTATCCCATAGGTGTATCCACAGTTCACTTTCTATTTAGAATATGAAATAACACTGGTAACTGTGTAGTGTCTGTTTGCAAATGTTGACTTGTAATGGCAACTACTGTACTTCCTCATGGTCCACCTCATAAAAACCAATGCATAGCTGTTAGTGTAGCTCATAAACAGATGGCACAGATAAATTTGCTGATTTGTGTGTGGGAGTTTGCACAGAGCTTGATGCATTGGTGCCTTTCTCAAGCCAGTTTAATTTATTTTTTCCTAATAATTTAACAAAAGAGGAGAGAGAGAGAGAGAGAGAGAGAGAGAGAGAGAGAAAAAAAGAGAACACACTATACAGTACATATGCAAATACAATTCCAGAGCAGTCATATAAAGTATATGGAAACACTGCTCAACAGAAAGAAAGTCAAAGAGATTAAGGGCCAAATTCTGCCCTGCTCATGTACCCAGTGCAATCACCAAATATATTTTTAAATCTCCTTTTTTATTCCTTGCTTTTCCATTTTTAAAAAGACAAAGATGACAAACCTTGCTATCAATTTCACTGCTCCCAAGAGCAGACTGAATCACGTACAGCAATGCATCAGTAAGTCCATCACACTCCCTCATTCTTCTGCGGGCCTCCTCTCCAGCGGAGCTGACATTCCTACAAGACAACGGTAAGGAGAATCAATTTTTTCCCAACTTTGTCATTTGCTTTCTGTAGCAAAATATTCTCCTCATTAACACCAATGATTAACACCTCTTGTACTTCCTATGTCATTGTTTCAGATGAGCAAGTAATGAGAATGGTTGTGAACGAGGTAAGGAAACAACATAGAGGGGAACAAATTAGAAACAGTTGGTCATCTTAGATGATTTTAGAGCTGGAAGGATGCCGATCTTAGGTACATTCTGTACCATTCCTGGATTGAAAGAATCTAAGCCTACTAAAATTTGTGGAGGGATTGTTCTTTTCTCTTAGGAGTGAGTTTTATTTTATTTTTTCAGGAAAATGTTTTTAACCTCCTCCTCAACCCCACGCCCTTTCTTACAAACTTTGAAAAGTTTGGAGGGTTTTCAAAAGCCTAAAGAAATCTGTTGGGGTTGGAAAGAGCATCTTCAATAGCAAGGGCTCTTCACCCTCCTGAATAGTGTAACCTAGAATAAAAATATTATCAAAGCACAATGTGAAACAGCTGGTATTCCTTAGGAATGGTAATCTGTTGCTTTCATCCTCTCTTTTTATTTTTCATTTTACACCAGTGTTTGCTTCTCTCTCTCTCATTTTGAGAGAACATTAATGCATCAATCTTGTTCACTAAAAATTGTTTTACATTGAGATATATAAAACAGCAACTCATAATAATATTTTTTTGTTTATTTTGTGCTTGTGCCTGAAGGCTTCTGAATCCGTTTTACACAAAGATAACTAAAACTACCCAATGGCACTATGGCCTAATACTCAAACAAATATTATTATTAATATAAACTAGCATAGCATATGTGTGTGTGTATATCAAATTAATATTTGACAACACCAGCTGACAAAAATCACATTTAGATTTGCACAAATGTGTGTAATTGATCACAGAATAATAGAAATGTACAGCTATAAGGGACCTCGACAGCTCACCTCGTCCATCCCCCCACACTGAGGCAGGAGCAAGTAAACCTAGACCATCCCTGACAAATATTTTGTCTAGCCTGTTCTTAAAAAAAACCCAGTGATGGATATTCTACAACATCCCTAGGTAAGCTATTCCAGTACTTAACTACCCTTATAGTTAGGAAGTTTTTCCTAATATCTAACCTGAAACTCCCTTGCTAAAGATTAAGCCATTACTTCTTGTGCTACCTGCAGTGGACATGGAGAACAGTTGATCACTGTCCTCTTTATAACAGCCCTTAACATATTTGAAGACTTATCAGGTTCCTACTCAGACTTCTTTTCTCCAGACTAATATGGCCACTTTTTTAACCTTTCCTCATAGGTCAGGTTTTCTAAACCCTTTTATAATTTTTGTTGCTTTCCTCTGGGCTGTCTCCAATTTGTCCACATTTTTCTAACACATGATGCGCAAAACTTGACACAGTACTCCAGCTGAGGCCTCACCAGTGCCAAGTAGAATGGAACAATTACCTCCTGTGTCTTACAGTTGGCACTTCTGTTTAATGCACCCAGAATGGCATTTTCTTTTTTTGAACTGCATCATCTTGTGATGGTGCAGAGCCTTTCAGCTCCTCTTGCTTGGTATGGGCAAGGGTTTTAGTGTTGTGGTGGTATATGACAACTCTTCTTTCACTACTCCCCATAACATTGGTACCCCTGCCCGCACCAAGGGAGAGGAGATGGAAAACCCCACACCATCCCTATGTACTTTCATTCTGTATTATAGAAATGGAGAGCGAGTTGCTTGCTCTTCTCCTTGTGTAAAGCTGTAGAGTGCTCTCTCCCTCCAAACCCTTTTCAATCCACTTTGTCTTCCTTCCTATTATAAAATAGGGGAAGAGGGGACAAAAATTCCAGAGAGGAGAGAATGGATTTAAATAGGAGAGACTGAGAGGATGGAAGAGACTGAGGGATAGATTTCCCTTGTCATCTTTCCCAACTTTGCCCATTCTTTCATCCTCTCTCTCTTTCTTCTGAAAGTCAGTTCTGCATTATTATTGATAATTCTACCATTTCCCTCTAATAATGGACCAATACAGTTGCCAGGATTTTTTTGGTTCCTAATATATTTTAAAAGCTCCATCTTATTGTCCTTAAGTCTGCTGGCCATAGATTTTTCCTTGTGTCCCTTGGCTTCCCTTATCAATTTTCTACAATTCCTAACTTCTGATTTATACTCATTACTATCAAATTCCCCTCTCTTTTATCTGTTATATATTATTTTTTTACAACTGCCTTCACTTTCCCGCTAAACCAGGCTGTTTTTTAACTAGTTCAAACTTCTTCCTCAGTTGTGGGATTGTGGTTTTTTGGACATCTAGTAAGGTGTTCTTAAATAATTCCCAATTATCATTCAAATTTTTCTGATTAAATACTTCCTCCCAGCTGATTTGACTTATATTTGTTTTCAGCTTTGTGAAATTGGCTCTGTTAAAGCACCAAGTATATATATTACTGATCTGAACTTTAATCTGTTTGCACATTATAAATGTGAACATGCACCCAAGATACCATTAACTTTTAGTTCTGTGATCTGGTCCTCTTTATTTGTTAGGGAAAGGTCTAATATAGCTGCAACACTTTTTAAGTTAGAAATTGTCATCTATAATCTTTAGAAATTCCAAGAATATTTTAGTACTAGTAGCATGAGACTGCCAGCATATGTCACTCAAATTGAAGTCCCCCATGATCATGCAGGATTTTTTCCCCTACTACTATTGTGGGTAGTTGTGTAAGGAAGCAGTGTTCCTATTCTGTTGTGTGATTTGGAGGTCTATAGCTAACACCAGCTAGTAACCCTTCTTGTGCTTTATCTGTCAGGACATTGATCCATAATCATACAAGATCATTTTATTCTGAGTTATCAGTGACTAGGAAACAGGTAATGCCATTTTTGATGTAGAATGCCACTCCCCCTCCCCTTTTGCTCACTCAAACTTTCCTAAATAGGTTATAACCATTGATTTTTAACATTCCAAAGAAGAGCATAATCCTCAATAGTAACGCTTTAAGCAAAGAGGAACAGCCAGTTTCACATGCATAGCCAGCAAACACTCTGAGGACCATCAATAGACCATCAGTAGACCAACAGTTGATGACAGTTTGACAGCTATTGATTTGAAGTTTTTGTATAACACCCCCAGAATACGACCTTGAGTTCCAATTGCTTAACTCTAGGTAGTCAGTGCAGCCTGTATATACATAGTAAACTGAGTACATGTAGCTTTCATTACTAAACATTTTAGAGCAATACAGTAATATATTCCGGTCATTAGCTATATACTTTTTGGTTCATTTGAGGGTCCCATGGCACTGAGGCCTAAGCCAACTGATAAAAATAAAAGTTCTGCAATACCCTACAATCTTAAATAATACAAACAAAAGGTGTGTGTGCGATAGAGAGACATAACACAGAGACTCAACTTCACTACGAATTAGTAATGAAAGAAACATATTTATCTAAAACAATACTATTTATGACTTCTGACTGTTAGATTTTAGTGCCTATAAAATCATTCTAGTTTAGTAACACCACTTAATAAAACAAAACTTGATTATCTCAAATAGGTATAGTACCTCACATAATTCTTGGCTGCAATTTTGAGTGAGTAGAGTGATAATTGAATGCTTCTCTGTCACTTTAAGTTGATAGGAAAATGCAACATATTGTATGACTATACTAAATTCACTAAAAGAAGGAGTTTTACAAAAAAAGAAGCTTTCCTATTATGCATTCACAATATCATGGACATCATCATTCCCTTTTGTTATTTTTTCTCCTCAGTTTTTCAGGCTAGTAATAGTCTGCCAAATATTGCCGGTGTTTCTAGTAATCACTACTGAGGATATAAACGTCTTTAATCAGAGCCTTTGGGCCAAATTGTCTGCTGGTGTAAACTGGCTATTGAGATCAATGGAGGAAGGCCAATTTACATCACCAGCAAATTTGGTCCCGTAGCTTTACCACTTAACTATTAATCTTACTTTCAGTGCATACTGTAATTAAATAAACGCCACCCGGTTAAATATGGCTAAAGTTCTTGGGTCTTGATCTTTCCATCAAATGCCCTAACAGAGTAATTTGGTTTTTATTATTCAGCCATACTTTTCATTTTCAAAGCGTCAGAGCAATTAACCTACCAAGTCAAGCACTCAACAGGTGGTTTTCATTACGGTGCTTCTGCATGTCCAATCTTTAGGCTAAATGAGCTGCTCTTAATGACTGTGCTGTGTGATCCGCAAGTCAATTGAATGCCAACCTTCCACCTACTTCCTGGCCCATTTAAACAGGCCTTGAAGGGAGAATTGGTGGAAAGAACCGAACATCCACTCCTGTATGTAATTAATCCCATACAAGAAATCTTTCCCATCTTTGTGGCAATAAACACTTTCTGCAGAAAGTATATTGCATCTGAAAGAAAAAAATGCTTCTGAAAAGGCAACAAATTGTATTATACCTTCTCATTTCAAAGGAAAACCTCTCTTCTTAATACATAGAACTAAAAACAGCACGGTTACTAGAACCATTTTATACTGTGTTGTTGGTGGTGATTTTTTTTTTAAAAAACCACTTCCCTATCAAACCCCTGGCTTGACACTTCACGTCTCGGGCATGTCATGTTTTGCTGTATCAAAGTCACCTCACTTATGAATGTAATGCCATGCTCAGTAGTTGCACATCACTCAGAGCATATTATCTTTAACTCAATGCCTGCAGGAAGTGCGTTAACTTGTCTGCAGTGCTCATTAATGGTGTTAATGGTGGGAGATGAGTTAACATAACACCGCTCATACCAAGGGAGAAGTTCCTGGGGATCAGAGCAGGAAGGTTGCGAGTTAGGGTTGCCAACTTTCTATCGCACAAAACCGAGCACCGTTGCCCTGACCCTGCCCCATGCTTTCTCCAGGGCCCCGCCCCTGCTCACTCCATCTCCCCCTCCCTCTATCACTCACTCTCCCCCCCACCCTAACTCATTTGCTTATTTTTACCAGGCTTGGGCACAGGAGGGGGTGAGAGCTCTGGCTGGGGGTGTGGGCTGCAGGGTGGGCCCAGAAATGAGGGGTTCTGGGTGTGGGAGAGGGCTCTGGGTTGCGGTAAGAGTGCGGAGGAGGGTGTGGGCTCCAGGAGGAAGTTTGGGTATGGGAGGGGGCTCCAGGATGGGGCAGGGGGTTAGGGTGCAGGCTCTGGGCAGTGCTTACTTCAGGGGATCCCTGGAAACAGTGACATGTCCCTTGGCGCCTACACATAGCGGTGGCCTCTGCGTGCAGGTGCCGCCCCTGCAGTTCCCACTGGCTGCAATTCCTGGCCAATAGGATCTGCAGCGCTGGCACATGAGGTGGGGGCAGCATGTCGAGCCCTCATGGCCACCCCTACGCCTAGGAGCTGGAGGGACATGTTGTCACTTCAGGGAGCCACACGCTGCCAGGTAGGGAGCCTGCCAGCCCACCAACTGGACTTTTAACGGCCCGGTTAGCAGCTCTGACTGGAGCCACCAGGGTCCCTTTTCAACTGAACTTTCCGGCTGAAAACCAGACACCTGGCAACCCTATTGGGAGTGGAATGTTTTCGGGATTTAAGGAAGGAAGGAAGAATTGAAAAGTTAAAGAGATTAAAGAGGAGGGAGAGGAGAGTACTCAGAGAGGGAAGTGTAAGAATGTAAAGAAATGGGAAAGAAAGGAGGAACAGGAGGTTCAGGAGACTGACTTCATCCCTAAGAGAAAGGAAGACAACATAGGAGGGAAAGGAGTAGGGCTGAAGGAAATATTAAACAATCCATTTTTCCTGTGACTAGTTGGAGTCAAAAATATATATTTTCAGAAGTATTTATGAGTGGAATCATTTGCTGTTTTCCTTGGTGAACACAGCTTTTCTTAGCCAAACTACTAAAACTCTACATTTTTCAGTAAGGCCAATCCCATGTGTTCAAAAGTCATGAGTCAAAGCCCCTAAAAATCAGGAGAGTGGCTTAAAAAGCAAGGAGATTTTAAATAAAAATAAATATTGGGTTCTTTTTATTTGTCTTCTGGTCTTTCAGTGTACTTGGGTCACATCTTCAAGTTTTTCTCTATCCATAGGGGATAGAAGCTTTCATTTAAAAAACAAAGTAAGCTTAGATTCTCACAAAATCAGTGTGCTTCAACAGCTGGAACTTTTAAGAAAAACACCAAATATTGCAAGACTCACAATAAAATGGCAAGAGAGCTGGCAACACTGCATTTCTGAATTTCTATGATTTTTTTCCCCAGTGGGAAATGGAAAAAAAGAGCATTTTGAGAGTATATTGTAAACATAATGATAGAAACACACACACACTTCATCCAGTTTTATCAGAGTTCTCTAATGTGTCTTTAAGTACACACATTGTGATAGAATTTCTTTTATTATTCTGAACTATTCCTAAAAGATCGGTGTCACACTCAGTACTGAATATCTTCAGTGATGATGATTCCATTATTTAACTGTTTTTTAGCTAGACATTTTCCTAATATTTAATGTTCCCAGAATGAATTTCCTTTGACATCTCTGCTCCTAATCTGTCCCTGAACATTTCCTATGTCTCTACAGTACCTAGAGTAGTTCTGCCACAGCCAGAATTCCTGGTTTCCAATATGAGAATCTTCTTTGAAAATGTATCACAGGCTTTTGCTGAAATACTCCGTCTACTGTTTTCCCCAGTTTGTTGATCACACATAATTTATTTTTGATTAACCCCCTGCAACCTAATATTTATTAGATTATTTTCTTCTAGATGCTTACAAATAGGCTCGATTAGATGCTCTTAATTGCCTTCCTCTACTGTTGGTGCTTGATTAATTGTTCTAGCAGTTTCTCAGGTATTAAAATTCAGTTTATTCTTGTTCATAATTTCCAGGGTCTCCTTTTCTTCCCTACTTTAAAGATGAATCCTATATTTGCCCCTAGCCAGTCCCATGGGAATTTATCATCTGTCTTCCATGATTTCCACCAACATAAAACTATTCAGCAGTAAGAAAAATAATGCCCTTTTAATTTTTCATGGCTGGTACATATCTCCTTCAGAAGAGGTTTGTACTTCACCTGCATTTATAGGAATGATAGAAAAGGAACTGGCAAAATGCTTTAATTAGTTCAGGGATGAACTGAGAATAAAGGGACACTATTCTATTTGACAGAGAATATAATTCAGTAGACGTAAAAATATTGTGAAAATGGATAGGGATTCCTATGCAGCTGAGACCTTACTGAGCAATAAACTGAATTTCACCTTTGAATTTCATTTCCCAACAGTGCCAAAGAATTTTTAGTTTTGTAAGAAAACAAATGTCTCTGCTTGGGCCAAAATTTTAAAAACTACAACAGGTGAGAAAAAATAATCTTCTCCTTCCTCATCTGAAACTATTGAATAAGAATTGTGTCCTCTTTACTTTATGCATGAAATTTTTGCAGCACTCTCTGATGTACTTGACCTTGTTTTAGCCTATGAGCAAATAGTACTAACAAATGACAATAAAAACTCTTGGTTTTGACAGCTTTCTCCCCTTGGCTTACTCCTAACGTGGTTCATGTAAATTTCAAGAACACACTTATGCTTCTCTCTACACTGTCAGAAATATTTGGAATGCCTGATTTGATTACGATAAAAGCAGGACTCCAGAACTTAACATGGGATCAAAACTCATTTTCATCCAGAGTCCAACTTTTACCCTGAACTGTGTAATGCTAGCAGACATGTCCTAGCTACAGAAGATACATTTGTCTCTAGACTAATATGAAATGACCAGCACATCAACTAAAATTAACAGTTAAAAACAAATATCTGACACGGTACATTTTCTGAAACAAAAGCACTGTTCATTTATTGGAAAATAAAATCCAACTCTGAGACACTGAAAAATCCTTCCTTAGTTGTGCCCTTTTTTCCTTTGCCCAATCTTAGGACCCTCTTTGAGTTAGAAAAGATTTCAGAAAAACAAAATTCTGGCTCACACTTTGTTCAATGATGTATTTTGTTTTCTCATAGGGCTAGTTTGTGACTCCCTTACTCTCCCAGATAGTCCTATTAGCATCACTGGGATGACTCCAGAGAGTCACTGCTCACCAATGTAATAAGGGATTCAGAATCTGGCCCACAGGGGGCTCTTGGAAGTTTTCTCTGGAAGAATGCTGCTTTGATAGCTGTTGTGTAAACCTCCAGAGGCAGAAAACTAAAAGATCTGAAGGTCATTTTTGTCTGGAGCTGTAATTTGTCTGCCACTAGTGGGTCTTGGATCCCAATATGTCTGATTGTTGTCTAGGTGATGTCTTAGTTGCTACTTAAAAACAGAAAATACTAAAGAAAACAGAATAAATATAAATTTTGATATTGAAATAAGTATTTTTAAAACTATATTTTCCTGTTAATTTTTAAGCATGTACCTTTCTAGCAGGGCAGTATCTGATTATACCTATAGATCATTTGGATTAAGAGCTACCCATACTTTTGCAAAGCAGTATTCAGGGTTTCAGTCACACAAATTCAGTTGAAGACAATGGGAGTCATGCAGCTAAAAATACTGTGCCATGCTCTGGCCATTCTTCCTTTAGGACTGCATTTTAAAAAGTTGCACCTGCGCTGCATGTATAAACTGGCAACTGTACACCTAACTGGACAAACAATGATATTTGTACATAACATAATGGTTTGAAATGGTATCTTTTAAGAGCGTAAACATTACTGCAAACAGGAATGAGATCCCTAACTCATGGGTTCACAGAAATAAGTGGGCATCTGCATAAACATGAAAATGCATATTATTATAAATGAATAATAACTTTAGAGTCTGCCATTTGAGGATCTCAAGGCACTGTACAAATGTTAATGAATACAAAGCTTTTCATATTCTGAGGCAAGCTGGATAAATTCTGTGGCAAGGTCCCCTGCCTTTTGTGGCTCTGTGGTACTGAATTCTGTGTCAGACCTGGAATTCTACTTTAGCTTCAAGAAAATTCAGAAATAGCTGTTTTAATTGATTTAAATACAAAAATAAATAATGCAATCAGTACCATATCCTGGGGCTTATTTTACAAGAAAGAACTAGATATATGTTATGCCATGCCCAAATTTTTACTATGCAGCTTGCTGTGTATTTTTTGTATTGACAATGCATACTTCATTGAAGATGCGATCAATATGATAAGGGGGAAGATTTCACAGCTGGGTGGTGCAATTTGCAGTTTTTCTTACTTCAGAAGCAGTGGGAGGCAGTTTGGATTTTTGGCATTGAGAAGACAGCTTTTGGGCATGAAGGAGGGGACACATTGACTTTTTCCTCACCCTAGTGGACAAATGTGGAGGCAACTTGACTTTTGTGGGGGAGGAAGATCTGAACTACTGGATAACACCAAGATATATAGTAACTCCTCACTTAAAGTCGTCCCGGTTAACGTTGTTTCGTTGTTACGTTGCTGATCAATTAGGGAACATGCTTGTTTAAAGTTGTGCAATGCTCCCTTATAACGTCATTTGGCAGCCGCCTGCTTTGTCCACTGCTTGCAGGAAGAGCAGCCCGTTGCAGCTAGCTGGTGGGGGCTTGGAACCAGGGTGGACCGGCAGCCTCCCTATTACCTCTCCACTCCCCTAAGTTCCTTGTGCGGCAGAAGCCCAGCAAGCTATCGATTGCCAGCAGTTCAGCTGTCCCTCCCCCCTACCATGTGCTGCTCCTCTCCTCTGCCTTGGAGCTGCTCCCGGGAGCCTCCGGTTTGCTGTGTGGAGGGGGGGAGGGGGGATGAGGGGGATGATATCCTCCTCCGTGTCCCCTTCCCCCCTGCTTCTGACCCCCAATTACCCCATCTCCATGGGGGGGGGGCGGACACGACAGGGCTCAGGATGGAGGGAGATTGCTGGCAGCAGCTGCCGTCTCAACTTGCTGATCTACTTACAGGGGCGGCTCTATGTTTTTTGTCGCCCCAAGCACAGCAGGCAGGTAGCTTTCGGCGGCGCGCCTGCGACCAATCTGCTGGTAACGTGGATTCGGCTGCATGCCTGTGGGAGGTCTGCCTGTGCCGCGACATCGGCGTCCCCGCCGCCGAATTGTCGCCGAAGCTGCGGGACCAGTGGACCTCTTGAAGGCATGCCGCCAAAAGCCGCCTGCCTGCCACCCTCACAGTGACTGGCAGGCCACCCACTGCATCTTGCCACCCGAGGCACGCGTTTGCTGCGCTGGTGTCTGGAGCCGCCCCGTCTACTTAACAAGGCAGTGTACTTAGAGTGGGGTCAGCATCTAAGGGGGCAATGCACATCTCTTTCTCTCTCACACACAAGGTGTGTGTCTCTGTCTGTCATGTTGTCTCCCCTCCCTCCATTTGTGCTGCCTTGTAGAGTGTGAGGCTACATTAACAATAATGGGTTAACCTTGAGGGCTCATCTGTTTTAGTTCATCATTTAGCAGTAAGGCATTCCCTGGGAAATATCCCACCCTCTTACTTCACCACCTCAACCAAGTTTCACAATCATCATTGCTGTGTACAGTATTAAATTGTTTGTTTAAAATTTATACTGGTGGAGGTATATATATATAATATAGTCTTTTGTTTGGTGAAAAAAATTTCCCTGGAACATAACCCCCCAAATTTACATTCATTCTTATAGGGAAATTGGATTCGCTCAACATTGTTTTGCTTAAAGTTGCATTTTTCAGGAACATACCGTAACTACAACGTTAAGCGAGGAGTTATTGTACATGACAGCAAAAAGCTGCTCCTACTATCATCAGTCCTAATAGCAGTCATTGCATCCAACAGTGACAAAATAAACACATTAGTTAAATTGTTCTGCTGAAATAGTTAATAATGTTGACGTTTAAATGCTTATCATTAGGTTGGCGAGCCAATACCCTCACAAAATTACTACTTGGACCGGTTGCTTCCATAATCATTAAAACACCACTCTGTTAGTTTATGTTTAGTTTTTGAACCAGAAACAAAATAACAAAATCACTTTTGTGAAATTAAAACTTTCATTGTAGCACACAGTTCTGCAGAAGTAAATACTGCTGTTGCCAGCTCATAGAAAACACGGGGCCCTGATTAGTCTTCACAATAACCTGTGTTCTCCACCTAATCAAGCACTCAATCAGGCACTTAAACTTAGTCAATCTGGTTGCATGTGTCTCAAAGTAAGATTAGTTAAAAGCATTATTATTAATGCTTTTCTCTCCATTCCTTACAAATCAAATTACTGAGCAATAGATATTTGATTTTCACCTCACAGTGACAAGGTTTATTGCATTAATTTTACATTAAAATTTAAAGGCAACCACCAAAAAGATCACAAACTACGCTTAGGGGCAGCCAGGGGGCTCCACACACTGCCCCTGCCCCAAGCATTGGCTCTGCAGCTCCCATTGGCCAGGAACAACAGCAATTAGGGGTTGTGTAGGCGATGCCTATGGACAGGGCAGTGTGAAGAGCTGCCTGGCCACGCTCCATGTAGGAGCTGGAAGGGGGACATGCCACTGCTTCCGGGAGCTGCTTGAGGTAAGCGCCACCGGGAGCCTACACCCCTGTCCCCGCTCCCACGCCGCAACCTCCTGCCCCAGCCCTGATCCCCCTCCTGCCCTCCAACCCCCCCGGTCCCAGCCCAGAGCACTCTCCTGCACCCCAAACCCCTCATCCACAGCCCCACCCCAGAGCCCACATCCCCAGCCAGAGCCCTCATTCCCCCACACTCCAACCCCCTGCCCCAGCCCTGGTCCCCCTCCTGCCCTCAAAACCCCTCAGTCCCAGCCTGGAGCACTCTCCTGCACCTCAATTCCCTCATCCCCAGCTCCACACCAGAGCCCGCACCCTGAGAGGGAGCCCTCACCCCCACCACACCCCAACCCCCTGCTTCAGCCGAGAGCCCTCATTTATGGTCCCAACCTGGAACCTGCACCCCCCCCCACCCAGAGCCCATATCCACTTCCACAACCCAACCCCCTGCCTCAGTCCAGAGCCTCCCCCTATACTCTGAACCCCTTGGCTCCACCCCCCAGCCCAGAACCCCCTCCTGCACCCCAAACCCCTCACCCTTGGGCAAGTGAGTGAGGGTGAAGAGAGCAAGCGACAGAGGGAGGGAGAATGGAGTGAGTGGGGGTGGGGCCTTGGAGAAGAGGTGGAGTAGGGGTGGGGCCTTGGAGGAAGGGTGGAGCAGGGGCAGAGGCCGGGCAGGGGTGTTCAGTTTTGTGCGAGTAGAAAGTTGGCAACCCTACACACACACTGAATACACTCACACACAGTTAAAGACTATATGAAACAGATAACGTTCCAACAAACAAATGCACCTTTATCCACAACAAAACCGTTCAAAAATCCTTGTTCAAAGAACTAATGCATTGTTACTCTTTCAGAACCTCTACCTAAAAATATGGGACCTAGGGTGTCTTTTAAATCTAGAGCTGCCCTGGTGGGATAGGGTGGGGGAGAAACAGAGGAAAGAGCTGTGCACGTGTGTTATCACTGAAGTGGCAGTCACAGGCCTTATGCCTGACCAATACTGAAGGAGCAGAAGAATGCTTTCAGTGTGCGTGCGCACTTTGGAGTGGTTCCTATTACTCTTTTTTGGAGATATTACATACTCTCCCAGTTCGAGGCTTGGGCCACCAGTTATTACTCATGCAGGGGTGTGACTTTTATCCCTACTCTCTTTAATATGTGCAGTGTCTGAAGGCATTCTATTACTTTCCCATAACTTGCTCAAAGAGCATAAGTAATGGGATCCTGGCTTTCCCCCGTTCAGGTGCACAAAGAGGAGGCAGATGTAAAGACTGCCTCGCCTCCTTCTTCCATTAATGGCACACCTGTGCTGGGGCAGCCATAATCAATCCTGGCTCCAATTTCACAGTCAAAGAGGAAGTAGCAGAAGTTTTGCTTATATAAATACAACAAATCCCCCCTGAACAGTTGAGCTAACATGTTGTGATCTATAGACCTTATTTTTGGGGGGCGGGAGGGTAGAAACAGCCCACAAATACACCACATGACAGTGAATCCAGTCTACATGCCTGCATGTGATGAAGACAATGATCATGGAGGAAAAGTCTATGATTGGAGGAAAAAAGATTATTGCTTCCAAGAATTCGGCTATCCTTGACCACCGCTGAAACATGTTTAGCTCATTGTCAAACATGATTCCAAGTTGTGGATCCTATCAGCTTCTGAGGGATAGCCAGGACTTTGACTGCTTGATTCTCAAGATGGCAGGGTCTGGTGCCACTTTGAGTTGGTGTGGGGAGCTTACTTCTGATGATGAGTTTGGTGAAGTTGGGGGTTGTCTGAAGGCCAGAACTAGGGGGTCATGAAATACTTCTTTAGGATGTGGTTTCCCATCAAATATGGGTTGTAATTGTTTAATGATACTCTGTATGGGTTCTAGCATGGGGGAGTAGGTGACAACTAGGTCTGTGGAGTCAGTGGCTTTTTTCTGTATTGAAGCATGTTTTCCAGGGTATTTGGGTGGCCTGCTCCATGAGGTGATCTACTTCTCTCGTTGAGTGCCCTTATTTAGCGAAGGTGTCTTTAAGTGTGTTTAGGTATGTATCCCAGACTTTTTCTTCAGAGCAAATTCTGTGGTATCTGAGTGCCTGGTTGTGGGTAACAGATTTCTTGGTGTGTCTGGAGGGGCTCCTGGATCTGTAGAGGTACATGTGGTGTTCTGTGGGTTTCTTGGTACAGTCTGAGGGTTCCATCGCTGAATCTGATCATGGCATCCAGGAAGTTGATGCTGATGTGGGAGTGTTCTAGAAAGAGATTGATGGATAGGGTGGTGGTTGCTGAAGTTGTGGAAATTTGTGAGAAAGTTTAGGTCATCTGTCCAGAGGATGAAAACAACATTGACATGTCTCAGGTATATTATTGGTTTTATGGTGCATTTTTCCAGAATTTTTCCAAATGGCCCACAAAGAGGCTGGTATATTGGGGTGCCATGTGTAGCCAGACACGCCCCCCAATTAAGTCTTTCAAGTGTAGTCTGTACAGTTTCCTGTTATGCTGTTTCAAAACCACAAACAGAGACGGAAGTTCCCCATGATGTTAGATGCTTGCTTAAAGCTGCATTGTTCTATATTACCAATTGTATTCATGCGTATGAATATATAATCAATTAATGTCAGAAATGAGTGAGATAGTGAATGACAGCCAATGACAAAACAAAGAAGCAAACATCACCTTTTATGGAACCATGGTATTATCTTGGAGATGATATAAATCTTGAGCTGGGTGTCCAGGACAGTTACCAACAAGGAAATGTAACAGCACGCTAAACTCGGGACTGGACCAGAAGCAGTAGAGCCCTCCTGCGGAGCCGAAGGGACTCCGGGGACTCTCGTCACCCCACGTTCGATCTCTGGATAGTTGTCACCAGGCCAGCCTCAGCCATCAAAATTGAAACTAACATCTGCCCCTGCAGATGTGTTGTGTGTGTGAGTATAACTGTGCAAATAAGGGAAACAATAAGTCAACTCTCAGTGATGCTCTAGTTCACCCTTTGTTTGTAGTTATGTCTTGGCTGGTTTCAAGAATGGATAATACTACGCTACTACACGTCTGATCCCAAAGTTTGGAGAAATTATTGTTAAATGTAAAGTTGGTGTGGGTGAGGATGAAATGGATGAGTTTGGTAATGTGTTTGGGATGGCAGGCAGGAAGCAATGCTGTCATGGTGAGGGATATTTGTGTATAGGGAAATGACATCCAAAGTGGCAGGGATGGTGTTCTGGGAAATGTTGCTAAAGTTACAGAGTTTCTGGAGGAAGTCAGTAGCATCTTGGAGGAAACTGGCCCTTTGTGTGGAAAGTGGTTTGAGGATGGTTTCTATGAGTCCCGATATTCCTTCAGTAAGAGTACTGTGGCCAGATATCATGGGTCTACCTGGATTCTCTTGTTTTTGTATTTTGGGAAGCATGTAAAAGGTCCATGGGGTGGGTGCGTGGAGGAAGAGGGTGTAGAAATTTTCTTGTAATTATTTGGGCATGGGTTTGATAATGGTATCCTTAAATTCTTGTGTGGTGTGGGGTTTTCTTTGAGTTCTTTATAGTAGGTGGTGTCAGAGAGTTTTCAATTAGCCTTGTGGATGTAGTCATTTCAACTAAGGACTACTATGGTGACTTCTTTGTCTACTGGTTTGATCACCATCTGGTGGCTGGATTTCAGGGGCTGCATAGCTATCCACTTAGCAGTGGAGAGATTATGGTAGATGTAATGGTTGCTGAGGTTTCACTGTCAACTTTTTTCTGAAGCAATCAATGTGTGGTTTCATCCACTGGGGGGTGTCCAGTCAGCAGATTCTTTTTTCTCATGACTGTCAGTGGGGATGTGGTAGTTGGAGAAGGTGTCATCTTTGTTGTGAAATAATTCCTCAAGGTGGAGTTGGTGGAAGATATTTCTGGTTTCCGACATGTTAGGGCATGTCTTCACTACCCGCCGGATCGGCGGGTAGCAATCGATCTATTGGGGATTGACTTATCACGTCTAGTGAAGACGCGATAAAATCGATCTCCGATGGTTCTGCCGTCGACTCCGGAAATCCACCGTGGCAAGAGGCGGAAGCGGAGTCGACGGCGGCGTGGCAGCGGTCGACTCGCTGCCGTCCTCACAGCCAGGTAAGTCGACCTAAAATACACAACTTCAGCTACGCTATTCACGTAGCTGAAGTTGTGTATCTTAGGTCGACTCCCCCACCCCCCCGTAGTGTAGACCTAGCCTAAGTGTGATATCAGGTTCTGTGATGGGGCAGATGTTCAGACCCCTGTAGAATACAGATACTTCAGTTTGGTTTAAGGTAGTCTTGATAGGTTGATCAAGTTGAGGTGTCATTTGGTGTCCACATGATTGGGTCTTTGTGTTATGGTTTTCCCAGCGAGAAAGATGAAAAACATTTAGGATAATGTAATCATTTTTCCTGAACAATGGAACTCAGTCTGCTTAAAGTCAGAGAGTTCCAGATACCCAGCCCCCTAACATGAGCTGCTCATATATTTTAGATTCGTATAACTTTTTTGGTGCAGATATAGGGAATATGGGAGGTGGGGAGTGTCAGAGCAGTGAGTGGGAAAGTGGGCGTGTGTGGGAGCAATGATGGGATATAGGAGTTAGAGAGTTTGGGGAGGGGAATTACAGAGTGGAGGGGTTTGAGGGAAGGAGGAATTTGGGGCACTGGGATAAATGGGGATAGGTGGTAGGGGCTCAGTCTAGGGGAAAGGTGCACCAGAAGAATCATTTCAGAAAAATTCAGTGTGTGGGGGGGGCAAGTTGTGTCAGCATCCTAGCCTCCACCCTCCTGCTGAGGCCATGGTTGCTCATGGAGGACTAGTGGGCCAGTCTCATCCCGGAGAAGGGTTGGGAGATGATGGGCTGGTCCTATCTCAGGGAGCAGGGGAGCAGAGGGGTGTCCACCAACAGCCAACCTAGGGGGCAAGAACTAAGAGGCCCAGGCAGCCGCTGCTGCTACCTGTCCAGCTGCTGGGGAGAAGGGATGGTGCTGACAATGCCGTGATTAGGACCCTTGGCCCAGCTTGCCTTACACTGGCCCCCACAGATCTGGGGACACTACAGCACTATCAGACAAGCAGTTATGAAAACCAGGTGGGGGGCAACTGCCCTCCCTGTCACATAGCAAATGATGCCCCTGGGGTGGGGATTGGGGGAGTGGGAAGGGAGAGATGGGAAACGGTAATGGGACACATGGGGATGGATGGCAGGGGAGTGAAGGGCAGTTAGAGATGAGGGGCTGTCAACTCCACATTCTCCTTCCCTATGTGTTCACCAGCATTGGGGAGGGAAGCTGCCCCTCTAGGGTATCTAAGCCCCTGCCCACCATGAGTGTGTTAGGATTGGGGAGCCCTGCCACTTTAAGTGGCTCCGTTGACAGTCCCCATGGCAAAATGATGGCCTTGTGCTCTTCTCCAGAAATAATGTAATGCTGAAACTAGGTATACTTGGTCTCTCAAGGTACACATGCAACTCTTGTCATTTCACAGTAACAGCTCTGACAAACTGTTCCAGCTAAGCCCTCCACCAGTCAATACAGCTTCACCTAACAGAGAGACGAGTGCACACAGATAAACACTGAAATTTAAATCTGTGGAGCATGACACAAGCAATGGCACATTCTTTTAGAACCACCTCATTTCTACTCATTATGGCACCGCCCTTACTGAACCCCTCCCAGGAGCTATTGCTAACTCCAGGGGGCAGAGTTTTGTATTTCCTGGTTTCCAGAGGTTTAAGTTTAGCTACTCTCCACATTCTGGATGGCCACTTGACACCAATGGGCAACCTTAACTCTGTGTAAATTAAGTTTTGGGGCATTTAAGAGGAATTAACATTAGAAATCCATTAAATAACTTCTAGGGTGAAAACTAACATGTCCATCAGTATATTGCACAGTACATGATATATTTCTTTAATTGAGATTTCTGATTTTTATTTCTCAGTATAGACAGAGTGAAATCCTAGCCCTAGTGAAGTCAATGGGCGTTTTGCCATTGACTTCAGCAGAGCCAGAATTTGACCCATAATATCAGCCCAGAAAAAGGATGGCATACCATACCCAAAAGCATTGTTTTGTATCACTATTGAATCATTCCATGCCTAATAAAATACTCTTTGATTACAGGATAGCCATAATATGCACGAGTTATAAATTCAGTAAGATAATATAGATATTTTTGTTAACTGAGTTCCAAGTAGTTATAATCTTCACATTTTCATAAGCACATTTCATTTAGAGACTATAATAAGAGAGACATCAATAAGAAAGCAGTTCAGGATAATGAAAAGCTAATGTCTTTTTATATAACAAGGTTGCTGGATTCTTGTCAAGAATATTTAGTTTTTAATGTTTATAAACCAGGAGCATCTTGTGTACTTGCATTTGTTATTTGAGGTAGATTCTTACAGTAAAGCTTGTAATAAGATTCACTATGCAAAGAGTAGAAAGTGCTTAAAAACCCCACAGAAACAACTATTTTCAGGTTTCATAATTATAATCCAAAAATTAATTTAAACAGCCATGCTCAGATGGGCAACAGTTCATTTAAACAGCATAAGTGTTTGATGTCCCAGATGATTCATGCAGCTTGTCATACTTTAACCTTGTTTTGGAAATCTACCCTGTTGATTGAACGATGGATGACACAGTTGAAAGAAATTGCAGTGCTGGAGATGTTCACTGCTACTATCAATAATAAGAGAGAATAATCTGACCGTAACTAGAATACATTTTGGAGCTACTTTAAGTATTAAGATATGTGACGCTAAACTCTATCATTTAGCCCATTGGAGATGAGCTGTCACCTTTACATTGAAATAAGTACTGTAGTGAATAGATTTAGAAAAGAATTCATTACTCAGAGTTTTTGTTTACTATGTATCAAAACATATGGTAATGTTCCATGTGTTCAACCCATTGCCTGCAGGTAACAGTGTTACAAAATAATTAATTACAAATCCACTACATTTTAGGGCTTTTCCTACGTTCACCAACCTCCAACGCCTCAAAAAAAAAAAAAAAGACTAAAGAAATTTTACATCGCTTACAAGGCATTTTGCAATTTGATTTTAGTTTTTTTGAGGATTGGGTGGGGTGAATTACCTTAAATAAACTATTCTTCTTTACAAAACCATGGAAATATGGTGAGGCTAGATAAGGGAAAGCTCTGCAGCCCAGTGCTTGCAGGGAATGGTAGGCATGTCCAGTGAGTGAGGGAATTAGGAGAATGCACTAGTCACAAGTGTTCCTTGGGGGTCTCAGCAGATCACAGCTGCTTTTTAAAGTCTGGCACTCCAACTCCAAACTGAATGGAAGTGGTGGCAACAGAGGAAGATGATTCTAGGCTCATTTACAAGGGCTTTGCACCATGGATCCTGGTAATGAAAAACAGTTACTTTCAATTTTTGATGGTCAGTAACTTTTTCCAATTTTACTCAGACTTTATATAGATAGATAACCTTGATGCCAACAGTTACAAACAACAGCCATTGAGTATAACTTTAAGATTGCTTTCTGTATCACCATCATAAACATATATTTGAAAAAATGTTATCTAACGGAAGGAAAGAAGTTCTCCAATTTCCATAATGTTGCTTCTTCTATGTCTTTCTGATTTATTCTTTTAATCCGTTAGTATTTTCATATTTTACACTATGCTGTATCATTCACGTTCATCATAAATCAGTTAGCTGTGAATTAACTAAATGTACATGGACAATACTGTCTGTGAATTTTACATGCAATCAAAAGACACGTGTTGCTCGTAAGATGGACAGAAAGGATAGCATATATATTTCATACAATTATTATGCTGCGCCATAAACAAACTGAAAGCTTATGTTACAGATTTGGAATTTATATATATGGAAAAAACAGTCAGTAGACTTTTTCAAAGAATAGCCACCACTGTTGGGCACTAGATTTAAAAGACTGCTTAACACTTCTGTGTCCCTGCTGAAGCCCTGAGGATCCTGTATTAAACCCTCCTCAAGGCTTGACATCACTACACTGTCCCTTTGGCAAGAAAGGATAGAAATTGATTCCATTTGGAGCTTGTCAACAATACTACTTAATCAGCTAGAGATCTCTGCTGTGTGACACAAGGCAACCCCTTCCCTTCCTAGGGGCTGAGCACAATGGAACATGTAATTTGTGAAGAAATTTAATTTAAGCAGAAGATACTTTTGGTGAGTCTAGTAACTAAAGAATAATGGACCACCAGCCCACTTAGGGGTACATTTCTAAAGCAGTTTGAGTTGGTCCATTGTAACAGTGCCATTAAGACCAATGAGAGCCACAGGACTAAAACCCAATGCATCCTTTTGATAAATGTTTCTCTTAGCAGTCAACCAACGAAGGATTTATGTGAAAAGAAGTGAGTAGATCTCTGTGTGATGCTGTGTCTAAAAGGCATTTATAATCTGATAATTAAATAACATTTCAATACTATGTGTTCCAATTGTCTGGTGAGAGTTCCAAGCCATGGTGATTATTTAGTGCACTGGAGTGCGATATTTAAGTACCTTTTCTAAGGAGATGTCATATGCCCAAGGTCAGAGCAGTGCATTCTGATTTAAAATCTCACCACTTTAAAACATCATTTACAAGTTTTCTTCACATACTTTTTCATCATTTAAAATTAATCTCTACAAAAATTAAGATACCAAATGTACTTCATTAACCTACTCTATTGTAATTAAAATATATGTTTCAAATACCAATGTTTCTCTATTTTGCTGACTTTTTGAAAGCAATTATATTTACAACTGCCAATCAATCATTATCCAATATTTTATTTACAATTCTTTAGGGGCCTCCAACTACTTTGCAATAGGCCATTCAAAATTAAGATACTATTATGTTCACCTTTATGTGGAGGAGAATGGGACTTGGACTGAACAGAAAAATACTGTTTTTTTTCCCTTTTATTATACTGTCTTATGACATTAGAACTACAGACATTGGCCAAATGTCCATCTTAGGGCTCTTAGTTCCACCCTCAGCCTTGAACATAATCATTCATAATGGGCTGCAGTCACAAGCACAGGGATGAAGGCAGTCACATTAAGCTGGCTTTGCTCTTCCCTATTGGAGAGAGGGTGATGGGAAGCTCCTCTTCTTAACCAAAAGTTGTCAAGTGCAGGATTCTGACAGAGTCAGTTTTATTGCCTTGCTTATTCAACATATATGTGAGGCTCCTGGGAGAGACTGTAAACCATTTTGGACTACCATGACACCAATACACTCCTGACCACCTTTTTTGGCCACATAAGGGAATAATTCACATCCTTCTGTAGGACATGAACTTCACAGAGTATTTGGTACACAAGCAGTCCTTAAACAGAAGGTGTTCTTTTGATAAGTGGGAAATGAGTGGTGAACGGCTCAACACACACTGTATCTGTCAGGTGTGACATCCCAAAAGCTGCTGTCTGCATATACAAGGATAAACTCTGGATGTTCAATTGTCAACATGAGAATAATCAGTCTCTATCACCTAAAAAAATTGCAAGTATTATTGGAAACCAAGAATAAACTTGTTTCTTTGTGTAACTGTTATTCAAAATGAACCATCATATTATCCCAGGTGAGCAGCTTATGAGCAAAGGAAATCAAGAGCAAATAGTATTTCAGTTGTATTACATGGCAGATATCAAAGGGCTCCCTGACAAGAGTAGGACTTGGTCATTATATTTAGTAAACAAACACATAAATTTTGGCTCCTACCCATTTATTTTCATGTATTGACTTCTGTGACAGCAGAGTGTGCTCAGTACCTTGCTGCATCTAGCCCAAAGATCTGGCAAACCTGCACATGTTAGCAACATCAAAAGTTGCCTGTGTAGCAATAGCAAAATAGTCTGAGCTCCATCATTTGCAAGAATCTATAGGTAGCTTTACTAAGGCGTTAAAGCATACACATAAGTCCCTCAAAAGAAAACAAAACACATATGAGCACTAAGTACCTTCACTTATTTGAAACTATCTTGTTTGCTGTCAAGATCATTTGCTACATCAACTAGCCTAGACCTTACAGAATGAGTGACCAAATAACATACTCAGCTGGCAGCAGAACATAATGATGTGGCTTTCACTATGCAGAACTAACATTTGTTTACATAAATTAGCCCCCAATTAGCAATTACACTGTTTGCTTGAAATAAGGTCAAGCAAAATGTAACCCGGGCAGGAGCAATTCTGCATGCATTATAGTCTAGACAGCACTATTACAGAGAATTATGGAGGGTAATTAATCAGTTAATGCTTTCCATGTGCCTGAGTAGATCCATATTTCTGGAATAAAATATTTGTGCTTACAGAGCTACTTTCCAGTTTCTTCAAAGAAATGTAATTAGTTGCTGGCATTTGTTAACTCCAGATTCAATGCACAAATTGTTAGTTTAGTGATTGTTAGCAAAAAATCATGATGTATTTTAACTTTAGATGACAATACTGAAGAATTCTATATACCTGTGTCTTTTTAGGTGGTGTTAGAAAAAATTAAACTGAATTTAAGAAGGAAAAATAGAGAGAGAGGGAGAAGAGAGAGGAAATAACCTGAAAATTGATTACTGAAGGTTGTTTAAACTTAAAATAATGTAATAACTAGACCACTGGAAATATGCGTGGAATTTTGCCAAATTGTGTGGATTTTCCCATAGGTTCCGTGAAAACTTATAGAAAACACCCAGGGAAGTCAACAAAAGCAAATTTACTCAAAACAGAATAACTTATTCAGTACATTATTTGTAAAGTTTTAACAAAATATGTTTCATTTTTCTCAGCTATATCTTTTAAAAGACAATTGAGTCCCACCACCCTGAGAGCTATTACTACTCTCTACTTTTACCCAAGAAGTCTTGAGTTCTCTTGGCTTCTAGAAATCTTCTCAATTTCCCTCCCTCTAAGAGTCCTGGTCAAGGCAAACAAACAAACAAAACCAATCTTAAACAAATCCTTAAAAAAACACTCTTAAAATCCAGTAGTTGGAAGATCATTCCATTATTTGACTTTTTCAAAAACATAGAATCATAGAAGATTAGGGTTGGAAGAGACCTCAGGAGGTCATCTAGTCCAACCCCCTGCTCAAAGCAGGACCAATACCAATTAAATCATCTCAGCCAGGGCTTTGTCAAGCCAGGCCTTAAAAACCTCTAAGGATGGAGATTCCACCACCTCCCTAGGTACAGGGCCGGCTCCGCAGGGGAGGGCGCCGAGCCCGGCCGTGGGCCTGCAATCCCTGACCGGGAGGAGGGCAGAGAGCCCGGCCAGGGCTCTCTGCTCTTCCCGGCGGCCAGAGCGCCGGGGGGAGGGCGGAGAGCCCCCGGTAGCCAGAGTGCCGGGGGAGAGGGCGGCGAGCCCAGCCAGGGTCCCGCTCTCCCCTACTGGCCGGAGCACCGGGGGGAGGGTGGTGAGCCCGGCCGGGGCCCCGCCGTGCCGCCCCCTTCCAGGCGCCGCCCCAAGCACATGCTTGGTGGGCTGGTGCCTGGAGCCGGCCCTGCCTAGGTAACCCATTTCAGTGCTTCACCACCCTCCTAGTGAACTAGTGGGTCCTAATATCCAACCTAGACCTCCCCCACTGCAACTTGAGAACACTGCTTCTTGTTCTGTCATCTGCCACCACTGAGAACAGCTGAGCTCCATCCTCTTTGGAACCCCCCTTCAGGTAGTTGAAGGCTGCTGGAACATCTTTCGCAGTAATTCCAACCATACCACTCAGAATAAAGTACACTAGATGGAAGTGTCTACTAAAATGATCAGTAACTGAAATAGTTAGTAGGGTAGATAAGTTTGAAACTTAACAGCCCAATTTGATGAACTGAGGTAGTTTCACTCAGACTGCCTTTTTTCAGACTGAGAAAGACACTGCTTCTTGTTTGAATGTAACCAACTGAATATGAACAAATGCAATGGAGTGAGTCCATATGCTCCCCTCCAATTTGAGGTATGGAAGGAAGAGTGTAATGGAGTTTAAAACCCCTGCAAGGATGAAAGGAGCAAAAAGGGGTAAAGTGCTGTCTTCAGGATACAAGATTCCCCTGTGGGAAATGTATCCTTCCATTACAGAATCAGTACTTCGTAGCTCGGAGGAAGGTTGGATCTGCTAGGGCACCTGCTGCTGATCATCGTTGTCAGCAATGGATACCTCTACTGTAAAAATGCTTAAGAGCAGAATCTGGTCTATAATCTGGATGTCAACATACCAAGAGGGGGATAAAGAACCAGTCTCAAACACCTTATCAAACTGAAAACTATGGTTTCAAATGTAATAGGGGCCAGGGGTCTGGAAGCAGATCTCTCTCCTGTATCAAAAATAAAATAAATATATATATAAAGGCAGACCTAGCTCTATCACTACTGATGCATCATAAAAACAACGATTTCCTCCCAACAGTATTTGGAAACTAATGAGTAAGTATTCCGTTATTTTGGGATACAAAATTTTAAGTGCAACTGAAGGCACAATTTTTGTCAAACAGGTTTAAAGATCTCTCCTGGCACGTCATTCAGTTGAAAATGCTAAAAAATGCCCCTATTCAAAAAATATGCTAGCACAACACAGGATTCTAACAACTATTAATAAATATAATTCACAATTACTTATTTATTCACATTTTTCCAAGGTTGCTTTTAAGATGAAAAAACACATCTAGGTAGGGTCATGTCTAATCAAATAAAGCAGGAGTTAATCAAATACATGTGATCAATCTAGGTTTAGAGTGACCATCCTTTCAGTTTCTTGCTTAATCATTTGATTTCAGTAATTCTATATAACAGGATTTGCTAACGTGTGTCTGATATGAAATATTTGCATAAAATGAACATGATAGGTGGAGTATCTTGTTTAATTCAAGTTTTTACTTGAATTAAACAAGAACTTTATGTTTTAAAATAATTTTCTTATTTTGATTTCTTAAGGAACTCACCCAAAGGCACTATGAAAATATTGCACACAGCCTACCTCTTTTGAAATATTTTCCAAGTATTGCTTTCTGAACACAATAAATACATACAAAGATGAATGGATGGTGAAAAAAATGACAATATTTTTGTCCTTCAGGAGAAGATGTTGATGATGTAGTAGAATAACTATAATAAATGGGTCTCTGGCAAAAGGAAATGAGCTGTGAAAATAGCAAAATCACATTGTGACAAATACTTCAGAAATGCTTTATCACAGAAATCTTTTAAGTATGTAATGTGTGATCCTAACTAAACAGTATTATTACACATATGTTCATATGCTGTATAAAGTATGTGTGGATGTCAGTTAAAATACTGCATTATTTTTTTCAAAATAAAGATGTGTGTAGTCATTAAGAAGAAATCCTTCCAGACAGCAGTACAGTATTTGACAATGAAGTGCAACATTAGTCTAGGAAACACCCCTTTTGACTTTGATTAATATGTATTTAAAGAGGGGAGTCTTTTACTATGCCTGTCAAATTCAGGAACCACTTCTTACAGCTGCTGCTGAAGCAGCCCAAGAAAATCTTCTCACAATATTCTATCTGCTATGGCAGTGGGACTTTTCAAAACAGTTTTCGCTGAACTTTCTTTTCCAAGTAAGAACAAAGCATGATAAATATGACAATTCCCTCCGTCTCAAATGACCAGTATTATTGGCCTACCAGTAACTGCACTTGAAGCCTGTATAGCTAGCAAACTAATGTCAGAAACACAAATAATTGACTCTGCAGTACAGAGTGAATAAAACTTTCTTCCTCTGTAGGACAGTAAATTTCTACTTGTGAGATGTAAGAAGGAGGCTTGTTAGCTGCATCTTAAATATTTTATTATTGGCAACAAACGTGTAAGGTTGTTGGAGGCTGGATTTTTAGTGGAGGGAAGGGACCACCATCAACCTGCTCTACTTCTGAACCATTTCAGTTTTTGTATGCAGGAAAGTTATTATGATATGTCAAGAGAAGCATTAGAATTGGATGGAACTACCTCAAATTGAATTAGTGACTGGTGTCAGGGCTTTTATTTTAGCCAGTATGTAGGTCTCAGTTTACCTCAAGTTTGTTTTCCATCCAGTCCCAAATTGGGGGGAGGGGCAGGAAGGGGAAAGGAAAATCAATTGCTTGTGGATCTCCATAGATAGCAGCCTCCAATTCCCTTTCTCAAAAGGGGGTTATTTTTACTAGATTGTCATCCTTCCACCTAAAATATCCTTTGAAGTTATTAGACTTCTAAATTCAGACTTTAGCACTGATGGGAATGCAAGCCTGAATGCCGATGGGCAATGAATCAAAAAGATGAGATCCAGAAATGATTTGCTACATTTCATTCTTAAATTCAGGTCTCACCAACACTTTAAATGGATTTGTATGCTAAGCAGACTTGGCAGTCAGCATACTGATTCTTGGCATCCCAGGAAAGCAATATTTTTATTTAATTTTTTTTTTTTAAATTAGAGTGCTCATGGGAAAACACCAAACAAATAAAAGTCAACAAATCTTAAAGCAAGATTAATAGAGACTGCATGGCTCTTGGGGTTGATAAAAGGATAGCTGTAGAGTCTTATCCCTCTAGGTCATTGATTTGAATAAAGTTCAGGTTTCTAGTAACTGAACCCCTGATTCAGCAAGATACTTAGGAATCTGCCTATCTCTATGCACCTGAGTAGTGCCATTATCTTCAGTAGGACTGTTCACATGCTTAAAGTTAAGTACATGCTTAAGTACCTTGATGAAACAGGGCCACAATATTTGTTCTCTCTGATGATGATTGGCCTATGAGAAATGATGTGGTGGGCTCAGTTCACTTCCCAGGAGACAGGTATCCAAATTCAAAACCCACCAGCATAATTTAGCAATAATTGCCATCTCTGCTGACAGTCTGACCAATTATTCTCTCATCTCAAGAGGAGGGCTTCTCAGATCAGGGGTGAGGTTTACTGGAAGGAGGATTAAGCAGTTGTTTCCTGTGCTCTACACCTTTCCTGCAATCTCCAGAGCTACTTGTGTGGTTCCTTTTACAGGCACTAGGCATTACTAATAATTTTTGAGCAGGCAGAAAAGTAAGATTATAATACAGAAGGTCAGAGAGAGCACCAAGGAGGCTCATACTTTCAAGAGTTAATGAAAATCCTACAACATATGTGGCTAAATTCAAAGGGCAAATCAGCCTTGCACAATTTTATTTGCCACTCATCCTTGGTAAGTATTTTAATTTGGAGGGGCAAGTGAAACATCATTTTGCCCTCATTATCAAAAGTCAGCATGACTGGGGCTAGTGAATTGCCACAATAAGTTAGCTGCCAATTACTAACATCTTCTACAAACCCAGACTAACTTGGCTTTCTACAAGGATCTTCAAAAGGGAGAGAGAATCTCCTCAACACTCTATGGAACAACAGAGCCACTCTGTGCCTTCAACTGCAGCCGGCTGTAGTTTCTGCAGTTCTTGCATTCCCTTTGCACAGGAGTTCCTAGCTGAGGGAGAGAAGTAGTTGTGTAATCACTGACGCTTTTTCCACCTCAGCACCAAAGCTCCTCCTGAGAGGTGGTGTGAACACAGATCCCATATAACACTGTAGAATCAAAGGATATTAGGGTTGGAAGAGACCTCAGGAGGTCATCTAGTTCAATCCCCTGCTCAAAGCAGGACCAACACCAAATAAATCATCCCAGCCAGGGCTTTGTCAAGCCGGGCCTTAAAAACCTCTAAGGATGGAGATTCCACCACCTCCCTAGGTAACCCATTCCAGTGCTTCACCACCCTCCTAGTGAAATAGTGTTTCCTAATATCCAACCTAGACCCCAGGGCCGGCTCTGGCTTTTTTGCTGCCCCAGGCAAAAAAGCCTCCGGCCGCGCCCCCCCAGCGAGGCAGGGGAGGGCGGCCGGAGCCCCGGGGGGAGGGTGGCGAGTCCCGGTCGGGGCTCCGCTCTCCCCGGCAGCCGGAGCCAGAGCACCATGCCGCCCCCCTCCAGGTGCCGCCCCAAGCACAAGCTTGGTGGGCTGGTGCCTGGAGCCGGCCCTGATAGACCCCCCCACTGCAACTTGAGACCATTGCTTCTTGTTCTGTCATCTGCCACCACTGAGAACAGCCGAGCTCCATCCTCTTTGGAACCCCCCTTCAGGTAGTTGAAGGCTGCTATCAAATCCCCCCTCATTCTTCTCTTCTGCAGACTAAATGCTGCAGTACCCAGGAGGAGTGAATGGAGAACAAGAGCATAAACTGGTGATGCTGCCATTGAAGCATTCTGGCTGTGTAATTTGCCCTTAAAGAGGTATGATCAACATCTGTTATGCTCAATTGTGTTTAGAATTACTCCAGTTCATCAGGCCACTGACATCTAGAAAATGCCAGATTATAGGATGAACTGAAAATGAACATACTAGGTGCAAACTTGTCACTTTAGTGAAAATGTGTTTGCAAAACCTTTGCATTTTTAAAAAATGAATACAATGTTTAAATAGAAAACAAAATAGACCCTAAATCTGTATTCCCCAAATATTTCATTTTTACAAAAAAAATAGCGTAAGTACTATTTAAGACTGTGGTAGAGTGAAATGTAAATTAACACAGTAAAATTAGGGGTGTCAAGGGATTAAAAAAATTAATCGCGATTAATCGCGCTGTTAAACAATAATAGAATACAATTTATATAAATATTTTGAATGTTTTCCACATTTTCAAATATATTGATTTCAATTACAACACAGAATACAAAGTATACAGTGCTCACTTTATATTTATTTTTTATTATAAATATTTGCACTGTAGGAAAAAAAAGAAATAGTATTTTTCAGTTCACTTGATACAAGTACTTTATCATGTAAGTTGAACTTACAAATGTAGAGTTATGTACAAAAATAACTGCATTAAAAAATAAAACAATGTAAAACTTTAGAGCCTACAAGTCCACTCAGTCCTACTTCTTGTTCAGCCAATCACTCAGACAAACAAATTTGTTTACATTTGCAAGAGATAATGCTGCCCGCTTCTTGTTTACAATGTCACATGAAAATGGGAAAGTGGCACTGTTGCAGCCGGCGTTGCAAGATATTTACATGCCAGATGCGTTAAAGATTCATATGTCCCCTCATGATTAAACCACAGTTCCAGAGGACATGCATCCATACTGACGATGGGTTTGGCTTGATAATGATCCAAAGCAGTGCAGACCAACGCATGTTCATTTTCATCATCTGAGTCAGATGTCACTAGTAGAAGGTTGATTTTCTTTTTGGGTGGTTCAGGTTCTGTAGTTTCACATCGGAGTGTTGCTCTTTTAAGACTTCTGAAAGCATGCTCCACACCTCGTCCCTCTCAGATTTTGGAGGGCAATTCAGATTCTTAAATCTTGGGTCAAGTGCTGTAGCTATCTTTAGAAATCTCACATTGGTACTTTCTTTGCATTTTGTCAAATCTGCAGTGAAAGTGTTCTTAAAATGAACAACATGCTGGATCATCATCTGAGACTGCTATAACATGAAATATATGGCAGAATGTAGGTAAAACACAGAGCAGGAGACATACAATTCTCCCTCAAGGAGTTCAGTCACAAATTTAATTAACACATTTTTTTTACGAGCGTCATCAGCATGGAAGCATGTCCTCTGGAATGGTGGCCCAAGCATGAAGGGCATATGAATGTTTAGCATATCTGACACGTAAATACCTTGCAATGCCAGCTACAAAAGTGCCATGCAAACGTCTGTTCTCACTTTCAGGTGACATTGTAAATAAGAAGTGGGCAGCGTTATCTCCCGTAAATGTAAGCAAACTTGTTTCTCTTAGCAATTGGCTGCACAAGAAGCAGGACTGAGTGGACTTGTAGGCTCTAAAGTTTTACATTGTTTTGTTTTTGAGTGCAAAAAAATCTACATTTGTAAATTGCACTTTCATGATAAAGAGATTGCACTATGGTACTTGCATGAGGTGAATTGAAAAATACTATTTCTTTTAACATTTTTACAGTTCAAACATTTGTAATAAAAATAATATGAAGTGAGCACTGTGCCTTTTGTATTCTGTGTTGTAACTGAAATATATTTGAAAATGTATAAAAACATCCAAAATATTTAATAAATTTCAATTGGTATTCTATCATTTAACAGTGCAATTAAAACTGTGATTAATCGCGATTAATTTTTTGTCAATTAATCGACAGCCCTAAATACAATGATGCATTTTTAAGGAAAATACTTAATTTTCATATCAGGTACTATTTAATCCAAAGTATCTGACCTGAAATGAATTGAAAATGTCAGAAATCTGAGAAGCTAGTCAGCCATTCAAAAGAGATTGGAGAAGTTCAGCACATCCCTAATATAAATTGGGCCCACATAAAATTTGCATTTTTGGTATGAAAGAGATGCATGCATTGCTTATTTCAGAAAAATTCAGGCATAAAGAAAATATATTGAGGTCTATTCTAGGTTTTGATGCTTGGAAAAATTTATGTGGGTAATTCCCAGTTATGTTAAAATGGCACGTCGTAGGCAGGAACAGACTTCTGTGTTACTGGTTTATGAGAGACAAGGTGGCTTAGGTAATATCTTTTACTGGACTAACTTCTGTTGGTGAGAGAAAGAAGCTTTTGAGCCACACAGAGTTCTTGTTAGGTCACTGTGACCAACATGGTTACAACTACATTCATTACTAGTTTATGAACAGTTAAAATATGATTAAATACGTTATAAAATTTGCAACCACTGAGTGTCTTAAAGATTATTAATCCTGATAGATTTGGAAAACACTTTCCCCTGATCATATACATTTTTCACAATAAAGCATAAACATCTACATTAAAATAGAAAAAAAACTACAATGGTCCTGAAACTCCATCCCAACTCTCTAATTTGTGTCTAGGAGGTTCTGTAGCTGACATAGGATCATGTTGATTTCAGTGAGCTTTGGAAGAGGCCCTCATCAGTTCCTCTGCCATGTGAGTAACAACTGAAGCCAAAGGGACCATTCTTGTAAGTGCTCCCGAAGATGAGTAAGTGCTGCACAATCCAAACTTTACAATATTTTATTACCCTGTTATTAGATCCTATACTGCAACATGTGTTTACAACCATTGTAATAAAACACACTGAGGGAAAGTATTGGAAGCTGCTGTCTTTCAAATGTCACTCTAATTGCTTCCTTCTTTTAAAGGAAAAAAATGGCTTTGGGCAATATAAGAAACTAAGGGCCTAATCCTGAAAACCTTTGTTCATACAAATAGCCCCACTGAAGTATATGGGATTTCTGAGGTGACTAAACAACTCACATAATGGTTTTCAGGTTGAGGCCTTCAGAGCTCCATTCTACTCTTGTATATATGGATGTATATCCTATTATAGTAAATGGCAGTTGCATCTGGGGGCCAATTTTGGTATGGTCCATCTTCTGTAATCACCCATGCTGATGTAAACATGGAGCACCTTTAGGGCTTGTCTACACTACCGCTTAAGTTGATGTAACTTACATTGCTCAGGGGTGTGAAAAAAAAACACTCCCCCAGCGATGTAAGTTGCATCGACTTAAAGCGCTGTCTACCATGTGCTATATCAGCAGGAGAGCATCTCCCGCCGACATGGCTTCCGCCTCTCATTGAGGTTGAGTAATTACATTGACATGAGAGCGCGCTCCCACCAACATAGTGCGTCTTCCCCAAATGCGCTACACTGGTACAGCTACAGCCGATGCAGCTGCACTGATGTAGCACAGTAGTGAAGACAAGCCCCTACTGAATGCAAGAACATTTGTCTATGTATTGGGCAGAAATTCTCTAGAAAATATAGTTTTACTTTTTGTGGCAAATAATTTAAAAGGAATTCTATACTGGCAGAAGGTGTATTTGTAAAGATTTCTGGTTGAGATTTTGACAGTGATTTTGGTGGCCTGGGGACAGAATCTGAAACTGAGGCCACCCCTTCTTTCAAAAAATTACTACTGAGACGACTACTGAGGGGGTGGATTGGAGAGTGAGCCCACCTCCCATTTACCCTGCTGAGGCTGGGCCCAGCTCCCCGCTCTGGTTTGAGTGAGTGGCGCTGTGACCTTGTGTGTCATATCACAATGCCACTCAATTTGGGAGCCCTCTAAAACAATGGGCCCAGGGCAAACTACTCCTTTTGTCCCCCATTCTGGTTATGTATGAACTTGCAGTGTTAATCTTAGTTTAAAGTAAGGTTTGTAAGGGAAACACTGAGAGACATTTAAATGACAGTGCAGTATTCTGACTGGCAATGTTAGCATTAATAGAATGTCCCTTGTCTAGATCTCATATAAATGTGTTCAGCATGAATACATAAAATGAGAGGAATTGCTCCCATAAGAAAAAAGTGGGATGCTTACATTTTGACACATCTATACATTTAATTTTGTTGGTACTTTTCCCCTGTGTACCTTCTCAATAAAATTCTCATAATACTAATCAGAGGACATTAATGTATTCAAATAAGCCCTTTTCCTCCCCAATTACACCATTAGATTTTATTTCAGATACATTTCTGTATGATCACAGAATTTACACAAGAACTATACCTTTTATATCAAGCATAGATTTGCATATTAAATGTTATGTTTAACTGTGACAGAATCATTGTGATCGATCAGTTTATGAAATGATTTGGTAATTTTTCCTAGGCTGGATATTTCTTCTGGCTTCCTCTGAAGATAAATTCTGTTCTGCATATGTGACACTGATTCCCTCTCTGTTGCCTGTCTCTTCTGGGATGCATTGTGGGAACCCAGTATCCACCCCAGTAGATGAAATTACAGAAAAAGGACTTGTTGAGGCGGAGTGTTCTATCCTGGCAAGCTCTCCATTGAGAAGCCGTTAGTTAAAGATTACTGGTGTCCATAAGCGAGGGTTTCTCTTTCTGGTTTGTGGTATGGGGAACCAAGTAGATTGTGATTAATGTTTTTTTCTTTATGTGAATCTGGGAATATGTCTAGGCATTCATAATTTAAAAAAAAAAAAAAAACTTTTGAACATATGATATAGTACCAATTAAAGCAACATGGCCCAAAATTTCAAATGTAGGTAACCTAAAATGAGGCACCCAAATCCATAAGAACATAAGAACAGTCATACGTGGTCAGACCAAAGGTCCATCTAGCCCAGTTTCCTGTCTTCCAACAGTGGCCAGTGCCAGATTCTTCAAAGGGAATGATCAGAACAGGGCCATTATCAACTGATCCATCCCCTGTTGCCCAGTCCCAGCATCTGGCAGTCAGAAGCTTAGGGGCACACAGAACATGGGGTTGCACCCGTGACCATCTTGGCTAATAGAACTTTTTAGTTAATATATTTAAAAGTAGGGTGACCATACATCCAGTTTTGGTCAGGACAGTCCCCTTTTTAAGCCCTATCCCGAGCGTCCTAATTTTTTTGGCGAAACTGTGCATTTGTTCTGTTTGCTCTTACCAACTGATGATCAGATGGCAAGAGCAAATGGGACAAATGCCCAGTTTTGCCAAAAAACTGGGGTATGCCCCCCCCTAGTGGGGTGCGGAGGAATGTTTGGGCGGGGGGAGTGAGTGGCAACACTGGTCCCGCATGGCGGGGCTCAGATGAGCAGTGATGCCAGCCAGCCCCATGCATGGGAGGAGGGAGGCCCTAAGGCCAGCCCCACGCATGGAAGGGGGCTCTGGTGAGCGGCTTGGGCCAGCCCCACTTGTGGGGAGGAGGGCTCTGGCGAGCAGCTTGGGCCAGCTCTGCATAGATTGGGGGCTCAGGCAAGCGACTTGGGTCAGCGCTAAGTGAAGGGAAGTCGGGCAAGCCCTGCGCAGTGTCCCATTTTCTAGGGTTACCTTACGTCCGGATTTTCCCGGACATGTCCAACTTTTTGGTCCTCAATTCCCCGTCCAGGAGGAATTTCCAAAAAGCCGAACACGTCCGAGAAAATACTCCCAGCTTTGCCGGCATCCCTGCTCCAGTCCCGGGCTTACCTTAGAGTGGGCTCCGGCAGGCTGCAAGCTGCAGTCGGATTCCCCCGCAGCGGCGGCGGCTGCTGCTGCTGGGAAACACCTCAGCTCTGTGCAGCTGAAGAGCCCAGCGTCTTTTGCCCGAGCACTACCAGCTTCACAGTTTGCCATGCAGCCCCCATACCTCCAGCCCCTGCGCTCCCGGCCGGGCGCTTCCCCAGTACAGCAGCAGCCAGAGCCTGGGAGGCGGGAAGCACCTGGCCAGGGGCGCAGGGGCTGGAGGTATGGGGGCTGCGCGGCAAAAATCTTTCCTTGCAAATGGGAGTCATAGATGACCAGTAAAAAAAGGCTACTTTCACTCCAAGTAAATAGCTGGCTCCATTTATACAGTTACACAAGCTTACAGAGCTTGTGCTTGTCAACAAACTTGGGAACACTTTTTTAGCTGAACAGGTATTCTTAAACCATGATCAGAGACTCAACAGTTGTCTTTTTTGTAATGGTCATGTATGATCAAGGGCCCATGTAATCTGTGGCAAAGAAGATCTGTGGCAAACCCCTGGTTTCTGTGGCACTCTGTTGTGGCAGACTACAAAGTCTGTACCCCCTTCATTTACATTAAAAACTGAAATTTCTTTGGGAGATAAATATGGAGATGAACAGTACAATTGGTGTTATTTATTATATGCTGGCCTCAGATTTTTCATTGTCAGTCTGCAGCAGATTTTCATATTGAAATTCTATACTGCATCATGGAAGTTCTTGAAGGTAGAAAGCAATTGGAGCTTCTGACATTGGAGGAAGATTATTATTTTGGGATATTCACATTAGCTGAATGTTTCAACTGCAATCACCTTCAGTGAAACAGTTAACAATATAGACATTTAAACTCTTACCATTATAATGTACAGTTAATACCTCATTGAGAGCTATTTCTTTAGGCCATCTGTAAATCCAGCCAGAAACCACTGGATCAGTTTATGTTCATCTCACTTTTTTCAAACGTTCTTTTCTTTGCTAATGTGCAGGTTAGAGACTTTTTTTTTTTTGATTGAAAGATTAGATTCTGAAACACATTACGGGGACAATTTTGACAGCCACAGAATATATAGGGACCTATATATGATGAGTATCTGAACTACTATCGCCTCAAAGTTTTAAGTCTTTGACTAAGTTTATAAAGAAAAAGTAAAGAAATTGATGCTTTAATACGTTGTAAATTTTCAGGAAAGAAACCTCTATGTATGATAGAAAATCAAATGAAACATAAAAGAGCGAAGGGTATACAGCAACATAAGCATCTACAAAGTGTAACCAGTACTGTTAATTAGAACTGTTAGAAAGTCTTGCAACACAACAAACTTGACAAGTTTCACGTGAAATAATTTTGGCATCAAAAGCCTTTTCTCAAAACTCAAACTGAAAAAATGTTGTGGTCTTTGGATAAATGTGATTTTTTTCAAGACTGATGTTTTTAGATTTGTTTTGGTTTTGTAAATAAATAACCACGATAGTTATATATAGGACAAGGGGACATGTTAAAATCACACATTAGGGCTTTAAGGTTCAAATGACCCAGTATGAGCCATACACAACACCTGAAAGTTAACAAAACTCATAGTTTTCATTTTGATGTTCATCTTCACTTTAAAGGATTCAAATGAACCAGAAATGATAAAACAAAGATCCAGGATTTTAAAAACATGTGAACAGAAATCATCAGTCTTAGCTGAAACACACAAGCACTGAAATTGATAATGTTTCACAGAGCTGAATGTGCTAATTCCTGGCACCATATTGGGGAGACAAGATAATTGGGAGTTACTGTGTAATATGTCATATGCGATACCTCAAAATGTTATGAAAGATGAATATTTATATTGGAATGAGGAATAATGGGTGTTATTTTGTACTTCCAGCTTTTAATGTTCTAAATAATTTTAAAATACCTAAGTTATATGAAACTAATAGCACTTGTGTGGTTAACAGAATTATTGGCTTTTTTCATGTCACAAAAGCGTAAGCACTACACTTAATAAACAACTCTCCATTCAGCAAGACAAACTTAACAACACAAAATTAGGGCTTGATTCTGCAGCAATCATTCACATGAATGGACACATTGACTTCAACTGGACTACATCTGTGAGGGAGGGTTGTCGGATTAAGCCCATACAACTTTAAAATACAAAGCAAAGATCTAGCAATGACTACTATAAGTCATTGTAGGGTAACCATCAGCATAATGTCTAGACAGCAGTTGCACTATAGCTTATCTCATCTCTCTCTTTATTTAAACCTCCCAACTGCAAAAATATCATATAACCAAGTAAACATTGAAGCTATAGCATTAAAAAAGCATTAAACTTTTCATATCTCATCCTGATTGTGCTCAAAGGCCCATCGATATTATACACTTGGAAACATTCAAAAACACATTTTAAAGAAAGAAACAGATTCAGAAAATATTTTTCTAAGATATATCAGTGAAAATCTTATGTGCTTCATATCTACAGGTGCTAGCTGCCAACATTGCTCCCTCACAAGTAAATCAAAGGAGTCCTAGTTGAGGGAAAAAAGCAAAACTGAAGATGAGAGGGCAGAAGAGGAAGTCTTGTCTCTAATAAGAAAGTAAATGTCTCAAAGAAAAAGATAATGTGCTTTCCATAAAGGTACATATTTGAAACCAAATGGATATGCATAAACAGGCTCAACCTGGAAGCTATTATATCATCTTGCTTTAAATATTATCTGTCTTTCTTTGTGATACCCACAGGTTATCACAAATGTGCACCAGAGGGTACATGCATCTAGACATAAATAGGAAGAAGTAATGATGGCCTTTAAAGTTGAGTGGGAACACTTAAAATATAGTATAACAAATTGTTTAAACTATGCATTGGATGCAATATGCTGTCAGGTACTCTAAGGCTCAAAGCATTGTAGTCTTTTTCTCAAAGACATTATGCTCCTTCTCTCATTCTACAATCTCACAAAACACAGAGACAGAGAGATTAATGGAAAGCAGAAAATGAGCTGCCCTTTCACAGATAAACATACAGGGTGCTGATGATTTTACTTTTAAAATATACATATATATTTTAAATGCCCAATAGGACCTTATCACCTAAGACACAAAAATAACTCAGAGGACATCATTCCAAGATACATCAAGTGGTTAGTGGGACATTTCTGCCCTTCACATTACATGATGCTTAGTGTTCCTCACTGTGACAGGTTTACAACAGAGACTTGTGGAAGGTAAAAGGGAAAGTTTGTGCTGCTCTGAAGCATAAACCAGTTTAATGCTTTCTGAATGTTCTGTGCCTCTAGATTAATATCAGTTTATAAGAGGAGGAGGTATTGCATAGTGAAGATCAACTCTGTGAGTTTGTCTGCACTTACACATCCCACTAACTCAGGGATGGGCAAACTACTGCCCTTGGCAGCACGGGGCTAAGGCAGGCTCCCTGCCTGCCCTGACCCCGTGCCACTCCCGGAAGTGGCTGGCACCATGTCCCCATGTCGCCTGCAGGCACCGTCCCCTGCAGCTCCCATTGGCCGGGAATGGAGAACCACGGCCAATGGGAGCTTCAGGGGAGGTACCTGCAGGTGAGGGCAGCACACCGAGCCCTCTGCCACCCCCCCACACCAGAGACTACAGGGACGTGGTGCTGGCTGCTTCCAGGAGCAGTGCAGGGCCAGGGCAGGCAGGGAGCCTGCCTTAGCCCTGCTGCACACTGCTGCCACCCCGGAGCCCGCACCCCAAACCCTTCCTGCACCCTGCACCCTTACCCCTGCCCTGAGTCCCCTGCTGCATCCCTCCTGCACCCCACACCCCTGGCCTGAGCCCCCTGCCATACCTCACATCCTCCTGCACCACAACCCCCTGCCCTGAGCCTGCTCATACACCCTGCACCCCAACCCCTTGCCCTGAGCCCCTTCCTGCACACCGCACTCCCTCCCGCAACCCAACCCCCTGCCCCAGCCCTACATTCATGGCCCTGCATACAATTTCCCCAACCAGATGTGGCCAAAAAGTTTGCCCACCCCTGCACTAACTGATAAAAAGTGAAGCAGGAAAAGGTGACTTTAGAGAGGGAACAAAGAGCAGAACTACCATCAAGGATGCTACTAGAATAAGAACCAGATACATCACAGCGGGTACCCACAATGGATAAGGTAATGGCTTTCTAAGTCAGATTGTGGGTTCATGTCCCATCTGGGGTGAAAAACAACTTCCTTCCTGTATATTGTAAGGAAACCTTATCCTTATTTAACAGGTGGAGTGATAGCTCAGGGTTTAAGCATTGGTCTGCTAAACCCAGGGTTGTGAGTTCAATTCTTGAGGGGGCCATTTAAGGATCTGGGGCAAAAATCTGTCTGGGGATTGGTTCTGCTTTGAGTAGAGGGCTGGACTAGATGACCTCCTGAGGGAGGTCCCTTCCAACCCTGATATTCTATGACAATCAGTCCAACACTTTCTGGATATCATGGGAATGGGTACTTCTTTTACAATAATACTCTCTAGTGCCTTGAAACATGAACACAAGTCCAAGCTATATCATCAAACTCGTTTCAAAATCAGAAGAGTGCAAATACCTAACATACTTAAGGCGTTCCAAAATACCTCACGTAGCCATTACATGCTGCAATTTTAAATTCAATATCAGCAGACATTTATGAAGTATTACCAGTTGTTCTTGTAATAGCATCATAACATTAGTCAAGCAAACACTATTATTTTTCCACAGAACTTCTGATGCTATTTCCGAGGTTGAGATAACTCACCAGAAACCAACCAACCAACCCACCTCATGGCTCATGATAGATAGGTAATGGAGCAAATAGCAAAACACCCCACCTAATTGCATATACCAACATTTGGAGCTACACTGACAGTTACAATTACAATAATACCAATAATACATAGTATTTATATAGCATATTATTTCTGCAGAGTGATTCAAACATTAACTAACTAATCTTTATAATAACCCTGTGAGGTAGATAAATATTATCTCAATTATACAGAGAGAGAAATTGATACACAGAGGTTGTGGAACCTGCCCAAAGTAAACAAGTCAGTGCAAGAAACAAGACTAGAACTCAGGAGTTTCTGACTCAATCCTTTGATATAAATTTGTCAGGGAAGAAACAGTTCCTGATCTTGCTACTTTTTTCTCTACATCCACATCACAAATTAACAACAGATATTCAAAGGGTTGCAGATACCTGTTAAGGAACAGTTTGTGTATTTCCATCCCATAATATTAAATGGGCTGGTTTATTTCTACACATCTTTTTTCATCACTCTTTCTTGCATAAAAAAATCCCAGCTGCTTTATACAGTCACATTACATTTAATGGCATTTGGAACTCAGAAGGCATTCAAACATTCCTTTCTGTAAGCGTCTGTGTTACTTTGTACACTAATTAAGTTGGAGTGATAATGAGAACATATTGACACCATTTAAGCAACTGGGGAATGAGACAATCTACAAGTAGTAGAAAAACATCTGCAACATGCTTTGGTGCAGGGGACTGGTCAAAACTATTTAAAAAAAACATGTACAGATTGTTCTTGAATGGCTTGAAGCTTATCTATGGAATTAATTTCAAGATTTAAGGGCTACCATATGAAAAGTCATCTTCCCTGCTGAAATGCAAACCAAGTTTAATATATTTGGGGTGTTGGGAATGAAAATTCAAAATAAAATAGCATGATTCAGCTGACTCACCTTAGGCACCCAGTGGCATTGCGCAGCACCTGTGATGAATGGAGCTGTATTTTGTGATCATCCTGGAGGGGCGAGTTGTCCCATCCCGAGTGAGGGATGATCACTGCATTAGTCAACACTGCAAGGGCATCCTGGATGATTGGCATTTTCAGTGCATCACAAGAAGATAGATTCCAGAGAACTCCTACAAAAAGCAAATGATTAATAATTAGTACTTCCGGGTGACAACAGAGAGCAATTCTTGTTTTGAAATTACTTTTCATGGCACTGTTATTCTTAATCAAATGTATACCAAAGAAAGTCTGCACAGTGTCTGAAGGATCAGTGATGACTAAATACTGCCCCACTAAGATGTTACTTTTTAATTTTCCTTTAAAAATAAACTGAGTCTCCACAGCAATCCTGTAGTTTATCAGGGTTAAGGCTGACAACTGGTCAGCATGTTTGTGATTTAGCTACTATTTTTTTATTAAAAATTAATGAAAAATAAATAACAGAGAACAAGTTTGTGCTACAGATTGGACTGCCATCCATCAGCAACTACATAGATGGAACTAATTCCTCTTAGGATCTCCTGTGTAACTTGAATGGGGTGGTCCGGTAGCACCTTAAAGACTAACAGATTTATTTGGGCATAAGCTTTCGTGGGTAAAAAACACACTTCGTCACATGCATGGAGTGAAAATAACTGATACAGGCATAAATATATATTGGCACATGAAGAGTAGGGAGTTACCTTACAAGTGGAGAACCAGTGTAGACAAGGCCAATTCAGTCAGGATGGATGTGGTCCACTCCCAAGAATTGATGAGGAGGTGTCAATACCAAGAGAGGGGAAATTGCTTTTGTAGTGAGCCAGCCACTCCCAGTCCCTATTCAAGCCCAAACTGATGGTGTTACTGGGAGTTACCACTGGACTCCTCGTTGTTTTTGTGCATACAGACTAACATAGGTGCCCCTCTGAAACTTGAATGGAGTGGCCAGGCTATGCTCTAGCTACAAATCTACCACAGGTTCTCCTTTGACAACTCACATGAAGTGTAACAGCCTTGCAAAATTCTGTTAACCCAGAACAAATCATTTTTACGGGCTAGTCAATTATCTTTTTTCCTCCATTGTCATTATGGCATAGAAGTAGATTTTGTGCCTCAACTGGTAAATGTTCATGACAATTTTGCAAGGCTGGAATATAATTAGTTTTATTAATATATGTATGGCCTACATATTCATATATGTAGAGAGAGAGCTAGAATTTTGTTAGTTACTTAACAAAATATATAAGCATTACAAATCTTATCCACAGGTAACAAGGCTAGAGGTCCAAACACTCATAAGATAATTTCTTTGAAAGAGATACCTTGTGCTAAGATTCAAAAATTACAAAAAGCAAATGAAAAATTACAATAACATGAAAATTTCTTGGAATAGCCATAAAGATTACATCAAAAGAAAGATTACTACTCTCACATTTTGGTATTAAGGATAGACTATCAAAAGCAAACCGTATAATTTGAGTTACTTAAATATCAAAATAAAGAAAGTAGACAAAACAATTATAAATAAAATGGAAAAAAAAAACCAACAGTTTGTAGAGAAATGGTTCATGCTAAATCTTTTTGCAGTATTCTGAGATGTGAAAGCAACCTACAGTAAATATGAACCAATAACTAGAAGATTTAATTTTTTAGTTTTATTTATATGCTTAATTTTCCTGTACATATTTCGTACATAAAATTGCATATTTTTGTACATACTGATTAATATCAGTCATTTGGGTAACTATTTCGATAACAAATGACCTGATTGAAATATTCCATATATAGTAAGCAGGTAACTAACTCATTGTCAGTGTCAGAGCCAGAAAAATGAAAAAGCTGCAACATAAATACTATTTTGCGGTCGTCTAAAAATAACTTCTTTCTTCAAACATCCCTTTGAATTATTTTTTTTCAAACAGCAAATGAAATACTGTATTTCTTTAAGAGAATATGCATCCGCACAGCTACTGAACTCCATTTTTCCATGGCCTCTGCTTATGAAGATTTTATCAGCATGTTTTCATTATACACAAAGTTTCTAATTCTCCACTGCCCGGCACCTTGTATAGCAGGGGTGGGCAAACATTTTGGCCCGAGGGTCACATCTGGGTGTGGAAATTGTATGGTGGGCCCTGAATGTTCACAAAATTGGGGGTTGGGGGTGCGGGAGGGTGCAGGAGTTGCTCTGGGCTGGGACTGAGGGGTTCGAGGGCAGGAGAGGGCTCAAGGCTGGGGCCAGGGCTGGCTCGAGGCACCAGCTCAGCAAGCAGGTGCTTGGGGTGGCCAAGGGGAAGGAGCGGCAGGTCGGACTCTTCGGCGGCAATTCGGTGGCAGGTCCCTCGGTCCCTCTTGGAGGGAAGCACCTGACGCCGAAGAAGAAAGCGGTGTGGTGGAGCTGCCGCCGATCGTGATCGCGGCTTTTATTTTTTTTTTCCACGCCGCTTGGGGCGGCAAAAACCCTGAAGCTGGCCCTGGCTGGGGCAGGGGGTTGGGGTACGGGAGGGAGTCGGGGTGCATGCTCCAGGCAGCACTTACTTCAAGCAGCTCCCAGAAGCAGCGGCATGTCCCCCATCCAGCTCCTACGCGGAGGCGCTGCCAGGCAGCTCTGCGCATTGCCCCTTCCGCAGGTGCCGCCCCTGCATCTCCCATTGGCTGCAGTTCCCGGCCAATGGAAGTTGGGGGGGCAGCGTGCAGAGCCCCATGGTTGCCCCTACGCATAGGAGTCAGAAGGGGGACATGCCGCTGCTTCCAGGAGCCAGGTGGAGCGGGGCAAGCCCCAAGCCCGCTCCCCGGCTGCAGCACCGGAGCAGGGCAAGCCCCGGACCCTGCTCCCCGGCGGGAGCTCGAGGGACAGATTAAAACGTCTGGAGGGCTAGATGTGGCCCCCGAGCTGTAGTATGCCCACCCCTGTGGTATAGTTATTAACATCTCTGCAAAGTGAGTGTAAAATAATACCAAAGCATCACAGTCACCTTTGATACTTACTTGCCACTCTGCACAGGTGTAAGTAATATCCACAGTGCATAGCAGTGGAAAATGAGACCCATAATTAATTCAATGTCCAATGAAGTCAATAGGAGTATATCCACTGACTCCTTCTAAAGAGGCACATAGGAAGCAGAAACCTGGACCTCAATCCTGCTGAGCACTGAACCATGTGCATAATCCCATAAGAAACATAAGAATGGCCATACTGGGTCAGACCAAAGGTCCATCTAGCCCAATATCCTGTATTCCAACTGTGGTCAATGTCAGGTGCTTCAGAGGGAATGAACAGAACAGGTAATCATCAAGTGATCCATCCCCTGTCACCCATTCCCAGCTTCTGGCAAACAGAGGCCAGGGACACTTCAGAGCATGGTTTTGCATCCCTGCCCATCCTGGCTGATAGCCATTGATGGACCTACCCTCCAAGAACTTATCTAGTTCTTTTTTGAACCCTGTTATAATCTTGGCCTTCACAACATCCCCACTGATTTTTTTCCCCCTTACTCCATGTTAATATTTTCTTATTCTCTTATCTTCCAGAACATTCTTGCTGGTTAAAAGTAAGGTCAGATAAATATCTCCACAACATGCTATATGCAGTGTAGTTGTAGCCATGTCAGTCCCAGGATATTAGAGAGACAGGATAGGTGAGGTAATATCTTTTATTGGACCAATTTCTGTTGCCGAAGAAGAGGTACGTGTAACTCAAAAGCCTGTCTCTCTCACCTGCCAAAGTTGGTCCAATAAAAGCTATTACCTCACCCACAACAACATGCTGACATTTACTTTATTCTTTAAGCTCCTTTGCCTTATTTATATATACACACTAGATATTTCACGTAAGAACTTTCTCTCCATAAGGGGTTGCTACTGATAGAGTGACCAGACAGCAAGTGTGAAAAATCGGGACGGGGGTGGGATGTAATAGGCTCCTATACAAGAAAAAGATCCAAAAATCGGGACTGTCCCTATAACATCAGGACATCTGGTCACCCTAACTACTGATGTTTGTAAGCTGCTGGAATCTCCACCGAGCTCCACACTCACCAGAGAGTCAAAAAGTCACACATGCTGGGGTCTGGTTTTAACTCCACAATAACATTAATCCCTAGGATACCACCAGACCAGTCCGACTGTCCGAAATCCTGCTGTCAGGGAGGTACTCTCACCTCTCTTACATTCAGGGTGGAATCTAATAAGACACACTGCCCCAATGAGTCATCAGTAATGAACGTGCTGCTCCTTGCTGAGTTCCAGCACCTGTTAACAGAAGGAGCAATAGGACAATCCTGGCATATTGTGACAATGCTTCAAATCTAAATTTAAGGCTTTAAAAGGTACAAATCATGTCTCTGAAACATTTATTCTCCCTAATCACAAGTGGAGGAGCCCTCTTCTCATCCAGTTGCAGCAGTGGGAGGAGGGCATCCCTGGATACCCTTCCCCACTCAAGGACGGGTGGCACCAGCATAAACTGGGGAAAGATAGCTTGGAAGCACTTCCCCAGGAGGCACAGTAGCAGTTTGGGGAGGAAGAAAAGCCCTTTCCTTGGCTGATCAGGAGGCAGAAAAAAGGTCCTCACGGAATTTCATCTCAGGCACCTCCTGCTGTGTGCCAAGCCTCTCTCCTACATGGCTGAAATGTATCTAAGCATACTACCTATCAGCAGTGTGTGTGGTTACGTAAGCTCACAGCCAAGGAGCTGTGCATCCTGAACTCACTAAAGCAAAGAGTCCACCACTGAAGCTTTTGCAGACTGCATCAAAGGAGCCTATCTTGAAAGCTTTGACACAATTTGTTTCCTTGCACAATAGATGCGTGTGGAACAGCCTAACAGCAAGGCCAGGCAGAAATGGATCCAACTCCCATCTCTGGACTGTCTACCCAAGTGCCTGAATACCATTATCTGTCCCCAAGAGGGCAGGGAATTGGCCTTTACAACTCACCCAATGCTCATGTATAACTGGGTCTACCCTGTTAAACATGGGTTGGTTTTCCAATGGAGATAACGACTCCTGACTGTAACTGGAAAGTTTTGCTATCAACAGATGGCCTTGCAGAGTGAGAAGAAGGGGAGTAGGAATTAACTAGATGTATTCTCAATATCACTTTTTCCTCAGTAATTTCCTTTCATTGCATCCTGTCTATCCATTTGCGTGCAGCCTATATATATTGTAAGGTGTTCAAGGCAGAGGCCTTGGATCCCCCTTTTTTAGTAAACTACTTAATATTGTCAATCTACTTTATCATACCCTAGGCTTGCCAAGGGCATGTCTACATTGGGATTTTAACACATTAGTTAGTATGTTAAAAATACAGCTTCTTTCCAATGTAGCCATAGCTCTGGGATAGATAAAATCAGTTGTTGTTTAAAAACATGGTAACTGGTCATAGTCAACCCTTTTTTACCATGACCATATCACAAGTTTTTAAATCCAACTGTTTTTTGTCTTCAGTGGGTGCTAAATGATGATTAACAATGTATTAATTCAAATGTATTTGGCCTGGTCCACACACAGGTTTTGTACCAGTATAACTCTGTTAGTTAGGGGTGTGATTTTTTTACCAAAGGAATTATATTTGTACAATCCTGGGTCTGTGTGCACATATACCAGTATGGTGCATATTAATGGTATAGCTTAATCCCCCACTTCCATTTGGGAATAACTATATCAGTATAAGGCACCTTTACACCTGTATAACTGTGTCCCTACCAGGGGAGTCATTCCACTTTAAATATATCAGCATAGGTAATGTGGCACAACGTTTGTATGTAACCAAGGGCTTAGGTAACATATTTTCTATCTACACTCATTTGCCTAGTGTAGACAAAGCCAGTGAGATGCAGCTGCTGGAGCAGGGGAAGAAAGTTGTTGGCAAGGCAGAAACAGCTCAACTCCACTCTGGGATTTGGCCAGTCTTTCATTGCCTCATATGTTATCTGCTCTTACTCCTCAGCCCTGGTCTCTGGTGCCTCTTCGGTGACATCACATCTTATTTTAGCTGCCACAATGTGCCCCACCCCTCTTCTGAGCACTGTACACAGTATTTGAAGAGAATTATCCTGGGGTATCTTTTTAGCTGATTAATCCTTCCTCCCCTTTCACAGGAAGAGAAAAAGTTCAGGTCAGTTAGCTTCCCAAAGCCAGTGTGCCTCCTTGGCTCCAGCACTGCAAATCCTGATCCCCAGGTGAACCCACTGTATGTACTTTATATTTAACGTTGCTTTGGGGCAATGGGAGAGCCTTCACTGAGGAGGGCTTTAAACTAGGTTTGATGGGGGCAGGATACAAAAGCCCACAGGTAAGTCAAAAACATGGTGACCTGGGAGAAGGGTCGGAACCTGAGGGGAGCATAGGCTGTTATAGCAGGGATAAGGGAGAAACAAGAGAGAACATAGTTGGGAAATCAAATCAGTATCTTAGATGTCTGTATACTAATGCAAGAAGTATGGGGAATAAGCAGGAAGAACTAGTTAATAAACACAACTATGACATAGTTGCCATAACAGAGACTTGATGGGATAATACACATGACTGCAATATGGGTATAGAAGGATACAGTTTGCTCAGGAAGGACAGGCAGTGAAAAAAGGGAGGGGTGTCACCTTATATATCAAAGATGTATACACTTGGACTGAGGTTGAGATGGAAATAGGAGACAGGCTTGTTGAAAGGTCTCTGGGTAAGGAGAAAAGGGGTAAAAAACAAGAGTGATGTCATGGTAGGGGTCTACTACAGACCACCTAACCAGGAAGAAGAGGTGGATGAGGCTTTTTTTAAACAACTAACAAAATCATCCAAAGCACAGAACTTGGTGGTGATGGGGGACATCTGTTGGAAAAACAACACAGAAGGGCACAGATTATCCAATAAGTTCTTGGAATGTACAGTATGGGAGACAATTTTTTATTTCAGAAGATGGAGAAAGCTACTAGGAGAGAGGCTATTCTAGATTTGGTTTTGACAAATAGGGAGGAACTGGTTGAGCATTTAAAAATGGAAGGCAGCTTGGGCAAAAGTGATCATGAAATGATAGAGTTCATGATTCTAAGGAATGGTAGGAGGGAAAACAGCACAATAATGGTAATGGATTTATAGAAGAAGACAGACTTTAGCAAACTCAGGGAGTTGGTAGGTAAAATTCCAAGCGAAGCAAGTCTAGGTGGAAAACAGTTAAAACTGGCAATTTTTCAAGAAGATATTTTTAAGGGCACAAGAGCAAACTACCTCACATCATAGGAAAGATATAAAGTATGGCAAGAAACCACCCTGGCTTAACCAGGAGATCTTCAATGATCTGAAACTCAAGAAAGGGTGCTACATAAAGTGGAAAGTAGGTCAAATTATGAAGGATAAATATAAACAAACAACACAAGCATGTAAGGATAAAATCAGGAAGGCCAAGGCACAAACGAGATCAAACTAGCTAGAGACATAGAGGATAAAAAGAAATCATTCTACAAATACATTAGAAGCAAGAAGATGACCAAGGACATAATAGCCCATTATTCAAGGAGTGGGTAAAAACAATAACAGAAAATGTGGAAATGGTAGCAATGTTAAATGTCTTTTTTGTTTCAGTTTTTACCAAAAAGTTTAATAGCAATTGGACATCTAACAAGGTAGGATATGAGGCTAAAATAGGGAATAAACAAGGTAAAAATTACTTAAACACGTTAGGTGTCTTCAAGTCACCAGGGCCTGATGATATACATCATAGAATGGTCAAGGAGCTGACTGAGACGATAGATGAACCATTAGTGATTATCTTTGAAAAGTCATGGAAGACAGGAGAGATTCCAGATGACGGAAAAAAGGGCAAATATAGTGCCAATCTATAAATAGGGGAGTAAGGACAACCCAGGGAATTACAGACCAGTCAGCTTAACTTCAGTACCCAACAAGATAATGGAGCAAACAATTACGCAATCAATCTGAAAACACCTAGAAAATAATAAGGTGATAAGTAACAGCATGGATTTGTCAAGAAAAAATCATGTTAAACCAACCTCATGGTTTTCTTTGACATGATAACAAACCTTTTGGATGGGGGGAAGTGGTAGATGTGATATAGCTTGACTTTAGTAAGGTTTTTGATACTGTCTCATATGACCTTCTAATAAACAAACTAGGGAAATACAACCTAGATGGAGCTACTATAAGTTGGGTGCAAAATTGGTTGGAAAATCATTCCCAGAGAGTAGTTATGAGTGGTTCACAGTCAAGCTGGAAGGGCACCATGAGTGGGGCCCCGCAGGTATGGTTCTGGGTCTAGTTCTGCTCAATATCTTCATCAATGATTTAGATAATGGCATAGAGAGTACACGCATAAAGTTTACAGATGATACCAAGCTGGGAGGGGTTGCAAGTGCTTTGGAGGATAGGATTAAATTTCAAAATGTTCTGGGCAAACTAGAGAAATGGTTTGAAGTAAATAGGATGAAATTCAATAAGGACAAATGCAAAGCTCTCCACATACAAAATAGGAAATGACTGCCTATGAAGGAGTACTGCGGAAAAGGATCTGGGGCTCATAGTGGATCACAAGCTGAATATGAGCCAATGGCATAATACTATTACAAAAAAAAGGCAAGCATCATTCTGGGATGTATTAGCACGAGTGTTGCAAGCAAGACACTAGAAATAATTCCTCCGCTCAACTCCATGCTGATATGACCTCAACTGGAGTATTGTGTCCAGTTCTAGGCACCACATTTCAGGAAAGATGTGGAGAAATTGGAGAAACTCCAGAGGAGAGCAACAAAATTAATTAAAGGTCAAGAAAATTTGACCTATGAGGAAAGATTGAAAGAATTGGGTTTGTTTAGTCTGGAGAAGAGAGGGGACATGATAACAATTTTCAAGTACATAAAAGATTGTTACAAAGAGGAGGGAGAAATTTTTTTTCTTGTTAACCTCTGAGGATAGGACAAGAAGCAATGGGCTTAAATTGCAGCAAGGGGGTTTAGGTTGGAAATTAGGAAAAAACTTCCTGTCACGGTGGTTAAGCACTGGAATAAATTGCCTAGGGAGGTTGTGGAATCTCCATCACTCGAGATTTTTAAGAGCAGGTTAGACAAACACCTGTCAGGGATGGTCTAGATAATACTTAGTCCTGCCATGAGTGCAGGGGACTGGACTAGATGACCTCTCAATGTCCCTTCCAGTCCTACAAGTCTATGATATGTTCATGAGACATGCTACAGTTATTTTTGAAAAACAAATTTCTATTAAATATATCAGCCATTTCAAAGTCCATTTCCCTCTATTTGAATAGGCAAAACTGAATAATAAAATGTTCATGGGATAAATCCTTAACTCCTTGCAGTATTTTACTCAGGTTTTACTCCTGAAAAAATGCTGAGTTTTGTTCTAGAATCATAGACTCATACAACTGGAAGGGACCTCAATCTTCCTTCATAGGTCATGTTTTCTAGACCTTTAATAATTTTTGTTGCTCTCTTCTGGATTTTCTCCAATTTTTCCACATCTTGCCTGAAATATGGCGCCCAGAACGGGACACAACATTCCAGTTGAGGCCACATCAGCACGGAGTAGAGTGGACGAATTACTTCTCGTGTCTTGCTTACAACACTCCTGCTAATACATCCCAGAATGATGTTAGCTTTTTTTGCAACACTGTTTCACAGTTGACTCATTTAGCTTATGATCCACTATGACTTCCAGATCCCTTTCTGCAATGCTCCTTCCTATGCAGTCATTTCTCATTTTGTATATGTGCAACTGATTGTTCCTTCTGTAATATCCGAGGAAGACCTTCAGGGTTTTGCCATATGTAAATTGCAGGGAGTAATGAAATTTACATTTTGGCACATTTACTTTTAAAAAAGGATAAAAGCAATCAGTACTAATACAAAACTTTGGTGTATTTTCCTCTTTAACACTTTATAAATTAGAAGGTTGAAGACAGGATCAATACATTTAAAAATAGAGATGAGGCTGCTGAGAATTATTTTACTGCTAAGCAGAAAGAGCTTCCATCCACCAATCTCTCAGGTAGTAATGGCAAGCTTTTCAACCCAAGTCAAATGAATTTAAGTTATTTCAAAGACTATTGCATAATCTAACTCTAAGGAGCAGAGCAAGATATTTTTAAAGTTTGAAGAGGCTAAATTTAATCAAGCTATCTGGCCAAAGAAAAAACTGAATACCTGATTGGTTTGAAACTCAAATTCATCTTTGATTATTAAACTCTTTATTGTAGTTTTGGTCAGTGTCTGAGATATTCTAGTTCCAATATTCATACAGATACTGACCTGATGTGCCAAACGCTACGCTCGGATACCACATCAATTAAAAACCAAGTATCACACATACATCCAAAATCAGAATATGGACCTAATTGGAATCCATGTCCAGTATAGGGAAAGGAGTGTTAAATACCCAGCACAGGTTTTAATGCCATCTTATATGTTATAAAAAAGGCAAACAACCCTCACATATCAACACAATATTAAGGTTACAAATGTAAACACAAATCAAGAAAATGAAAGGTTAAAGTTCACCGAGGAACATCATCCCAACAACATAGCTATTATGTATTTTTGATTTCTGTTTTTCCTGTAAAATATTCATCATACAATAAAACATACAGTATGAACAATGTGGATAAACAAATGCTGCAGGACCCAGACCTTTAGATTTTTCTGAATTAGGTGCATTTAATATTCTACTCTTAAAATTGTATTAATGTATTTTTTTGCATTTAATTTCTGACCTTTAGAAAGAAACAAGTTTCCTCCTTCCCAACTCCTCCATTCTCCACCTCTCTTTTTCTTTCCATCTACACCAAATAAACATTTTCTAGATTTGTTAGTCTCTAAGGTGCCACAAGTACTCCTGTTTCTAGATGGAGAGTATGGAATGCTGAAATCAGAGACACCTCAGAGCCCTCACATTTGACTGTATGCATAAAAACAACTTTGAAAAGACTGTGTATTTGTATCTTTAAACAGTGATACTGAAAATTGACCCAATATATGTGACAAGAGCTAAGTACCCAGCCAAAATATTCTGTCCAGAGGTCAAACTATAAGGGACATTTGCTGGGGTCCAACGAGGCAATGAATCCTCCCCCACAGGCCATGGAGTGCCAGAGAGTCATTTTGCAACTTTTACTTTATTTTCAAGGCTCAGAAGTCTCTGTGGTCATGAGGCTGCTCCACCCAGAGGACTGGGTGTTGGATCTACCTTGTAGCAGGATATTCCCCCACTCCTCACATGGGCTCCACACACACTACATCAGTTCTGCTGAGCTCAAGATAACAACATCCACAGGTGGATGGCAGAATTTATCCTACTGAAAAATGTGCATCTATCTTAATAAAATAGTTCTTTTCTAACCATAGGAGTCACCCACAACTTCAAGGAAATTAAAGTGATGTACTGTAAAGGCAATTGCCTAATACTGCAGCTTTCCCTAGTATTAAAGCACTGTTGTTTCTTGGCTAGTTGAACTGTCAAGATGAAAAATTGTCACCGTGATAGATTTTCTAGAGGGGAAAAAAATTCCACCACCTTTTAAAGTGTGTTTGATTTGATATTAATGCTCTTAAACCAACGACATTTTCAAATAAATTTTGACACAGGAACTGTGCAATGTCAAGGAGGCAGCTCCCACACCCATCACAAACAGATCTTTTTGAATTTTGTAATGGACACAGGAGAACTAAGTGATTCCCTCATTTGTGTCTGCATCAAAGGCTCATGTGAAAGGAGGAGACAAGGGTCAGGCACATAAGTTTCTCACTTATGTATACAAGATTTGAGGTGATGCAGGCTCCAACCTGAGCATATAAACCACACATGATCATGATCAGTTATTAAATGTCTTCTGACTGTGCCCTTTTTTTTAGAATTAAGCTCCATAATTAATATAAAATATCTATAGTATTACAAAGTGAAGGATGAAGACTTGGGCTGGTGTTCCCTTTGAAATGAATGTTTGCAGAATGGGGGCCTTGAACACCGAGAAGTTTTGGATTGCAAATTTAAGGTTCTAACAGCAATATTAACTCACTCATACTACAAATACTGTATATTAATTCAGGTCCTGACCTCACAAAGCTTTACTCATGTTAGTAATCTAGACTCACTCCTCCTTATGGTCAAAAGAGTATTATCATTTGCAGCCATAATGTTTAACTAACAAGCATTTGTTCATTTGGGTCTTTGTTGGGTTTTTATGGTTGGGGTTATTGTTAGCCAAAACAAAACAACAACGAAGACCGAAGACAAAATCACTGGTGTGGCAGTGTAGAATTTTACACATTTTTTTACTACTCTGTAATGTGTAAGCTACACTACTCTAGATACATAATACAACTCACTCTGTACTAACATAACAGAAAATTTAATTGCCTATTTTTCATATGTGCCAAAAATTACTGTCATCAAATTTTTTGTTTGGACTTTGGGATTCTTTTTTCCTCAAAACATAAACTACAACTATTCTTCATTGAGGATTAGCAACAAATAAAGTTTGAACTTTTCAATTCAGTGATTTTTTATTTTGATGCTAAAAATTCTGGGGAGATATATTTGTGTCTGATTACCAAATAGATCGAACCTAACTCCTCCTCCTTCTTTGTACAAGTCACAATGTTTCAGCTCAGAAGCAGGGGCGTCTCTATGTTTTTTGCTGCCCCAAGCACGGCAGTAAGGTGGCCGCCTTCGTGCCTGTGGGCGGTACGCTGGTCACATGGATTCGGCAGCGTCTCTGCGGGTGATCTGCCGGTCCCGCGGCATCGGCATACCCGCCGCCGAATTGCCGCCAAAACCACGGGACCAGCGGACCTCCCACAGGCACGCTGCCGAAGGCCGCCTGACTGCCGACCTCACAGCGACCGGCAGGCCGCTCCCCACGGCTTGCCGTCCCAGGCACGCGCTTGGTGCACTAGTGCCTGGAGCTGCCCTTGCTCAGAAGGAACATTTTCAAGAAAGTTCTGTGCAAGAGGGGGTTATAAGTCAAATTGCAATCTAGAATATAGAATTCACTGTCAAAGATGCTGTGATACACAGGCTTCCTGGGTGAATACTACTATATAAACATTCACTTTTTTAATGTTAGGATCCAGATTTGATTTTTATTGAATTGCAACGGAAACATTTTCACTACCAAGGTCAGATATGTGAAAGCCTAACATTCTTTACCTCAGCTATGCTTTCCCTGGTCTAAAGCTGCATCTAGTGTTTTGGTTTTAAAAAAACAAAATGGTTTATTTTAATATTGCCTGAATGTGTTGCTAGAAACTTAATCTCAAACCTTTTGCTAGAAAGTTTAGCTGGACCGAATTTTGATCTCGTGTAACTCTAGTCACTGAAGTAAAGTTGAACCCACTTACACAAGATCTGCATTTGGCCCACCATTACTTCTTCTTGTTTGCTGAATACCTTGAAAATAATATACATATATAACCGTGGAGGGGGAGGAGATGTCAACCAGGTTTGCCAGGGAGTTGTTGGATTTAACATTAGACATTGGGGAGATTAATGCAAGAGGAGAAATAAGTTATGGTGAAAAAGAAAGAGTATTTCTGCTGATAGCCTCTTTTCCCTGACAATGATGAAGTTAAGTCTGTCCAATATTATATTCATTTTGCACAGAGAAACAGCAAACTCTTCTAAGTGAAAGGAAAGCAGGAGAGTGATCTCACCATTCAAATTCTCCTTGAGAAGGAAAATAATTCAGTCTATTCAAAATGAAGACTTTGGTTCCAATATGCTATTTAAGAGCGAGTGAAAACACCAATCCCATAATAAGAGGCTTATTAGAAAACACTTCACAAATGAAGTCTAATGGATGTTGTACATATAACAGAGAAGATTTTCAAAATGTTTACACTCGTCTATTTGTCTAGCACCTCTCACCAACGTAACCATCCACTTATACAGGAGCTGTTGTTCAGCAACAGGCTCCAACCCAGAAAGCACAATTTTGCACCCACAATTTACTGCAGTTGTGGATTAAAGCAGACATCTCATTACTTGATTACAACAACTAATTCAAAAGTTAGACATCTAAATGGTACCATTGGCTCACACTCAACTGAATGCCAGGCTGATGCTCTTGTAAGAAACAGACTTTTACCTACTAACCACATCTTAAAATTGAAATGTATGTCAAGTCATAATTTTATGTGCAGCAGTGATGATTCTATAATATATTTTGTAACAAGGTCTGCCATTCACACTCTGGATTTAGTCCTTCTTGAAGCCTGCGCTAAGCAGAATTTTGACAAAAATTCAAAACTTTTAAATAAAAATGTATCCATTGTGACAAAGTTCCTCCTCTATCTTGGTGGGTCCTGCGCCTATTGGTGGATTTTCTTGCCTCAGAGATTCACCATGTGGGTTGGGGAACAGCCCAGAGACCTTCCCCTCCAGAAGAACCCACAGTCCAGGTCAATTGGGAGGTTTGGGGGGAACCTGAGCCCACCCTCTACTCCGGGTTCCAGCCCAGGACTTTGTGAACTGCAGCTGTCTATAGTGCCTCCTGTAACAGCTGTATGACAGCTACAACTCCCTGGGCTACTTCCCCATGGCCTCCTCCAAACACCTTCCTTATTCTCATCACGGGACCTTCCTCCTGGTGTCTGATAACGCTTGTGCTCCTCAGTCCTCTAGCAGCACACCCTCTCACTCTCAGCTCCTTGCACCTCTTGCTCCCAACTCCTCACACTCGCACCAGAAACTGAAGTGAGCTCCTTTTAAAACCCAGGTGCCCTGATTAGCCTGCCTTAATTGATTCTAGCAGCTTGTTCTTAATTGGCTCCAGGTGTCCTAATTAGCCTGCCTGTCTTAACTGGTTCTAGCAGGTTCCTGATTACTCTAGGGCAGACCCTGCTCTGGTCACTCAGGGAACAGAAAACCACTCATCCAGTGACCAGTATATTTGCCCTCTACCAGACTCCTGTACCCCACTGGTCTGGGTCTGTCACACCATTTAGTGGCATATTATGACTAGATTATGGGTTCATTTAAAATACCCATCTGCTCTTTTCTTGCCATTGGAGACAAATTATTTTCAGTGAATTAAGTACACAAGACTGATTTTACTGACTTTTGCAAACAAAAACATATTTATCCCCAATTTGTACATAGGCTTCTAAGGCTCTTCATTTTCACACGTATGGCTTGTCTGTGTCCTGAAAACAACAGAACACAGAAGAAGAGGGAAACCCTGAAGATGGTGGTAGAATTGTGGCAAATGTGGCACGGTTCAGTGTGACTTCCCAAGTCTCCTGCTACTCAGAGCAATGTAGGTACATGTGCCTCACTGAGTTAATACATGTAGGCTTCCAAGGGGTGATCTCTGCTTATAACTTGGCTGCCCATTGCAGAGGACTCTGACGGAGAAGGTTGTTTGTCCATCATCTCAGCAGAAAAAAGGAATATTAAAATCACAGCTGAGTAAAGGGGGGTAGAGGGTCTCAACAAGGCTAAAAGAATGTGAATTCATGGATCCAGTCTCAAACAGTGTGGCTGGATCAGGTAAGAAAGGATAAAACAAAAGGTCAGGCACACTGACCTTAATTTATGTCAGGGCTATTGGAATGGAGCTAAGAATGTGAAGAAAGCAGAAGATTTAAAAAGCATCAGTTTTAGGATCTTTCTGTAGCTGACTGAGGACAGCTGAAGGTGAATTAGCTATGGGATCATTATGAAAAAAGAGTTACTCCTCATCAGCCCAACAGATTACATCTGTGGATAAAGACAGTTATTTCTCTAAATTCCAGAACCAAAATAGAAACTACATATCTAGAGAGCGTCAAGGCATACCTAAAGGAGGGGAAGATATTATGATTGGAATGCAAATTGGTAATAGGATTTGAAGAAAATGATTCAGTAAAAGTGACAATCTTGTTTACTTAAATGCTGTGTGACAGACATCACCACCCTTGAAGTAAAATTACACAATTTGTTAAATTACTTTTCTATTTACCATTATACATGCACTATATATGTAATACATATTGAATGGACTTAGAGATTTTTGTGGGAGATTACTGACCTGAAACCCACAGACTGGAAATCTGACTGCCCTGGACAGTAATGCCTGGGGTTTTGGAATGCTAGGTACTTATACAGAGCCATCTCTATAGCGTCTTAGGGTATGTCTACACTGGAATGTATGTCCAGGGTTTAAACTGAGACCTAATTCCTCTTCCATCTACACACAAATCATGCTAACTCAGGGCTCAGAGCTAGGATGTCGGAACCCAGGGTTCAAACCCTATTGCTTTTCAATGTAGATAGAGCCCCACTGGGACACATGCTTTGGGAGGCTGCCAAAAGTAGCCCACAATCCTACAGGCCTATTTTGTCCTCTGGATAGACAAGTTTTTGCACACCACATCACAAAGAAAGGGCTAAAGCAGTCACATTTTGGGAGGGAGCTAGGAAGCTTGGGACATGGGTGGTTGGGCTTGGACCCACATAATGCAGTGCAGATGCTGGAGCCCCAGGTTGGGACCCAAGGTTCAACAATTCGTAACCTGGGGTTACAAATACATGTAGACACTCAAACCCAGCATCTGCTAACTCAAGTTCTACTAACCCTGGTCCTACACTGCAGTGTAGACATACCCTGAGAGAACATCTACACAGCAATTAAACACCAGCGGCTGGTCTGGGTCAGCTGACTCAGGTTCACGGAGCTTGGACTGCAGGGCTGTAAAACTGTTGTGTAGACATTTGGACGGGGGCTGGAGCCTGAGCTCCAGGTCCCCATGGGGGAGAAGGGTCCCAGAGCCTGGGATCCAGCCTCAGTACGAACATCTACACAGCAATTTTTAGCCTGGCAGCCTGAGCTCTGAGAGCCTGAGTCAGCAGACCCAGGCCAGCTGTGGCCATGCAGTGGGTCTTTTATTCCAGTGTAGACATACCCTTAGAATCTCCCAAGTATTTAAAAAATGGAAACAAAGAGTAACAAACTCTCTCCCCCTTCCCGGTCTGTAGGGGAAATAGCTTCATTAGTTTATAAGGGTTTTGTTTTGTTAGTGCCTGAAAAGGTGGATGTATTATGTGTCTCTGAAGAAGCTATTGGGGACAATTAACTCCTTTTCTTGGACTTATTCTTGAAAGCTGGCTACATTTCTTGAAGCAGTCATACTGCTGTCTACAGATGAATACAGAATCTAAAATTCAGGTAGGACATTTAAAAAAAACAGGTTGTAAAAACTGACACAAGTAGAATTGTTTCTCCTATGTTGATATATGGATATCTTTAGGTACAGTACATCCACGGGATATTGAAAAAGGTACTCATCTGATTAGTTTTTACTGGTGCAGATGGATACTTACAGCAGTTCCTTCAAAATAAATATTATGTGATGGATATACCTGAAGATTCAGAGGAAAGCTGAAGGTATTTGATTACTGGGCTGAAGCAGGGACTGTAAATTATGTCATGCAGTCTTATGCATGGTTATGTGCATTGCATTCTTGCTCAAATACTATTTCGATGAGATTTAAGGTTGCTCAACACTTTGTAGGAAATCTTAACTGCCCCACAGGAATAGGTCACTGGGATCGGGCAGATGAAAAATAACGTGGATGACAGTATTTCAAGCAATGGGAGATAAAATCAAATTATTACCTAACCTTCAACCATTAAGAAAGCAGCTGAGCAGGAAGAAAAGAGACAGTAGAGAAAATATGGTATGTAAGAGCTTGATCCTGCACAATGGCCCTAATCTAGTAAAGCATATAAGTATGTACTTAACCATAAGCACATGAGTAGTCCCAATGCTATGTTAAAGGATTGCATCTAAAGTAAATTAAGCAGCCACAGAAAATGTAGTCATTTTTTTAATAATTTCAAATCGGAAAACAGTACTTCCCATTATTAACAATTTAAAGAGCCTCTGAAGACAGATTAGTTAAAGCTAACATCTTCCAAAACTTATATTTAATTTAATTTTTTTTAGCATTTAGACATGCAAGCATGTGTCACTGATTCAGTGAGTATAATAAAAAAATGCCTTGAACCTTATCCCACAAAACACTTAATAAAAAAAATCCACAAGAGCTATTACACTGAAATTATTTGCTCCAACTTGTAGCTTTCACAGGCACAATATCAAGCAACATGCTAGAGATTTTGCATAGCTTTATTATTTCATTTTGCTTTTCATTTTGCAAATTTCACAGGAAAAGAACATCCAGTAATAATTCACAAACAAAACTACAATGCTCTAGGTATTTCTCAACCAAAAACATATAGTACTATGTATGTTTTTAGGATTGTAACAAAGAGGAAAATTGTAAGAATGCAGCCATGGGTATTTTAAACTTTATTTTCGAAAACAGGCTGTGCGTAGGTTAAAGGGCCTTATCCTCCTCCAATAAAGTCAGTAGGAAGTACTTGAGGATACCCCCCTCACGCACTCTCCAAATCAAATTTTCAAAAGGGTGTAGTGCTATAAATAGATGTCATTTTGAAATGAGTAGTGTTTATCACAATACAATTTCACATCTGTGTTTACACACTCCAGTAACTGAGCTAATGTCAAGGGCACTTTTGCAGAAAATTATTAAATTGATGAACTGCTTGAAAATCCTAAATACTAAATGCTCATCCCTTTACCACAATTCTGTGTTAAATATGACTTCTTATCTATGAGAATTCTGTGCTAAATGTGACCTTCTTAACTTACCTTGCATTACAATATATTAAAAAATCCATTAAGAAAGTGACACAACAGATAAAGCAGAAAGTTACTATTAAATCTTTACATGATTTTGATTGCAGAAATACCCACCATGAGAAGTGCTGCTTTTAATATTTTTCTTAATATTAATATTGTTTTTACTACTTGCAAGATTTGCAGCATTATATATAATGTTAATATAGGACTGACATTTTCAGGAACTCTCTATACAAAAGAAAGGAGTCATATTCATTTGGGGGTTAATTAGCAAAAACAAACTGTGAAAAACTTGAACTTTGCTTCTAAATAGATTTAAAATGTTCATCCGTTGTTTGTTTTGTTTTGTCAGAAATCTAGTTATGAAGCATGACTTTGCACAGGAGGAGTTACAAAGATATCCAGAGGTCACAAAATTTACCATTGGTATAATACCAGCTGATTTCTAATTTTTTTCGAGTATTTCATTAAAATCATGCTAACTATATGAGAATAGCAACCTCTCCAGTGTTTCCATTTTTTTCAATCCCCTCCCTTTAACAGCAGCTGGATTGCTCTCTATGAATACAGTGCAGAAATCAGTTCTTAGTGAGACTTCCAGATTCTGGGTGGTAACTGAGATACAATCTTTCAACGCATTGTGAGAAATGAAGATGTAGCTTTCATTGACAGTTTTGGAAAGTCTGAAAAATAGCTACAATTTATCATGACTAGAAAACCATGGCGAACTAAAAAGAAAAGAAAAACATAGTCCTCACTCACAAGTCTGAAGGTACAAAAATAATATAGAAGCCAAAAACAAACCAACAAAGCTTAAGAGCAACATTTAAGGATTAAGGGGCAGCTTTTCAAAGGCATAAATGACAGTTAGGTCCCCAACTCCTGTTGACCTTCAGTGGGAGCTGAACACTTAACTGCTATTGTAGCTTTACAAATCTGCCCAAAAAATCTTCAATGATTAATTATTTTGGAGGCACTACTCAATGTAAAAGAACTCAGAGTTTTCAACTTAGATAAATAAATAAATAAATAGATAGATAGATAAATTCAACAATCCTGGTTACATAAGACACCCCCTCTCCTTCATCTTCAATTTTTAATCAGCATTATCAGCTATACAAGAATTTTATTTCAGCCGTAAAACACTTGACTTCTGGAATAAAAGCAAATGCTGTTCTTCACCAGTCAATGGTAACTGAAATTACATGTAATATTAGGGACTTCCATGGGCTTAAATTCTCGATATACAATTTCTTTCATTTGATAAAACTTAGTATTTAAAATCAGTGTTAGGACAATATAGAGGTTACCAAAATAGTGCTTCTTTGAAGATTATTATTATTCCACTACAAGATTGGTGGAGAAGTTTTATAGGAAAGGGGTATATGCCTTTGTAGCCAAAGACAGCAAAGGAGGAGGACTTTTTTTAAAGTTTTAAACAGAAATATAACTGATTCTAATCAATGTCTAAAACCTTCTTTAAACAAGATTAATATAAAATTTTAGAAAATATAAACAAAATGTGGAATCTCAGGGTGAAATGTCCTTATCTTCAAGAGGAAATATGGAATGTTTTATTATAGCCCAAAGCAGCCAAAGGCAATTCTGCTCATCATAGTAATTATTTATAACTAAAGGCATATTTTTCTATTCTTGGACTAGACATACCTATAACATTCCAAAGAAAGATACAGGTCATATTAGTTGGGGAATCTTCTTGGATTTTGATGATACCCAACAATTTTTATTAGTGCAAATATAAAAACTAAAGTTCATTTGCATGGACCAAATGAATTTATTACAGAACTCAATCATTCTATATTTCTAAGCACATTCCCTCCATGTTTGTTATTTTCCTATTTTTTTTCATTTTTGCTCTAGTCTCCCTAATTAGTACAGTAAGATTGTCTCACTTGTTTAAAGCCTAAAAGCTTATGTGATACATCTATAGTTTTCTTTTTGTTCCTCATTCAGGACCTGGTTTATCAGTTATACCAATTTAATACCTCTTTGATTCTGTCTGAATTACTTTTTCAATACAACTTTATGGAGAACCTAGGTATATATTTCTATAATAAAGATTTATGACATCTGGTACATTCACTAAATCCACTGATTTGGTAACTTTCTCAAAAAGCAATTAAGTTTGTCTTAAAATCAAATTTAAACTAAAACATTAATTCCCAACTAATTTCTCCCTGCTATATCTTTAGTGGTAAAATTCATTGTTTTCCCTACCCATTTATATTTTCAGTAGACAAAAGCTATGCCTTAGCCATTTGCATTTCAATACTGTCCTAAAATAGGCTGCCCAGCGCAGTAAGAAATTATTTGCCATTTTATTTTTTATAGTTACATCACTCTACAATCATCCGCTTGCTAAAATCATTTCTGAGCCAGACCAGATACATAGTGTTTGATATACCAGTGCCACAGTCATGTAGGGCTACTGTTTGAAAGGCATGTTTACTAATTCAGCTAGTTTGTTGCTCATGAAGCTGTATCTGAGATTCCACTCAGGATGGCTTTTGTTCTTTGAAGAGAAATGAAAAAACGTATACAAACTTTTGTCTGAGGTGAGAGGAAGAAATCAACAATCAGAAACATCTGTTGAAACAAAAAGCATGTGTTGGTTGAGTCCAGCAGTAGTCAATCAGTTCTACACCCTCCAATAGGAGTCAGTGGGGATTCCTGTGTTATCTTTGTTAACACTAGTTAGTACCATTTTTGTGCTAACCATAGAGCAAACAGAGCAAATTCTAAAATATAATAGAGTGTTCATAATTAACTCATAACTCACGAGAGTCAAAGTGGAGCTGCAAATCATTTATGCATTGTCACCTCTAATGAGTGAAAAAACATTGTTTATTTCACCATCCACAGACCGTATGCTAATTTTATACCAGTCTTCTCTGTATTCATTTTTATTAGGGGACTTTGAATTTCCAATTATTTCAGACTTCTTAATAAAAAGGTTTTTATACGTCACTTTACCAGCAGCTACTGGCTAGAGTTGTGGCACATGACTAGGGTGAGGAGACCGCTACTGAAGTATGTTCCATCCAGATTATACAGAACTCTCTATGAAGGGAACTATAGTATAACTGTGCATTGTAGTTCAGATTCTCCTTGATTCCCTGAGGGATATCAAAGACTCATCCCTCATTGCAGGCCCTGCAGGCAATTGTGTATTTGCACTACTGCCTTTTACTTTATATACACATGTATATTATGGGCCTGATTCATTGGTACACTTCAGTCCCTTTATGCTGGCTCCATTAGAAAAGTCAGTTGCTCTAGCCACCGGAATACCTTTGGCATAGGGGGATGAGAGGCAAAGAGTTGGTGTAATGGCTCTATGCCACTCAACCCCCCAGAGCTTCTGAAATGGGGGCCTGGTTGGAGAGTTGCTTGTGTGACAGACTGAGAATATCCTGCCATACCCTGAATGAACTTTACTGAATCAGGTTGAATCCTGTTGAATTAGATTTAATATCTTTGGGGTTCATTGTATTAAAAACGCAGCTGTGTATGTGTTGTTCTGTTACTGCATGTATATAACTTCTTGTGGGAGAGTGACTAATACACTAAGGGCTTTTTGGAACAATATGTTTGAAGTGGGTTTCCTAGGAAGTACCTGGGGGTAAGGGGAATGTAAATGACCCACTTTGAATCAACCCCTTTGAAGCTATGCACTGGGGAGGAAAACCCATTGTCTACTAATTACCCACACCTGGAAACACTAGACATGCTATGGGTCTGCTTGTTCTGAGCTGAAGCCTGCTGAACTTGTGGCCACAGAAGAAACTGTTTGAGTGAGGTGTTGAACGCCTGCTCCTGCTACAGCTCAGGTCAGAATTGGGGTGGTCTGGTAAACTTATTAGCATGAGTGTAGATTCCTTTATTGTTTTTAATGTTTTCGCCATAATGCAATTAACATAAGAATGAAATAGGCTTGCATAAAAAGAGCTGTGTGGTATCAATAACCATGGGAAGTCACACTATTAACCATTTCTGAAGAGAACGCAAGCAGGTGTGCTTGGGCAGCCTGTCTCTGCTGGAGATAACACAGTGAATAGAGGGCATTGTGGAGCCTGGAAATATCCCAGTCAGAAGGGTGTAAAAGGTGGGTCTCCACCCAAAAAGGCAACAGCTGGAGGACTGAGAGCAGGTGCTTTTGCTGGACCACTGAGGTGAAATACAGGTGCAGTTGCCCTAAACTGTGACAGCTTGCTTCAACTATTTCTGGCTGCCTGCATAGACCCTTGGCAACACAAGTGGACAACAGTATGTCAGGGAAGCCTTGAGGATGCTCTAATTTAGACATGTTTAAACTGGCCCCCAGCTACCCAAAACAGAGGAGAAATAAAGCTGGAGGAAAGCCACATTTGCCCACACAACCTTGGCTCCTGTACCAATTAGAGGTGGGAATGGAGAGGGATTCAGAGGAAACAGAATGTTAGTTTTGAAGAGATTAAATCTGAGACAATAGCTAGACATGCAAAAGGAGAAGCCAGAGGGGTGACTATAGACTAGATTAGACAAATGGGAAGAAGTCTGGAGTAGAAAGGCAGATTCAGAAATCATCAGTGAAGAGGTAGGAGCTGAAGCAATGGGAACAAATAACTTTACTGAGGGAGCATAGACAGAAAAGAGAGAGTACCAAGAACAGAATCCTGTGGCTTTGTCAATGGACAGGGAAAGGAAGGAGAAGGAGAAGTTGTTAAAGGAAATGCTGGAGGAATTATCAATAAGGCAAAAGAACAACCAGGAGAGCACAAAGTGGAAGAAGCCACATGAAGCTGAAAAGAAGAGAAATGGTCAACATTGTCTAGAGACAGCAGCCAGATCAAGAAGGATACAAATAGAGAAATGTCTCCTTGATTTGGCTAGTTGGTCATTAATGATCTCAGTGGAGGTAGTTTTGGGGGAGTGAAACTGGACTGGAGGGAATCAAGGAGCCAATGAGAAAATTAAGGTAGGAAACTAAGATAGTGAGAGTAAAGATATCTGCAGAGTTCTGGCAAGAAAGGGGAGATGGGAGTTAGTATGAAAGGTAAGTTGTTATCAAGGTTAAAAAAAAACTCAACATAGCAAAAACAGGGGCATTCTTGAGGGAAGAGGGAAATGATCTACACTAGAGAGATTGGTTAAAGATAAGGGAAAAGAGACAGAATATGCAGGAGGGAGGAAGGTCTGTTTCTGAATGGAGGGAAATATTCTCCTGGACCCATCATAGGATTGTGAGAGGTGGCTGCACCTCTACATCCAGAGCCCTCATCTTTGGTGTTGGACAAGGCTCCACGTCTAAGTAAAACCATTGGAAGAGATTTTGGAACAATACAGACTCAGCGGCAATACTCAGACAACACTGAGATCATCTCCTTTATGTCCAATACTGACAGCACCATCACCCAGCTCTCCCAGTGCCTGGAGGAACAGAAGTTGGCTGAAACTAAATTTCTGTTAGATAGAAGCAACAGTGGTAGGGAAAGGGAAACATTTTAAAGAAAGAGCCAACACCCAGAACTTCTTCTATCCAAGGCACCTGTTCTGACTTAAGAAAGTGTGCAGCCTGTGTGTCCTTCTGGACTCCACACTAGTACTCAGATAGATTCAGCTGCTGAAAAGACCACTAGACTGGAGGATACACTCTTTGCAGTGCTCACAGATGAGGATCCAACAAATGTGATCCACACCTTTGTCACCTCCAGGTTTGGCTATCACAGCACATGATAACTAGAAATGAAAGTAATCCCTTAAGAAGCTCCGCTTGGTTTAGGATGGTGCAATCTACCTACTCAGCAACACAAAGAATTAAGAAAATATCACCCAGTCTTCTGGCTCAAATTAAAGGTTCAAGATCCTCAATGTGCTGCGGCTGAGCTACCTGAAAGATTGCTGCTCATTCCAGCATCAAGAGCTATTATGACAAATGTACTCACCACATATAATGAAACCACATCATTAGGATGAAGCTTGTGAAAAGAGAGGACAGAGATTTCCCAACTGCCAAACTATAGTAGATAAGGTTGCCAACTTTCTACTCACACAAAATTGAACACCCTTGCCCCGCCCCTTCTCCGAGGTCCAGCCACTTTTCTGGAGCCCCGCCCCTTCTCCGAGGTACCGCCCCCGCTCACTCCAATCCCCCCTCCCTCTGTTGCTCGCTCTCCCCACCCTCACTTATTCATTTTCACCAGGCTGGCTCAGCGGGTTAGGGTGCAGGAGGGGGCGAGGGCTCTGGCTGGGGGTGCTGGCTCTGGGGTGGGGCCAGCGATGATGGGTTTGGGGTGCAGGAGGGGGCTCTAGGCTGGGGGCTGGAGGCGAGGGGTTTGGAGTATAGGAGAGGACTCCAGGCTGAGGCAGGGGGTTGGGGTCTGGGAGGGGTACAGGCTCTGGGCTAAGGGTGCAGGTCCTGGGGTGGAGTCAGAAATAAGGGGTTCAGGCTGTGGGAGGGGGCTCCAGGCTGGGGCAGGAGGTTGGGGTGTGGGTGTGTGAGAGGGTTCCGTCAGGGGTGCAGGCTCTGGGGTGGGGCTGTGGATGAGAGGTTTGGGGTGTAGGAGGGTGCTCCAGGCTGGGACTGAGGGGTTTGGAGGGCAGAAGGGGGATCAGGGCTGGGGCCAAAGGCAGGGGCATGGGAGGGGGTGCAGGGTCTGGGTAGCGCTCACCTTAGGCAGCTCCCAGAAGCAGTGGCAAGTCCCCCCTCTGGCTCCTACACAGAGACGCAGCCAGGTGGCTCTGCGCACTGCACCGTCCACAGGCACTGCCCCCGCAGCTCCCATTGGCTGCAGTTCCTGGCCAATGGGAGCTGTGGAGCTGGTGCTTGGGGAGGGGGCAGCACGCAGAGCTCCCTGGCTGCCCTATAGCTAGAAGCCGGAGAGAGAAGATGCCGCTACTTCTGGGAGCTGCACGGAGTCATGGCAGGCAGGGAACTGACTTTTAACAGCCCGGTCAGCAGTGCTGACCAGAGCCGCCAGGGTCCTTTTTGACCGGGCATTATGGTTGAAAACCAGACACCTGGCAACCCTAATAGTAGCAGAAGTCCCTGCTGCAAGAACTGAGAAGGATCTAAACATAAAACCCATCTTTTTGACCTAGCTTTATCAAACACTTCACACTGTACTAGTGGAAAACTGAAAGAACTAAAGTAAACCTGTTTACTTTATGGCATAAGTGTGGTATAGAAAGACAAATAAACAGAGTGAGAGACAATTGGAAATCACAAAAGAGGACTTCTTATAGGGCATTCAACTTTTCTTAAAATAAGACTTGGAGCCTGTTTAGAGGAGCTTTTCATACTGAAGGTGTTTTCCTTTAACCATTTCCCCCCATACTTTTCTTTCTATGTTCTGTATTTTACCAATAAACTGCTTTTAAATAAGCAAAATGGATGTGGAGACAGTTACATTTGGAATAACCACTCTTGTGAGGAAAGAAATAAGCTGTTCTGTGACTGTAGGGAGGCTGAATCGGGAGTAGAGTAATGGCAAAAGTAACTGGGCAAGGGAAAATCGTGTTATAGTTCCTCTGCAGTGGCAATGGAGTGACCGGGAGCTAGTATGGGAATAAGCAGGGCCAGATTTCCAAGTAGGCACAGTAGGAATGTACCTAGGGGCACCAGCGTTCTAGGGGCACCTAAAAATTCAAAGTTTGCTGGTCCCGGTTCCTGGCAGGGAGTGGGGCTGGCTGAGTGGGAGACGGAGCCCTGCTGGAGTGCTTCAGCTGGCAGGGACAGCAAAGCAGCCCCCTGTGGCAGGGGAGGAGCTCAGCAGTCCAACGCAGGGGGCCCTGCCGGGCAAGTGAGTCTTCAGAAAGCCAGGCCTGGGCAGACTCTGTTCCTGCTCCAGCCTGGCTGATAGTGCCACTCCTGAGGGGCCAGAGTAATTCCCGACCAGCCCTGCCTACACTACCAGCGCGCTCCGCCAGGCAGACATAGTCACGTCCCAGCTTTTGAGACAGTGGGTCTCTGGGAGGTTTGTGGGGGGGCTTTGGGCAGTGAGGGGGTGGGGAAGGTCTTTGTGTGTTGGGGGGCTGGACAGTGGAGGTCTGTGTGGGGCACTGGGCAGTTGTGGTGGTAGGGCTTTGTGGCAGCACGCCTGAAAGTTAAAAGTGTTGGGGTACCCTGGCCAACCATGGCAGTTTGGCGCTGCGATGGTGGGAGTACCCTGCAGATCCGGCTGCTGCGGGCAGTGAGGGGGCTCTGAGCTGGCTGGAGCAGGCAGCAGGGGGCCCCTGGGGCTCCGGGCTGCCTTGGGTGGTAGGTAGCCCTGCAGCTCCCAGTCACCAAGGGCAGCAGAGCCCCACGCAGCTCCCAGCTGCTGAGGGCAGCAGGGCCCCCCAGAGCTCCAAGCCTCAGGCAGTAGGGGACCCTACCTGCTACCTATGTGATTGTTTTAATTAAATGTATTTTTGTTATTGTATTGAATAAATATTTAAATCATCATTTATATTTCTTTTTGTTTAATTTTTTACGGAAAACACGAATGCCAGCTGTAGGTGGTCGGGGAAGGGAGGCTGAAGATGCTGTGCTTGAGGGCATGCAAGGTGTAAATCCAGCCCTGGGCATAAGAAGAGTAGAATGGCTACCAGGAGCTGGGTCTTGCTACAACTGTACAAATCCTACCATGCTTTGTGAGCTGAGAATAAAATTTTATTTTTTAAAAAATTCATCTGCAAATTAAGGAACTTTAAAAAGAAATGAGACAGAAGTTTGAATTGAGAAAATATACTGAAAAAACAATTCCTTTCATTCACTAGCTTGCATATTACCAGGGATTATAACAATTTCTTAAATCTTCTGTGAGACTGATAATCTTCATAGATGAATGCAAATCACAGTGAAAAATTAAACTGGGCGAGACTCTCAAGAATATTAACATATGCAGAATATGTGCATAAGATTATTTCAGGCAAAATCATTATACAATGACTCCAATAGGATTTAAATAAAATACTGGTCATCTTTTCACAATAATCATTTTAAGGAAAGAATATTATCCAATATACAGCTTCATTTAGGCAATGGATAAATATATTCTACTGTAAATAGATTTTACAGTGTAAATTGTCCAGCTGTTTTATAGGCATGCCTGGATTTGCAGAATGTAAATATAAGCCAAAGCCTAGAGTTTAAAATTCTCTTATTTTGCAAAAGGCCTGCTAACCCCTACTCTACAAAAATTCCAAAACCTGGAAAAAGTCTCTCTCTTCTTGTTTGACCATATGGCTTTTCAAATGTATTCACCTTTATTCCCTCACTAGTTCCAAACATGTATCATGTGTGCAGTTTAAAATTAGTTATACAGTGACTTGTATGTAGATATTTACATTATTTTTACTCCAATTCCTCCTGCCTTATTTACAGTACCACAGAGTCCAGGAGCAGTCCCCTTATGTTCAATATTGCCTAAACATAAATCAAAAGATTTTAAGAGATAATTTATTGGGCTTAACATGAACAAAGACGTTAACACAGTAGCACCTTATTAGTTACAAAGAAGAACAATTTTAAATAATTTCTCAACGTGAATTTTAAATGTGTGCACTGCTCACAAAGGGTGAAGCCACAAGTGAGTGCTACAGGACATTCCAAATGCTTCACTCTATTATAAATATAATTGCAGAAAGGCTGATCCAGTGGTTAGGGCCCTAGTCTGGGCTGTAGAAGACCTATGTTCAAGTCCCTGCTCTGAGAAAAACTTCTTGTGTGACCCTTGACAGGCCAGTTAGTCTCCCAGGACCAAATCCACAAAGGTATCTTGCTACTTAAGTCCCAGTTTTGGCTCTACTGTGATCAATAAAAATGGCAAATCTTGCAGGTGCCTACACTCATTTGGTGCCCAAGTTTCAGCTTCTGGGCGTGTACACTGCTGCCTCCCTCTAGGCATCTGAATGCCCATCTCCCATGTAAGCCACAGAGCAATTCAGAAGCCAGAGAAGAAGATAGGGGTTCAGCTGCCTAACTTGTGCTCAGGGCCTGATTTGGCAGGCATGCTCAGAGGTCCCCTTCTGGATTGGATCCCTTTCAAGACCTGGGTGGAGGAGGTGATGATGGCCACTTTATAACTTTTAGTGCAGTTTTTACAGCACTTGTCTGGGATGTGAGAGGCCAAGGCTCAATTCTCCCTTTCTCTGCCAGAGAGGGAGGAAGGATTTGAACAGGAGTCACCCAGAGCTACAACCACGGGACTATGAGATAGTTTGATGTAGGACTCCCTCTGTCTCTCCTGTTGAAGCTGTTCCACTGTGGATAAATAGTGAAAGAGTCATTGGAGCAGGAGGACTGGACCCAAGGTCTCCCACCTCCTAGCTGAGTGCACTAACTACTGGAGTACAGAGTCATTCCCTTTCCCATGCTCATACTCTCTCCCCCTCTAAGCCAGTGATTAAGTATTTAACCATAGTGAAACAGTCACTGGGTCAGAGAGACAGACAGAATGACTATGTAGCCTGGTGCTCAGGACATCCCCCTGGGAGTGGGAGACCAAGGGTCCAGTGCCCCTGCTCCAGTCACTCCATGCACCTGTCTCTCCCCATATATTGTATAGGGAGCCTAGGCACCTTAGTTAGGCTTTGTGGACTGCAGTCTTGTTCCTGTCATTTTCTAGGCACCTAAAAGTTAGGTCTTGTCTTCACATACAGTGACATAGCTGCACCAGTGCAGTTGCGCCATTGTAGCACTTCATTGTGGCGCTACTGTGTCAATGGGAGAGCTTCTCCCAGGGGCATAGATAATCCACCTTTCCCACAGGCAGTAGCTATGTTGATGGGAGAAGCTGTCCCGTCGACATAGCTCTGTGTACATGGGGATTTAGGTCGGTATAACTAGGTCACTCAGTGCTGTGGATTTTTCACACCCCTGAGCAACGTAGTCATACTGACATAGGGTCATAGTGTAGACCTGGCCTTAGGCACTATGACGCTCAGTGTTAAAAAAGCAAACAAACGCCTCAGTCCTTTTGTGGATCTAGACCTCTGTGTTTCAATTCCCTATGTGTGAAATGGGGACAGTGATACTTCCCTACCTCACAGGGATGTTGTGATGATAAATATATTAAATACTGAGGCACTGAGATACTATGGTGATGGGGGCCATGTAAGTAAGACAGGTATAGGACTATGATGGAGCCAATAATATCCTGTAAAATGAATGAAAATAGGTTTTCTATAGGATGGATGGATAAAAAACATTATATATAATCAGACTCATTACATAATTCTATATTATGTATATTGTTGATACATACAATATATTCATTCACTAGCCAAAGGAGGATCTGCTGATGTAGTATATCCCATTCACCCTATTCAAGGAGGTGACTGCAACCAACAGAAGCTTCCTCTCTCTGGGACCTACCACCAACTTAGGTGTGGTACCAAAGGAATATTCTCTCTCACACCACTACAAGAGGAGGCTACTGAAAGAGTTATTTTCCCTTTTCCAGAAAAGACAGTAGGGAAGAAATCTGATGGGCAGCAGCTCCCATACTACAGGGTCGTTACAGAGAGCAAGTGGGGACCCTGATGAAGAGGCCCAATACCAGTCTGGCTACTGAAGGATTCAAGCTCTGAGGCATAGTGAACATCATTTCTTTGGATAGGAGCCCAGCAGAGCAGTAGCACTACTGGTCATTCATTATCAAACTTAAAGTGTCTCCCATACAGAGAGGCACAGAAACACAAATAGCCGGTGGGCCACAAATAGCCGGTGGGCTATATAATCAGTAAAAAACGCAATGAAATCCTGAGCTAAAAATGGCTTTGATTCCATTCAACAACTTCACTCTGCCCGGCTCTACTCATTTCTCCCCTTTTATATATGCTTAGTACTCTCTCGGACTGAGATCCTTCCTCTTAGCTACGGCTTTCATTGCAGCTACTGGTTACAACTATTAGAGGTCAGAGTTTGGCACCTGTCATTAGCAGTCACATAGTTTGAAGATAACCAGTCTGAGGGCATGTTAGCTTATTTTTTTCTTTCATTGGTAGTGCATGAGAATTCAGTGATATATTGTTTAATGCACGGAATATACAGGGTAGCTTATTCTCTTAAAAATTGAATAATGATCTCTTTCGTATTACAGCAGCAGATACCACGGAAACTTCCACGATAGCTACTGAAGGAGTTCATTAGCACTTTGCTACTCATTTGCTCAGAGTAAGCAGGCAGAGTGCTCCCTGGAGTCAGGAGACAGACAACACAACCAAGAGAAGAACAAATATGTTGAAACTGAAGTAGTAGTTTCACTTTATTAGGTTTGTCAGTAATTCTGTCACTCAGCAGGATGCATCATCAGAGCCCTATGTAGCACAGCATCTTCTTGACAAGAAGAATCTAATAAATCACGAATAACAGGTATGAGATGAAAAGTGTGATCATTAAGAAACAAAATTAAATACAAAAATCTACACTTAAAATACATCATGGAGCTGATTCACGCACCCTTGAGCAAGGAAATTCTGAGTCAACACATGGCTGGTGTTCTTATCAATTTTCTTAAACAGTGGACGATCTTCTGAAAAAGTGGAGAGGGGTATTTGTACATAGATCCTTGTATCACTAAAGACTAGAATTTTTATCATATCCATTAGTAAAAAAAAGTTTCAATGGAGATATGGACACTGTAAAAAACTAGAGATCTTAAGATTTTTGATTTGTAACATGAAATTAATTTTCACATCACTGACATTTTAATAGCCAAGTGAAGGGTCAAATTACAGAGGATTTAAAAATCTTCATATGGTTTTTTGCTTAACATATTTTCTTTCACATATTTGCAAGCACCCTCCTCTTGCAGGGGGAGCTGATGTAACATGACAAAGCTTTATGAAAAGTGAACTCTGCTCATGTACAGTCATTACTGACAGAGGGCCCCACTCTCTGGAAAGGGAAGTTTGTGATATACTGCAAATAGGAGTGAAAAATAAGTAACATTCATGTGTAACCAGCACTCAAATTGGGAGGAGGTGAAGTTTACAACGGATTATGACACATTTCCACTTCTCATTTCTGCTGGACAAAAACAAGCTGAGGAAAAGGAGCTTTATATCTCATTTTCATGCTACCTATCTCGGCCCACTGAAACACTGTGTATAGTATATGTCAAGTATCCTTTCAGCTGTGTGCTTTTCACCTTAGCACCAAAACACACAAACAAATCCGTAAAAAGAAGTAATTGCTCTTAACATTTAGTTTAAATTATGGTGGTTTTGGTCAAAAATGGATGAAAAATATTTAAAACACTGGAGAATTTAATAGTGAGGGATTTTGTTTGTTCTTTTGCTGTGTGGCTCAAAAACCAATACCCACACTGTATTAAAAACAAAGCAACTCCAGAAACAATTGCAGACCAGATTTTACCCTGTCACAATATGAAATAATTTCTTTACCAAACTCTGCTCTCTGTATTTACAGTATATACTGTTCAGTATGCCATTTTCACAATGAAAGAAAATACTGCCCATATCCTCAACATACTTCCCCCACACATATTTCTATAAGAAGCAAAGAAGAGTCAAGCAGGCTTTGCAAATTTAGGATATGGTGTGGCGTAACTCCACTCTGAAGAATTACAAGGGGGAATGCATACCCAATGATGGAATTGTTAGCACAAAGAATAACCTGTGTTTAGAATGCAATCACATCAACACAGTTCTCCACTAGTGGGGGGGGGGGGGGGGGAGGACAGAGTGAACCAGGTCAGAAAATCACTGCTGCTTCAGTAAGTGTCTGTTAAATATTGATTGGAGTCACTCAATATTTCGCCTTTCCAAAGAACCTGAAAGCGTACATTTGTTGGCATATGATAGTTGCAAAGTAGGGAAGATAGTGATAAAGCAAAAGGTTATTTATGAAGCAACTGATACACATCACTGTGCTGCACAAATACTACTGAACTAGTACCTAGTTAGTACTTGATATTATGAAAAAAATACATAGAAAGAATCAAACCTGTGACCAGTTCTCTGATTTCCAAATCTGTAGTCTTGCGGAGCAACCGTACTAATGCTGGGATACCACCACAGTTTTTCAGAGCAATTTTGTTGTCATCATTTGCTTTCCCATACACCAAGTTTCTCAAAGCTCCACAGGCACTACGGTGGACTTCTGTCATTCGATGATCCAACAGGTCCACCAGTAACTGTATTCCTCCTTGTCTTCTTATCTGAAACAACCAAAAGTGACAACCATGATATTAGGAAATGAGCAGGTGTAGTGCACACATTATTCAGCTTAATAAACAGTGGTTCTCAAATTAAGGGTATGCATAGCACTTGCTTATGGTCCAAGAAGAGCTGCAAGTTCATATGGTGCTGGCTCCTCTCCTTTGACAGCACTGAAAGCAAAGCTCTTTGCAGAGAAGATCCTCAACAACTGTTAAAGCAACTGAAACAATGAGATGCCAAAACAATTGCCTCAACAAGGGACTTCTGCAATTGTCCGGTAAGCCTAATTTCATTACTAGGCAAATTGGTTGAAACTATAGTAAAGAACAGAATTGTCAGAAACACAGCTGAACACAACATGTTGCAGAAGAATCAACACGGCTTTTGTAAAGAGAAATTATGCCTCACCAATGTATTAGTATCCTTTGATGGGGTCAATAAACATGTGGGCAAGGGTGATCTTGGGGATATAGTATGCCTGAACTTTCAGACAGCCTTTGACAAGGTCCCACACCAAAGGCTCTTAAGAAAAATAACCAGTCATGAAATAAGAGGGAAAGTCCTCTCACAGATCAGTAACTGATTAAAAGGTCAAAAACCATTTCAACATATTCATTACTGATCTGGAGAAAATAGTAAACAGCAAGGAGGCAAAGTTTGCAGACAATGCAAAATTACTCAAGATAATTAAGTCCAAAGCTGACTGCGAAGAGTTACAAGGGATTTCACTAAACTGGGTGGCTGGGCAACAAAATGGCAGATGAAATTCAATGTTGATAAATGCAAAGTAATGCACATTGGAAAACATAATCACAACTATACACACAAAATGATGGGGACTAAATAACCTGTTACCATTCTAGAAAGAGATCTTGGGGTCATTGTGGATAGTTCGATAGTTCTCTAAAAACATCTGATCATTGTGCAGCAGCAAACAAGCTACCAGAATGTTAGTATCCATTGGGAAAGGGATAGTTACTAAAGCAGAAAATTAATGCCTCTCTGTATAAATCCATGATATGCCCACACCTACACTACTGAGTGCAGGTTTGGTCACTCCAGCTCAAAACAAAAGAAAAAAAAAAGAATTGGAAAAAGTACAGAGAAGGGCAACAAAAATGATTAGAGGTATGGAACAGTTTCCATATCTGGAGAAGTTAAAAAGACTGGAACTAAGCAGGGATATAATAGAGGTTTATAAAATCATGAATGGTGTGGAGAAAGTGACTAAGGATATGTCACTTCATATAACACATGAACCAAGGCCCACTCAATGAAAATTAATAAATAGCAGGTTTAAAACAAACATGGGGAGTACTTTTTCACATAACTCAGTCAACCTTTGGAATTCATTTCCAGGGATGTTCTGAAGGCCAAAAGTATAACTTGGTTCAAAAAATAATAAAATAAGTTCACGGAGGATAGGTCTATCAATGGCTATTAGCCAAGATGGTCAGGGATGCAACCCCATGCTCTCGGTGTCCCTAAACCTCTGACTGCCAGAAGCTGTGAGTGGATGACAGGGGATGGATAACGAGTAATCGTCCTGTTCTGTTCATTCCCTCTGAATCATTTGGTACTGGCCACTGTCGGAAGACAGGATACTGGGCTAATGGACCACTGGTCTGACCCAGTGTGGCATTCTTATGTAGTAAATTATAATTATTTGTTAAAATATGATTAATGTTGTGTGTGTTCATACATTTAGTCTGTTTATCTGAAACCAAGAATGGAAGACGCTTTCATCCCTTTTAAAATATGTACCTTTTTCAGTGTCAAAATTTGAGCATTAAAAATTATATGCTGGTGAAATAACAGTCATCACTTTTCTGTTCCCCTATGTACTATGGCACATCATGACATCACTGTTTTAGGATATGAATCATGTAATACAAAGTGCCTCAATAGAGAGATGCAGATACATCGTGTTAATTTATACATTTTTTTACTGTTTACAGAACAGAATATTCTTGTCCATATAATATTCACATTACAAAGAATAAAGTATTTAAATTAAAATAGTAATTATTTGACGATAATCTATATTTTCCCCAGAGTATTAATTGCAATTCACTGTTCCTTACATGGTGTTCACCTGTCTAGGCATTCCGTAGACTATCTATAAAGCACAGTGGTCAGTGGTAAAACCAGAGGTTGGCCATGATTGTGGCTGGATAATAGTACATAACATCAGACTCATGCCAGGAGTTCATTCATCTCTCTGTCACTCTGTGCTTGTGCAAGCTGAGGAACACTGATGCCTCTCAGTTCAGAAAACACAAACATAGATCAAAAATAATATGTTCTGCAATATATCTGACTGATCCAAAACTCAACTACTGCAAATATGATCACTTGCAATGCAAGATATTTGCCACTTTCTAAATCAGATACATTTACTGACAAGAAACATTCACTTTTGAATCCATCACTAACCTTTTGAAACCAACGTGTCAGCTTTTTCTAATATATCATATTTTCAAACCTGATGTGTTGCATGAGGAACAGCTATATCACCCACTTGACACAATATGCAACATTTACTGAAATAAATCGACTCAGAACTGAACTTAATATATCAAGAACTAAACTTGATACATCAATTCAGTAAAAGGTACATGAAGTGGTGAACTCGATATTTCAATCTTCAGAGAGGGATGCTTATGTGATTTGATGGAAGATAATGAGAGAAAACATTTGGATTAAAAGCAAATATACCCAGTGTATCACTCGTTTTGCTATGATGTGTGACATCAGTAACAATGGAATAAAAAACAGAGACCATAGGGCTGGACTATAGAGTTTTAAAATAAAAGATGTGCAAAATGATTTTTGATAAATACTTCCATGATTGCTTAGAAAAAGATTGAAATAGTGACGGGAGCAAAAAGGAATTTCAAGCAAGTACACCTAGAATAAACATTTTTCATGTATGTGATATAACTCAGCTGATCACCTCAAGGGGCTCTGTCATGCTTCATGTATGCGCTGCATCTGTGATCTCTGTCCCAGTCTCTGCATGGACACTATTTCCAAGTGACAGCCTTCTATCTGCACCTCTCCCAGAGTGGAACCCTGTGATTCACGCTGCTCTAAACTGGATCATCAGGATACAACCCCCCTCCCCCAACACACACACACTTTTTACCAACTGTACTGTTACAGTTACAGGGAGAATGGTGCCTTAGACCCCATTCCCCCTTTGCAATCCTTCTCGAGTGCACTGCTTAGGTTTTGCTACCTTCACCTCTCTCTGGATGGAACCTGCAGTTGCACCACTCTTAGGCTAGATCCCTAGGTGGCAGCCCCGTTTCCAACCATGATAGCTCAGCAGGCCCAAATGGACTGGGGGGCCTGCAATCAACTTCCCTCTAGGAATATCTGACCAGTGGCTGATTAAAGTGATACAAAACCGATTCTTCAAAACAAATGTACTGTACATTCACCCAAACATATATACCAATCGGAGAAAAGTAAACAACACAGCATGATAGCCACAACAATCATAAATAATAATAATACCACCTAGCTCTTATATTGTGTTTTTCCATCAGCAGGGCTTAAAGTGTTTTACAAAGTAGATCATTATCCCCATTTTACAGATGAGTAAACACAAGCCTAAATACCTTTGATCTTACCTCAACCTTAACATTCCCTCGCACATTTTGGTAAGTTCTACTTAGGTCAGGTACCTGCACCTCTGGGCTGGGAGAGAGAAACTCTCCTACTGCAGATGCTGTTATCAGTTACTCTACATCTGTGTCTCCCATCAGCAACTTTCCTTGAGCAGCTCCCAACTCCCTTTCTCTAGGGGGCCTTTATAAGCATTTTGTGTCATTTTGATCTCTAAGCTTGTTGCCTCGACAAAGCAGCTGGGTCACTGTACTGGAGCCTGGAAATCACCTCTTCACAGCTCGGCTATTGACTTTCGAGGGTTTGCCGTCCTGTTTCTTACTTGGACTATTGTGTTACCTCCATACTTTTTTACCCAACAGCTCACTATTAAACTGTACCAGTAAATTCCCACCTTCCAATAGCGCAATATAACTATGCATTGACTATCTTAATAGGCAAGTCACATAATCATAAAATTAGTACAGACGAACCTCCACAGGCTCTATAAACATTAATTAATTAACACTCGTAACCCTCTTATGAGGTATAATGAAGGATTATTACCTCCTGTTTACAGTTAGAGCAACTGAAGCACAGGAAAGTAAAATGATTTGCTCATGGTCCTAGAAGGAGTTTCAGACATAGCTGGGAGAAGTCATATATCCCGAGTTCCAGAGGCAAATACTCAGCTGGTGTAAATTGTTATAACTCCACTGACTTCAATAGCGCTTTGGCCATATAAGGTAGAGAGATATATGATGATTTGCACAAGCTAAGGTTAAGAACCTACTGTACACTGACATGAAAAGTGACAAGGGTTTGCGTTGTGCCTGTCTTCAGGTGAGATGATGAGAAAATTGTTAGGTATAATATTTACTAATATACAAGTGGCTACTTTTTTACTTCATTCACAAGGCAAAATGACCATGTATGCAGACAGGGTGTTTGCTCACCACGACAAATGATTAGTGTAGCACTGGATCATCTAAAGACTCAAGGGCCAAACTCTGCTCTCATTTACACAAATCAATTGCAGAATAACCCACTGGAATTACCTATATTATATCAAAAACATAAACCATACCTGCTATTTAAGGAGGTGGTCTTGGAATAATCTTCACTTTGGCCAGGCAACAAGTTACAGTAGCAATAATTGATATATTGATGTTCACCTAACTCTACAACTCTGTATGTATATATGCTAGTGCCACTGCACTACATCTGAATGCATTCACATGTAATGACTAAACAACTTCTACATTGCATTACTATTTTCCTAACAGTGTGCTCCCTATTGTCACATAACAGGAGTCTTTTGGAAAGGTAATGTATCAGTTTCCATGGCTGTCTCATCTGTATCATTGATTGGTGCACTAGCTTCAGTGGTGGACAAATCATGGTCAGCCCTCAGTGTGTTTCTTCTAGGAAATTTATCAGTGTCAATGGCTTACTCTATCACTTGGTAAATTAAGTATATATCTGGTCAACAGGCAACATACCCATTGACATAATAAAAAGTCAATATTATATTGAAGATGTGTCAGAGCCAACATGGATACTCTTGATATAGCTGTATGACATTAAGTTAGTGACTTATTTGATTGATAATACACTGTACCAGAAAAATAAGCTATCAGATTTAACAGCGGATGTATTTTTTCCAGAATGACCACATATTCATTTCAGTATAATATTTCTTAAAAGATAACTTGTGTAGTTCAATATTTATAACATGTATTCTATGACTAAAATTTTAATTGAGTGACACCTCCAATCTCAGGTTGTGCTTATTGAAAGGAGGGGACATTTTGTGAGAATTAATTGGGTTTATGGATTAGCCAACTAAGAATGAGGTTCTAATGTATGTGTTTAAATTAAAAGAGCATTCCTGGGATTATGGATGGAAAGATAAAGCACATTTTTTCCAACTATCCTAATATCACCTTCTGTTCTGAGCTTTTGTGTTCTAATCTTAAACATTTGGTGCATATACAAATAATATCTGCTAATGCATGTGCAACTGATTTTCAGGGTTACCCAGACTTAGGAGGATGAAACACCTCCTTACTATAACTGACAAAATACACTTACATCTGTGTATATACTAATGCTGAGACTTCCACGTTCAAATTGAGAATAATTATGGCTGGAGACAGGGCAGGATCCAAAAAGGGGGGAGGGTAGAGATCTCCTGCTGCCACCCTGGGGGCAGCTGTGGGACCCTTGTGCAATTTAGAACATTCTTAGTGATACTCTAATTATACAGAATCATAGAATATCAGGGTTGGCAGGGACCTCAGGAGGTCATCTAGTCCAACCCGCTGCTCAAAGCAGGACCAATCCCCAACTAAATCATCCCAGCCAGGGCTTTGTCAAGCCTGACCTTAAAAACCTCTAAGGAAAGAGATTCCACCATCTTCCTAGGTAACCCATTCCAGTGCTTCACCACCCTCCTAGTGAAAAAAAAATTCCTAATATCCAACCTAAACCTCCCCCACTGTAACTTGAGACCATTACTCCTTGTTCTGTTATCTGGTACCACTGAGAACTGTCTAGATCCATCCTCTTTGGAACCCCCTTTCAGGTAGTTGAAAGCAGCTATCAGATCCCCCCTCATTCTTCTCTTCTGCAGACTAAACAATCCCAGTTCCCTCAGCCTCTCCTCATAAGTCATGTGCTCCAGCCCCCTAATCATTTTTGCTGCCCTCTGCTGGACTCTTTCCAATTTTTCCACATCCTTCTTGTAGTGTGAGGCCCAAAACTGGACACAGTACTCCAGAAGAGGCCTCACCAATGTTGAATAGAGGGGAATGATCACGTCCCTCGATCTGCTGGCAATGCCCCTACTTATACAGCCCAAAATGCCATTAGCCTTCTTGGCTACAAGGGCACACTGTCAACTCATATTCAGCTTCTGGTCCACTGTAACCCTAGGTCCTTTTCTGCAGCACTGCTGCCTAGCCATTCGGTCCCTAGTCTATAGTACTGCATGGGATTCTTCCGTCCTAAGTGCAGGACTATGCACTTGTCCTTGTTGAACCTCATCAGTTTTCTTTTGGCCAATCCTCTAATTTGTCTAGGTCCCTCTGTAACCTATCCCTACCCTCCAGCGTATCTACCACTCCTCCCATTTTAGTGTCATCTGCAAACTTGCTGAGAGTGCAGTCCACACCATCCTCCAGATCATTAATGAAGATATTGAACAAAACCGGCCCCCGGACTGACCCTTGGGGCACTCCGCTTGATACCGGCTGCCAATTAGACATGGAGCCATTGATCACTACCCGTTGAGCCCGATGATCTAGCCAGCTTTCTATCCACCTTATAGTCCATTCATCCAGCCCATACTTCTTTAACTTGCCGGCAAGAATACTGTGGGAGACCGTATCAAAAGCTTTGCTAAAGTCAAGGAATAACACATTCACTGCTTTCCCCTCATCCACAGACCCAGTTATCTCCTCATAGAAGGCAATTAGGTTAGTCAGGCATGACTTGCCCTTGGTGACTGTTCCTGATCACTTTCCTCTCCTCTAAGTGCTTCAGAATTGATTCCTTGAGGACCTGCTCCATGATTTTTCCAAGGACTGAGGTGAGGCTGACTGGCCTGTAGTTCCCCAGATCCTCCTTCTTCCCTTTTTTAAAGATGGGCACTATATTAGCCTTTTTCCAGTCATCCGGGACCTCCCCCAATTGCCATGAGTTTTCAAAGATAATGGCCAATGGCTCTGCAATCATGTCCGCCAACTCCTTTAGCACCCTCGGATGCAGCGCATCCGGCCCCATGGATTTGTGCTCATCCAGCTTTTCTAAATAGTCCCCATAATGGTTCCCTGAGGGTCTGTTCTGCCAATCTAGGATCACTGGTGCATGAAGTACTCTGGCCTACATCCCATAAACTGAGGAGCTATGAGCAGGTGGTATAGGACAGCCATGTTGGCTTTATGCTAGCTGTCTATTCCCCTTTGCAAGGGGAATCATCAACTGTCTGTGTAAGCCAGAATGGTACAAAAAAGATGGAGAGGGGTCAAGGTTTTAATCCAAGATAGTAAAACTTTCAGCCCCATCTGGCCCAATAGTCTATTGCCAGCAAGTCTCCCTGCTGTGCAATAGATCAGAGTTCAGGTCCCAAGAGTCCCAAGGTTTCAGGATTAAGTTGTAATACTGAGAGGGGTTCTCCCAACAGGGCAGGTAATTCACCTCCCTGAGAGGCAGTAGTAGCTAGGTTGACCGAAGAATTCTTCTGTCAATCTGGCACTGTCTATACTGGGGTTAAGTAAGTATACGTCTCTCAGGGGTGTGGATTCTTATGCTGATGTAAATTTCCAGTGTGGACCAGTCCTGAGACAGTGTATTCAATCCTCAGTGTCAGAAAGCCAGCTGCAGCAGAGTCAGTCTCTTAGCAACACACTGGGCACAGCTGATCCTGCAGGGGCTGCCTGAGTGACTGCACTTACTGACTGGTGGAGGGGTGGAACTAAGCTACTACTTGTCCCAGCAGCAACCAGAGCTTGCTGGCTGCTTAGTGTGTTCCAAGTACATTAGATCCTGCTTCCTGCTCATGCCCAGCGTGCTATTGTCCCACTTCAGTTCCTGCACTTCTCCATCCTTGACACCCCTAGCTCCAATCCCCGGCTCCACTTCCCGACCACGTCCTCGGCTCATCCACTGGCTCTGGCATTCGACTTCTGATCCCTGCATCTGACCTTCAGCTCCGCTCTCGCCTACACTGCCAGGTGTCCCAGTGCCCTGATTCTTGACTCCGGCTCTGCCCCACTCTAAACTCCAGGCCTTGCCACCCCCTTGGTTATGACCATTAGGATCGACTGCTCACATCCCATTTGTGATCCTGACAGCCAGAAAGGAAGAAGATCTTCCGTTTGCAAAATCCTCACTGACATCTGAACAGGCCAAATAAGGAATTATATTTTGAAGAATCCCAGAGGATCTTCCCCAAAACATAAGTCCCTTTCAGGGACAATACTATCAGCCAATCTGTGGATTAATATATTTTGATTTCTTATTCCTACTCCCTGTTCTACTTGCTAGATAAATTCTATATCTAGCTTTATTGAGATTATTCTGATCAAGAATACTCTCCATGCTTTGAGAAGGAAAACAGATTCAAGCATTTGAGGTGCATGAATGAAATTTTGGAATAAGACCACCAACACACTAAGCTAAACAAGAGAATATCTTTTTAAAAGTTGAGAAAAACACCAGACATCAGAATCTGCCCTGTATAAGTGTCATTATGTCAAACTTAAGTGTTTCAGCAAAAGTCCCCAAGAGGATGAAACCTATGTAAGCAAAGAAAGCACTTTAGAACCTCAGAGTTACAAACACCAGAGTTATGAACTGACCAGTCAACCATACATCTCATTTGGAACCAGGAGGACACAATCAGGCAGCAGCAGAAACCAAAAAAAACCCAAAAACCCAAAACCGAAAATGTAAATATAGTACACTACTGTGTTACATGTAAACTACTAACAAAAAAAAAGGGGGGGAGGAGCAGCATTTTTCTTCTGCACAGTAAAGTTTCAAAGCTGTATTAAGTCAGTGTTCAGATGTAAACTTTTGAAAGAACCATAACGTTTTGTTCACAGTTACGAACAACCTCCATTCCCAAGCTGTTTGTAACTCTGAGGTTCTACTGTACTGTGAGTGGTAAACAAATTAAATTAGGTCTGTCAATTAATCACAATTAATGCCTGTGATTATGTGAAAACAAAATTAATGTGTTATTTTTTTTTATAACATGTTAATCACATATGTCTGGGCGGGGAGGGAGGCATCGGCGGCTAGGGGCTGAAGCCGCAGCGTGGAGCTCCAGAGGTGGGGTGGAGGGGGAAGCCCAAGCAGGGCTGGAGTCCTGCACTCTGAGTGGGGCTGAAGCCTGGATCCCTGAGTGGGGCTGAAGTTCTGAGGGGGGCTGTAGCCTGGAGGCTTGAGCTGGGCTGAAGCTCCAAATCCCACACTCCAAGAGGGGCTGAAGCCTAGAGTCCCGAGCAGGGCTGAAGCTCAGAGCTCAGAGCTCCAAGCTCTCCGCTCTGAGTGGGGCTGAAGAAAGGGGGTCACAATTTTTTCTAGTAGCAGGGTGACCATTTTTTTTAAAGTCCAAATGGGGTCGCCAGCACAAAATTTTGAGAAACACTACCATAGAGAACAGAGGTCTGGTGAGCTAAGTCATTCTGCACCAGCCTCTCCTCCCGTGCCGCATGCCGAGTCTCTGAGGTAAAACTCCACCCTCCCTTGCAAACAAGGGCTCACCCAGTTGAAGGGAGTTATGTAAAAATAATAATTCTATATTTGAAAGGTGCACTTTCATGATAAAAAGCAACAGAGAGTCCTGTGGCACCTTTAAGACTAACAGATGTATTGGAGCATAAGCTTTCGTGGGTAAAGAGAATCTCTTTTTCATGATAAAGAGATTGCACTACAGTACTTGGATGAGATGAACAGAAAAATACTATTTCTTTTGTTTATCCTTTTTACAGTGGAAATATTTGTAATAAAAATAATGATATAAAGTGAGCACTGTACACTCTGTATTCTGTGTTGTAGTTGAAATCAATATATTTGAAAATGTAGAAAACACTCAAAATATTTAAATAAGTGGTATTCTATTATTGTTTAACAGTGCAATTAAAACTGTGATTAATTGCAATTTTTTTAAATCTCATGATTAATCGTGATTCATTTTTTTAATAGTTTGACAGCCCTAAATTAAATTCATCTTCCTTGGCTGTCTCACTTTTACCTCTTACTGCCTATAATAAACACCAGCCAAAGCTTTTATTCATCCTAACACAGCCTGAGAATGAATTATAGCCAGGTGCAAGTGAGAAAACAGCATTCAGCCTGCATTATCTATTAATGCTCATGACACTGTCACTGAGTAGGCAACAAGGTCATGATGCCCCTATATGCTCTCTATTTAGAAACCTAACAACAGGGCTTGAAAGTTGCCCTTGCTCACTCACCCCATGTAAGTAAAAGGCCTGTCCTAGTGTGGCAAGGGAACCTATACTATCCACTGCAGCAGAATTTAAGGTTTCATTTATAATAAAATAAGTATTTAGCCCTTAGGCTTGTGAAGACAGACTGCTGTGCAAATGTGAACTAAATATAAACTAATGTATTTTCATCATCTTGAGTCTGCAGAAAGCCAGCTGCAGTGCCTCAGTGGCTGCTCATTACTTTGGCAAGCAGCAGCAGTCAAACTAACAAGGGCCTGGTCAGTTTTGCTATTGCTATTAGGAACCCTGTGAGCTCCAGTGAGTACAGAAGTGAACACTACTCTTCCTCCCCTTGAAGCAGCAGCCAAGAGGAGCTGTAGAGTAGCAGAAACTGTCTCTATGCTCAGTAGCTAGATAGCTCTATGGGAGGGACAGCATAGCAAAGAGTCTCTCTTTTTCCGTCAACATTCTTCTTAATTTTAAAAAACAAAAGATCTCTTTGTATCAGAGGAAATGGAAGAAATCTAACAGAAGTTGAGCCTTTTATTGGGCCAAATACCCTCAACCATAAATGTAAGTATAATAAATATAACATACTGCATCACTCAGCAATTCCTCTGTCACACTTCTATTACTAACAAACCATTTTTCAGCATATCAAAATACAATAATGTTCCAATATGTGTGAATTATTTAATGTTACTGTGCTGCATATATGAGAGAGACAAAGTGGGTAAGATAATATCTTTTAGTGGATCAACTTCTGTTGGTGCAAGAGACAAGCATTCAAGCTACACATAGTGCTTGTCTCTTTCACCAACAGAAGTTGATCCACTAAAAGATATTACCTCAACCATCCTGTCTCTCCAATATCCTGGGACCAACATGGCTATAAAGTACACTGCATGTACAACACAGATAAGGAATCAATGACCGGGAGCACATTAAATGTAATGCATGTTGAATAAAATCAAAATTATGACAACAATTCTATTTAAGTTCAATGCTTGAAATTTTAAATAATAATTGGTTCTGAAGTTCTTAGAAGTTGGAAAATAGCACTCAAGTTTGTAACAATAGATTGTCTGTTGATTTAATACAAAAACTGAATCTTAAAGTTATGTTCCTCAATTTCAGAGAAACAGAAGCTAGAGGTGAATGGAATCAAATGTCAGAAACTATTAAAACATTGAAAGCCTTAATTGACTTGATCTCTTCAAAGCTGCTTTCAAAGGCGATATCATCACAAAGGTACAGAAGAAGCAACATCTATAAAGACTTTACAATGCACTCTCAGAGTTACTGCGCTAACCATACCTTTGACCACTCCTAGTCTCTTTGAGTGCAAACCCTCCCATACCGCAGGCCCCGGGTACTAAATGTGATTACCTCAGCAGGCTCCAGTTATGTTCAGTACCTGCAGTTCATAGATTCATAGATTATAAGGCCAGAAGGGACACTGTGATCATCGACTCTGACTTCCTTCATAACACAGGCCATGGCACTTCTCTATTGGAACAACAGCATATTTTTTAGAAAAACATCCAATCTTGATTTAAAATTTTCCAGTGATGGAGAACTCACCACAACCCTGGGTAAGTTGTTCCAATGGCTAATTACCCACTCCTTCAGGACCTGTTGCCTCTTTTCCACCTCAGTATGTTCTCCCTGGGAATTGTTCACCCACTAGTCCACCCCATCTCTCTCTCTTGCTACACAATCCTTTTTACCATTAAGTATCCGTTTGATCTTTAGACTCCCAGCCTTGTCACAGCAGCTGTGTAACTTCAGGATGGAGTTTAGAAGTAGGCTGTTGTCTTGTAATTGCTCCCTGAGTGTTTGTTGGGAGGTTGTTTATCTAGAGCCATTTCTGCTTGTTTTTCCAGCAGCCCCCAATTAAACTAGACCACGACATTTGTTACCTCTGACCCCTTTGTGGCCTCCCCACTTACTGTCTGAGGCCTCCAGCCATCACCTTTCTTAGGGGTGAGGTAGACCTCACATTCCCGTCCCTCCAGACCAGGGATTTAGGCTACAATTTCTCCCGACCTTCACTGTGATTACCAAGTTCTGTTACCTCCTAGGGGCTATAACAAGGTTTACCAGCTAGCCATTACATTATTTATTATTAAATAAAGCCATGCATGTATTTAGAACAAAATCATTACAGAGAAAGCACATCTTGAAAACAATAAACAGCTTATATGCCTATCTAAGCTTACCAGGTGTCACCCACCTTCACATGGAGACGCTGGTTGGTTTCAAAGTCTTTCAAACCCTTCCAGCAGTGTTTTGCACTCCTGGTGAACGTCTCCTGTCAGTTCTTGGATCAAGTAAGGATGACCCATCCCCACTCCCCCCAGAAGCAAGCTGCCCATTTTATACAATTCTTGTTTCTTTGCTGGGCCTCTGGAACCTGGTCAAAACCAGTAAGTATATGCAATGGTATTTTTGCCACCTTTATTTACTTGTCTAGACATCTGCGGTAATTACCCCCAGTGGTGTTAGTTCTCGATAGTTCATTCATGCTTAAGTGACTTCCCCGTCATCACTGCATTGCATATCTTATTAACCTCTTCAAACCCAGACAGTAACAATACAAGTGAGACAGGAAAACTGAGTTACACATATCCTTTCATAATAATAAATCAGCAGTTTCCCAGTTCTCCACAACATTCATACAGGCAAGTCTAATAACACATCATAACTATACACTAACTTTACTTCACTGACCAGGTCACATACAGTATTCATAATATTATTGACAGATCAGTATTCTTAAATTTTTCAAGAGCAGCTCCATGTCTGCTACATTAATGACTTAAATTACTTATATTTTAAATTATTTGCACTATTAAAATCATTTTACTCTAAAAGGGAACAAAACCATCAAGCTTGCTAGGGTATGCTGCTAAAAATCAACAACTTCTTTGTCAACTAGTTTCAGAAGTCCTTCCATAGAAGTCTGATTGCTATGACTGTACTAGAAAATGGGAAAACCACCCCCAGCTTTCCCCTGAAAAAACCCCAATATCAAAATATTAGTAGAGATAGCCTATTTCCGCTGAAACTTTCAATCTTAACATAAATGTATCAGGCTTAAACTGGAATTCTATAAAGAGAAAGGAAATTCACTTCTCATGGCTATATATTCCAAAATGTCTACAAAACAGCAGGCAGACAGTGTAATGTCCTTAAACCAACAATGCATGGGAGATCTATTGGAGACAAATTTACCTGAAACATCATGGCTTAATTTAGCTTGATTATCACAGTAATTTGCTGTAAGTTTCAAAAAGTGCTGATCAATTTTAGCTCAAAATAGAGTGGAATGTTATGCTAATTGCTAAATCAGAGGTTTAATCTAGGTCCCACTTAAAAGCAGATTTGTAAAACTATCATTAAGAACTTGTTAGATCAGACACAAGAGTAACATTCAAAGCAGTGAACAGGCATAATTTAAATAAATTCAGATACTGTTACATATACAACATTCCACTGGGGGTAAATCTGGCTTGTACCCGGCATGCTGAACTCCATACTATGAACAATCACATCTTTTTACATATCTGTGTACAATAGCAGTCAGCTGCCCAACGAGTTCAAGAGTTAAGTTGAACATAAGCACGCAAAAAGTTGGTGGTGGGGTTCATACACTCAGGATCCGCACACAAAGGGATCCTTCCTTCTGGGTGTGGATATCCCACTCCATGTGTGCCAAGAGGGAGTCAACCACTTGTGCAGCATGCTTCTTCCCCATCCCTGCAAAGGGACTTCCATAGTCCAGGAGCTACTTGTCAAATGGGTAAAGGGAATGGACTCACATCACTTCCCCGAATCACACACTGACTCTACCAGTTAATTAATCCAATTGGGGCTTAATTGTCTTTCGTTTTTCTCACCTCATCCCCTTCCTGTACAGCAGAAGCCCCCTTAAAGGTGAACAGCCCAGGTTCAGGCACAGACTGGGGAAACCCTGATAACTTTCTCTAATAGAGCCATACTGTTAGAGAGCTGGAGAGAGCAGGAGGTTATTAAAGCCACTGCAGAGGCACATGGCTTCTGCGGGGTAGGCTATCGGATTCCCTGACTTACAAGTGGCTATGGAGGGATCTATGGTTTCTGGGGCCAGAATCCTTGTTTCTTCCGTAGGGAGGCAAACCCAGCTCACTGATTGAGTCATTTGTTTTTCATCCTCCCTGCAGGTTTTGTCATGTGAGGGTACAGAGGAAGAATCCTATACCCATAGAATGTAACCCTTAAGGTAATGTGCATAAGAACATATTAGACATCACACTTTTTCTGTTTTTGCTCCAGGGAGAAAGTATCTGTTGTTCTGAGTCAAGGAATCATCATTATACAGGAAAGACAACTCATTCTAGATCAAAGAACTATTCAATTTACAGCAAAATGACTTAACTTAATGTTCTAAAATTCACAATATTATGGGATCCTCATATGAAGATCCTTTCCTAACTAAAATGCTAAGTAACTATAATGGGACAGTCTAAATAACACCCATAATTATTATATACATGGAGGTCATGTTTTTTTTACCAAAACTGCCTATCATATACATGATGTGGTTTTATTTATTTTTTTAAAATTCCATTTATAAAAGCTTCTTTTAACAAAAATATGAATTATGAAATATAAATAGATGTGGATCAGTATCTCTTGTCTAACGAAGACTCTTGCCTTTTGAATCATTAGGAATATAAGCTATATTTGATGGCCACACAAATCAGAAAATGCATACACAAATCAAGGCCATTAGAGGGTGTTATAACTGACCAGCTTAAATGTGTGGTTAGAAATATTGTCCTTTTATTCTGAATAAGGGATTAAAATTTCACCACTATATAAATAAGGTGCATGGGTCTCTGCTCCTCACAGCTCCCCTACTGTACCTTCCATTCTCTTCCGCATCCATCCTTATGCTTTCAACTCCCCTGCTTCCATTCCTATATCACTGCTCCCCACTTGTGCCCCTCACTGCCTTCCTCCCCTTTTGCCACCCACTTTCAAATACTTCTCCCCTTGCACATCTGCTCCTTCCCACTCCTGTTCTCCTTCTGCTTCCCATATATTAATCAAAGTGGAGACCCAATGTGTTCCTTTCACTTGTCCATACACCATCCTGATGCATTTGCCATGTTACCATTGGGAACACTAGTGTATCAGCACCATGAAAATGGATACACTCAAAACAAATGCTAAAAGAGAACTCTAGAAATGCTCTTGTTTCTACATTTTCCAAAGAGGAGAGGTTGGTACACTTGTGTTTGACTCCCATCAATTGTTTAAATTCCAAATGTGTAAAGATTTAATCACTTTAGGGTACATCTACACTACAGGGGGGAGTCGATTTAAGATACGCAAATTCAGCTACATGAATAGCGTAGCTGAATTCAACGTATCGCAGCCGACTTACCCCGCTGTGAGGATGGCGGCAAAATCGACTTCTGCGGCTTTCTGTCGACGGCGCTTACTCCCACCTCCGCTGGTGGAGTAAGAGCGCCGATTCGAGAGGTCGATTTCTACCCGCCGATTCAGGCGGGTAGTGTAGACCTAGCCTAAGTCTCATGGTCCATATGTCCCCTTCAACTTCCAGCCATTGGATCATGTGATACCTTTCTTTGCTAGATTGAAGAGCTGTTATCAAATATTTGTTGCCTAGGTAGGTACTTATAGACTGTACTCAAGTCATCTCTTACCCTTCTTTTTGTTAAGCTAAATAGATTGAGCTCTTTGAATGTATCATTATAAAGCCTGTTTTCTAATGCTTTCATCATTCTTATGGCTCTTCTCTGAACCCTCTCAACTTTATCAACATCCTTCTTGAATTCTGGACACCAGATCTCACCAGATCTGGACACAGTGTTCCAACAGTGGTCATACCAATGCCAAATACAGAGGTAAAATAGACCCTCTTTTCCTACTGAAGATTCCCCTTCTTACGCATCCCAGGATCACATTAGCCCTTTTGGCCACAGCATTGCCCTGGAAGCGCACATCCAGCTGATTATCCACCACGACCCCCAAATCCTCTTCAGAGTCATTGCCTCCCTAGACAGTGTCCCCTGTCCTATAAGTATGGCACACATTCTTTGTTCCTAGATGTATATGTTTGAAATTAGTCACATTAAAATGCACATTGTTTACTTCCACCCTGTTTACCAAGTGATCCAGATTGCTGTGTATTAGTGACCTGCCCTCTTCATTATTTACTACTTCCTCAATTTCTGTGTCATCTGCAACCTTTATCAGTGATGATTTTACGTTTTCTTCCAGGTCATTGAAAAAATGTTAAATAGCATCGGGTCAAGAACCAATCCTTCTGGAACCCCACTAGAAATTGACCCCTCTAGGTAAAGATTCCCTGTTTACAGTTACATTTTGAGGCCTATCAGTTAGCCAGCTTTTACCCTACATGCTTACAGTGTTTTTTAAAATTATCCTTAGCAATTTGTCCAAGTTTCTACTTTTTCTAAGATTCCTTTTTGGTTTTCAGGTCACTAAGGAGCTCCTGATGCAGTCAGGCTGGCCTCTTACTATTCTGGCTTTCTTTCCTTCACATTGGAATAGTTTGCTGTTGTGCCTTTAATACTGTCTCTCTGAGAAACTGCCAGTTCTCCTGAACTCCCTTTTCCCTTAGATTTTCCTTCTCTGCGACCCTACTTACCAGTTCTCCGAGTTTGTTAAAGTCTGCTTTTAAAAAAATCCATTGTCCTCCTACTCTTTCCTTTCCTTGTAGTCATGAAGCTGATAATTTCATGATCACTTTCACCTAGGTTGCTTTCCACCTTCAGATTTGCAACTAATTCCTCCCTGTTGGTCAGAATCAAATTTAATCTCTATATTATTAAAACTGAATGAATTTTAATGCATCTACATTAACTGCCACCACTTTTGCTTTTCATTCACTTTTTCCATAATTCTTGCATTAGGCAGTAAAAATAAACTAGCCAATATCACTTGTCATTTTCACATTTTGGTTCACATGAACCTGCACAATATTCCAGTATTAAGTTTACAACAGTGTACCTTTAGACTCTCTGACTCCTACTCCTACATTATAGTTTTTAATGCTCTGCACTACTCCTACATTTCAGAGCTAGTTTTCTAAATGTTTTGAGAAAATAATGCATATGATTTAGAAGCTGAACAAAAGAGAATAATTACAATAGATAAAATAGCCTGCAGCAAAATTCAGCTCCCATTCAGTGCCTCAGTAGCAGAATCCTTTTAATCCTGTGTTGAAACATCCAAGTTAATCAATTAATACCCCATTTGAAATTAATTTAGGAGGTACATGTTAATTTGCAGGTTTTCTGTTTATAGGCATAAAAGTAAAAGACAAACATTTTGTCCTTATCCTTGGTAAAAATGCACACATTTAAAAAAACTGAAGTGTTTGATTGAAGAGATAAAAAGTGACCTATGCATTATTTATTAGCATTGTCAAAAGACATTTCTTTCACTATTTGGCAACTGTTGGTTGTCTTCCTTTTCCAAAATCACCATAGCATCAAAAGGAGGAAAAATGGAAAGGTAACATGCCACCAACTGCTGTTCTTTGAGTGAACGCCTCTGCAGATCCACACTTGTGGGATGTGCCCCAACACTGCAGTCGTCAAAACTATGTAGAAAAGCAGTCCTCTTTGGGCCCATACAAACATCCCCTCATGGGACTGGAAATCAGATAGGTGGCTATCAAAGAGAGAGAGAGAGAGATTCCTAAATATTCTTCCACTAATTTGAAAACTCTCAGAAGACCTCTGAAGAACCAGGAAAGACGGGCAGAAAGTATGGAACTGCAGTGTGTTAAATAAACCTCTTTTCACCTTCAAGAATTAATACTGCAGATTCTGCAGGTGGGAAGTAAATAAGCAGTACTCCCACCCCCTGACAATAAAATAAAATAAAATAAAGTAAGGAGGGCTGAGGAGGACTAATTACATTAAAGAACTGCCCTCCCACAACAAGGATCTGAGTGACATGACAACTCAAGGACCTAGTGTAATTGAAACTTCTTTAGATCTTGCAGAATGAGCTCTCGAGTTACTGAGGAAACTAGCTACCTGATTGCAAATATGCATATATCTTGACTGGGGTGTTGAATCTGACTTTAGATTTCTCAATAACAAAACAAAATAAGCAATAACATGCTGGATTTTAGAGGGCTCTGAGGACAAATGCTGTCTTGCAAAATGATCACCCTATCAAGGGATTGGTGAGCCACTATAACAACTTCTTATTATCAATACAGTGGCTTCTAATCACTTTTTTCCTCTGCTTCATTTTGACTGGTGGTCACCATGATGTTAGGATAATATGTGACTGATGTAACAAGGATGGAAGACATGTAGAGCACTGAAGGTAGAAGATGGATATATAGAGTATTGGAGGTGGCTCAAATGCAGCACAACAAAGTTTTTAAAGCCTGGTATCATAACTCTGCAGGAGATGAAGAACAGTTTCTTCACATCAACCATAGCATCCACAAAGTCCCTATCTCTGGAATAGCTCTAGGAGGCAGACAATCTGACTAATCCAGGCTGTTTCCATACAATGAGAGCCAAGCATTTCTAGTTGTGAAGCATTCTGAAATTACTTGCACTTGGATCCAGGCTGAGCCATCTGACTCTGTGAGTGTGGAATAAATTATTGAGTGTGACAAATACAAAGTCTTCTCTTCCTGAGTTTCAGCTTGTCAGGCTTTGGAGGAACTGGGGGCAATACATCAGTTAGCACCTGTGGGGTTAGAGCCATGTCCTTCCTGTTTAGTGAAACCTAGCTAGGAGAGATTATTGCTGATACCTTCCTGGGGGTTGGCAAGCTTCTTGCTTCTTTGAAGAAGCATTAGACCATTGGCTCAGGAATCCAATTCTTGATTTAAATGGAATTATGCTGATTTACACCTGTGACGCTGGCAGACCAGGTGCCCAACTCATGCTAAGGCCCCTAGGAATCACTGAACACTGACAAACGCATAGCAGGAAACCAGTCTGGCTCATCTGTGCATTAGTATTGTTAAAATAGATATTAGATTTATAGAGCTGTGTTTAGTGTATAGATTTTATGAAATGTTTGTGAGTTGCTGCATGCATTAATCTAACTTATAATATTTGTATCTCTTGTTATAAGGTAATATATAAGTGTTTGCTCTGTAACTATAAATGTGTTTGCTATGAAACTGGAAACCAGGTGCTGTCTTTGGTGTGTGATCTGATGTGATCTGATTCAGGAGAGAAGCATTACCAAGTGTGAAATACTAGCTTACCACAAGAGGTGTCATCTCGTGCCCAACAAAAGAAGCCCCCATAGACACCAGGGAAACTATTGTGGAACATCAGTGGACAAAAGAGTTTGTTGATTGTTTTCCCCACACCCATGAAGAAGGAAGTTGCACAAATGCTTGTCCCATCACAGCTTGAACTCTGGGGGAAGGGAATAAAAATCCCAGTCAAGAAGCAATTGTTATGGCTATACTGTTTGGAATTTGGAGAGGGCAATATTTCTAAGCATAAGTAAGGGATCCCCAAGCTGCTTAGCTTGGGTTAGCGTAAAAGACATATAGAGCTTGCCCATTACAGCAGTTTCTATTACTTTTTGGAACCTAAGACTGTGATTCATTTGTTTGTTACCTACTTTAGCCTTGTAAATAACTCTTGTTTCCTTTTTTTGTTAACAAATCTCCAGTTAATTAATTATAGGATTGGCTACAAGTGTTGTCTTTGGTGGGTGATCTGATGTGGACTAAATGACTGTTCCTTTGGGACTGGGAGTAACCTGAATATTGTTGTGATTTTTGATGTAAGGGACCATCTATCAAAAAGGCTGGCTTGCTTGGGTGGCAAGATAGACCAGAGTGCCCAAGGGGTCTATCTGTGACTCCAGGTTAAGGCTGTTACAGTGCTTGAGGAATTCACACTTGATACTTGGTGGGTGAAATCTAATTATAGAACACACAGCCAATTTGGTGTTTGTGGCTTGGTTTGTAACAGTCTACTTTGAGGTTGGCACCCATGTTCATGAGCCACTCCAGACAGCTTGACAAAACCAGTTAATTATCTGGCCCAGAAAATCTCCTTAACTGTTGACTTGTCTCATATTTCCCATTTTGGAAAATATTATTGAATAGATTGTGACAAAACAACTCCAGCAGTATCAAGGGTCCTTGGATCTCTTTGACTCCAGCCAGTTTGGTTTTGGCATAATGCAGAAACTCAACTGGTCATGCAGTTGATGATCTTCTCCTACTGATGGATTAGGATAAAAGTGTTGATGCTGATTTTTATAGAGCTATTCACTGTCCTCAATACCAATGGCTCTGTGTTATTGCTGACATACTGCAAACCCTAGGTATGGTCAATAGGGTTGCTAGATTGTTCCATTCCTTTCTTTCTTACAGTCACCAGAGGATAATATTGTGCAGTTGTTTATGGCTCCAAGGGCGCTCACATGTAGAGTTCTCACAAAGTTGTCATCCCTTTCATTCAATATGCCCATGGGGCAGTTCCAGTGGTTAGTGCTGTAATATGGATTGCTACCACCGGTTTGTACAGGAGTTCTCATCTGTTGCAGCCCCTCTCATCAACCAGCTCAAAGAATGCCTTTCAGACTCAAAAAGCTGGCCTCTGTAGGGAGCCTGTTTTATACAGCCCAGATTTCATCAAGGAATTGCTCCAGATTGATGACTCTGAAGTTGGGTTGGGGACTGTCTTGTCCCTGGTGGTCGTGACAAGGAGCAGCCCATCCTCTACCTAAGACACAAATTGTCCCCCAAGAGAGAAGGTCTACTCCATAATAGAAAAGAGGGCTTAGCCATGAATTGGGCCATGGAGGCACTCAGATATTACCTTCTCTGTAATAAGTTCACCCTAGTCACGCACCATGACCTTTACTGTGGCTCCATGCCAGGAAGGACAACAACCCCAGACTCATGGGATGGTCCCTATCTCTCCAGCCATTTTCATATCCACCACAGGGCTGGGAGTGCTCACTGAAATGCGGACTTCTTCTTCCAAGATGGAGGACACCCAGTGAGGTGGGTGGGATGGGGGTGAGGGTGGAGGAGGGATGCATCCCAGCAAAATCCAGAGAGGAAGCATATATGATGGTGCAGATAGGCCTCTCTTGGCCATTATGAGGCTGTAATGGGGTGTACAAACCTGACAGTACTGGGCCCAGATGGCCCTGCTCCTCCAGCCCTGCAAAGCATGCTCCAGCTGGAAAAAGAGTTGAGAAACAAGCAACACAGCTCAGAAGAGGGAAGACTAAGGAGGAGGACAGACCTACCCTGAAGGCTCCTGATGAAGATGCCAGAGAAGGCTCCCTGAGCAAGTTGGACTATAAGCTGAGCCTGGTTGGCACTAATGGTTTGGTTTCCTTTTCTTTTCATCTTATCTAGGATCAGAAGCTGAGATTGAAAAGCAGCAGTAGGAAGTGACCCAGGGATGGCAACGCAGAGGGCAAATTCAGGGGCCAGACACTATTAACCATCTTAGGGCCCTGGGTTGGAGTCTGGTGCAGTGGGTGGGCCTGGGCTCCCCTACCCCTGCCCCTACTATAGGAAGGACCCAAACCACCTGTCCCACCTCACCACACATCTGAATAAAAGAGGACTAGGTATGCAAGACTGACCCACTGGGATGTGGCACTAGGGCATGCTAGCCACTAGGCCACCTAACCCACCAAGGACCCTGTTACTGGGGCCTAACAAGGGCCTGTGGACAGAGCTGGCCTCACCCCTCTACTCCTGCAGCAGTTTAGAGTAGTGGAGAGGGAACTTAAAAGGAAGAGACACAGTTTAGTTAGGGGCTGACCAAAAAGGAGAGCAAAGTTATGCTTCTTCCTCAACAAGGGAAGCCAGGTTACAGCCCAGAGTCTGTTATCTGGATTAGCCTTCTGGTGGATGGGACAACTGGGACTAGGAAGACTAACAAAAAGGACTGACTGCACTGAGACAAGCCCTGAGTAGACAGGTGATGGGCCACAAGGTGGTGCTGCCTAGGCAACTTGGTTACAGAGGAACAACTGAAAGAAGTGGCAGAAATGGTATCCCAAACTGATGGATTTTGCGTGCTGTCAGTTTTAAAGTTCACTATTTGCATCTCTTGTTGCATTCTCAGATGCTTCTGGATGTCTGAGTACTGTGGGTAGTAGTTTTAAAGAATGCTTCTTATCACTTGCATGGGGAAAGAAGATAGTGTACTTTTCTTTAGGACCTTCCTTTGGTTAGCCATAGATCTTCAATATAGAATCACAGAAGATTAGGGATGGAAGAGACCTCAGGAGGTCATCTAATCCAACCCTCTGCTCAAAGCAGGACCAACCCCAATTAAATTATCCCAGCCAGAGCTTTGTCAAGCCGGGTCTTAAAAACCTCGAAGGATGGAGATTCCATCACCTTGCTAGGTAACCCATTCCAGTGCTTCACCACCCTCCTAGTGAAATAGTTTTGCCTAATATCCAACCCAGACCTCTCCCACTTCAACTTGAGACCATTGCTCCTTGTTCTGTCATCTGCCATCACTGAGAACATCCAAGCTCCATTCTCTTTGGAACCCCTCTTCAGGAAGTTGACGGCTACTATCAAAGCCCCCCTCACTCTTCTTTTCTACAGACTAAGTAACCCCAGATCCCTCAGCCTCTCCTCGAAAGTCATGTGCCCCAGCGCCCTAATCATTTTCGTTGCCTTCCGTTGGACTCTTTCCAATTTGTCAACATCCTTTCTGTAGTGGGGGGCCCAAAAGAGTACTCCAGATGTGGCCTCACCAGTGCCGAATAGAGGGGAATAATCACTTCCCTCGATCTGTTGGCAATGCTCCTACTAATGCAGCCCAATATGCCATTAGCCTTCTTGGCAACAAGGGCACACTGTTGACTCTTATCCAGCTTCTCGTCAACTGTAATCCCCAGGTCCTTTTCTGCAGAACTGCCGCTTAGCCAGTTGGTCCCCAGGCTGTAGCAGTGCATGGTAGTCTTCCTTCCTAAGTACAGGACTCTTCACTTGTCCTTGTTTAACCTCATCGGACTTCTTTTGGCCCAATCCTCCAATTTGTCTAGGTCACTCTGGACCCTATTCCTACCCTCTAGCCTATCTACCTCTCCCCCCAGCTTAGAGTCATCCACGAACTTGCTGAGGGTTAAATTCATCCCATCACCCAGATCATTAATGAAGATGTTAAACAAAAACGGCCCCAGGACTGACCCCACTTGATACCGGCTGCCAACTAGACATCGAGCTGTTGATCACTACCCGTTGACCCCGACGATCTAGCCAGCTTTCTGTCCACCTTGTAGTCCATTCATCCAATCCATATGCTTTATGAGGTTACACATTCAAAACAATGGTTTTGCCATTGTTTCAAGCAGACAGCACTTTACACTTGTGCTTTGCCACTTAAAATGGCAGTGCCCTGTGAAGTTTAAGGTGTTCATTCTGACTGATGGTATAATTTGTTTCTTATGTGAGCTATTTCTACATCGATTTTATGTAGTTTCCATACCAGTTTTAGCTCTCTAACTTTTCAAGCACTGGCATATACATGATAAAATAAATATATTGTCAAAATTTAACTAAATGAGGTGTACTGTATTCCCATATCTTTCTTATCACATATCTGTCATGTCTATTGTATTCCTAGAATTTGTCCAACCTGCTGGCTATGAGATACCTAAACTTGAAAATATCACTAGTTCACTAGTCAAGAAGTCCTTTTTTTCACTCTGGTCGATGACTTAATAAAATATAGCATATCCCAGACTTCAGATAATGGATCATTTCGGATCTTTTTTTTTCTTACCTTTTTCCTGCTTTTCCATTTATTCCCTATATATTTTGAGCCATATTCTGCTCATAGTTGTACCAATGTAAGCTGATGACTTCCATGGTGTTGCTATTGACTTACACTCAGTGGTGCTGGAACTAGGAGTGCTGCTACACCCCTGGCTCAAAGTAGTAATAACAAACACCAAATACATGGTTTCCATCACTAGCACCCACACTATAAAAATTGTTCCAGTCCCCATGCTTACACTGGTATAACTAACTTAGATCAGAATTTGGCTCAAGAGTTTTCGGGCAGTCATGCTATAATTACTGAATGGATAAGTAGGCACTTTCATTCTAAACTCCTATGTCCAATCGCTTATCACTCTTCAAAAATATGACCGGGCCTTCTGCTCCAACCACTGTATCTATCTAATTAAGCAGCAGTCATTTATTTGTATTTTTGTATCCTGAAAACCTTTTAAATATAGTTTGGTGACCATATGATATCCTGTTCAGATGCATCAGCTTCCTTTAAATGTCTCATTGTGGCTAGTCCTTTTGTCATTATTCTGGTTATGCTCATTTAAATCCTTTTGCTACATATCTGTCTTGAGAGAGAGCATCAAAATACAGATATTGAACTATTTTGCTTTATTTCTGTATACCATGTACAAAGAGTGACAATGGGTTGTTTAAAGATCAGAATATCAATGAAAGAAAAACTACTTTACCATAGAAAAATAATCCTTGCCATTCAGGCATCAACCTATAAATCACACACAAGTAATTGGCAAAAGAACCATGAATAGAAAGAAATTCCCTGGAATTGATGATACCCACTACACCATTACACTGGTTTAAAAAATTGAAAATATTTTGCCCCTTTCAAAATGTAAAACTATCAAATTACTTTTACACTGAGATCAAAATGATATTCTGTTATCACTGCATATTATTTTTCTCTTCTATATTACCAAAGAAGTACAGCTATTATAAATATAGTAGCACAATTTCCCTGGGATTCAGAAGCAAGATCAGGGCTCTCACCCTCCAGAACGATAAAGGGATTTTCAGAAAGCTATTCAGTGTTCTAGCTGCATCTGGTGTATGCTATAGGAAGTCGCATGAAAACATTCATCTTGGGCCAATAATATGGATGAATACTCTGCCTCTCATTGTGTGTAAAGTACTATTACCACATGTTCATGTTTGAATTTGAAAGCAAACTGAATCCATCACATAAACTCCTCTTTTCCATGGGTACATGTTCTGGGGCAAATTATGGCTGCTCCAGTTCTGATGCACTTGGGAAGGAGGAGACAAGCACAAACAGAGGCTCATATCCCAGTGCTTCTGTACACATTGGGCTGAAGGCGGAGAGTGCAAGTGTTGCACAAGCTGGAGGGTTGCCAGTAACCCCCAGTACTCTTGGAGGCATCATGCTGGCTCCTGCCTCATGCAGGCATCATCTCCCCAGCCACGGTACAGATCTCTGTTCTGCTAATACGAGCCTTTTACTCGGCTCTCAGGCCCAGATAACAAAGGGACTTGGGCATCTAACCCCCCACTTTAGGTATCTAAGTCCAAAATTTAAACGTCATTGAGCTCCTCCAAACCTGTGCTCAGATGCCATCGTCTAACTGTGACAATCAGGGTCCAAAGAGCTCAAGGGAATAACGGCGGGGGGGGAGGGGGGAGACCCCAAAGAATAAAAACTTGAAGCAACTGATTGTATATAATATTGTGCTACAAATATATGTTGAGTAATGTCTTTTTTTAAATCTTGTAATGATCTGAACTTGATGGTCATTAATAGATATGTATACAGACTATGGTTATGAATGTATGTATATGTGCATAGAGAAAACTGTAAGTTGTAACTGTGGTGCAACAGGGCAATGAAACAGGGAGGGGACTGCCTCCTAAGTCAGGTGTTGACACAAAACTGGACTCAAGTAATGATCCTTTGTGCTATTCAGAAAAAAGACAAGAGTGGATCATTTGAGTTAATTGGGAGACAGTGAGACATCCCAGCTGTGAAGGCAAGAGGGAATTTCCCCCTCTCTGAATAATCATGAGTCACCAGTCTGAAAGAGAGAGGAAAAAAAGGAAAAAAGCCTTTTAAAAAGGAGGGTTGAAACTGAAGTTTTCATCCAGAAACTGAGGGACAGCCACTAGGCAAGAAGCTGTCTGTGAAAACTGGATTACCCCTGTAGCTAGAGGGTATGCTAGGAAACTGTTTAAACCAAAAGGTAACTAGTATTAGAAAAGGGGTTTTATCTAATATGGAAGCGTAGAGCCTGAAGTTGTGTCTGTATGTTTATTTTCTATGTAACTTGCACGTTTGCTTTCCCTTACTATTTCTTCTTTGAATCTGTGGTTTTTCTATTAAATAACATTTTTGTTTATTTTTACCCAGCTATGTGGTCCCCTAAACACACACTAACCCTGCTGCTTAATCCTGTATGCACCTAAAATCGCCTACATTTTCAGTGTCGAGGTCCCCTAGGTGCCTATATTTTTCTGCTGGTCATGCACACAGTTCTTTACTCTAGGCATCCGGATGCCTACCCCAGGCTTAAGACCCAAGCAGGATCCTCAAACCAGATAAAGATGGGTGTTTCCCTGCCTATTTCACTGGTGGAGCCCAATCCAGTAGCTGAGCTCTAAGCAGGCTCCATACAAAATCTGGCCAGTGGTTGGTGGTGCCACCTCTTTTATAAAGAATACCTGGAGCAGGGGGACTGAACATTGGGTCTCTCACCTCCCACTCTCTCTCTCTGAGACCCAATGACTCCTCAAGTATTTCATACAAAGTGGAACAGCTTCAACAAGAAAGACTGAGGCAGCCCCACAGCAGAATATCCCATAGCCCAGTGGTTAGAGCACTCTCCTGAAAGGTGGGAGACCCCTGTTCAACCTGGGTTTCCCAGATCCCAGATGAGTGCTCTAACCATTGGGCTAAAAGTTATAAGGAAGATGGTACCTCCTGCTCCTCTGGAATTTCTTGAAAAAAACCCCACAGATTTAACTCCAGGAGAAGGTTCACAGCTATGGATTCCAAGCAGAGATAGGAGCCCAAGTCCCAGAGAGAGGTTGGGCTTAGCACACACCCTTCTTGTGGGTATATACTATTAGTGGGGAGTTGCCTACCATGCTGTTTTTTATGGATCCCATTCTCAGGCACCTTTCTCTCCCCATTCCTTGTAGAGGGAGCCTGGGCACCTAACTCAGGCTTTGAGGATTACAGCGATTTTGTAGGTACCTAAAAGTTAGGTGTTGTAATGCTCAGTGTTGCAACATCTAAGTCTCTTTGTGGATCTAGGCCTCAGACCTTGACTGAGCCCTTTCATTTACCAGCAGGGAGGAGCAGGAGACAGAGTATAAACTTTCTAAGCCACCTAGTAGATGTGTTGAAAATGTTAACCTAAGAGAGCATCTGAGCAGTGCATCAATATGGAGCCGGAACTGATTAGTACCCAAACGTATGTACAAATAATAGTGCAAGATGGGGCAAGATAGACAAGGGCAAAAGCAATAGGATCAGGCATGGGTACATGATTTGAAGGTTGCTTTTTGTCAGATTGTTTTTGTTTTAAATAATAATTACTGACTCCTTGTAAATTTGTTAGTCTCTAAGGTGCCACAAGTACTCCTGTTCCTTTTGCGGATACAGACTAACACGGCTGCTACTCTGAAACCTGACTCCTTGTAAACACCATGGAAGAAACATGTTATATGGAGGGACCCGCATGAGGGATTGCTGGCCTTAACTGGAGCTTACGGGACCCTAGGCAGTGTTCAGGCCACGACTGACACCCAGCAGGTCACCTGATTAACCTGAGAAAGGTCCAGCAAAGGGTTAGCTCACAGGGGGTCCCCCCCCGCACAGGTCCCAAGAGCTCCCCAATTGGCTGAAGAGCTCTGTCTAAACCAGGAAGTAATAACAAGGTGCCAGAGTAACTAGAGGAATCCCTGACTAGCTGCTACCGCGGACCCCTCCTGCTTACCTGACTCCTGAGCTCTGTATTCATACCTGCTCCCAATTCCTGCTTCCCCACCTGCTCCTGGTTGCTGTTCTCCTATCCCAGGCTCCTGTCTACTCACAGTTCCCTGATGTCCTACCCTACTCCAGGTTCCTGCTGTCTCCAGCTCTGACTTGCCCCTGGCTTGGCACCTGACACCGTCACCAGCTCTGACCTTCGGCTTGGTACTTGACACTGTCTTCAATTTTGACCCTTGGCTCTGACCACTGGGCATGACTCCTGTTCCAATCACTAGGCATAGCCACCCATGTTCTGGTCATTGCAGGAGGCGTCAGTGGCTTGTCAGACCAGGACAAGAGGATGTTCCATGTATACAGGATGTTGTGGAAAAGGGCAAGGACAGTTGTGGGAGAAGCAGATACATACATATAAAGCATTAGTGAGATGCAGTATTGTCCCATTGGCAGAGCAGGGGACAGGAGCAAGGATTTCTGGGAACTCTTCTGAACTCAGCCATTGACTTGCAGCATGATCTTGCATTAGTTGCCTAACCTCTCTGTTTCCCAGTTTCCCCATCTCTAACCATAATGGCGCAGCTTACCTGCTTCACAGGAGAGTTTTGTGACTAACTTAATTAACAATTGTAATGTGCTTTGACATTCTTATATAAAGGAAGCTATCTGATATGCATCTTGTAAGATTATTAAAGTTTAGTCATATCATCTATTGGCACCTGATGAGGGACGTACACTAGTGATCACTGAGCTAGTGCTGAGTCAAGTACTGTTGTGATGTAGAAGTTATAGATTTAGGACACACTACACTGCACTTTATGACATTTATTAATAGTAATTGTTAAGAAATGTAAAGGTCACACATGAAATACTTTGTTATCCTCAAAAAACAAAACAAACAAAACCCAAATATTATATAATTATACTGCACAAACTAATTCACAAAGCTGAAGAGAGAAAAACACTTTACCAGTTAAGAAACATTGCTGAATAATGTGCTCCAAGGTGTCCTGTGGTTACAGATTTAATTCCTTGGCAGCAGATGTGGGTTTTGATTTGTTAGTTTGTTTTTTGCTTTACAAAAATACCAAAGTACATAATATTAATATTTTCAGTTAACTATGTTCCTACAAATTATCAGCAAAGAGCTCAGATTGATGTAATTTGATACATATCACTCAATAACACAGGTGAACTCTGTGTGGATTTGCAGCAAGCCAGAACCATTACGATGCTTTAAGATCACTGAACAAAGGAGGTTTAAAAAACAAACTGATCTTATTTAACTTTATCACTGTTAGCTTAAAGCTAAAGTATCGCTATCTCGTCTGTTTTAATTAGATGATAAATAATAAGGTGAAAAAATACTCCCCACACAGAGAGAGTGATATACTGAGGAATTGACTTCCAGGATGAAGGAGAAGTTACTCACCTTGTGGAGTAACTGGAGTTTTTCCAAGATGGGGGTCCAGGGTTCCACTTCAGGTTGGCATGCACCTTTGATTGGAGATTTTCAGTAGCAGTACCCATTCAGCCTGTGCATGCACCCTATGCATCTTTGTGACCTATACCGAGGATACATAGAGCTGCCTGGGTGAACTGCCCTGAGTTCCTTCTCTACTGCAACACTCCCAAGAGACAAGGTTCTGAAGTAGAGTGGAAGAGGGCAGGTGGTTAAACAGCCACAGGGACATACAACTCAAAGAACTCTAGTTATTGCCCAAGGGGGAGTAACCTCTTCTTCTTCTTTAAGTAGTATTCCAATGGATGCTCCACTTCACATGACTCCTGAGCAGTATCTGTTGATGGAGATGGGAACTTCAGAGTCAGATCTGACACTGAAGACAAGATTGCATTGCCAATGACATCATCAGCTCCAGACGTGTGAATCAGAACATCATGTTTGGAAAAAGTATGTATTTAGGTCTAGGTTGCTGCTCTGCAGATTTCAATGACCAGGACACCCATCAATAGGACCACTGATGTAGACTGGGACCTTTTACAATGGGCTGTACACTCTAGAAGGAGGCTGAACATTGGCAAAGTCATAATAAGAGATAATACACCCAAAGATCTACTTTGAAAGTCTTGGGCATGAAATAGCAGATCCTCTGGATTTGTCAGCACTTGGCATGAAGAGTCTAAGAGACTTCCTGGAATGTTTAGTTCTATACAAATAGAAGGTCGGTGTCCTTCTTACATCCAAAGAACATAAGGCAGCTTCTTCTTTGGTCTGGCATGGTTTCAGAAAGAAAAATAGGAGCTGAATAACCTGGTTAATATGGAATTCAAAAGAAACTTCAGGTAGAAATCTTAGAATGTGGTCATAATAAAACACTGTTCCTGAAGTTACCATCCTAACCACTCACTCTCCTGTGATGGTAGGGTCTGCTATCAGAACCCCATTTTCTCTGACCCTTCAGGCAGAAGTGATGGCCACCAGGAAGGACATCTTCATATGCAGGTGGGGTAGCGAACAGGTAGCCAGAGGTTCAAAAGAACTTAATCCCATCAAAAGGAAGGTCCTCTACAGCAGGGGTTCTCAACCTTTTTCTTTCTGAACCACTCCCTGCCCCCAACATGGTATAAAAACTCCACAGCCCACCTGTGCCACAACAACTGGTTTTCTGCACATAAAAGCCAGGGCTGGCATTAAGCGCTAGCAAGCAGGGCAATTGCCCAGGGCCCCACGCCACAGGGCACCCCATGAAGGTACGTTGCTCAAGCTTCTGCGTCAGCCCCAGGCAACGGGGTTCAGGGCCCTGGGCTTCATTCCTGCACAGCAGGGCTTAGGTTTTCTGCCCTGGGCACCAGCAAGTCTAACACTAGTCCTGCTTGGTGGACCCCCTGAAATCTGCTCACGGCCCCTCAGGGGCCCCTGGACCCCTGGCTGAGAACCACCTCTCTACAGTATTTTGGATCTTCGTAGAAAAGCCAGACAATTGTAGCCAAGATGATTTCCACATAATGACAGCAGTAGAGATGGAGTCTGCTTCCATGTTGGCTGCATCTATGGAAGCATATAGGTTCTTGTCAAGAGCTAAGCCTTGCCTATGATAGCTTTGAACTGCTCTTGATATTCTATTGGGAGATGATCCACAAAACTGCTGAATTTATCATAATTAATATAGTTGTATTTTTCAATCACGCCTTGGTAATTAGCAATTTGGAATTGCAGAATCACTGATGACTAGCTCTTGTGTGCAAATTGGTTGAGGTGCTTTTGGTCCTTGACAAAGGGTTTCGATTTCATCTGATGTTGTCTCCCAAACCCATCAACAGTTTCCTCAACCAAAGAATTTGGTGTAGGGTAGGAGAATAGAAATTCTGAATTTTTATCTGGTACATAATATTGTTGTCCACCTGTGTTACAAGCAGGTGGTGCAGTGGCCAGTTTGCACCAGATGATTTTGGTAGGATCCAGTATTGCTTCATTGACTGGTAGAGCAACTCTGGCAGAGGATGATGTATGTAAAATGTCCAAAGGCTTATGCTGGGACTCCAGTACCTCTTCTAGTGGAATCTGTAAGTATCCAGTAATATGTTTAATCAACTCCTGAAACTGGTCAAAGTCATCACTGAGAGAAGGTGAAGGCAGCATAATGGCCTCATCTGATAAGGATAATAAAATATTAGTTTGTGGTGTCACCTCTCTGTCCACTCTAGCTTCTTGGTCTTCAAAAGACAACTGCTGAGGCTGGGGAGGAGGGAGTGATGAGATGGCGGAGTGTCTCCCTTGATGATCTCCCTGGGAGGAACTGGTTGGCTTTGAGAATTGTTGCTGGTAGACAACCCACGGATCCCAATATGACCACTGAGGTAGACCATAAAGCAAGGAGGAGGTGTTCAATGGTGGTCATGCCAGTAAGGAGAGAGATGAAATTGTCTATCCCTTGCGAGTTCCCTTCAGGATAGAAAGATGGGGAATGTAGAAGTCAGGGGATCATGGTACGGATATCTGGGAGACTGAGGAATCATCTTCAACATAGTCTAAAGGTGGAGAGAACACCTGAGGCAAATGCAACTGCCACTCTGGTGTGATCAGTATCGGAAAGCTAGGAGGTACCCGTGAAAGATATGGGCTCGGTGACCCAGTAGATCACTTGGTACCCATTGGCAAAGGGAATTCCTGCTCATATGACATGACCAACTTTCTAGAACATCTAAATTCTTGCAGTACTGGGTGTAAAAGAACTGAAATTGGTTGAGGCTTCACAGGAATCGGTGCTGGTAATGAGAGAACTCCCTGCTTCAGTGGTCTCATCTTGGAAGATGGAGAAGGTACCAGGCACTGACAGTTGAGACACAGGCCTGACAGATGATTCCAATACTGAGGATGTAGATGGCTTCTGCTGTATGACTGCCAATGTCTAGGGTATTCATTCAGATATTGGCACTAAGAAGACTGAAGATGGTGCAGGTTTCCATGCAATAGAGTGTTTGGGGTCTCTGCTAGATCTATCATACTTCAATGGGATATGGGTCAGTTTTGCTCCCAAGATATGACAGGTACCATGGTGTTTTGAAGACCTGGAAGTCATCTAAGAGCTCCTGGTACCAGAGCAGTTTGGAGCCTCCACAGAATTTTCCTTGGGACTGGAAGTCTCTGGAGCGCATGGTCTCTGAGATGACCTGGCTCTTTTCAATAAAGGTTCACTACTAGGTATAACTTCTTTTCTTAGGAGTCTTGTGTGACCCTGGGAGCCTCTCAATGCCAACTGGCAAAGGGCATACCATATCATAACTCACATCAGGCCTGACACACTCATTGCCCCGACACATTGTTGTCATAATCTGTATCTAAAAGGAGTAATGTAAAGTATCATATGCAAATTGGCAATATGCTAGTCCTGAAAATCATCATGTAATGTAAGTATGTGGTGTGTACACAGAATTATACATGGAAATATGCTGGAAATATGTTCTTCAAATGTATTTGGCAGGCAGCTCATAAATCTCAGCCTGTCCTAGACAAAGGAATATGTTTTTTTTGGTATGATCAGAGAGGACAATGAAAAGTACATTTACATATAAGGTAAACAAAGCCATTATGCTAGCACATGGGGCAGATGACTGCTTAATGATTATGATGGGGGATGGAGTATGCACCCCCAGGAAGCCTTCCTGGCTTGTGACACAGAAACAATAAACTTTGGTGTAATATATGAGGGCAAAGAGGCATTTGAGTTACCCATCATCTAGGGGACAAAGGGAGGGCAGCACCCTTTGAGTACATGAAAAGTGGATTCTCTTGGCCTAGAAGGCAAGAGTAGCTGGAAACTGACTATTGGTGAGAAACAGACAAAGACTGTAACTTGCTGAAATTAAGTTTTAGTCACTAGAAAGTGTGTTTTGTTTTGTTTTGTTCATAACCGTACGTGTCTCTTTTATTCCTGCTTAGTATCACTTACATTTCTGTACTTTGTTCATAAACTTATCCTTGTTTTATTACAAAACCATCTCAGCACTATGTATTAAAGTGGAGGGTGTCTTCAGTTAACAGGCTGATGCGCATATTGTCTCTTTGGAGGCAGCAAACTTAATAATGTCTGTGAGTGTCCAGTGAGAGGGATTGGAGACTCCAGGGAGACGTCTCTGAGGAATTAAAGAATTAGGGTTCACTGATTGTTACCTGCAAGACAAGGTTTGGACTGTCAGAGTCCTGCAGAGTTTGCTGGCAAGGCAGACAAGTCAGTGTGTCAGGGAATTGACACATAGTTTAACAACAGCAAAGCTCTCACTTGCTGAAGGTAAGGGAAGCAATACAGTAGCTCACAGTTCTGGGCACCCCAAGAGAAGCATCACACCTTGTTGGTACATACCACAGTCTTCTCTGTCAAGGATCTCAATTACTGAGAAGCAGAGATTGATGGGACACAAAGTACACAGAAGCTGATGTACAGGGGGTTCCCTGGGGCCAGATTCCAGGCTGGTCACAGAGCCTGCATCATCATCTGGAATGTGAACTTGATTTCTCTGTTCTTCCTTGATCCACTTTTAAAAGAGGTGCAGATCTTTTACTTTGCAGGTACATGGGTGTCTCTCAAACTGCAGAGGCACAGAGAGTGTCCATCACTAACCAGGATGGTTAAAAGCAATGTTTGAATCCCAGGAATCCCAGCATACCCCGGTAAAAATAGCTCCCCTCAACAGTTTGTGTGGGCATGAGAGATGAAGGGGGTATCACATGGAAAGCCCCTGGAAAATAATTACCAGATTAAATAAACTAAACTAAACTAGCTAAAATGAAAAGAGTAATTGTGATAAATGAAGGTGCAGGGGTGGGGAAAGCTCCCTTTTATGGACACTCAGCCAGCCAGTAGCTATAAAATCCCTCTTAGTAGCTGTTCTCTAATTGCTCTACCTGCAAAGGGTTAAAAAGTCTCACTGCTATATATAGGTAAAAGGAAGTGAGTGGCAGGGCCAGCTCCAGCATTTCTGCCACCGCAAGCAAGTGATCGGCGGCGGCAATTGGGGGGAAAAAAAAGCCGCAATAGGCAGCGGCAGGGCCTTCGCTCCTAGAAGGAGTGAGGGACCTGCTGCCCCCGAATTGCTGCAGGTGCCGCCGCCTCCTGTGGCCGCCCCAAGCACCTGCTTGTTAAGCTGGTGCCTGGAGCCGGCCCTGGTGAGTGGGCACCTGGCCAAGAGCGCCAATGGGAAGGCTAGAACTTTTAAAATTGAAACAAGACTCCCTTTTGTCTGTCTGTTGTTGTTCTCCTGGGGAGAGCTGGACAGGGCAGCAGCTATGCTGTAAGAAGCTTGGGCCAGGTATGAAAAAATCATCAGTATCATAACTAGAAACTACTCATTTAAAACCCAGATATGTAAGTAGATCAGGAAATGTCTAGGAAGATGGGATTAGGTTTATCCCTTTTATCTCTTTATGGCTTGTGGATTCCTCTGTGCTAACCCCAGGGGCTTTTGTTTTGATTGTAACCTTTAAGCTGGACCTCAAGAAAGGTATTCTTGGTGCTTAATCCTTGTAGTTGCTCTTTTAAAATCTAGCAATAGCCTGAGTTCCAAGATGTATTTTCTTTCTTTTTTTAATAAAATTTACCTTTGTAAAGAACAGAATTGGCTTTTTGTGTCTTAAAAGGTTTGTGCACATGTTGTTTGAGTAGCTGGTGGCAACAGCTGATTTCCTTTTCTTTTCTTTCTCAGCTCTTCCCCAGAAGGTGGCGGGGTGAAAGGGCTTGAGGGTACCCCACAGGAAGGAATTCCCAAGGACGCCTTCCTGGGCTGTCAAAGGGGTTCTGCACTTGGGTGGTAGCACCATCTACCAATCCAATGGCCAGTATTAATTTTTAGAGTCCTTGCGGGCCCCCACCTTCTGCACTTGAAGTGCCAGAGTGGAGAATTAGCCTTGATATGGTGGAAGAGCGGTGGGATCATTTTGAACCAGAGGGACGGATCTCAGGATTTTAAAAGGACACAGTTTTGCTTTTGGCAAGTAATGCTAAGCATAATGCAGGCACACTTGATGCTCTCCTCTCAGGCTGAGGGCAGCTGAGAAGGGGCTGAGGGTGGCTGAGAAGGAACTGAGAGAATTTCATTTGTGCAGCTCTTTACAACCTCGGTACAAGGCACAAAGAAGTCTAGTGCACTGCTACTGAAAATCTCTGATCAAAAGCCCCTGTGTGCATGCACACCTGAAGTGGAGCACCTGTAGGAATACTACTCAAAGAAGAATTAGTTCATTTGCTTAGATGTGCATTTGCAATACACTTACACTGTTTAAGTTTGAAGAGGAACAGGAGTTATAAAGTGAAGTTCATATTGCACGAAAGCACATCCAAAGTGGACAGATTAGACATTTCAAACTATGCTGTAGTCATTAAGGTGCTGTGAAATGTATTCTTTTGCACACCTAGAGAGACAGCAGGGTTTGACCCTGGAGTGCAAAGAAGCCTGGATTACTCTAGGAAAACATACCATTTGCTATCCATTTTCCTAAGCTTTGAAACCAAACTTGAGTCCTTGACTGCCAGGGTAAATAAAGTAGAAGGATGCAGACAAAGAAAATAGAGTTCTATAAACATGATGGAATGGAGCTGACTAAACAAAAAGTAATAACCAGGAACAGCAGAGGACAGAAATTACTATTAATCAAATCTATTTCTATTGAAAGGAGAGATGAAAGAGAACGAGGAGTGCAACTGAAATATCAGAGTTATCAGGGACCTGATCATAGAAAAAGGGCTTTGATGCTATAAACTTAATGGAAAATATAGGCCTTAGTCCTCAGACACACCACGTTTATGGCTTAACTGAGGACAGCATGGGAGAAAGGTGGCTCTAAGTCACCTTTCTGCTCCCTGAGTTTTGCTCTAAGGGTACATCTACACTACAGGGGGGAGTCGATTTAAGATACGCAAATTCAGCTACGTGAATAGCGTAGCTGAATTCGACGTATCGCAGCCGACTTACCCCGTTGTGAGGACGGCGGCAAAATCGACTTCTGCGGCTTTCTGTCGGCGGTGCTTACTACCACCTCTGCTGGTGGAGTAAGAGCGCCGATTCGGGGATCGATTGTCGCGTCCCCGAGAGGTCGATTTCTACCCGCCGATTCAGGCGGGTAGTATAGACCTAGCCTAAGTTATGTTGACTGCACCAGTTCCATACAAAGCACTGAACCACTACTGAGTGATCAGCTCTGGCCTGCCCCATGCCCTCCTCTAACCTACACTGAGGGTGAGAGGGGAAGAGCAGATGATATAGAGCCACCTTCATCGGCTCTACACCACCTGAGGATTCACCTGTAAGTGTTCAGTTGTTGTACCTCCAACTGTCACCCCACTCTGCTTGAGCAGCACTGTCTGTAATCTGTTAGGAGGAATCCACAGCTGCCTCTTTAGGGCAGTTTTCTGACTTCAGCAATGCAAAGTGGCTTGACCCAGGGCCGAGTACTGAGCCCACAAATATAAAAGTATCAAATGACTTATTTCTGAAGATCTTTTTATGTGTATAGTGCATATTTAGGGCACACTTCTGCTCTCATAGAAGTCAATGGCAAAACCCAAAGGAGAAGGATTTGGCACTTTTTGAGTATCTAGAAATTTCTCAGGAGCACTAACAGAGGAACAAAGCCGGCCAACAATTATTATGAAAAAACAAAAAACAAAACCTTCCTGCGTGTCCTATAAAAAGAAATAATTCCATGGAGGTAGAGCTGAGTGAACACTCTAAAACAGTGGTTCTCAAAGCCGGTCCGCCGCTTGTTAAGGGTAAGCCCCCTGGCGGGCCGGGCCAGTTTGTTTAACTGCCGCATCCACAAGTTCAGTTGATCGCGGCTCCCACAATCTAAAACTTTAGAGCCAACAAGTTCACCCAGTCCTACTTCTTGTTCAGCCAATCGCTAAGACAAACAAGTTTGTTACATTTATAGGAGATACTGCTGCCTGCTTCTTATTTAGAATGTCACCTGAAAGTGAGAACAGGCGTTCGCATGGAACTTTTGTAGCCATCGTTACAAAATATTTATGTGCCAGATATGATAAATATTCGTATGCCTCTTCATGCTTCGGCCACCATTCCAGAGGACATGTTTCTATGCTGATGATGCTTGTTAAAAAAAGAATGCATTAATTCAATTTATGAATTGTATGGGGGAGAACTGTATGTCTCCTGTTCTGTTTTACCTGCATTCTGCCATATATTTCATATTATAGCAGTCTCGGATGATGACCCAGCACATGTTCGTTTTAAGAACACTTTCACAGCAGATTTGACAAAACCAAAGAAGGTACCAATGTGAGATTTCTAAAAATAGCTACAGCACTCAACCCGGGGTTTAAGAATCTGAAGTGCCTTCCAAAATCTGAGAGGGATGAGGTGTGCGCATGCTTTCAGATGTCTTAAAAGAGCAACACTCCGATGCAGAAACTACAGAACCTGAACCACCAAAAAAGAAAATCAGCATTCTGCTGGTGGCATCTGACTCAGATGATGAAAACAAAGATGCATCAGTCCTCTCTGTTTTGGATCATTCTCGAGCAGAACCAGTCATCAGCATGGATGCATGTCCTCTGGAAGAGTGGTAGAAGCATTAAAGGACATATGAATATTTAGCGCATCTGGCATGTAATTATCTTGCTATGCCGGCTACAACAGTGCCATGCGAACACCTGTTCTCACTTTCGGTTGACATTGTAAACAGGAAGCAGGCAGCATTATCTCCTGCAAATTGTAACCAAACTTGTTTGTCTGAGCAATTGGCTGAACAAGAAGTAGGACTGAATGGACTTGTAGGCTCTAAAGTTTTACATTGTTTTATTTTTGAATGCAGGTTTTTTTGTACATAATTCTACATTTGTAAGTTCAACTTTCATGATAGAGATTGCACTACAGTACTTGTATTAGGTGAATTGAAAAATACTATTTCTGTTGTTTTTTACAGTGCAAATATTTGTAATCAAAAATAAATATAAAGTGAGCACTGTACACTTTGTATTCTGTGTTGTAATTGAAATCAATATATTTGAAAATGTAGAAAACATCAAAAATATTTAAATAAATCGTATTCTATTCTTGTTTAACAGCCCTAAAATTAAAGTAAAGGACATTTCAAAACAAAAGTTGATTCTAATTGAAAAACTGAAATGTTCTGTTTGAAAAATGAAAATGCTTTTTTTTTTTCCAGATTATTTTTCCTAAATGAACAATTTGGTGAAATTGACATGAATTTCCTTAATGTTTTGGTGTTGCCAAATCTGCATTAAAAAAAAAAAAAGAAAAAGTCTGTTGAAAAATATCTCCCAGCTCTAGCTGCGAATGTCCCTACTATAGAGCTCTGCCTGCATTACTGTGTCCTCACTGTTTTTGCATTTGCTGTGTGTGTCTGAGGGCACACCCCAGGGCTCTTTATGCTGAGATATCCTAGGATTCTTGCCCAGTCAGTTGTGTCAATTAGTGGGAGAACTCGTCTGCCTAAGACTGTCAGCACTCAAGTGATTAAGATTGTGTCCACACTGCGAAGTGGGCAGGTTTCAGCCCTAGTTAAAGCGGATTCTGGATTCTAACCCAGACTCCCAGCTGAGCAAGCTAGTCCAGACCTAAAGTAGCTTCAAACTCAGGTCAGAAGTTTTTCTGTAAGGATGGTAGGAGGGGCTAAGGCTCAAATCTGGGTAAGAGCCTGGGTTTGCTGTGCGTTGCACATATACCCTTAGAAACAAAGAAGTTAATGAAATATAGTCAGTGCACACTACATGACAGAGAAAAAACATAGACAATGTTCTGAAGTAATTTTAAAGGACTGATAAAAGAAAGCTGCAGGAAAACCTCTAAATAAAGATTTAAGGCAAATTCATGAATTTGGGGAATAATGGGATTTGGGGAAATAAATGCATCCAACATATATTCATGCTCTCTTTATTCAGTACTGCACTGTCATAAAGTAACATCAGTACTGCTGCTTTATTTCTAAGATAGTGTGCTGTAAGAGAGCAAATACATATGCCCTCCTAGATAAAAAGGAGGTTGTTAGCTCCAGCAGGGTTTATTAAGGACAGAAGGAAAGGCAATAAGAAGGTGAGTTCAATAGTCACTACCTTTTTATTTCACATCCTTGCACAAATGCTGGTATGAAATCTTCAAGTACTAAGTGCTATGGCTTTGATAACTGAAATTAATTTCCCAGCTTACAGAAAGGAGTCATTGGAGCCAAAACCCTCAGTGACCTGTTATACCTTTGCAGCTGATGGCTGGCTGCCATTTTCCATCAGAGCAAAATGGTGTTGGCATGTGAAACTGCACAATTCAATCCCTTTATATGGTGACCTCATACAAAGGAGTTAGATGTCTTTAAAGCAAGAGAAATTGCTTTAGAAGAATGAATCCTGTGTTTAATAGAAAGTGCTCTTTTAAAAAAAAGTTCTCTCCTGACTATCTAAAATGCTCCTCTCTTTTTACCTCCCCTGCTTCTTCTCTCTGGTTGTCTAGGACCGGCTCCTCTCTGTCTCTACACACAAACGCACCATTGTTGGTGTGAGAGCCTTCTCCTCAGCAGCAACTGCCATCTGGAAGAGCCTTCCTGTGTCTTTCCGCCTCATCAACTCTCCACTCGTTTTCAAATCTCAGCTGAAAACGTATCTTTTCTCCCTTGCCTTTGCCTCTTAATTGTGCTCTCCACAATGAACATCTATAGTTGTCTCATTTAACTCTCTGAAGTATTCTGGGATGCAGATTCTATGAGAGATGGCAGTTGTATTTTTTCTGTATGTTCTGTCCTCACCGATCCAGGTGAGACTTCGCACTGGGGGTTGATCACCACCCACTAGGACAGAAAAGCCATCTGTCAGTCATAGTCACATAAATGAGGCTTCCTCAATTCTCCTCTGGTGATTCTGAGATAATCTAAAGAGATAGGACAGGAGCAGAAGTACCACTGACCAAAGAGTTAATGAACTCTTTATATGGCCCATTGTCAGCCATAGTTAGAGACTCAGCTATTAAAGGAGAAAAGTAACAGAGGGGTAGCCATGTTTGTCTCCTCCTTGTTCTATTAGAGGACAAAGGCACCTATGCAAAAGTGCCATTTGAGGGAACCTTTAAAAGCTGCATCTGCAGAAATGGAAACATTCAACTAATCATGCTTAAAAAAAAAAAAGCCTTGATTTTAATTTTTTTAAATGTTGCAAAGAAGAGAAATGAAAACAGTAACACTGTTTTCTTTTATATAAAATTTACAATTTTTTATCTCACTCCAATATTTATATTCCATTATGAAAGTTGGAAGGGAACAAATGAAAACCCTCCCCTAAAAATACAAAAGCAATAGACACAATGAGGGCTCTGTGAATGCGCAAATGGCTTTCGACACCTATGCAACCCCCTGAGGCTTCTTCCCATGAAACAGTAATCCTCTTTGCAGAACGTCCTTTTAGCGGACAGGACAAGGGCATCTGCAGATCTCTCTGGATAAGAGAATAGTTACCAAGTTAGAGAGGCAGGTATTCAAAGCTTAAGCCTTTTTCTTGTTCTTGACAAAAAGAATGATAAGGACTTTGGATTTATGAAAAAATACAGTTTTATTTAAAGGGACGCTATCAACTTAAAATTACACTTCTGTATGAAAGCTGTTTTTATTTACTATGGTTACAAGTAACACCCAAGGTTACTGTAACTGAAAAAGATTAGAGAAAAATATTTTATTTTTTCCCAGATTTGTTTACTGTATTCATTTGACATTTGTAATAGAGCTGGTTCAATATTTTCCTCTGCACAGTTAATACATTTCTCCTGGTTTTTTTGTGATCTTTCACAGCGATTGGGGGGAGAAATTTCTTTATATAAAAGAGGAAAGCATAATTGTAAAACCACAAATATTGGCAGGAGTCTTAAGAACAAGTGTAGTACCTGCAATAATTATTTTTTTAACTGACTAGTTTTTAAGTAGACACTGTCTTTCTAGAATAAAACATAAAGGGCCCTGATCCTGCAAGCAGCTGGGATTAACTTGATGCACGTGGGTAGTCTCATTGAACTCACATATGGCTGGGGACCAAAGATCTTATAACCATCTAAAGAACAAAGCAGGCATTGTGAAGGGGTGGTTGGGCAAGGATGAATGATTATTAATAAAACTGCCTCTTAGATGGAAAATATGGTATAAATTATACTCCAATCCAGATGCTATCTAAATACAAATGGTCATAACAAGTGTGTGAATGAGTACCTCTAAAGCATCTCTCTTGTAACAACAATGTGGTGGCATGTTGTGTAGCACCATAGGCTTAACAAACTCTGCAAGAGAGATTCTGTGCACTTTCCAGTTTTGTTTCCCTCTGGCTGTGAAGATGACACCAAGAGCTGAAACATTATTTCATAGATAGATTTTAAGGTCAAAGGGGCCATTATGATAACCTAAGTTTGGCCTCCTGCATAGCACAGGCCATAGAATTACATCCACCCATTCTTTGGATTCATTTTTTGTTTTGTTATAGATATGCCCATACAATGCTCTGGGGACATACACATTAAAAATAATAACAAACCTTAGAAATTAATCAGTAAGCCTTTATGAACTCACCTTCTCCATGCAGTCTACCAGGAGTCATAAATATCACCTCTTCCATTCATATTTTCCCTTACCCACTCCCTTCTAAAAATCCCCAAACACCACCTGGGCCATTTTCTTGCTACTGCAACACAAGCCATTTGCCCCTCTTTAAACCTATTTATTTAATAAAGTAGAGTAGTAATTTTCTACTTTTCAATGGATTTGGATTTGTGTTGAATTTGGTTTTCTTGCATTATATTTGGGGATCCAAAGTCTTAAACCATTAATTCCAAAGATGTTGCAAGTTGTAGAGTGAAAATCATTTTCTGGCTGTGCCTTTCCTTCTCCTGCATACTCCACTGAAACCTTTCCATTTCCTTGTAACTGTACAGAACCATGCAGTTAATCCTGGCTAATTCAACAGGCAAGAAATTTAGACAGGGAAAACAAGTTCTACGATCATCTGAAAGAATACAAATGCATTATATCTGGAGAGGATGAAAGAGTCCAATTCTGTTCTCAGGTACCCTTGTTTAGGTCTGGATTCAGCAAGCTACTTATATGCACACCTAAAGCCTGGTCTACACTAGAAATTAGGTTGGCATAACTACATCACACAGGGCTGTGAAAAATCCACACCCCAGAGTGGCAAAGTTAAGCAGACCTAAGTCCCTGTATAGACTGTGCTAGGTTGTCACAAGAATTCTTCAGTTGACCCTACTAACACCTCCTGGGGAAGAGGATTACCTATGCTGATGGCTGCAACAGTGCAACTGTGCCACTGTAGTGTTGTAAGTGTAGACATACCCTAACTGTAAGCAGATGATTAATCCCAAATAAATCAGTGGGACTACTCATGTTCTTATAGATAGGCCCAATTAGGAACTTGCCAAATTGGAGCCTGAGGTCTGAAGTAATATATAGTCTTATTTATAGCACTTTGAGTTCCTCCAGGGAAAGGTGATCTATAAGACACTGATTCAGCAAAGTACTTAAGCATATACTTAATTCTAAGCACCAGAATAATCCCATCCTCATTCAGGCAAAGTCTTGAGTCTAAAACACACGCATAGTTTGTGCTTAGGTGCTTTGCTGAATCAGGACCTTATAGGATATGTTCATACTGCAGCTGGGAACAAGCCTCTCAACCCAGACAGAGAGGCTTAGAATAACAGAAGATTAGGGTTGGAAGAGAGCTCAGGAGATCATCTAGTCCAACCCTCTGCTCAAAGCAGGACCAACCCCAACTAAATCATACCAGCCAGGGCTTTGTCAAGTCAAGCCTTAAAAACCAATAAGGATGGAGATTCCACCACCTCCCTAAGTAACCCATTCCAGTGCTTCGTCACCCTCCTAGTGAAATAGCGTTTCCTAATATCCAACCTAGACCTCCCCCACTGCAACTTGAGACCATTGCTTCTTGTTCTGTCATCTGCCACCACTGAGAACAGCCAAGCTCCATCGTCTTTGGAACCCCCCTTCAGGTAGTTGAAGGCTGCTATCAAATCCCCCTTATTCTCCTCTTCTGCAGATTAAACAAGCCCAGTTCCCTCAGCCTCTCCTCGTAAGTCATGTGCCCGAGCCCTCTGATAATTTTCATTGCCCTCTGCTGGACTCTCTCCAATTAGTCCACAGGCTTTCTGTAGTGGGGGGCTCAAAGCTGGATGCAATACTCCACATGTGGCCTCACCAGTGCTGAATAGAGGGGAATAATCACTTCCCTCGATCTGCTGGCAATGCTCCTACAATGCAGCCCAATATGCCTTTAGCCTTTTTGGCAACAAGAGCACACTGCTGACTCATCCACTGTGATCCCCAAGTCCTTTTCTGCAGAACTGCTGCTTAGCTTGTCGGTCCCCAGCCTGTAGCAGTGCATAGGATTCTTCCGTCCTAAGTGCAGGATTCTGCACTTGTCCTTGTTGAACCTCATCAGATTTCTTTTGGCCCAATCCTTCAATTTGTCTAGGTCACTCTGGACCCTATCCCTACCCTCCAGCATATCCCACCATCCAGATCATTAATAAAGATGTTGAACAAAACCAGTCCCAGGACCGACCCCTGGGGCACTTCGCTTGATACCGGCTGCCAACTCGACATTGAGCCGTTGATCACTACCCATTGAGCCCGACAATCTAGCCAGCTTTCTATCCACCTTATAGTCCATTCATCCAATCCATACTTTTTTAACTTGCTGGCAAGAATACTGTGGGAGACCGTATCAAAAGCTTTGCTAAAGTCAATATATATCATGTCCACTGCTTTCCCCATATCCACAGAGCCAGTTATCTCATCATAGAAGGCAATCAAGTTGGTCAGGCATGACTTGCCCTTGGTGAATCCATATTGACTGTTCTTGATCACCTCCCTTTCCTCCAAGTGCTTCAAAATGGTTTCCATGAGGACCTGCTCCATGATTTTTCCAGGGACTGAAATGAGGGTGACCGGTCTGTAGTTCCCCGGGTTCTCCTTCTTCCCTTTTTTAAAGATGGGCACTATATTTGCACTAAATATGGGCACCAATGCATTAAAAACAGCAGTGTGAACACTGAGGCTTGGGTTGGAGTTCAGGTTCTCAAGCCTAGGGATTTAGGTAGGGTTGACAGTCTGAGCTGCAGCCTAAGTGTATGAGTCTATGAGTCCACACTGTTATTTTTAGCGTGCTAGCTTTAGCCCTGTTAGTACGAGTCTGCCTAGCTTGGTTGGGAGGCTCTCTCCCAGCTGCACTCTAGACATGCCCATAAAGCACCTTTCATTTGAGGAAATCAGAGTGCTATAAATAAGAATTTTCTGGTACTTTTACATATTATCATTAATAAGGAGTGTGCTGACTTTGCATACTTTAGGTTAAAAACTCTTCATAAAGCTAAAGAAAAGGAGACAGATTCCACTGGTTGTTAGAAAGATCTATAGCACCACCAGCAACAGTATGAAAGCATATTCTCATGAGCACTGTTTTACAAAAATGATTTTGTCTTGCCCTCAAATGCATCTTGCTTGTTGCAGAGGTAGAAATCTATCAAGGGCCTGGGGAAAAACCAATAAAGGGAAAAACACACCACCATCACCAGCAAAATCTCTAATTTTATTTGTTATCCTTTTTTGCAGCAAAATATAAGAGTGGTGCTGAGCACTGTGGTACCGTATATGCCTATATCAGTACACACACACATATACAAAGAACAACATGCTCATTACTCTGAAGGCTTAAACTATAGTCAAAGGCTGATGTCCTAATCAGACAGGTCAGGCCTACAACAGCCTCTCTCTTAAGGGATTTTCCATACACAGCTGGCAACAAAACAAACAACTTTCTTCCCTTCACTTGGGCAGCTGCCCAAGGGCTCCCCATCCATGACTAACAGGAGGAAGCAGTGGTTGTACAATGAATAAATTGCCATAATCATGTAACTGTCTTTCTGGGAAACCTGAAGAGATGAATCAATCCTTTTAATGAAAGACTGAGCAGCGGAGATGGAATGAGAGAAAAGGGTAAGAAGGGTGTGGGAGGGGGAGTACATCTAGGCTTATAGCAGTTATGGACCTCTTTTCAGACAGAGAAAAATATTGTATTTTAACTGTCCTATAATTTATTTTTGAATCTCAAAAAATCATGGGACAGTTCCTTGGACCAATACAATCCTTTTAGGCTGCTCTGGCAAAATCTTTCCCACCTGGGAATTCCACATGTATGGAGGAATCCCAGGGTGGAGTACAGCTCGTATAGGGGGCTCTTCTGGTGAGGATGGTGGAGGGAGGAGGGTTTGGAGCAGTGCTGCACTGGGATAATTTTAGAGCACCTCTGTGGCTGTTTTAAATTTGTGGCAGGAGCTGAGCTGGCTACCAGCAGCCACAGAGATCAAGGGAGCACAAAGGTCTCTCTCCCTCACCAATGCCAAGTATGGGCCAGCGAGGGCTGAGGATCTGGGCCTATGGTTTTTGTGAGGCTTTAGACAGAAATTGTACTGACCCATCTGCTTTTCAGCTTTTATTTTTGTAAGAATTATTTCCAAAAAAATGGGTGAAATAATAAAATAATCCGTTTGGTTTTTGCAAGCTAAAAGTCTTGGGCCAAATCTTGAATTTCTTGTTCAGGCAAATCTCCGATTCAACTCAATAGAATTATTCCTGATTTATACTAGTATAAATTAAAACAGAGTTTGGGCCCAGAACCCTTTTCACTGCCCCATGTTTTGTGTTCTTGTTTCTATTTGGAATGTAGCACACGTTACACATTTATGCATTTCAATTTTTTCTTTTATTTAGGCCCCAATCTTGCTTCAATTTAAATCAAAAGCAAAATTCCTATGACTTCAGTGGAAGCAAGATCATGCCATTAGTTGCTTATTGGACACCTAGGCTGCCAGAACATTTGAATACCTCACATTCAATTTAAAATAATCAAATCCAAACAAATGAGTCATCCAAGGGGCTAATTCAATAACATTTTATGCAACTCACCTTCTGTGATGGTAATGATGATTTAAAAGCTTGAATATACAGGTTATATACATATATACATGATTTCCCTTGAAGCTCTTTTTTAAATACACCTCTACCCCGATATAACGCGACCTGATATAACACGAATTCGGATATAATGCGGTAAAGCAGCACTCCGGGGGGGGGGGGGGGGACTGCGCACTCTGGTGGAGCCAAGTAAGTTCGATATAAAGCGGTTTCACCTATAACGCGATAAGATTTTTTGGTTCCCGAGGACCGCGTTATATCGGGGTAGAGGTGTAATTATACAAAATTTCTGGTGGTAATTAGCAGACAAAGCCATTTTAAAAGAAAATTTTAAAGTGTCTTACCTCTGCTTTTATTTTATTGTCCCCAAAACAGAGATGCTGCAAGTAGGCTGCAGCATTGGACTGTACTGAAGGGAACTGATGCTGTAACATCTGTATAACTTCAGGAAGTTCTGGATCTCTCCATCCAAACTCTCTGTACACAAAGAAACAAGAGTATCCTCAACAAACAGTGAATAAATATATTCAATGTGGCAATGATTCATCCACCAATACAATTAGAAATGTATAAATAAAAATCTGGGTTTTTTTTTTGTTATTATCAATGCCAGAAAGAACACGAACATAGAACTTTCCCCCTTTTTTACTGCTACCACTCTAACACGTTATAGAAAGGTAGGTTTAATCTGAATTATTTATTCTCTCATCAAAGGCCCTTGTAAGTTTTAACATAATCTAAATCCAATGCATTACAGGAAACTCTGATAAAGATGAAATAAATAAAGAAAAATAATTATACACACATGTGCACAAATGCGCACTTAATTAAAATTGGAAATGTTAGGCTTAAATGTTACTGACTGTAGGAAAGGTTCATTTAATTACTATAATCATTATGTGACAAAATTGATATTTAATACAGAAAACAACCATGTATTGTGTCTTTTGTTCACTGTATCCAGATATATGTAAACTAAAGCAAAACTAATGCACCAAAACCACACAGCTGATATCTTTTGCATCTTTGCAAATATATGCCTAATTGAAACTGACTCTGCAAATGTTTCTGAAATGAACCATCGTGATCCTGTAAGACGCTGAGCATCTTAGAGCCAAATGGTGATGGGATTTGAGGATTTCAGCTCATCTCAGCACGTGTTCAGCATCTTGCAGGACTGGGCTCTAAATGAATGTGTCAAATGAGGTACAACTATGTCTCTGCACTCAAGGGAATAGAGCCCATGAAAGCTGCCCTGATTTTGTGTCTCAGGAGTCGATGTACATGCAGCATCTCCGAATGAAATGAAGAAATCTAACATGCCTTTAATTCTTAGGGCTGAATTTTGCCCTCATATAAACATCCACATTATCCGCTGATTTCAGCGGTATTTGTGCATGTGAAATGTAACAGTAGAACATGGCTCTCAAGCTGAAATTCATACAATATTGGCACAGAGCCTGAGTAAAATGGGCTTCGTGTGAGGGAATGGTGGAAAGGTTGAGGATAACCATATCTGCCCCCTGATCAGGACACAAGGTGTGGAGAAGTTGCATAGACCCTTTGTTGTAGCCACTCCAGCCACGGAGACTTAGGATTACAGGTCATGCATTATCATGGAACCACTGCTCCTCACTTGGTTTGCTGCCAAACAGTCCATCTGCCCTGGCCTACGAGGAGCAGTGCCCAGTTCTACCTTGTATAAAGGATTCAAAGACCCATATCATTCACTTCCTTCTTCCTAAATCATAGTGACTCTGCTGAACTGAGACCTACCATACAATGTTGGGTGAATTCACTCAGTTTGAGTAAAACTTTCAGTATACCTGCAGCCTGTCTTTAGCAAAATCAGACAGCTCACACTTACAGTACAAGTTCCCCCAAATGAACTGAAGCAATAACAATGCATACTACAAAACAAGATTGATTCTGCAAGAACAAGTAGTCTTTGTTGAAATTCTAGCATCACCTATTTGTCTTTTCTTTCATCTTCCTACTATTCCATCTCACACAGCATTTTCTGTCAGTCAGCCTGAGAAGTATCATTCTACGTCGCATCCTTACAAAGATCCAGGATGATAAATATATGACAAAATAAATATATTCAGAATTCTGTGCTTTATCAGTTCAGACTAAATAAGCCGTGTTTGATGTAAGTGATAAATTTTACATGAACTGTTTATTACAGAGAAAACATAAGGACACAACAACAAATCCTAAGGTGGCTGTTCCAGGGTGGATTTAGACTGTGAAGAACTATCAAAGACCTTGTGTGATCCTGTGACACTGACAGGCCAAGTGCCAGGGAATGCCAGAGTCTTAGGAATTCATTTGTATGTGAATATCAAAGCAGTGCTCTGTGTTAGTGTGGGTTCAAACTAATTCATTTGTATGCCAATAGAGCTCAAAGGAACTGTTGATTGTGTTGTCTTTGTCTATCTCCTACTATGGGTACCCGCATGGCCCCCCAGTATGCCAACATTTTTATGGCTGACTTAGAACAACACTTCCTCAGCTCTTGTCCCCTAGCGCCCCTCCTCTACTTGCACTACATTGATGACATCTTCATCATATGGACCCATGGAAAGGAGGCTCTTGAAAAATTCCACCTGGATCTCAACAATTTCCACCCCACCATCAACCTCAACCTGGACCAGTCCACACAAGAGATCCACTTCCTGGACACTACAGTGCAAATAAGTGATGGTCACATAAACACCATCCTATACCGGAAACCTACTGACCGCTATACTAACCTACATGCCTCCAGCTTCCATCCAGGACACATCACACGATCCATTGTCTATAGCCAATTCCTAACAACCAAATTTGCTCCAATCCCTCAGACAGAGACAAATACCTACAAGATCTTTATCAAGCATTCTTTAAAGTATAATACCCACCTGGAGAAGTGAGGAAACAGATTGACAGAGTGAGACGGGTACCCAGAAACAGGGCCGGCTTTAGCAAGAGCGGGGCCCGAGTCCTGGGGGCGGGGCTTGCTGCAAGCCACGCCCCCAGGAATCGAGCTGCGCCGCGTGGGGGGACGGGGGGGGGAGGGACCGAGCCGCGCCGCGGGGGGGGAGACCCGCGCCGCGGGACGGGAGGAGCCGCGCTGCGCCGCGGGGGGTGGGGACGGGGGTGAGACCCGAGCCGCGCCGCGGGGGGGGACGGGAGCCAAGCCGCGCCGCGGGGGGGGGACGGGACCCGAGCTGCGCCGCGGGGACCGGGCCGGGCCAGAGCCGCTGGGGCCTGCGAGAACGGGCCGCGCCTCCCCGGAGCCCTTCTCGCGCCCCCACCACCTCCACCCCAGCTTACCTTGTGCTGCTGGCCCGCCCCTGCTTCTTTTCAGACTTCTTTTTCAGCAGGGGAGGGGGCGGGGCGTTCAGGGGAGGGGAGGAGGGGCCGGGGAAGTGAGCTGGGGGCGGGGTGGACAGCTGCAGCGCGGGGCCCTCTTGGCGCAGGGCCCAATTCAGCCGAATCGGCTGAATCGGCCTAAAGCCGGCCCTGCCCAGAAATCACCTACTACAGGACAGGCCCAACAAGTTAAATAACAGAACACCACTGGCCATCATGTACAGCCCCCAGCTAAAACCTCTCCAGCGCATTATCAATCATCTACAACCTATCTTGGAAAACCATCCCTCACTCTCACTTACTTTGGGAGGCAGGTCAGTCCTCGCTTACAGACAACCCCCTCAACCTGAAGCAAATACCAGCAACTACACACCACACCACAGAAACACCAACCCAGGAACCAATCCTTGTAGCAAACCTCATTGCCTACTCTGTCCCCATATCTACTCTAGCAACACCATGAAAGGACCCAACCATATCAGCCACACCATTAAGGGCTCATTCACCGGCACGTCTCCTAATGTTATATATGCCATCATGTGCCAGCAATGCCCCTCTGCCATGTACATTGGCCAAACCAGACAGTCCCTACGTAAAAGAATAAATGGACACAAATCGGACATCAGGAATGGTAACATACAGAAGCCAGTAGGAGAACACTTCAATCTGCCTGGACATTCTATAACAGATTTAAAAGTAACTATTCTTGAACAAAAAAACTTTAGAAACAGACTTCAAAGAGAAACAGCAGAACTAAAATTCATTTGCAAATTTAACACCACTAATTTGGGCTTGAATAGGGACTGGGAGTGGTTGGCTCATTACAAAAGCAGCTTTGCCTCTCCTTGAATTGAAACCTCCTCATCAGGGCCGGCTCCAGGCACCAGCCCACCAAGCTTGTGCTTGGGGCGGAACCTGGAGGGGGGCGGCGCGGTGCTCCGGCTCCGGCCGCTGGGGAGAGTGGAGCCGCGGCGGGCTCTCTGCCCTCCACCCGGCGCTCTGGCCACCGGGGAGAGCGGAGCCACGGCGGGCTCTCCGCCCTCCCTCCGGCACTCTAGCCGCCGGGGAGAGCGGAGCCGCGGTGGGCTCTCCGCCCTCCCACCGGTGCTCTGGCCGCCGGGGAGAGCAGAGCCCCGGCCAGCTCGCTGCCCTCCCCCCGGTGCTCTGGCCGCCGGGGAGAGCGGAGCCTCGGCCGGGCTCTCTGCCCTCCTCCCGGGGCTCCGGTCGCCAGCGGAACCGCGGCAGGTTTGCCACCCTCCCCCCGGCACTCTGGCCGGTGGGGGAGAGCGGCCTGCGGCCGGGCTCGGTGCCCTCCCCTGCCGCGCTGGAGTGGAAGGGGGAGGCGGTTGGCGGCGGGAGGCTTTTTTGCCTGGGGCGGCAAAAAAGCCAGAGCCGGCCTTGCTTCTCATCTATTATTAGGAGTGGACTACATCTACCCTGATCAAATTGGTCCTGTCAACACTGGTTCTCCACTTGTGAGGTGACTCTCGTCTCTTCATGTGTCATTATATAATGCCTGCATCTGTAACTTTCACTCCATACATCTGAAGAAGTGGATTTTTACCCACGAAAGCTTATGCCCAAATAAATCTGTTAGTCTTTAAGGTGCCACTGGACTCCTTGTTGTTTTTGTGGATACAGACTAACACGGCTACCCCCGATACTTACCTCCTGTAGTCTGCTATTACATTACTTCTATGCTATGTATACCCTGTAATTAAATAACCCCTGATCCAAGGTGTGTTAATGTAAGATCCTAATCAGGTGTTAAAACTTCATGGAAACTAAAGAAGGATTGTTGTTTGCTCTTACTTTTCCTTTTACATTGTGTATACCCCTGTGACTAAACTCATCAAATGTGGATGGAATTTAGGAAATGCTAATTAAGGACTTAATGGCTGTAACAGGAAATTCTAATTTCAAAGCAAGGGTTCATGGATGAATACAGACACTTATCAGATTGCTTTCTGTGTGGAAAAGCTATAAATATGGATTCATGAACTGATACTACATTTCTGAACAGTTTGGATTTTAATAGGGTGGAATAACTAAACAAGAAAGCAGAGATCCACAGAGTTATTCTGGGTAACCCTGAAATACTTTTGTAGACTGGCAGATTACTACATCTCTGCTATCATTTGGATTTACAAACTTTGATTCACCTGTTAATGTATTTTAACTCCTTTCACTTCCCAATAACTCATTTATTTCTCTTAGCTAATAAACCTTTAGGTAGTCTACTAGAGAATTGGCTACCAGTGTAGTTTCTGGTGTAAGATCCAGAGTACCAATTGATTTGGGGTAAGTGACTGATCCTTTGGGATTCGGAGTAACCTGATGTGGTATGATTTTTGTTTTATATACCCTTTTATCACAAAAGTCCCATTTGTCTGGGTGAGAACACAAGCTTGGTGAAATCTAATTATAGAATATATCACCAGTGTGGGATGTCTACCCTGAGATTGGCACTCAGAGTTTTGAGCCACTCCAGACAGCGTGACAACTCCATAGCAAGTTTGACTTAAATTCTGTAGTTCTCCAATGCAGCAAAGTGGAGATTCTGTGGCAGCTTGAGAAAGGGTTCAAAACTGAAGTTTTTTATTGAATTAAATATGAACATGAATAGCACAATCACTACAATACACCCGCTGATTTAATTTTATATTAAATTCAATTTATTTTTTGCTGCCTCTAAATTTTTAATGTTCAGTGTGTTGCAGTATTTGTACTGAAAATGCGTAAGTGTATTAGAATTATCAGGGGAAAGCTGAAATGTTTGGCAGTTCTTCAAGGGACAACTGGGACTTCAGGCACCTAAAAAGCTGTTGGAAGCAGTTTGGCTTTGTGAGATAGCACAGTAGATGCCCACATGCTCAGGGTCTACTGATCATCATATTTGGGGTTGGGAAGGAATTTTTGCCCATGTCAGACTGGCTGAGATGCTGGAGAGGTTTCACCTTCCTCTGCAGCATGGGACCCCAGTCACTTGCAGGTTTAAACTAGTGTAAATTGTGATTTTCTGTAACTTGAAGTTTTTAAACCATGATTTGAGGACTTCAGTAACTCAGCCAGAGGTTAGGGGTCTATTTCAGGAGTGGGTGGGTGACGTTCTGTGGCCTGCATAGGGTTAGCAATGTGCAGGAGATCAGACTAGATGATCATGATGGTCCCTTCAGACTTTAAAGTCTACGAGTCTATTAAATGCTCAGCAGTGAAATAGTTAACAATGTTGACCTTCAAATATACAACATAATATTTCAAAGTTGACACCAGAGCATGTTTCATGGTGTTGGAAGACTGATTTAAACTCACTTTGTGTTTGGAAAGTTTCCTTTGCAACCATGATGTAAATTGATGTGTCTGCATTGGTTTCTGTGAAGCAACACCAATTTACACTGACTGAAGATCTGCCCCCTCTTCCCTTTTTTTTTTTTTTTTAAAAAAGAGCTTTATTTCTGCAATGAGAGTTGGATGCCATAGCAAATATTACAGCCAAAGAATGATGCAGTATGTGGCCTCTGACTATGGCAGTGTATGCAAAAGGAGATGAAAAGCAATTTTGGTTAAGTATTGAATTTCTATTTGGCAAGCAGGTAGCACAAATCCATGAACAAATCACAGCTGAACATGGATGGCATTATAAGCTAACAGGTACTACAAGCACAGATTCTGATGTCACTTACACAGGTGTAACTCCATTAACCTCAGTGGACCAAATACACCTTCCAGAATATTTTGTTGCCAGGGAAAAGAATAAATAAGTTAAATAAGAATAAGCATGAATGTCTGAAAATCTTTCTGGTAAAGGATCAATAGTTATTCTCCTGATCTAGCAAAGCAAGATATAAGTTATGCTGTCCTGGTTCAGCACAAGACTGACACTGGGGGATATCAAACTATTAAACAGGCACCTTGCTATGAAGTGAGAATAGCGAGAAGAGGCTTTACAGGCTATTGATGAAATGCATCTGGGTACTGAACTTTCAATCCGTCCTTGAGACTCACACACAGTTGTGTTTAAGAAAAAAAAGATAGCAGCAGTAGACTTGGTGTAAATTATGCCAACTAAAGAATTCACTTTAAAGTTTAAAGGATACTTTGCCATGAAAAGATGGTGTAGTAAGTTCATTCTGGTTCTCCACACTGGGTCTCACACACAGGTATTGGTAGATTGGAGAGGATCCAAGAGACAGGAAGAAAATTGCTTTTACAGTAGACAAGGGGCTGTAGTAATTTAAAGTAATGGTCTTTAGCCAAACAACCTTCACCTGAAAATGCCCCAAGTCAGTGTCAGTAATTTCTCTCCCAACAGGAAATAACCCACTACAAAACTCCCTAAACTCCTTCTGCTTAGCAAAGCAGAAACAGTATTATATACAACAGGACACCAGTATGGCCTGAGAACCAGGTCAGACTTTCTTTCCTTCCTTTCCACAACCAAGGGGGAAGTGAAGCTCTTTGAAAATTCTCTGTTATAGTGTTGTCATTCTGTGGAAAACATTACTAAATTCTGATGTCCCGGTTTCAAAATTGAGGCAATCTGGAGAAGTTAACAGGGTCACTGATTTTTTTTTTTTTTTAAATATCAACCAGAATTCTTACATCTTACAGGCAAATCCCTCACATCATTATACAAAGCATTAAAAAATTCAAGAAAACTTTGATCTTTGTAATCATATCAGTTGGGAAAGGCACTTTAAACTACTGCCAGGTGACACCTTTGATCATTATGATACAAGCCTACCTACTGTAACAAATTAAAGTCATGTGAATGTGAATGGATAAGAGAAAGGCTAATTAGAGTGAATTCTCATTACACTTCAATCTGAGTTGGTACTTGACTTCCTTAAATGGCTTTAAAATTCTCAGCCACAGTTTTTACATGGACTACATCAGCACAAGATCACAAGTGAGAGCAAGGGTAGCTTATGGTACCTTCAGCTTCTTCTTTTCTTGATTTGTAACAAGTGCTCCTTGACTGCAGCTGAGACCTAGGTCCATATGTTGTTCTACTCATATAGCTGATACTCAAAGTTTGTTGCTAATGCCTTTCCCCTCCCTAATTTCCTTTGCCCCTCCCTAAAAAACTGCTTAAAAATTCTTTCAATAATATCCAAAAGTAATGACTAAAGTATATTGTACTATATACTGATGAATACATTTGAGATCTGCTATAGCAATATATAACAAAACTAGAAGATGCTGGCCATTTCTGCAAGAGAAATCCAGCCTTTTTCCCTTGAGTTCTGTGCAAGAATTGGACACACTGCATGTAGGTAAAAAGCTTCTTTCATAAAATGTTATAGAGGTGTCTTTACACAACAGTGAAAGGGTTGAAGCTATTAAAATTGAGAAGGAAAAAAATGCTTCAGCTCCTTACTAAAATTCTTTTATTCTGCAAAATTTCATAACCCCATTATTTAAGATTTATCCACTGAAGACAATCCTGGAAAGTCAACAGAAAAGACAATTTTTTTATTTTTTTTTGCAGAATAAGTCATGACAAGTACCAACAGCTTCTGGTTTTCTCATGAACCATTTGAAAATTTGTAAGGGAATAGGAAAATATGTAAATCTAACCTTTACTATATGTATCTAACACTTAAACCACCAATATTTTGAGAAAAATAACACAGTGAATGCATATGTTATATTCCAAGTACTCAGAAATATAGTTAAAAATAAAATAACAGGCTGTGATTATTTTGCATGAGTACTTTATATTGACACCAAGCAAAATATTGTAAATGGAATTATAAACTAATCTTTTGTACAGAATCCTTGTTTAAACAGAGAATGGCAGAACTGCAGGCTATCCCAGAAACCTACCAAGTCTTCAGAGTCCACAAATTTTGGAGAAGAACAATTTCTTGAATATGAAGCTCCAGCAGAGTAAGGACTACAGTATTATTATTACCAAAATGCAGAGGCCCAACTCTTCCAGGTTATCACTAGAATGGATGGAACCATTCATAAATTATTTTATGCATTTAGGCTCTTTTTTATCTTGTGGAATTTGCTATTTGAAATTACGACAATTTTTTGTACTTTTTAAACTATGTTTGATTTCTAACAGTTTCCTGTGTGCATTTCATATTCATTATTCCATCTGGGCTGGATAATTGCAGCTGATAAGTCACATGGCATTATTTCTGTTTCCCAATTGGGCAAGTGAACATTTACTTCCAAAGTGAATACTCAAGATTCAGGTTCTATCATCCATGTGCCAATAAAATGTGATCACCCACATGTCTGCAAAATTAGCACAAAGAGGGAGTGAGCGTGGCAAAAGTGATTTTACTTAAAAATTCTACTGGCTCATCACTGCCATTGTTGTACCCAGCTCTGCTGACAAACACTGGTATGGCAACAGACTGAGCATGGGAAGATTCACTTGAGCTGTGGTTTCTGAAAATAAAATAAAAAGGGCACCGATATATATACAAGATGACCTGTGTTTAACAGAGCAAACTTTCTTTAAAGATAGGAATGCTGTAATTAACTGACAATTAAATCATACTACTTATATTGTAGAAAAAATGATATTTTTAAAGATAGGAAGACAACTTTGGGTGAAATTTTTTTTGCACCGAACACAGAGACACGCCGTAAAACCACAAGTGGGAAAATGGCCCAGAAGCTGACCACCCCTATTCTGCCCTACCTTAAATATTATGGTGAAGTCACTGCAGTTTGCTTCTGACAGGAGCCATAAACAGGCATTAAGGAATGTGGTCTCTGTGTTCTGTGCTGGTCCACATATTTATTTCCCTGACCCAGTGCTGTGTTCTGTACAAAGCTCATATGTAAATTATTCCTTCTCATAGTAGAAAAGGAATGTATGAGGGGGCTGAGCTAGAGGTTAGCTTCAACCAGTATACAGGCAGAAATGAATACAACTTTTGCAGTGGGTTGAGTGTTTGCTCATTTTTCTGTATTGATGTATTGGTGGGTGTGAAGTAATCACTTATGATTTTTGGTAGTTTCTTGATTTTGGCCCACTTTCGCCAAATATATTTTCCTGCTGCTGCAAAGTCTGGTATACTTTCTGACACTAGTATTGTTGAATGAAATGGAAATGACAATTCAAGATCAGAGGATACAAGATCAAAAGGAGCCCACTGAACACGAATCCTCATATGAGGATACCATATTACTTAAGACCCCGTGCTCATTCAAAGAGGAATATAAAGGAGTAAAAGGTGTGGCTCTGGTTACTCTTCTTCCTGAATTGCACAAGTCAGTCTAAGCTTTACTGCTCTGTGCCACATGCTGCATGTCATTAAAAAAAGAAAGCAAATAGGGGTGGATCCCTTCCCCAAATCCAGGATGTTTTGGCTACCCCAATCTTCTTGCAAATAGTGGGTACAGTTCAGCAGATCCTATGAGAAAGGGCAACAGTGGTGGAGGTCAGGAAGCTCTAATCTATTTCTATCAAAAACCCATGTACATGAAACTTGAGAGTGTCTTTTGTGTCACTTACTGTGAGGTGCTTGTGGGCAATGTCTAGTGACTATTCCACCTAAGAACAGGTATAAGTGATTTCCTAAACCCCTCATCTGGGCTATCACCACTATTAATACCTCATGAATATTCTGGAGGCAGAAGATAGGCTGAATAGTGACATTTTGTATTGACAGTGATGATCTCCATAGGCCAACTGAAGAAACTACCACTGACAGGGGCTAATTGGAATATGCAGATAAGCTTTTTATAAGTTCACAGATGTTGTTCTGATCTGTTCCTTTCTATGAAAAACATGGAACAGAGCTCTGAGCATCTTTCATCATGAGGGACAGGCTCTACTTTCCCTAGCTCTTGAGGTGTAGGGTCTCCATCAGAATGTTGGAGTTTCTTATGTTCTTGATGTTTCTCATTCTCTCTTGGGACTGAAAAGAGGACGAAGAAGGCACTCTAAAGAGTATTCATGCTGCACTGTTCTCCCTCAATACAACTACTCTGAAGTCAGTTTGGAACCAAAAGTTTGAGAAGCATGATATCTTTCCTATATCTGGCCCAAGTGTAGTTATGCTGATTGAGAGGAAAGAGCGGTTGGACATGTTCCATGATTTGAGGGCTTCTCTATGTGACCCAAAACTCAGTCTTAACCCTGAATTAAGAAGATAACCTTCTCTGGTGTCTTTGCTGTATACAGAAACAAAAGGAGATCATATCATTATATGAGGGCCTGTACTCCTTCTTGGACTTTGCTGGGGGGGAAGCAAAACACTTTAACATGTCTGTTTTATTAGCTATCATCTTATCAACTTTTTTCTTGAATAAGAATACCCCCTGACAATTCTGAAGCACAGAGGGTGGCTTTAGCTAGTTTTCCACACCTAGCCACTGAACTTGCTAGCATAGTTCTTGTTGTCAGATATGTGGAGTCTCAGAATCATTCCTCCAAGAACACAAAACATATGTTCTTTAGTATTGACTTGAATTTGTTGTTGGGAGGAGGCAGATAACTCCACCTCTATAAATCCCCTGAGTAGTCACTTAAGATAGGTTTCACCATGGTCACATACAAAGGACCAGAATTTTAAAAGTGTTCTGCACCAGCAGTGACCATTGAGGATATTTCACTTAGGTACCCAAATGGGAGCTGAACTCTTTTAAAAATCTGTCCCATAATATTTAATTAATCCTGTTAAATGGAATCTCATTTGTGTGACCTTAATCACATTGGACAGTGTCAGGGTTCCCTCCTCACTCTGAACTTTGGGTACAGATGTGGGGACCTATATAAAAGACCCCTTACGCTTATTTTTACCAGCTTAGGTTAAAACTTCCCCCCAAGGCATAAATCCTTTCCTAGTCCTTAGAAGGAATTGCTGCCATCACCAAGTGATTTAGCCAAAGATTTAGAAAAAGGTCCACTTGGAGTCCCTGTGTCCCCAAAATATTCCCCCAAACCTCTTCACCCCCTTTCATAGGGAGGCTTGAGAATAATATCCTCACCAATTGGTACAGTGTGAGCACAGACCAAACGCCTTAGGTTGTTGGACACTGAAAATCAATCAGGTTCTTAAAAGAAGAATTTTATTTTTTTTTAAAAAGTAAAAGAATCACACCTGCAAAAATCAGGATGGAAGGTACTTTTTACAGGGTAATAAAAAGATTTAAAACACAGAGGATTCCCCTCTAGGATCAGCTTTAAAGTTATTAAAAAAAAAAACACAACAGGAATAAAACTCACTCTTAGTATAGGGAAAATTCAAAAGAAAGATAATCTAACGCATTTCCTTGCCTTTACTTACAATTTTTATAATCTTAGATGCTCGTTTCAGGTAGGCTTTTAGGAGATTTTTTTCTGCCTGGTCCCTCTCCCATCCAGAGAGAGAGGACAAACAAAGAGCACAAACAAAACCTCCCCCTCCAGATTTGAAAGTATCTTTTTTTTTTATTGGTCCTTTTGGTCAGGTGCCAACCAGGTTACTTAAGCTTCTTAATCCCTTACAGGTAAAGGAGGGATTTTATGCTACCGTTAGCTGTATGTTTATGACAGACAGTTTAAAAACTGACACTTATTAATTATTAACAAGTGCTTTCACTGATACTGTAAGATTCACAGTGCTATGTTTTACATGTGAGTACATTAAAAATGGGCACGTACTATTTTAACTTACAAGGTTCTACAGTCTCCTCTGCTCTGTTTTGCAATTATATGAGGTAGCATGGCTTCAGTTCTAGTGACTGTTACTAGTACCCACAATGTAATGGTCTTCAACACCTAAGAGATCTAAAATATTGTAAATGTATTGTAGGCCCCAGTGAATAATACACAATCCTATCCACTGTACAATTTAGCACATAAGCCAGGTTTAAGAAACCACTTTGGCATGAATTGTGAACTACTGTATTCTGAAAATGCAGACAGTTGGGACTTCGAATCCAAACATATTTGACCCTATCATCTAAAATTACATGTATGTTATGGAATATGTCAGTGAAGGTGACAAATGATCAATTCAATAAGAACACTTTACTTATTTTACAGGACTTTGTATAAGGGAGAAAGTAAATAAGGAAGTGTTATTTACTTCTTCTCATAACACAAGAATCAAATGAAATTAATAGGCAGCAGGATTAAAACAAACAAAAGCAAGTATTTTTTATACAACGCACAAACAACCTGTGGAACTCCTTGCCAGAGGATGTTGTGAAGGCCAAGACTATGACAGGGTTAAAAAAAGAACTAGATAAGTTCATGGAGGATAGATCCATCAACAGCTACTAGCCAGGATGGGCAGGGATGGTGTCCATAGCCTCTGTTTGCCAGAAGCTGGGAATGGGTGATAGAGGATGGATCACTTGATAACCTGTTCTGTTCATTCCCCCTGGGGCACTTGGCACTGGCCACTGTCGGAAGACAAGATACTGTGTTAGATGGACCTTTGGTCTGACCCAGGATGGCCGTTCTTATGTAAGGGACTGGGATGTAGGCAGTCTGGCCTAGCAGCCATAGCTGGGCTGGAATCCACACATCAGGGATGGTAATCAGTGAGCAGGGGTCGGTGGAATTGCTAGAGCTGGGTTAAGTAAGCAAGAGTCAGGGTCAAAGTCAGGCCAGGGTTGGAAACCAGAGATCACAGATAGAACCAAGCTTGAGTCAGGAGGCAAGAATCAGAGGCAGAGTCAGGCTGGGATTGGAGGCCAGGGATCAGGAAAGGTCTGGAGTCATAGCAGGCCCAAAGTCTGTGGTGTTACCCAGATAACTTCCTGGGGAACCCTCCGGGGTTAAATAGGGTGTTTGGCCAATCAGAGGTCTGCAGGCCAATCAGAGGTCACTCTGGCTCCCTTGTGCAGTACTTCCTGAGGTGCCTAGTCTCCACAGTTCTCCCTGGCTGCAGCGCTGTATGGCTTCGTAGTGGCACCGATGAAACGTCAGCATCCCAAGCTTTGAAAGCCAGGTTCTAATCCCTGAATCCTTACACTTTGTCTAAGTAATGTCAGAGTAAGGACCTTCAGTATTTAAGCCATAAGAACATTTGGAAAGGAAATCAATAGATTATCTTTTACTTCACTAAATGTTATCTTAAACTGATTGACTGTCACTCCCTAAAATACATGTCTCGATGTAGATATGATGACCAAATATATTAAGACCAGAAGTTTCAACACTCTGCATTTTCAGAATGCCTTATTATTCTTGATATTCTTGTCGTAAGGGCTGATTTACATGCCAACTTGTACAGTGGGAAGAATTGTTGTGTATTATTGATGGGGCCTACACTAAGTTTCAAAATAATGCATGAGTTCAGAAAGGCAATAATTTGAATACAATGGGAGTTTTGCATGAATAAGGTTCTCGAGATGAATAAGGAGGAGTCCGGTGGCACCTTAAAGACTAACAGATCTGTTAGTCTTTAAGGTGCCACGAGACTCCTTGTTGTTTTTGTGGATACAGACTAACACGGCTACCCCCTGATACTTTACGCCCTCAAGATGTGAATTTATATTCTTCATACATTGATCAGATTTGAGACAAAGTTTAAATCTGTCTAGTTACATTTCACATTTAAACATAAATTGATATTATGTGTGAGAATTAGGTTTTTCTGTGAGTAGATGAATTCAAGTTTTGGGATACCCTGTTCCCTACTGATTTGGCCCTAGCAGCACAGTGACCACCATTTTAAATAGATATATTAAGTATGGATCAGTATTTTCGGGGGAGGGTAAAATCTTTATATAAGATGAACAAAAGACTAAAAGCTCAGTTCAGCAGACAACCTGTATTTTTTTGCTGTCTACTATTCCATGGGTTATCAGTTATTCATTATTCACAGTTTTATGCAGTGATACCTATTTGGGAAAAAATAACAACCACCCAACTATGTGAGCGCTGATTGCAAAGATGCTAGATCATATAGTAATTTAAAAAAAAAACCTCTCTCTCCAGTTGGTGTAATATGGACACATCTCAAATTCCAGTTTTACACCAAATTTGAGAAGCAGGTGCGATAGCTGCATATACTATACATCCATTGGTCAAAGTAAATTTCTAGGGAGTTTGAATTCCTATTTCTCAGTTACATTATTAGAGCAGAACATTCACATCTGATCAAGCAGTTGGCATAGACAAGCACTGACACCCATAGTTATTCCAGTCCCAGAAACATCCCCTACGGGCAGTGTTGTAGAGATGCCTGCTGTAGGCAACCATATGTTTAACAAAGAGTAGAACACCACCAAGTATATACCACAGAAAGAGAAAACATTTCTCATTATGTTTAGATATCAATATCAGAGCCGTAGCCAGGGAAAGGCAAGCGGGGCAGCCCACAGAGAACAAAGCTGTGGGGGCAAAAAAAATAGGGCAGCATGGGGGAGCACCTGGAGTCACATGCCCCCCCTCCCCAATTTCTGCCTTCCATTTAACATAGAGGTTTTCAAGCTGTGGGGTGCGCCCCATAGTTTGAAAACCGTCACTTCCTGCCAGGAGCTAGTGGGAGCCAACCAGCCTGCTCAGGCCCTGACTCTACGCACTGTGGGAGCCGGGGTGCTGGCTGGCTGCTTTCTTGCACCATGTCTGACAGATGTATTTATTACATTGCATCATCGTTCTTGCATCATGTCTGATAGGAAAGTTGTAGGAATTTGTTTCTGGTGCACTGGGAACAGAAATAACACAGGTAGCTCAGGATCAAACAACATACACACAAAAAGAGAAATAATCAAAGCTGAATGAAGATCAAAGAATGGATTTTCCCCAATGTTATGAAAGAAAATGCAAGGGAGATATTTACTGTGATTAAAAATACTTGAGGGGAAAATACCAGCAATATGGAATCCCTGTGTAAGGACTTTACCTCAGTAAATTCAAAAGGATGTCGGCAAGGTGCAAAATTAGCCTAGATTAAAAAAACAATCAACCAAATAGAAAATATACTGATGGAAACAGCCTAATAGATCTTTTCCAACCCTTACGGCATTGCAAATCAAATTTAACATTATTTTATATTCAATTTTATTAGAACTGAATCTGAAATATTTCTTTACAAAAATTATTTCCACACACACACACACACACACTTGTTACTATAGATTGCTAATGAATTTTGAAGTAGTTGTCACTAATTAAGAGGAGATAGCAATAATATATCTACTTTGAAAATGGAAAAACAATAAGATTGGGTAGATTATGTAAACCGATATAAGAAAAAATGCAAAGGGAGTCAACCACTGTGGGTCCTACTGATCTTCACCTTCAGCGTATGTTAAGATCCACTCATTTCTCATGGAAAAATAAAAAACACGGAGCTATAGCATTCCCCTGCTTTTAGTCAAATCTGGCCAAATTAAGAATGGAAGCAGGAAGAGAGATGAAAGGGCATCATTCTTGCATCCGAAGAAGTGGGCTGTAGTCCACGAAAGCTTATGCTCTAATAAATTTGTTAGTCTCTAAGGTGCCACAAGTACTCCTGTTCTTATTCTTGCATTGAAGGCCTGTGGATACCCTTTTGATATGAATGCCACATTAAATGAGGCTCTGAAAGCATTGGGGAGACTTTGTTATCTGCTACATTCATGGCAACTCTAATGGGAATTAATAATGGTAGTGTCAGATTAACACATGCGCTGCACTTCTACCTCATTTAGAGAAGGTAGTATTGTTAGAACAAAGGCCAAATACTCGCCTATTATTTCAGCTGTTCCCCATGGCCATAAACTCCCTTTCCCATATATGAACATATAGCAAGACAATCAATCAAAGAGGCTCAACAAATGTATCCTATTTACGGCCCCAACAGATGTATTCTATATACCCCTAAAAGGGAATTTAAAAATTCCATAGGTCAGCAGAATGTATGCACGTTAAGTCATTTGTTACTGGGTATAAAAAAGCCTGCTCTGCGCTTGTAAGGTGTGCTCCTCCCTCTGGCATGAGTCGAGGGGGACACCCGCTCAGCTGACTGATCAATAAAGAACTTGAAGCCGTCTTCTAGACTCCCGTGCCTCCTTGGGGTAATTGGGCAGCTCCAGGGGGAAACGAGCCCATTTGGCTAACAGTATAACCCATGTGCCTAATAGGGAGATATCTCTTTAGGAGGCCCAATGGGGGGAGGTAGGAGTGAGCTGTGTCTGGGTCACTGTTGCTAGGCAGATTAAGTACTCCACATCCAAAAACTTTGTGAATTGGGTGTAGTAGTTTTGGGTCTGCTCCAATAGGTCCCTGTTGCTGGGGTCAGACTACATGAGGGCAAGCAGGCAAGGCAGCTGCTTTGCCAAAGGCCAGGTGCCCTGTGTGAGTTGGGAGAAGCTGAGCCCAGGAGCAGAAAGCAGGCTGTTATCCCTAACTCTGAAGCGTTTTGCAGCAGGTTAATGAGGGAAGCATGGGCAATGCTGATTATAACAAGGGGAAATTGGGAGGGAAAAATAACTTCTATTTTAATTGCATGCTTTGAATGTTGTTCTGATTTTAGCCAAACTGTTCTAGTTAAATTGTCTCAATAGTCTGATTCACCAACTTTTCTTTAAAAGTAGTAATGAGGAAAGAGTCATTTCTAGTTTGCTATTGTCAGTTTTGTATTTTCTTGTAACCGGGTTGTCTTTAAATCTATACACTTAACGGAGTGGTTGGTTGATCAGTTAGCTGACTGGCTAGCAGTGATCTCAGCAGAGGGAGAGTCTGCAGGGATTCCAACTGAAGATACCTATAAGCAAGTGGAGGGAAGATGTTGCTTTAGACTCAGCAGACTGTATATCTTTGGTGATCAAAGACTCTAACTGAGACTTAGGTAAACAAACCTAAGCTTTTGGGGACTTTCAGTTTCTTAGCACTATTTCTGTGAGGACTGAACTGCTCAGATTTTAATTTGTTCTCTTTATTTGTGCTTATGTATAACTGTGAAGGTAATGTCTGTGGATTATAAAATAGCCATGTCATGCTGTAAAAATTATATTTTTTCTTTATCATAAGATTTTATAAAGTTATTTCATTAAATTCATTTCTTTAGTTCCTTTTGGGACTTCACTGTGGGGAGGCTGACCCTGTGCAATCCTTGCTGAAAATCCTTAGAGACTGAACTCTGGGTCACTAGCTACTTTATATGGGAGTTTTTTTTTTTTTTTTTTTAAAGGCACTACAGACAGGGAAATGAAGTGAACTCTAGACCACTCAAAGGTTAAAGGAGCAGGCAAGGAACTAACTGCAGTTCAGCTGATCAAGGAAAAAGGGAAACCTTGCATCTCCCTACACTCTAGAAGATGTATATTGTGACAAAGTTCCTCCTCTATCCTGGTGGGTCCTGCGCTTATTGGCGGATTTTCTTGCCTCAGAGATTCACCATGTGGGTTGGAGAACAGCTCAGAGACCTTCCCCTCTGGACGAACCCACAGTCCAGGTCAATTGGGAGGTTTGGGGGAACCCAGGCCCGCCCTCTACTCCAGGTTCCAGCCCAGGGCCCTGTGGACTGCAGCTGTCTATAGTGCCTCCTGTAACAGCTGCATGACAGCTACAACTCCCTGGGCTACTTCCCCATGGCCTCCTCCAAACACCTTCCTTATTCTCACCCCAGGACCTTCCTCCTGGTGTCTGATAACGCTTGTGCTCCTCAGTCCTCCAGCAGCACACCCTCTCAGCTCCTTGCTCCCAGCTCCTCACACTCACACCACAAACTGAAGTGAGCTCCTTTTAAAACCCAGGTGCCCTGATTAGCCTGCCTTAATTGATTCTAGCAGCTTGTTCTTAATTGGCTCCAGGTGTCCTAATTAGCCTGCCTGCCTTAACTGGTTCTAGCAGGTTCCTGATTACTCTAGTGCAGCCCCTGCTCTGGTCACTCAGGGAACAGAAAACTACTCATCCAGTGACCGGTATATTTGCCCTCTACCAGACTCCTGTACCCTACTGGTCTGGGTCCGTCACAATATCTTGAAGGAATTTCTCTGGGCAACAGCATGTGTTCCTTTTTTCTGTTATCAGAAAGGCAGACTTAACAAAAGACAGTATTGATATCCTCAGACTCAAAAGCTATGAACAAAGAAATCTGATACAGTATAGTATGGACTAAATTTGAGAACAGCTGAAATCAGAATGTTAGACCCATGGAAAGTATTACGAACATAACCTTTATGAAAGGTAGTATGCCTCCAGTATAAATGAGAAATACATACAAGTTTATTGTTCCCCAAAAGCTCAGAATTCAATCTTGGATGCCTACGTGTGAGCCTAAGGGGACTATAAGGAGAAAGAGAAAAGAGACATTTTGCATTTTATTAATCCAAGTAAATGCCCAATAACTCCACCAAGTCAATGGAGTTAACTATGACCAGATTAGAAAAATGTGTGCGAGAGAGACTGTTATGTACAATGTATATAATACCATACATTCAAAGTAAATGCACAAAACATGCCAAATCTGCAAATCTATGATCTCAGAAGTTTTCACCATATGTTTTTTTCCTAGCAATGAGGTTCTTAACACTTTCAGAAAAGTAGGTGTTTCCGAACAATTTGCTTGCCAAATAGCTTGGAAACATTTTAAAAAATATTTAAGGTAACTAACATTTTGATCACAAACTTTTCTTTATTATTGATATTCTTTTGGCGTACAGACATAATTTTTAGTTTGATCTCTGGGGGAAAATAATTTTATTCATAGTAGAAATAGGAGTACAAGCGGGAGGAAACATATCATTGGCTAACAAGATGGTAATCTGATTATATTTTGTGTGTGGATATAGCTCAGTGAGGCACATGAATGGGCATCTGGCAGAGATTGGTAGACATGGAACTGGCAACACAATTAATAATTTTCAATTGAGTTAGGTGCTTACATTGCACATAAAAATATGCTGCTACCTGTTACCATATGCAATTCTTTACTTAGCTAGATATACAGATCAGCCACAATTGGGCCTCCCTTTATTGCACTAACAATTAGACAGAAACAAATAATGGTGGGTCAGTTTTTCCATGTAGGCTCACAATGGGCCATTTTAAGTATCTGGATACTGATTTGTGGGCACAACCAATAATTAAATTGTCTATTTGTATAACTTGTGCTTGATATTATGGATACAAAAAAAAAAGTCATGCTTTGAAAACCCACGGACTGCACCTCAGTGTATGCTTTAATATTTGAAAATGTAGTTTGTTATTTGGTTGATCTCCGTGATATTTCAAATTTAATGTAGCTGAATCTACAAACATGTACCAGATATTTTGAACATCTGAAAAAGGAAGACAGTAAGAACATATTTTACTTGATGTTGCTCCTCTTTATTTCTGACATCCTCCCATTTAACCCCTCCACACCAATCTCTGATAGCTTGAGCTATTATAACTATTCACTAATGTTTGCATGACTTCATAATGAATTATTACTTTTGCACATGTTTTACTATCAAGTATTCACAGCACTTAAAATCTCAATCTTGTACAGTGCTGAGCACACTTTCCTAATCCTGAAAAACACACAAAGCACAGTATGTGCTTAACTTTAAGGATGAGTAGTCCTATTGACTTTAACGAGACTACTCATGTGTGTAAATCTAAGTGCATGCTTAAGTACCTTGCTGAATTATGCCTGAATGCTGAGTACCTTACAGAGTAGAACCTTATATATCTCTGGTGTAGAACAGTCTTGTGTAGTGGCAAACTGTTCCTTCTTTCATTGTAGAAAATGCAGTTCTGCCCTCCTGTCCATCAAATGTTCTCCAATTAGAGATCCTCTTTCCTGTCTGCATTTACTGTAGTACTTAGACTCAAATTCTAACATAAGAAATCATAAGATATGGGCTGAAGGAGAAGCAAGATGGGTACCACTTCTATATGATTGCCCATAGATGAGCCTAATATGGGTTCCTAAACCATCCTTCTATTAAGTGGAAAAACATTTATTAAGCTGTTGCAGCTTAATGCAAGTTCGCTAGAGACAATCGTAATAAAGAAACTCCAATGTATCATTTTAGATTATTGCATTCCTTTACAGCAGGGGTCAGCAACATTCAGCACGTGGCTCACCAGGGTAAGCACCCTAGCGGGCCGGGCCAGATTATTTACCTGCTGACGCGGCAGGTTCGGCTGATCGCGGCCCCCACTGGCCACAGTTCGCTGTCCCGGGCCAATGGGGGCCGCGGCCAGCACATCCCTCGGCCCCAGCCGCTTCCCACCGTCCCTATTGGACCGGGACGGTGAACCGCGGTGAGTGGGGGCCGCGATCGGCCGAACCTGCCGCGTCAGCAGGTAAATAAACTGGCCCGGCCCACTAGGGTGCTTACCCTGGCAAGCCGCGTGCCGAATGTTGCCGACCCCTGCTTTACAGCATGATTAACTTTGGGGAGGTGGGGAGAGGAAGAGATATTCATCGTTGCACTGAAATTTCCAGGAATATATTTTTAACTGAAATATGTTTATACAGCTATTTGAAATACATCTTCTATACTACCAATACTGACCCCCCCCCATTGCTCATAAGTGTTTTTTTTTTAACGATATAGGAATACCAGCTCAAATGTTAGTCTCAAAAGTGCATTACATTTATTTCGCCCTCCCCCACCCAAAGTTCACCATTATGTAGGCACTTACAGTAGTTTACCATTATGTAGGCATAGCGTCTGATACAGGAATTGATTAAAAAAGAATTTAAGGATAGTAGTATAATTAATGCCAATCAACTCAGGCTTATGGAAAATAGATCTTGTCAAACTATCTTTTTTGATGAGATTTCAAGTTTGGTTGATAAATGTAACAGTGCTGATGTAATATACTTAGACTTCTGAAAGGCATTTGACTTGGTACCGCATGGTATTTTGATTAAAAACTAGAAAAGATAGAAAGTTAATATGGCACACATTTAAATGGATTAAAAGTTGGCTAACTGATATGTTTCAAAATGTAATGGTAAACAGGGAATCATCATCAAACAGGTTTGTTTTTAGTAGGGTCCCGCAAAGATCAGTTCTGGGCCTTACATTACTTAACATTTTTATTAATGACCTGGAAGAAAACATAAAATCATCACAAATGAAATTTAGAGATGACCTAAAATTGGGAGGGGGGTAAATAATGAAGAGGACAGGTCACTGATACAAAGAGATCTGGATTGTTTGGTAAGCTGGGCACAAGCAAATATGTGTTTTAATATGGCTAAATGTAAATGTATACATCAATGAAGACAGAATGTAGGCTTTACTTACAGGATGGGGGACTCTATCCTGTGAAGCTGTGACTGTGAAAAAGATTTGGGGGTCCTGATGGATAATCAGCTGAACATGAGCTCCCAGTGCGATACTGTGGCCCTGCACTTAGGACGGAAGAATCCCATGCACCACTACTGGTTGGGGACCGACTGGCTAAGCAGCAGTTCTGCAGAAAAAGACCTGGGGATCACAGTGGATGAGTCAGCAGTGTGCTCTTGTTGCCAAAAAGGATAACGGTATATTGGGCTGCATTGTAGGAGCATTGCCAGCAGATCGAGGGAAGGGATTATTTCCCTCTATTCAGCACGGGTGAGGCCACATGTGCAGTATTGCGTCCAGTTTTGAGCCCCCCACTACAGAAAGCCTGTGGACAAATTGGAGAGAGTCCAGCAGAGGGCAATGAAAATTATCAGAGGGCTGGGACACATGACTTATGAGGAGAGGCTGAGGGAACTGGACTTGTTTAATTTGCAGAAGAGAAAAGTGATGGGAGGGATTTGATAGCAGCCTTCAACTACCTGAAGAGGGGTTCCAAAGAGGATGGAGTTTGGCTGTTCTCAGTGGTGGCAGATGACAGAACAAGGAGCAATGGTCTCAAGTTGCAGTGGGGGAGGTCTAGGTTGGATATTAGGAAATGCTATTTCACTAGGAGAGTGGGGAAGCATTGGAATGGGTTACCTAGGGAGGTGGTGGAATCTCCATCCTTAGAGGTTTTTAAGGCCCGGTTTAACAAAGCCCTGGCTGGGATGATTTAGTTGGTGTTGGTCCTGCTTTGAGCAGGGGGCTGGACTAGATGACGCCCTGAGGTCTCTTCCAACCCTAATCTTCTATAATTCTATGACAAGTGAAACTGTTTGGGCAACATATTCCAGAAGTCTTGAGGTCTTTCTGAGTGTAGCCTTCATTGATTTGCAATCTACCATACCATTCTCTCACTAGAAAGGAAAACCTATAATGGCAGCAGTTTGTAAAAGAGACCCAGTATGGGAATATTTTAATGAAGTTCCTCTACCTGTGGGTAAGACAGGGATGTGTGCAAAATGCAAACAGTGCAACAAAGAAATGCAAGGCCTGGTTGCCCGAATGAAAGAACATCCTGAGACGCGTTCCTTCTCAGGAGGAAGCTGCGTTGAAGATGATGAAAGGAACATGTCTGAATGTACAGGATCTTCAGGCTGGTAAACTTTTTTATTTAATACTTCTTTCTTAAGGACTGCCTGTCTTCCTTCTGGACTATTCTTGAATTCTCATGTTTGAGCAAAAAATATAGTTGTTACTCTATGGTACTATCCTTTTAGATGCAGTTGTGATAAAAAATAAATAGCTAAAATAGGCAGATCTTCTTTTTACAATTTCACCTTTAAAGTAATATTTAGTGTCAGTGAATGCATTGAGTAATACTAAATGAGCAGTATGGTAATACTAATTAAATAACTGCATTGACTTATTTTGTTTAGGAGAATCCATCCTCAATATACAGGATTCTGAAGACTATCCACCTTCAAGATCACCATCATTTTCTATAGTTTCAGAGTTATCTGCCAATGATAGTGTTTCAGTCACATCATGTATGTCACATAGCCATAGTATATCACCTGTAGCAAAAAGAAAAAAAAATCTCTATCATCCAGAAACAACCATAGATAAGTTTGTGGTAAGAGCCAGCAGATTACAAAAAGAGGTAATTGATGAAAAAATTGCCAGGTTTGTTTATGAAACAAACTCTCCTTTCCGTATGATTGAGAACCCACACTTCATTAACATGGTTCAGTCATTAAGACCAGGATACAGTCCACCCAACAGAACAGATGTCACAGGCAAATTGCTGGATAAAGTGTATGAAAGAGAAACCGAGCAGTGTGCAAAAGGTCTAGAGGGCAAAATTGTTAACCTGAGTCTTGATGGGTGGAGCAATGTCCACAATGATCCTGTTGTATATGCTTGTGCGACAACAAAAGAAGGGAATGTCTTTCTTATAGAAACAATTGATACATCAGGAAATGCACACACAGCAGAATACTTACAAGAAGTATCAGTAAAAGCTATAACAAACTGTGAAAAAAATTCAAATGTCTAGTATGCAGCTTGGTCACAAACAATGCTGCAAATGTATCCAAGATGAGAAGAAATTATTTAGAAGAGAGTGGAGAGAGTCCCAAGCTAATAACATACAGTCGCAGTGCTTATTTGATGCACCTCCTAAGACTTCAGTGTTCCACAGAAATAAAGGCTAATGTTGAAATTGCAAAATACTTCCATAACAACCACTTCACAGCAGCTGCTCTGAAAAAAGTGGGAGGAACCAAGCTAACTCTCCCACAAGACGTGTGATGGAACTCAGTAGTGGACTGTTTTGAGCACTATAGCAAGAACTGGCCTAATCTGATGAGTTTGTGAACAAAATCATGAAAAAATAGATGGCACTGTCACAGCCAAAGTTCTCAACATTGGGCTTAAGAGAAATGTTGAAACATGCTAAGTATCCTGAAGCCTATTTCTGTAGCTTTGAACAAAATGCAAGGAAATAGCTGTTTTATTGCTGATGCTATTGAAATTTGGAAGGAACTGAGTGAGATCTTTAAAAGAGAAATATGCAATGACAGAGTTAAATTACAAGCATTAAAAAAATAAATGGGACAAGCACTATCTCCAGCTCATTTTCTTGCAAATATTCTCACTACTCCGTACCAGGGTCAAACCTTAACTGCTGAAGAAGAGGAGTTGGCTATGACATGGACATCCAGCCATCACCCCTCCATAATGCCAACTATAATAAACTTCAGAGCTAAGGGTGAACCATTCAAGAAATATATGTTTGCTGAAGATGTTTTAAAGAAAATCACACCAGTGAACTGGTGGAAATCACCCAAGCACTTGGATTCAGAGACTGTTGAAGTGATAATCTCACTTAACAGCAGTAGCTTCTTCAGTAGGTGTAGAAAGAATATTTTTTTTCTTTGGACTAATTCATTCCAAATTGAGAAATCATTTGGGACCTGAAAAAGCAAGAAAGCTTGTTTTTCTTTTCCAGATTATGAACAAACAGGAAAATGAAGGTGAAGATGACTAAGTTAGCCGCAGAAGCCAGTATTTTAAGTTTCTCATGTTGAGCTGGCTGACATAGTCGATTTAATTTTTTTTTTAATATTTCATATAACTATTTTAGTTAAAAACGATTGTAACAAAAACAAACCTGATTTTAAAAAATTGAATGTTTAACTAAATTCAAAAATTCATATGCTTGTTTTGTTAAAATATTATATCTTTGCTGTTGAAGAATAAAATCTAGAATACATAACGTTGTTGTTTTAGTTAAATAAAACAATTTAAATGTCTGTCTGGTGATTGTTCTCCTCCTAATACAGCATGGCAAGAAAATCCTCCATATAAATCTGTTAGTCTTTAAGGTGCCACCAGACTCCTTGTTGTTGTTTTTTTTAAATGTATAGTGTGTACCTTCTAAAAATGAAACCTACATCTATCTCTGAGTAGTGAAGAATATGTATTCAAGTTATAACAACCAACAAGAATGCACTTTTATGTATAAATCCATGATTAAATTGAGTCTTCCTGACTAGAGATTTAAATCAAATCCACCCTGAATTAAGGTGTACACTTTTAACATAGACCAATTAAGAGCAACTTACCAACTGGAGCATTCTCCTCTGTTAAGTAATTTTAAATCAAGATAGGAAGTTTTTTCTAAAATACATGCTGTAGGAATTATTTTGGGGAAGTTCTAGGGCCTTTATTATGCAGGAGGTCAGACTACATGATTACAATGGTCCCCTCTGGCCTTGGAATCTATGAAGGTCCAGTAACCACAGGCTGTTAAAAAATGCTCCTTGACATTTATTAAAAAAATAACTCACAGTTACAAATCAAAGCCTGTGACATGCTATTATTTCCTGTCAGAGTAGTTACATTCATTCCAAGGAGCTAGAAACTTTGATCTCCTCTGCTGAAAAAAATATATAGAATATCTTAGCATGCCCTAACTTAGGAAGATCAATAGCTTCTACTAAATGATTTTTATCTATTGAGATTTCCACTCCACTGCCAAGCACCCTAATTAAAAAGAGAGTCTTCTATTATTTCTTTTGTGCCTAGAAAGTTCTATATTCTTGCACCAATAAGGATATTTCATGGAAATGAAACAAACCACATATGCATTAATTTCATGCTTGGATCACTGAAAGGGAATTTGAATTGAAATGCTGTTGATTAACAAAATTAATCAAATATTAGCATAATTCTGAGTCCAGTAAAAATAGACTCCAATCTACCCTCTTCTGACCCTATTATCAATGATTCTGTAGACTACACCTAGTCAGTACATGTTTATTGTTAGAAAGGAGGTTGACATAGAGAAGTCAGAAGCAATCACACAATGATTAATGGGAGTATGACTCAGAGTTAACTTTCACCAGCAAACAATCCTGATTTGGGACCCACACCTGCAAGGTGCTGAGTGCTCTCATCTCCCACTGGGAGCAGTACTCACCATTGAAGGGCCAAATCCATTAACATGTATATAAGATCTAACCACAGTCTCTGCTTGGACTTTTCACATAGGCCTGAATTCTACAGCTTGGTCTGTGGCCTAGCTAGCAAAAAACAATGTATGGCTAAGAAAAACTGAATAAACAAGAAACAACTTTGCTTTGTTCCAACTAGATAGGCAGAGTCAGCAGAACTCCGGATGGGGCGTGGTGATTGGGTGTCCTTATCATGAGTTATAGACACACAAAGCGCTGAGAAGGGCCTCAACATCTACTCCCCAGTGCAGGAAAGAGATAGCGAATGCCCTCCCCCTTCACAGATGTATCCTTCTTCATGGATGCCAATCCTAGTTCACAGCAATACAAGAATAAAACAATAAACAATTGTTATTGTTAAATACTAATTACTGATTTTTTGCTTTAAAGCTCCAGGAATGTACCTGTTGGTCAACTGGGAGAGCTGCTACCTCATTCCCCTGGACCCCAAAATTAGAATTTAACCTATATACTTTAATAGAAATAATTTTTTAGGGTAATTACCCGTGTGTTATCAATATCTTAATTTGAACCATGGGCGGAGCCATTATGTAATCTTGTAGACCATTGACCTATTGTGCTTACCTTGTCTTCCTGCTAGAACTTATCCAGGGGCTTGGGAACTCCCTCCCCGTCAGTTCTCTCCACCCAGGGCGCCCTATATAATCTATTGTAATTAATTGTTCTGAAGTGTCTCGGAGCCTAATAAGCAAAGTGACACTCTGCCAGTGCTGTGTGTAATAAACTCCTGTGCTTGACTCTACACTGTATCCATTTCTGTTCCTTCAACCATCTTGGAAGAGGGGAACAGAATCCTGTGGGACAACATCCTTAGTTTCTCCAGTGTGTGGTGTTTTATTTTCCCAGAAAGATTTATATTATTCTTTCATCACAAGACCTGTGTCAAACTCAAATAGTCTTGTTAAATAGTTGTTTTATCTGTTTTATTTCCAGTCCATCCTCTTCCTTCTGTAGGTACTTTGCATGTGAGCAATGGCAGGGTTGCTTTCGAACAGGTGAGAGAGATGTTAGGTGAGCTATCTATTCACAAGTCTTCAAGCTGTTTAATTTATCATCCTTCCCTGTCCAACTGGGTAATGTTTTTCTGACCCTCTCCCCTCTAACCACATACGGTCTTACAGTAGCACAATACACTTCAGCTCTGATAATATGCCATCTAAGCCATTCCCCTCAGAGTCATGGCCCCCAAGCTGAAAGCTGGTACAACCACAAATATCTGGGTGCAATGCAGGAATTACTAGTGATATTTTGTGGCCTGTGCTATGCAGGATGTCAGAACAGATGATCACAATGGTCCATTCTGGCATTAAAATCTATGAATTGATAGGTTTGTGTAAACAAAATTGCAAAGTGCTCTGAAGTCCTAGGATCCATTTTCTACCTATGTAACTGCACTGACTTAAATGAGTGACCCCTGACTTATGTCCTTGTAAGTGAGAGCAGAATCAGGCATCTTAGATGAAAGGTGGTATGAAAATGCCAAAGTACAATTATTTACAATACTTAAAAAAAGTCTCTGTTTCATCACTACTTTAAGTGGAGAGAAGTCAGAAAGTTAGAGAGAGAAAAAAAGACATTTATGTCGCAGTTGGATTGTGCCTCCCGCGTTGCCCAATGCTGAAGCATAAATCTTGTTCCATGAGACAAATATACATGTCTGATCCTGATGCAGGTGTTCACTATAACAATAAAACAAAGTACAGGCAGAGGAGGCAATCCAGCATTAGCCTACCCTTCTTAATACTAACAATTCAAATCATACTAATCTGTGAGAAAGAGACAGAGCAGACAGAACACGGCCAGAAAAACGAATAAACAGGACATCTACATTTCCCTAAATAGAGCCGGATTTTGAGAGAGAGTGAACAAGCTCAACTCCCAAAAGAAATTCAAAGTCCACAGCACCTCCTAGGTTTTGGCCTTTAACAAAATAGCCTTTGTATAAACCACAGTGTTACTCAACCAAAATGGTTTCAGTAAGACTGAAGAGTATATGGACTTGATTCTCTTCTCATTTAACACCAACCTTACTGTTCTGTAAATTCATTGGCTTTAATGGAGTTACTCCTGGTTCACAAAGGTGTAAGTGAGAGAACCAAGCTCTATGGTCAAGATTTTTAAAAGGATACAGGAGTTGTGGTGCTCAGTGTTGCAACACCTGATTGAGTCACAAGGCTAAATCCCATTTACTGTCAATGAGATTTAGGCGCCTAATTAAGTTAGGTGTCGCAACCCTGAGTAGGGTTGACAACTTTCTACTCACACAAAACCGAACGCCCTTGCCCCGCTCCCTGCCCTGCCTCTCCTCTGAGATCCCACCCCCGCTCACTCCATCCCCTCTCCTGTCACACGCTCTCCCCACCCTCATTCACTCATTTTCACCAGGTTGTCTCAGGGGATTGGGGTGCAGGAGGGGGTGAGGGCTCCAGCTGGGGGGTGCGGGCTCTGGGGTGGGGCTTGCAATGAGGGGTTTGGGGTGAAGGAGGGGGCTCCGGGCTGGGGGGTGGAGCCAAAGGGTTTGGAGTATGGGAGGGGGCTCCAGGCTTAGGCAAGGGGTTGGGGTGTGGGAGGGGGTGTAGGTTCCATGGTGGAGCCAGAATTGAGGGGTTCAGGAGGAGGCTCCGGGCTGGGGCAGAGGGTTGGGGTGCAGGGGGGAGTGAGGGCTCCGGCTGGTGGTGCAGGCTCTGGGGTGGGGCAGGGGATGAGGTATTTGGGGTGTAGGAGGGTGCTCTGGGCTGGGACCGAGAGGTTTGGAGGTCAGGAGGGGGATCAGGGCTGGGGCAGGGGGTTGGGATGCGGGAGGCGAGTCGGGGTGCAGGATACAGGCGGTGCTTACCTCAAGCAGCTCCCCGGAAGCAGCAGCATTTCCTCCCTCCAGCTCCTACGTGAAGGCGCAGTCAGGTGGCTCTGTGCACTGCCTTATCCACAGACGCCACTCCCCCCAGCTTCCATTGGACATGGTTCCCAGCCAATGGAAGTTGCAGAGCCGGCGATTGGAGTGGGGCAGCATGCTGAGTCCCCTGGCTGACCCTACGCATAGGAGCCAGAGGGTGGACATGCTGTTGCTTCTGAGAGCTGCGCGGAGCCATGGCAGGCAGGGAGCCTGCCTTAGCCCCACTGCGCTGCTGACCAGACTTTTAACAGCCCGGTCAGTGGTCGAAAACTGGACACCTGGCAACCCTAAGAAGCAATGCATGAATACCTGTTATAATCTGGGCCTATATCTTGACATAAGCTTTGTCTGAAAGGTAATTTTTGAGGAGGAAATTCCATAAGGTATAGGGGAAGGGCAGGGAAGTAATCCAAATTAATTTTCCCCCCACCCATATTAACAAAGTTTGGTCTGAATGTCATTTTTGTATCCTGCAGATTACTGTCCAAAAAAGCCAAGGGAGTGCAACACTCGGAACTCATGCATTTTCAAACGTCTAAATATAACTACTACACAAACCATGACCTGTACTGAGACAAACAGTCCTGTAAAAAACTGCATAAATACTGTAGACAGTAAGGCCTGAAGAAAAAAAAATGGATCTGTATAAAGGATTGGAAGGGATTAGTCCTAATTGCCCAATGTTATCTCCTTCTTTAGTGCTCACAGCAGCAGCTGCATTATCAGCTGAGTTAGTTAACATGCCAGTCATTCTTATCATTAAGACTAAGCATAAGGAAAAAGAAAAGAAAAAAGGTGCATGAATAATAGATAATTGTATAAAAGAACTTGGAGTCTCAATAGGAGCTACTCCTGCCGCCCTTCACACCCAGATGACTGAATATTGTTATTATCTAAATAACTATTTCCTTTGGATCTTCTCGTGCCTCTTGTCTTTGTATAGCTTACTGACAGACTGTAAGCTCTCCAGAGCTGAGACTCTCTTGATGTTTAAATAATAAGTAAATATTAAATTAAATATAACAAACAAATAAAAGGTCACTCAAAACATTGTCCAATCAAACAGGTCTTGACATATGTCCTGGCGCAACCTAAACATGGGCTCTGGAGGATCGTGTGTGAAGACCATCCAAGTTCCCAATACGGAATAGTTTTTTAATTTACATGATCCCCATTTTCTGTTTCTCAGCCATGTTCCTTTCCCATCACTTAGGACAGCAGATGCAATAGTCTTGTTCATTACAGCTCAATGGCGCTTAATCTATAATGTTCTTCAACTGATCTGTTGCATCAAAGGGAATTTATATTACTATGAAATTGTATTTTTTAGTATTACCTTTATTTCATTTTTCACTAAGAAGAAAACAATGGCCTCTTGCCTGATAATTTAATGTGATACAGCTTATGAAAACAAGAAAAGTGATGTAGTGCAAAAATATACTCATTAGGGGCTGGACATATAGTTGACACATGGGAAATAGACAGTCCACCAGGTCAACAGACATATGGTCAAAAGGCTGATGGGTTTTAAACCTGGAAAGCTGACAGCAGGATATATATCTACTGGCTTAGAGCCCTGAGTTAGTACAGTTCTTTTCCTTTCTCACTCCCACAGTACCTTTAAGTACTACTATTGTTCTTCACTTATCTAGCACCCTTTTTCCAAGAATTTCTAAGTGCTTTAAACACACCAGCTAATCCTCACCTGTCAGACAGAGGATGACTGTAGTTTTCCTTAAGTAACAGATGAGTAAATGCTGAAACAGAGTGGTTATGTGGCTTGAAGAAGGTTACACAGAAAAGGAGTGGCGTAGCTGGGAGTAGAACATATAAATCCTTGCCCCCAATTCCTTGCTCTCATCACTAGTTACACTTGCTCCTGTTAATTACAGCAGATGTCTTCCTGGCTAGCATAGCTACAGAGAGCTGGACTGCACCTCACACTGTACCACAAATTCCACAAGCGAAAGGTGATCATGCCTTGGATTGGTTTCCACCCTCTCTACGTTTCCTAACCCTAAAAATCTGTTAACATTATAAGTAAAAATAAAAGTTAAATTGTACTCTCCCATCCAGTGGTGGTGATTTGAATCAATGTCTAGTTTCCGATCAGCTGTTTAAACTGGACCACATGCCAGCACTCTACAATAACACAAACAATTTATTTGCCTATTTGAGAAAACCAAATCAGGAAACATAAAATCAGATTCCTGGGTTTGCAAGAGGAAGAAAAAGGAAAAAAAGTATCTGCTAATAATCCTGATTATTTAACATGATGGATAACTTTGCTGCTGTAAATTGGAGTTCAAACACTGATACCAAAGATAGGAGGAGAATGATGATCTAATGGATTGATATGATTAAGAAAAAGTACTCACAGTGGCCCAGCTGACCAAGGAGATGTGTGAATCTGGTATTTTTGGATCTGTAACAAACACAGGCTAATTGGAGAGACTTTCTCACTCTGAAAATACAATGCACAGTCCAAACATGGAAGAACTGCTTTTGTATGTGATGAAACTCAGAGTTCGCTTCAGTAGCTAAGCAGTATATTTTAGAGGACATCAAAGCAGCAGAGAATTTGCTGTGAAAAACTGAAAGAAAGGAGAGTGGAGGAATTTCAGAACTGGCTTCTAAAAATGGAAACAATTAGAAATAAATTAATTTACTTATAAAATGCTACTTAATTTGTTAAATAAGGTAAAAATAAATACTGAAGCAAGGCCCAAGTTGAAAATTAAAGGCACCAATCTCCCCAAGTTTAAGAGTGTTTAGATACAGGCTTAAACTCAACAGGAGGAGTTGCTCAGCAACAAATAGCAGCAGCCCAGTTATGGAGACTGGCTAAAGGCCCCTTTAAAATTTTGGCCCAGAATGTATGTTATAATATTTAGTATCATTACATTAATATGAAATATAAAAAATTATATTTATGCATAAATTTCTTGGGAATTAGAAAACGAAAGATATTTTTCCTCTCTGCTGCCGTATTATAGGGCTGCAATTAGAACACTGCTATTTTGACCTTTATTAACAGCACAAATGTATAATCCGTAGAAGTGAACATGAAAGACACTTTTTAAGAGGTATTTTCTAGCTGATCTATTTGAAGTTTTTCATAGGGCTAATAAGCACACTGCATGAAATGAACATGTTACGGACTCAGTGTAGGTACCATTATATTTAGAAATCAAACAGAGACGTGCTGCCTTTTTTTTAACACCCAGAGATCAGAATCATGTAAAAATAATTAACTTCCAGAGGCTTTAGAAACTATAGTAGTGGAATAACCTGGGAGGGAGGATGGAATGTATGATTGAATCTATCAAAGTTGTCCGTTTGTGCAAATATAGTTACTTGGAAACAGGAGACAAGGAGATATAAGTGGTATACTGAAGAAAAATGGTATTAATTTCTGTATGTAATACATTATATATGGGATATTCAAAAATATTCAGCACTGGGCTAACTATGCTCCTGTTGACTTCAATGACAGAAGAGTTAGGCCGACACTGGGCATTTTGTACAGTACTGTATCATCTGCATAAGAACATACATTTAGAATCATAATTCTTCATTTTCCTCAAAAAGCCACTTTCCTCAGGCATCAGGTTATCTTCCTTTTACAATGTCCCCAATAAATATTTTAAAAGAAAGTGTTAATCCCTCACAGCCCTAAAATGTGCCTTCAGCATGCACAACTGCTTGCGCTGATTCCATCTACCTATAAATCTTAGGTTTACATAGCACCTATATATCACAATGGTGCCAGTGACTGCCCCAGACTACAAAGACAGCATTTTAATCAATGCTAAAGACAAACAAGCCATTTATACTATTTAGAAATTTATGGGAACCTTGTTGTTTTGGTTTGTAAATTTGGGTATTTAAAGGATCTTAGCTTTGTTTCTCAGACTTTCTGTGACATATACAATTCATACAGCATGCACATTTATGTCCACACAAATCTATTTACTTTCAACTGACATAGCCACTTCAGAAACCGCCATTATCCTCAAAATAACATTTAATTTGCAAGTTGGATTCCTTAGCCTTTGGTATAGCAGTAAAGCTCAGTTGCCAAAATGGCTCTCCCTACCAGGTGGTTTCCAGTTCATTGCTACTGGGGGGTGCAGGCGCATTTATTGGGACTGAATGACAACTGGTCATCTCTTCCCCTCCCTTGAGATGTACCCGATACAAATTCTGAGGACCAGCTCTGCATTTCGAAGTACATAGTAGTGCTTCCCCACAACAGATCAGCTCCTCTCTGCCCCTGCTGACAACCAATCAGCTGTCAAGTGAGAAGTGGAAGTGTCCTCTGGTTCCTTCTCAGCATCCATCAGTGCAAACAGATAAAATACAGGCACTGACCCAAAGGGAAGTTGAACTGAGCAGAGCACATCTTTGGTTGTTCACAAGCCTGGCTAGAAGGAAGGCAGATGGGGATGGCCAGAAAGGATCTATTGGAGGAATGGGGGAAAGAAAAGTTGGCAGGAAAACAGATGCAGAAAAATACTGTGGGAAAATAACACAGGCAGTCATAGAAGGAAAGAAAAGTGTGTAGGAAAAAGAAACAAAACATATGACACAGAAATTTGATGCCAAACTGTTACAGCACACTTTTCATAAATGTATGCTTTTATATTTTCAGTTATGTTAGGGCATGTGAATGTGTACAACCTCAGGAACAGTCAAGCTACAAAATTCAAATTTGAATTCTAACACCACAGAGATCAGTCATCTTCAGCTCCATGGTTCTGGTTCAAGTCCATCTCTATGTACAATAGGGAACAGGGACTTGAGAAGGTGTGGTTGTCTATGGCAGGGAAGCCCAGTGTCCCTATGTATGTGGAAGGGGATAACCAGAAATGGTTGGATTTTTATCAACATTGTCAGTGGCCTTTTATACATTTTTATGTACACCTGATGGGAAATATATGGGCACGCTTGAGGCATGTGTTGCTATTAACATAGCATCACTTTCCAACGTTATTAGGAATTCCAGATAACAGGTAACTATGCAATTGAATAAAACCTACATGTCCCATTTAAATGGTCTTTGTTCTGCATCAGAAATATTTCTCCTTCTGCATCAGGTCTAAGTTTTGAAATGTCTGCAAATAAGAGGTGGGCACACTTTGCATCTCCCTTCCACAGCTCTCCACGTTTGGGTATGAACATGGGTGTTGCCTGACAGCACACTGTGCTGTAGCTCAGGATTCTATCTTGATTAGCTCTGGCTCACTTCCAGTTCTTGACCTCTGCCTTAGCCTATTATACCCCTTCACCCATAGCAAACTCAAAGAATGCTGTGCTCACAGATGGCTTACTGGCTTGTAAAGAATTTCTGTATATGATTGTATGTGCACAAATGATTACATTAAATTGTATTAGAAAACAAATATTAATTTACATTAAAGAAATAACATTCTAAGGCTCTTTTCTGATTCCAGAGCATGCTTGGAAAATATGGGAATGAAATCTGAGGCTTTCTGGGGGAAAAAAACCACAACAACATGACTTTTAATGTGTTGGTAAGCAAATTGCTGCAGGCTTTCAGTCTAGCATACATGAGTCCAGAGAGAAACTTGGAAACATGAATTAATTTGACATTATTAGTTTCTCAAGCCTCCAACATAATCATTTATATCAGGCAATGGAGATGTTATCTGTTGTGTATGTAAAATATGAATAAACAACCTAAAGATAATTTTTGTCTGTTCATCTTCTCCTCTTGCCTTGAAAATATATTAAACACATCAAAAAATCATCTTCCAGCAGAATGGAAACAATGAAGTAAGATATGGAAGGCAAGGTAATGTTTGCTAGACATAAGATCTGAAATAGTTGATATTTATTATTTATTTTATGATGAGTTTCATGTTTTGTGGTGAGTATAAAAACATGATGAAGTACCTGATGATTTTAAATGTATATGACAGCCAGAAACTTGAATGTATACCTTTATATGTACTAAATTGGGGATATAATTTTGAACATGTTCTTCTATGGGAGTGTCTAATTGGTGAGCTATTGTACATTTAACTCTCTTGTACAACACGTGTCATAAATGGAAATAAAGTTAAATGAGTTAATTACCCACTCGTGGCTATTTTAATTACAGGATACACAATCAGAGACAGATGCTGGCAAAATACTCATTATAGGGGTACTCAGAATATACTTGCAGTTGGCTGTGCAATATAATCATCTCTAAAGCCTTTGTATAACTGATTACATCTATTTTTTTTACCTTCCATGAGTAAATAGCAAAACTAATTAGCTGCACACTATTAAGTTAATGCACATTTATCTACAACAATTCAATTCTTACTGTGAAATAATCCTTCTAGTCTATAATTACACTCCATCTTAATTAGCATAATTTCCATGGCACATACTTTAATAAAGAAGCTGACATGAGGGTTTGTTTTAAATGCCAAGGATATTCTAAGGGGGAAAAAAGACTACTCTAGCACAAAGGGAGACAAATATGGTTGTATCACACACCTTTTGTATTACTTCGCAAGCATAAATAAAAGGGAATAATAAGCAAATGTTTAGAACAAGTATCTGAACATGAATTTACAGAAGATGAACAAAACTGCTAAGGACTTGGCATATCCCTCAGCTGTCTTATTGACCTTGAAGGAAGCAAAGGTGATTCCATGTTCAGTGCATTTCATAGTTCCCTTATCATTGTGTGGCTCATGTCACTCACTGAGGTTGACATTAGTAGATTAGCTATTACCTACATTATCTTGGTAATGGACTTTCTCCTGGAGAGCAGAGTCCTCTATTTAGTTTCCTATGGGCATTGGCAGTGCAAGCTTCCTCTACAATTATCTCTCAGTGGGCTTCAAAGTTGACTCAGAGAGAATGGATCTAATTTTCCTCCCACTTGCACTAGTATAAATCAGGAGTAACTCCAGTGAAGTCAGTAGACTTACACTAGGGAAAATAAGGTCAATAGCCCCATTGTAAGAAAGTAATTCAGTCTCTGGGCCCATTTAAGCTTTCAGTCTCTGGTGAGACTTCCAAGAAGGGTGCAATTAGCAGCAACTGTGGGACGGTTTGATCATGTCAGCAATTTATCCATGGTAACCTGGACTGAGAATACCAAACTCCTTTTATCTATGGAGCAGTAGTCAGATGATAATAGTCAGTCACTCTTGGCCTGGACTGGACATGAACCAATAACCTCGAAGTCTCTGCATCCCATTGTCAATCCTCTGAATCATCCAGTTCTCCTTCTAGTTTTGACTGTCTCACACTGGGTGTTGGTACATTTCAAATATATGCCCTTCAGTTGTCGAATTTAATCTCTATCAGTATACAAAAAAACAAGTCTGTCTGTTTCAGCATTTAAAAACTAAAATGAAGAAATGTTTGCTTGCTGATGCATTTAACTGTTCCTACATCCTGATAATTTTAAATGGATTGTTATACCAAATGTTTTGTGACTCTTGTGAGGGATACGGAATAAGTGTACGTCGCTGGTGTACTGTAGTTGCACAATTCTATTGTTAATAAAATAAACAAACATTTTCACCTGTGGATGGAACATTATTTATTACAGGAGATGATGACAGATATTGGGTAAAATTTTCAAAAGCGACTAAGTGACTTTGAAGCAAAGGTCCCATTTTCAAAAGCACGTGCAGACATTTAAAAACATCCCAAATAAAAAATTAACTAATTTGACAGATAATCAAGTCAAAGAGAATTCCTCGGACAACTTTAACCTTTCTCACCATAGTAAAAAGCAGGATAATGAAGCAACAAAAAGAAGTGTCATAACAACTTCCTACAAAATTAGGTTTCCCTTCCTAGTGCCAGAAGAGGCACTAGATGTGGTTTTAATCAGGCCACAACTTTATTCTTAAATATCTGGGACTTCCCGGCAGATACAATTCTACAGTGCAGGTAATTCTGTATACACTTCCATATACTCTGGGAGCTGCTGTCCGCCATCCTCCTTTCCTATCCTGGTCCCAGCCGTCCCGCTGCTGGGCTCTCCTGCCCCTCATATGAGGATTAAGGGGGACTTTAAAGGAGGGGGGCTTGACTCCTTGCCATACCCATCATTGTAGCCCCAAACCTCCCTTTGTCCACTACTTTAAAAAATGTCTCTTTTCAATCCTTCACCAGTCCATTTTATCTGATCATCATATCCATTCCCTATAGAGTACCTGCACTAGACATCCACCATGAGCCTACATAAGAGTTGCAATATTATAGCTTAACTCCCACTTTCCTACCCCACTGGACTCCTAACTCATTGTGGCAAAGGTGAAAAACCCACCACATCTTCGTCAATCTGCAGTGAGGGAAAATTCCTTCCCAGCTCCCTCAGAAAGGGACAACTAGCAAAATGCCCAGAATGGATGATGCTATGGAGATATATAAAAAAAGACAGCCTTTTTTCCTCAGACATATGAATGTCTATTAGCCATTCACCACCAATTCATAGACTTTAAAGTCAGAAGGGACCATCATGATTATTTAGTTTCACCTCCTGCACATTGCAGGCCATAGAACCTCACCTACCTCCTCCTGTAAAAGACCCCTAACCTCTGGTGGAGTTACTGAAGTCCTCAAATCATGGTTTAAAGACATCAAGTTACAGAGAATCCACTATTCAAACTAGTTTAAACTTGTAAGTAACCTATGCCCCGTGCTGCAGAGGAAGACAAAAAATCCTAACTGCTTATTAGTCACTATACTCATTAATATCTACCTGCTAATCATTCATCTTCCTTACTACCACTGCCATATTCCCTAGTACTATAGCTAGGTGAGAAGTCTTATGTTCCATGGAAGTGCTGGTAGGCTAGACAGCGATTTCCTTCAGGGACAACAAAGTAATTTGAATAAGGGATGACAAGTCAAAATGTTAATTAATAATATGGGGTTTGCAGTTCTAGAAGGTTTACTTTGCAATAGTCTTACATGCCATATCAAAACAAACTTTGACACATCATGTGATACGTTATGTCCCATTATGACACATGACAATAAAATCAAATGTTCAAAATGTTTATTCATCTCTGTAAATTTCATTAGTTGCAATTCATGCTTAAGAGCTTTACAATACATTTTGTCCATGTGTACTATACGCTGCACACATTTTTCATGAGTAATGGGCATACTTGAATTGATACTGACAGTAAAACACAAGTTTATTGGAATTGTTTGGGACACCATACTGTCTCATTAAACCAGGAAAGAAAGGACTGAATTAATCACTTAAAACACAGTGTAATGAGGTATGCTGACCCTTTAAGAGTACAGGGGGCCAGAAGGTCCTGTTACAGGTAGGGTGACCAGATGAGCGATGTGAAATATCAGGTCACAGGGGTGGGGGTAGGGGGTGCCGACGGAGCAAAAAACAAAAAAACAAAAAACCAAGAGCCGGCGGCGGAGGACAAAACAAAAATGAAAAGCAAAAAGCAAAAAAAAACAAAAAAAACCCAAGAGTCGCCAGAGCATAGGAAAAATTGGTGGGGGCTGAGCACCCACCGGCAGCTCCACGCACCGTCCCCCTGCACCAGCTCGCCTTCGTTCCGCCTCCACCTCCCCTGAGCTGGGGGCTGCGTCCTACTTCTCTCCCCTCCCTCCAGCGCTTGCGCTGCCATACAGCTGATTAGTGCAAGCCTAGGAGGGAGGGGTGAGGAGGAGGAATGCAGCATGCTTGGGGAAGAGGTGGGTCCAGGGCGGGGATTTGGGGAGGGATCCAATGGGGCAGTGAAGGGGCGTTGCTGGGGTCGGGGCAAGGGTGGGAATTTGGGGAGGGATCCAACGGGGGAGGGAGAGGGCAGTGTTGGGGCGGGGGGCATGAGCCCCCTCCGCCTATGCGCTGGAAGACAAAATATCGGGACAATTCACGTCCCGACCGAATATCCTGCCCCTCATATGAGGATAAGGGGGGCTTTAAAGGAGGGGGGCTTGACTCCTTGCCATAGCCATCATTGTAGCCCCGAACCTCCCTTTGTCCACTACTTTAAAAAATGTCTCCTTTCAATCCTTCACCAGTCCATTTTATCTGATCATCATATCCATTCCCTATAGAGAATATCGGTCAGGACATGAGACAAACAAGTAAATATCGGGACGTCTGGTCACCCTAGTTACAGGAAGCTGGAATGAATACAGGTCCAAGAAATAGCCTTTTAAGAAATGGACAGGAGGAAGAGGTCCTGGGGAACTAGTAGTTGGATGGGGGGAAAAAAACAGAACACTGTCCCTTTAAGGTGCCGGGACCAGAAGCCCTATAGTGTTGTGTAGTTCTAGACAATCGAGAGGCGCTCTCTGGAGGAAGACAATTATATAGACTGCCTTCTCCCTCAGAATAGGGGAGATGCTGATCAGAAAAGGAAGCTAGAGCCAGAAGGGTGAGCGCCAGTTAAAAATGGCTAAGAAAGGTGATCTTGTGAAGAACAGATGCTGGCAAGGAAAGAGCTCTGTGAGGGTGGCAGAAGAGTCAGAGGTAAGTGTGAACTCTTGGGTTGCAGTGCTGAACTTTACTTTTGAGGCATTCAGGACTATGTGAGCTGTGATAATTAAATGAGCCCCAAATGGAAGGTGGTTCTGCTTATAAGAGAGGCTCATGAGGGGCCCTGAAAAGGGAGAACAGAGGGAGGGTGCTGAAGGCATAAGCTTCAGCCCTGTTACTTGCAGTCAACACTTAAAAGTTAATAGTATGGGGCCTGGAAATTTAATCAAGGACACTAGGACAAAGCCGACAGAACCTGGGCTTTTATAGTCTCATCTGAATGACATTCTTCTCCCTTTCCCCCACTAAACTGCACGCGTCACAATATTTTCTGCCAGGATTCTAGCTTCCAGTTCAATGGTGCTGAGGTATTGCTAATCAGATGCTTAGACCACTCTGTCATCACCTTTGGAAAAATAACACAGTGACCATTAACTAGAGCTATGAAATGACGGAGCAGAAATTCTTCCCCCACCCCCCGACATCAAAACAAACAAATAAACCAAACAAACACATATTCACCTAGATGATGAAAAGAAAAGTAAAAAGAAGTAATTTTACTAGCAGTTAGAAGCCATATCACACAGGGGCCGCTTTATCACTTTGACAGTGGTGTAAATGTTTATCCCACCAGGTTAAGCTTTAAAACTCAAATTCATAACTTCTGCCTTCACATTGCTGGTACTTTACTGTTTCCATATTTTCATCTAGTAATTTAACAACAAGCAATACAAGGCTCCTTGTGATCCTAAGCTATTAGACTGTTAGTGAGATTGGTTTTCATCCAATTGAGATATAAAAGGTTAGTCAGTACTCTTAAAGCTGCTGAATTGCAGCATCAGTTCATGACACTGCTGGGAAGCAGCGTGATGGAAGCTCTAATTCTTCACTTCCTGTATTATCTGTGCTCTCTGTATATCAAGTATAGTCTCTCTCCCCATGTATTTTCTTTCAGTAAAAGAAATAAGGCCCAAATGTCGCCCAAGCTAGGTTTACACTGGCAAAGTGCATACAGTTACATGAAGGGAAGTTTCTACCATGCATCATTTGAGAAGTATACAGGAATTCACTCATTCCCTTTGGTGGAGAGCCAGGAAAATGTCATAAAAATCCTGGCTTGCAATTATTAATTTCCTTCAGATAATATATTTCTTATGAGTACAAGAAACATTTTTCCCACCCCCCACTTCACCAGGAATTTTACTGGCACACTACACTAAGTCTCTATATCTAAGGGTACCAGCATTTTATGCAACTCTTAAGTAGGCACATTTCCTCCCTGGGCACTGTGGCTGTCCTGAATTATGGGGAGGAAGCTTCTATAGCTCTTTCCGGGGTATGGCTGACTCAACTGGCCAGATGGTTCCGCTGTTCTGTGCTGGGCTTTCCGTCTCCACGAGGCATGAGAAATGCAGCTTCATTTCATCTGCCTACTGTTCTTATTCTATCCTGTATTTAGAAATCATCTTGCTGTGATGCCTTTAAAAATGTTTGCCAAAATTACCTCTACTACTGGTTCAAAAGTTTTAGTGAAAACACAATTTCGATAAAGAAGGGGGGAGAAAGATTAAATGTTTTCTAACTCAATTCAGTTACAACACAGAAGTAACAAAATATTTTTTATACTTACAATGGGAATAATTGTGTTCTCTCGAACATCACTTTACGATTACTGTTGGAAAATGCTGACCCTATACACTGAAAATACATCCAAACCATAGATCCTTAAAAATGCCACATTTTAAATACCTCCCATCTCCCTGATGGAAACCTAATTACCTATAATCTTCCTGGTGAAACTGGAATCACTGGAGGACAATTCCTGACACATCAGCTGTATCCCTTAATCATCAAAACAATATTTCATAGTCAATAATAATTATTGTTGTCTTACCAACTCTGAGAGGCCAATTAAGTAAGAGAAAAAACTTTTGAAGTGATAATCAAGATAGCCCATTACAGACAGTTTCATAATAAGTGTGAGAATACTTACATGGGGAGATAGTTTGCAACGAGAAATTGCTGAACTTGAATTGATATGCAAACTAGATACAATCAACTTAGGCTTGAATAGAGACTGGGAATGGCTGAGCCATTACAAACATTGAATCTAAGACAACTCCCACCTTTTCATGCCCTCTGTATGTGTATATATATCTCCTCAATATATGTTCTTTTGAGGCATCCGAAGAAGTGGGCTGTAGCCCACGAAAGCTTATGCTCAAATAAATTTGTTAGTCTCTAAGGTGCCACAAGTACTCCTGTTCTTTTTACTTTATTCTGTCTGTTACTACTTGGAACCACTTAAATCATACTTTCTGTATTTAATAAAATCACTTTTTACTTATTAATTAACTCAGAGTATGTATTAATACCTGGGGGAGCAAACAACTAAGTTGATTGTATCTCTCTATCAGTGTTATAGAGGGCGAACAATTTATGAGTTTACCCTGCATAAGCTTTATACAGGATAAAACGCATTTATATGGGTTTAGACCCCATTGACAGTTGGGTATCTGAGTGCTAAAGACAAGCACACTTCTGTGAGCTATTTTCAGGTAAACCAGCAGCTTTGGGGCACATAATTCAGACCCTGGGTCTGTGTTGGAGCAGATGGGGGTGTCTGGCTCAGCAAGACAGGGTGCTGGAGTCCTTGGCTGGCAAGGAAAATAGGAACAGGGGTAGTCTTGGCACATCAGTTGGCAGCTCCCAGGGGGGTTCTGTGATCCAACCCGTCACAGAGTCCATACCTTTTGTAATCAAAAGCCCACAACAGACCAGCCTTGAGCCAACTTATCTTAATCTAAAAGGATGTCAGCATCTCATTACAGCAATCACTAGATGGGAATACGAATGGGGCAAGGAAGAAACAAACTGCACACTGTCCAAAAGTGTTCAGGTAGACAATTATTTGTGGTGTCTATGACTCAGGTAAGTCATACCTCTGTCATAGCTCTTTGTACACCTACGTAAAATCCCTCTACTACAAAACAAAGAAAAACAAAATACGGGCACTTGAGGTGCCAAGGTGTCAAGAGCCAGGCTGCTCTTTTGACATTTCATAAAACTTGTCAGCGAGATGCTTGTAATGGTAGCTCAAGCTCAAAAATTTCTGTAGGATTTATGAGGCTAAGGCCATGACAAAACAGTCCAGGTCTGACATTTAATACAGATGTGGAATAATGCCAACACTGAAATAGATGCAATGATTGTAGAAGCACCCAACAGGAGAAGCCTGAGGCCTAGTCTATTCTTAAATGGGTTTGCTGGTTTAGCTATATCAGCAACCCCCTGTAGTGCAGATGCAGTTTATACTGAGAAGGGTTATTTTGCCGGTGTAATTTAAACCAGTTCCCCAAACAGAATAAGGAATTTTGCCAGAATAACTGCATCTACAATAGGGATATATCTGGCATAGCAATGTCAGTTAGGGATATGATTTTTTCACATTCCTAACCAACAGAACTGGCAAAAAATTTAAGTGTAGACCAAGCCTGGGTAACCAAAATACACACACTACATCCAAAGACAAGCAATCTCTTCCACTATTTCCAGGAAGGTACATACCAGCTCTTTTGGCACTGAAATCTGTATGTTGAAATGCCCGCACTCATATTAGGGGAGGAAGGGGGACAGTGGGGATGGGATTTTTGGTCAGACTTAGAGGAAGCGTGCACAAACTCCTGGATTGGGGTGGAAGAGAGATGGAACAGGCCCCTCTACCTACATCTGGGCTTAAAGGAATATGCATGGAAGAGGGGATATTCTTTGCTTTCACTGGTTGTGTTGGTGAGGATAAAGGAGCTCATTGGCTATCATGAGCCCCTTCCCCCTAAAATTTAAAACCTTCTTGGGTTTGCAATAGCTATCTTGCCTTTGTGATTGTAGGTTTAAGACTGTACATCAGGGATTGGCAACCTTTGGCACGCAGCCCTTCAGGGAAATCCGCTGGCGGGCCGAGACAGTTTGTTTACCTGCAGTGTTCACAGGTTCTGCTGATTGCAGCTCCCACTGGCTGCGGTTCGCTGTTCCAGACCAATGGTGGCTGCAGGAAGCGGCGGCCAGCACATTCCTCTGCCTGCGCCACTTCCCGCAGCCCCCATTGGCCTGGAACGGCGAACCGCGGCCAGTGGGAGCTGCGATCGGCTGAACCTACGGACGCTGCAGGTAAACAAACCGTCCTGGCCCACCAGCAGATTTCCCTGACAGGCCGTGTGCCAAAGGTTACCAATCCCTGCTGTACACTCAAATCCCAGAGAAGAAAAATCCATGAGGATTCCAACAGCAGCATCAGTACAATGTATAGTGGACACGGAGTTCGTATCATATCATTTTATGAATACTTTATGTGACCGTTATTGAGATGGAATGTATAATTATATTGGGTTAATGGGTTGTTTATTATACACCTATATTAATTCAATGGGGGCTTTTGCTAGGAAGAAGACAAGAACTCCTAGGTAAGAACATCCCAGCACACAATTTGCTTGGAGGATCCTACATTCTGTCTCCAATGAAATTGAGCTAACAGATCAAAGGACTACAAACAGTTAAAATGGACTTGTTTCAGTGGGGGTAGGATGGGTGATGAAAAGAATGAGCAATATTTGAAGAGACCTCACTGAAGCAGAGAGAGTGAACTGGTTTGTGAGTTAAGGGAACAGATAGCCACCCAGACTCTAGAGGTCTTAGTGCCTCTGTAGGAAGCTTAGACCTACCAGGGTCTCCATGTGGAAGATGGATAGACACCTGGTAAATGAGACAGTTATGTAGTCTATTTATTATTTTAAGATATTTTTCCTCTGAAATGCTTTGGTTCTAAATAAATAATACTTTCCGTTAAGAAGGCTGTCTGGTCCTGGATACCACTGTCATAGCTCCTGGAGGATAGGGCATGGCAGGGCCAAACCTAGTCAGACCCGCTGAGGCAGTCAGGGGACTGTAGCCCAAGGCCCGGTCTGAAAGTGGGAGAATCACATGGTTCCATCCCAGGGAGAGGTGATGGCTCAAGGCCTGAGAGGGGTGCATGAGAAGAGACCAGGAGAGTCACACGTACATTTTAGTCCAGTAACTGCGATGCAACGAACTCAGCTAATTCTCCTGAATTGATCATTAGGAACTGTCCCTCATGAAATACTATATTATAGTAAGCTATTTACAACATATTCATCCCTATAAGTAATTTCTTCTGTTTCTTATCACAATGTTTTACAATATATGTGTATCTTTCACAGATCTAAAAAACATGAGTAACACCCAATTATATTCTTTCCATCTAAAAACTTGCCTTAACTGTCCACACTGGCAATTATCAATGCTATATTTTGTGTGAATGGAGTATATCGAAAAAAAATGTGGGCAATTTCTTGGCAGATGTAATGCAGGAAAAATATAACTATAATGTATCAAAATATACTATCATCTGATTTCAAGAACTCTGTAATACATGCATAAAAAAGCAATTATTTTTCAACTGGCCTCTAACAGCTCTGGATTTGACACTGATATATTTAACCCTTCCTCTCTGTTATGCTTCGAAGTTATCTGCAAAAAGTTTAATATCCCTAGAAGTTATTTATTTTTAGTTAATGTATTTGCAAGCTAGATGACATGTCAGAACCACCCTACAGGTAGAAGAGCTGCTATCTTCTGGGATGACGCTTTGTTGTCTAAAGACATTTCTGTTTGTACAGACTTGTTCAGGACGAGAAAGGCCTCTTCATTAGATGTGAAAACTAGAAAGTGCACAGAATAACAGCGTATTTTACATTTTCAAATGAATAATTGACTCAAACTCTGACTACAATTAAAAATATCAGTGTAATAGCCGAACTAACTGATACTATCACTACACAAAGCATTTGTATCCTTTCACACACATTCTAAAAATGTTCTGGTTAGATTTCTGGAACAGGGATGTGCCTTTTTTCACAAAGTTATTAATTGATTGGAAGACTGCTTCTGAACCAACAGGGTACTTTTGGAAGGATACCACCATGTTGAATTTGCATTGTTGATTACCCCTGATCAGAATATTCTGATATAACAATCATTACCTACTGCATATAACGTGCACTTTCTTGAGAAGTACCTTGCACCACAATTGGTGATACACATTGCCAGATGGCACAGTTTGATTACTGGGACCTGGTTTCTTGTTCTCTGTGATGGATGCTTAGTGGGAGAAATTACTTCACACCACTTAACCTCTCTGTCCTATTAAAGGGTGGTCCTGGCATATAACCAACAAGTTCACTGAGAAATATCAGGGCTCCATCTGGGAAATAGCAGGCCATCCTCTCACTCAAGAGAAAACCAGATTTTTGGGGCTGGAATCTTGGGTTCCCATTTACAAATATTAGTCATTTCCCTGCATAAAGTTCTTAGGTGTTCATTTATGTATAGGGATGGCAGAGCCAATTTTTATCATTTTTACAAATAATACAGATATTTACTTTTAAGCATTTTTTTTTAATTTTTATTGTTTTAAATGTTCACAGTTGCAGGAAATTATGGGGGAATTAGAGGGGGGTCAGACAATAATTATTTAATGACAGCACAGGCTGAGATTCAAAAAGTTAAAGTTTTATAACTTTAAACACAAACTGTCAACATCATATATCAAAATATACAAAGAAAATATCCTTAAATCTCAAGCAGCACTTTTCATACTTTGCCTATCTATATATTTTCATTATCATCAATGAATATATTTTTTCATCATTTTGTGCGTGTTTGGCGAAATTGATGTTTATTTACCAACACTTACTGATAAAAATCAAATCCTTCCAAGCCTATTTTATATAAACGGGCATGGTTTCTTTTTTTCCAAAGCCCCTTTCTTTCCTTATTTAGATCCTAATTATGAATACTCTGAACCTTTTTCTTAAGTACGAGTTACACTAAGGATACTCTAACCATTTATTTATCCATATTAATCAAGGACCATAAAAAATACACTAATGCACATGTGCAGTGACATTTCAAAATATATAATGACTTTTTATGAATAAGTACACTATATATTAAAACAAAAGTCCTATAGTTTATCAAGGATTGAAAAATTGATCTGACGCCTATTAGTCAGAGGATAAGAAAGATGAGGGTGCACCAGTGAGGTCTGCTGCAAAGTGCTGATCAGAAACCCAGCACAGCTTACTGACAACTGCTGTGAAAGGTAGGTGTGTGTGTGGGCATGTGTGCACCCAGACACACGCTAGGATACCAATGAGGTTGTTGTCCCTGGAAACCAACGTGTGTAGGGGGGTCTTATCCATCATATCAATCTTTGGCTAGTAGATATCTAATGAGATGTACAGACCTGAAATCCTGCGAGTGATCTGCAGACTGAAGTTCTGAGCAAAGAGAGTCTCCTTGTCACACCCATTTTATATTGGCTTAATGCCACTCTCTTCAATGGAGAAATGATGTGGTATGACAGGAGAATAGCACCCAGAGACCCTGCAAGATTAGATCTCTCATTCTCCTTTCGACATGCACTTACACAGTAGAAATCACAAATGTCAATGATAATTAAAAACTCTTGTAAGGGGAGGAAATACATCCCTAAATGTTTGTAGTGCCCAGATATATGTAAACCAAGCAGGATCAAACACATCTAATTTTAATGACATTAAAATGAAATCCAAACTAATTCGTTTCACTGATTTCCTTTTCACAGGAGTACAAATAAATCTGATTGACTGTAATTGTAGAAGACCATACTTCTTAAAAGAAAACATGACAGGATAGCTTAGAAATTCTTATAATAAAATGTTTTCAGTATGTATGCTATTTTATCTATAGTTTATCTTTAGTTTAATCTTTATAATTAATGTATAATCAGTCACCTATATATGATGAAATATTATATTTCTATTTGGCATGTTTTCAGTTTGGACACATTTCTTAACGGAACAATATAAACTTCAAGTATAATTGCTTGGTCTTATAATACAATGCTGCTTCCCCTCCAGCTGGGGCCATGGAAATTTGGGACCAGTATGTCACAGTAGTCTGCAGTGGGATAGTTATGATTATTTTCAGCTAAACAAGAAGGACATGCATTTTAACTGCCAGAGTTAGACAATTTTGAACAAATGCAGTTTGAGTGTACTGCCATCATGTTAGCAAACTGCACTACTGAGCAGTCTCAACTTTATTAGATTCTTAAATCCTAATTGTTTCAGCTTCTACTATGAGTGATGTTGATTTTAACCCACAAAAACCAAAACACTAAAAACAAAAAACCCGCAACCACCCTCACCTGTATCTTCCCACATAGTAGATTTCTGTGTGAGTCTGAGTGCTAATGCGTTTGGGTTTTTTTTGTTGCTTTAGTGTGAAGACATTAAAACTTATCTCTAATACAAACACAGCATGAGTGAATATTAAAATTTTCTAGTAAGTTTTTTGTAGTGTTTTCATTGTACTAATGTTAACTGTATTTATTTACTTATTTACATTTTTATGTTCATAAAACCCTTAGTGACTGATCCTGCCTTTAGATGCTGAAGCATCACTGGGTTTCATTTAACTAGGCTACAGTGATTGTGCAGATTTATCGATTAAATGATGTTACAAGTTACAATTTGAAGCAATGGGCACATGTAGCACCGAGTCCTCTCATTTAGCTAGCTCCTTTGCTGTGAGTAGAGGAACTGCATCTACTGCAACAGGATCCAAGGTCTCTTAGGCCCCAATTCAGGAAAACACTCAAGCAAGGACTTAAGTCCATACATATTCAGAAAAGCACCTAGGCACATAATTGATGTTTGGAATAGGACTTCTTTTCTGAATTTGGGCGTTAGCCAGATTCTTAGTAATTTACATTGCTCATCACTGGTCTCAGGCAACTAGAGAAGTGGAAAAAGCTTGCAGGAAGAAATTAAAACAGTTGACCACCCAGCTACTGGCTGGGACAGATTCATATCGCTCAGAAAACAAACAGAAATTGTTTCCACATGATAACACTGATGCAAATTTAGGGCAAAAGGCATTTGAGACATTTAAACTTATTCCACACTGAATGCAGCATTCATAATACCTTACTTTGGTCTACCACTTTTTAGAGTTGTCAGTCACACAGAAAGAACCTCAAATCTCTATTTTTAGGAGAACTATTGGTACTATAAGCCTTCCTCTCCTCACAAGGAAGACCAAGGCCAAATGACACACCACTCTGACATTTACTGAGTCAGGACTGAGACTTAAATCAATTCACTAGACAGATACATCTATGATTAATGATATTTACATTTTGCGCATTCTTCGTTCTTCCAGCAATCTATTGCCTAATTACTAGAGCTGTATAAAATACTTGTAATGAAACTCAAAACCAAGAGAAACCTATCTAGTTTGGGGCTGCATTATAAATTTGAGACTCATCACAAATTCCTTTAAAAGTGGGATGAGGTTTGGGAATTTGGTTCCAGATTTGACCAAACCTGGGTTGATCGGTGGTTTGGCAATGCAGCCATATGAAAATCAGATTCTGGTTTTGGCTAAATTGTGCTGGATTTGTTTAAACCCAAAGCTTAAAGTGGAATTCAAGGGATGTAAAACCAGTGAGTGGAAAGTTAAGAAAGTGTTTATGCAGAATCCTGTGAACCAAAACTACAGAGCTCTAAATATTAATGCCACTTTTGTTGTTTAGTCGTGTAAACACACTAAATAGTTTTGAGGATGGATTTAAAGGCATGATGGGTTGGATTCTGAGAAGTTCTGAGCACTCAAGGGTTCATTCTTTTCAAAAGTAATTGTGGGTGCTCAGCATCAGATCAGGCCCAATGTACATACTTTAACAGCCCATTTTCTCCTTAACAAGGAGCAGATTCACAACAGTATATGAAATTCCCATTAATAACAACAGGCATTATGTACATACATCAGAAGAAGACTACAACTACAACCAAGAGTGTACAAATAAAGCTAACCACTGAATTATTCTTTGGAGTTAAATGGTGAAAAGAAAAATAAAGAAGATGAGTTTCAGGGATGCTGAACTCTCAAAACACAACAGGAGCTTTGGGTGCTCAGTACCTCTGAAATTTAGGCCCAAAATATTTAACTATATAAGTTCACTTCTTTCTGTTTTCTGGAGAGAAAGTGGCAGAGAGAAAGAGAGAACTACATTGATCTAGAGAGAACTCAAAAAATGGAAAATATTTATTTTCCAATTATACATTTTATTACTCAATTTTTGTTGCTTAAGTAAATGAGAAACTTTATAAACTCATTTTTTAAGAACAACAAATGCTTATGTGATCTACTTCTCTATTATTTTCAGATTCTGCAATTTACTTCTTCAATGAAGAGTAAAAATTTGATTTAGATAAACACAGTTGTTTACATCCTTTTATGAAATGTTTCTCAGATGAACTGTAAAACAGCTATTAGTTCTGGATACCCAAAGGAATAGTTAAATTCTTGCTAACATGAACACATGCAGAAATTTCTAATGAGATCTTTAGCTCTTTGATTTTATCAGGTATTCATCTACACAGAATCATATACGTTAGAGATGGAAAATGCTATTAGAGGACCCAGTCCATCTCCAACCAAGTGCAATATAATCTGGAAGAATATTTTCTAATATGTTATTTTATCTTTAAACTTCTCAAGCAATAGGATTTCTACCACTTTCCCTGGGAGACTATTCCTGAAATCTAATGCATCTCAAATGTCATAGAAAGCCTAATATTTCCTTTTCATGATTTTATCCCATCATTCCTAACTATTTCTTTGCACAACACTAAATTTATTTCCATACTGAGTGTTTGTACCCATGAATATCTGCCCAGAACTAAAGGCTGTGGATTCAAAGGAAAGGGAAGGGTTAGATTTATGAAGAAACTTAGGCATGGTGACACTGAACATTACCACACCAATATTTTAGGCACCTGGAAAATCACTGTGTCACAAAGCCTGAGTTAGGTGCTTGGGCTCCCCTACATATTCCCATTCTCACCGCTGTGTATTCCAATATGGTTGCTTCCTCCTCTTCCTTGCTGCCTAGGAAGCATTGTAAGCACAGAAGAGATAGTACTTCTGCTCTCAGTTCCTGTGCCTCTGGCAACTGGCAGCAGCGATTCCTGGTAAAGTCCTGCTCAGCCCCAGGATGGTGTATGTCCAGTCGTTGTATGTGGATGGTACATGTGTAGTTCCGTAGGTCTGTCAGAGCTGTGCGGGGTTGTAGCAGGCTCGATGCAGATGGAAACTTTGGAAAAATTAGCTGCTAAATTCTAACAAGTATATGCAATCTGAAATTTTTCAGGGGCTTATAATTTTACCAATTCGGGGCAGATTTTCACAGGGATGGCTAAAGGCACATCTCTGACATCAGGGCAACCACTCCCCTCCGTTGTAGATCCCTGATCCAAAGTATAAGGCTGCTAGAGTTTCTCAGCTAAAGGGTTGTGTTATTTTTTTTAAACATGGACAAAACTATACACCCCCACCCCATCTAATTCTTAGAAATGGCTGACCTGTTTTAGCAGAAATCTTCGAAAATAAATAAATAATCATTTTAAAAAAATCAATCTGAGGTAGACTCTTGGCATAGAAAATTTCAGATAGAAAGGTTAAAGTCTGGAAAAGTTTATAAGGTCTTATAGTGGAAAGTGTTGGGAACTTTATGTATAATATAAATGGTATGAGGGCTGATTGGGAATTTTTTGCTGGAATGATTTTCTTTTTTTTTTAAATGGTAAATGCAGTTTCCACAAAATTGAATTTTTCCACAGGAAACATTTAATTATGAGTCAGTTCAGCATTAAACTGCATTCCCTATTGTGGCGCTTTGCAGGAGTTGTTTAAGTCACCATTTTCTCCTACGTGTTGGGCTCACTGCAGTACTACATCTTCCATGATGCAATGCATACTCCACTCTAGCCAAGCTCTGTGGTACATCATAGGAGTCATATGACTTCAAGTGTGTTATGGGAGATGAAGTCCAGCCAGGGAACATAGCCAATAAAGGAGAATGGTGCAATCAGAGTTCTGAACTATTACTACCTGACTCAATGTGCCACAATAGCAAAATGCAGTTTAATACTGAAATAACTCAAAATGAAGTGTCAGTTTTGGGACAGTTCAACAAACTGAACCAAAATATATTAATTTGAAGGGGAAAAAAAGTTTTAGATCAAAATGAAACGTTTCAACATTTCCAAACTGAATTTTTTTGTTCCATGGAAAAATTCAATATTTCAATTCTTTGTCTGGATTTGGGATGAATACAAATGTTGAAATACTGGAATTTCCTTAAGGTAAGAATTCCAATTTTCACTGAGGTAGAGGCAGCATTTCCAGTTCTTCCTATAATACAGCTTTCCCTTCATATACAAAAGGCCCCAGTCCTGCAATGGAATCCGCCACAGGGACACATTCACTGTATGTAGTCCCAGTGACTTAAATGAGAATCTCTGTGGATGTAAGGGTCTGCATTGACAGATTCCTTTGCAGGATCAGGGCCTATATTTATCAAACACAAAAAGCTTGTGCAGATTAGACAGGATTGGGTCTGTAGACTAAAATACTTTATCTGCCCCAAAGAGTTTATTTAAGATAATATGCAACAAATGGATTTAACAAACTACAGTTAGCTGGGAGAAGATTACATAAAATGGCAAGTACATAACTGGATGATTTCTTATTTAATTAGAACATGGTGGTTTGCTTTTTTAAAATCTCTTTATCCATTTTTTCCTTTCTGCTAGTTTCTAGGGGTTCTTTTGCCTCTTAAGATCCTCTGCACATTTCCCCATGCTTAATTGCTTTAGCGTTTTTAAAAAAATAGTTTTAGCTAATTTATGAAGTCTTCACAGCTGCTTATCATAAAATGTAGAAAATAATGTAATCAAAACAATAACAAATTAGCATGAATAAGAGTTTTAGCCCTCATAACAGAGTCCCCTTTTCCTTGATCCTACGGTGAAGTCCTAATGCTGTGTTTGGGACTTCATAGTGTGTAACCACAGCAAAGATCATGCTTTTATGAATATTACATTATAACTTTAATACAGAGTCAAAGAGTGAGATGATGGATAGCAAGGCACACTTTTAGATTAAATAAATGTGGAATGGAAAAAATAAGTGACAAGTAAGTGCTGTTTTAAGTCTTCTGTGCTGGAAAGTTTTCTGTAACATACCATATATGTCAAAGTCTCTCCTGGATAATATTGCTGCATCACAAAAAATGTTCAGAAGTATATATGCTTTACATGAAAATCATTTTGACACATGGCAGCTTTGAAAATGTAGTTCACGTATCCTGAATACAAGAAAATGGAATATTTTAGAAAGAAATTTAAATGCTTCTTTCCTGGTGATGGATTGCAAAATAGACGGATGAAAGGGACAAAAACTATCTTGGTTTCTTTAAAGTAACAGGGAATTTCAATTTGATACCAATTACTAACTTTACATCGCTGAGATTTTCAAAGCAATATAGGGGATTAAGACTCACAACTACCATTAATTGATATGTGAGTTGTATGGTTAATTTCTCTAGTTGGCTTTGAAATTCTGAATGGGAATTTTTATTTCCAGAAATTGCAGTGATTTTAAATACATTATGGTAAATATATTATTCTGTAAGACCAGCCACATTTAAATGGTCTTCTTTAGCCACCCAGCTTCCAAATGCACCTTTGAGTGCAGAAGGTCGGGGCCCACAAGGATTCTAAACATTAATACTGGCCACTCCAGGCTTGTATTAAACTCCCAAGGTTACAGCTTTTTTCTGACCTTGGATGGGTAGATGCTGCCACCACCCAAGGTGCACTTGGGAATTCCTTCCTGTGGGGTACCCTCAAGCCCTTTCGCCCCCCCCCCCCTCCCGGGGAAGAGCTGAGAAAGAAAACAAAGGAAATAAACTGTTGCCAGCGGCTACTTAAACAACATATGCACAAACCTCTTAGGACACAAAAGTCCAATCCTGTTCTTTAAAAACGGTACATTTTATTAAAAACAAAAAGAAAGGAAATACATTTGGAATTTAGGCTTTTTGCTAGATTAAAAAAAAAACGATGCTTAATTTTTGTAATTAAGATAGGTCTCTTCAGGTCCAGCTTAAAGGTTACAAGCAAAACAAAAGCACCTGGGGTTAGCACAGAGGAGCCCACAAGTCTAAAAGAGATAAACCTAATCGCATTTTCCTAGAAATTTCCTGATCTACTTACATATCTGGGGATTCAAATGAGTAGTTTCTAGGTATGATATGACGATTTTTCATACCTAGCTCAAAGCTTGTTACAGCATAGTTCCAGCCCGGTTCCTGCTCTCCGGGAGAACAACACAGACAGACAAAGGGAAAGTTTTTTCCCAATTTAAAAAAGTTCTAGCCTTCCCATTGGTTCTTTTGGTCAGGTGCCCACTCCCTTCATTTTCCTTATGGACTTTTTAATCCTTTACAGGTAAAGCAAGTAGAGAACAGCTACTAACAGGGATTTTACAGATAACTGGCTGGCTAGGTGTCCATAAAAGGGAGCTACCCCCCTTCATTTTTCACAATGCCATATACATCAAACCACAATATGTAGTCAGTATAACTGGAGGTGTCAGGTGAGTCATGATATCATTGGGATTTCAGTGAAATGAACATCAGTAGAGTGCCATTCACAGACAGAGTAGAAGACCAGGCATGAAGCAGTGAAAACATTTAATCAAGTACATAGTCCTTGCTGATCCTTTTCTGGTCCTCAAAGATACACATCAATCATTCCAACAGACAAACTGGCTCTCAAGTTATTTTTACAGGAATAGCACAGAACTGCTTCTCTACAAATGCCCTTCACCACAAAAAGAAATGAGACTCCTTGCAAGCTGAGCCTCTTAACTGTGCTGACAGGAGTTCCACTGATACAACACTGAATCAAAAGATTGTAGTCTCATCTCCAAACTTTGAGACTAAGAACAGAAGAGAGTCCAAAATCAGGTTAATTTCATGGCTACATTTCAGCAAGAACTGCTAGATATAAAAGCTTTAATAACAACAACAATCCATGTCACATGAGAACTACTGTCCTCAAAAACTCATTCCCCAAAATAAATACATGTCTCTCGAGATGCTTATCTGGTTCCTCATCACTGTAATATAAAAGTGCCTTGTGTGCGGGGCACCACGCTGCATCGGTGGCTAAATACTAACCATACAGAGGTGTATTCAACGATTAGCATCATAATGAGCCTCTCACATGGGTTCATATAAAACACTTTCCACTTGTGAAGAGAGAGGAAGTTATGCATATTAATCTTTGTAAATATCAAATATATCTCTGTTTACCTGTTTGATATTATATGCCTGACTGCATAAGAGTTAAATAAAGGGAGTCAGTTTGGGGAAAGGAAACACAAAATGAAACAATGACAGAATAAGGCGCCTTAAGGGAATAATGAGGAAAGCTCTTAACTGGGGTATGCCCCTGTCTGGCTCCAACCAGGCTAGCAAGGTTTACACCCTTCCCTGGCCTAAGCCTAGGATCAAAGGGGCTGCTAAACCATTAAAGGACACCGGACCTAGAAAAGGAAAGGGGAGGAGTTTCAACACGTTGTCGGCAGTGGCTGGAGATGAGTATCTGAGAGAGAGACAGACATAAGGAAACTGCAGAAAGCAGGCTGTCACCCTCAACCCAGAGATGGAGGTAACAACCTTGAGTGGAACTTACCAAAGTTTTCAAGAAAAAATTAAGGTTCAGGTAAGGGGAAATACACGCATAGTCCTTTATTGTTTTAACCCTTTGATTTGTACGCATTCTATGTACCTTCATGTGAATCAATCACACTTTCGTTTGAAGAAGCTGTTGAAGAGCCGCTATCACAGGCTCCCAAAGGAAAAGGCCTTACGGAGCCTGTCAGGTTAAGATAGGGTTACCATACGTCCTCTTTTTCCCGGACATGTCCGGCTTTTCGGCACTCAAACCTCCGTCCGGGGGGAATTGCCAAAAAGCCGAACATGTCCGGGAAAATGGCGGCTCTGCTCCTCCCCTGACTCTTCAGCTCTGTTTAAGAGCTGAGCTGTCCGAGCGCTACCGGCTTCGGGCAGCCCCCATGCCTCCGGACCCCAGCCGCATGCCGGGCACTTCCCCTCCCGGGCTCCAGAGGCGCAGGGTCCGGAGGCATGGAGGCTGCCTGAAGCCAGTAGCGCTCAGGCAGCCTGGCTCTTAAACAGAGTCGGGGAGGAGCAGAGCCGCCGCGGCTGGAGGCTCTGCTCCTCCCCGACTCTTCGGCTCTGTTTAAGAGCCGGGCTGCCCCAGCGCTACCAGCTTCGGGCAGCCCCCATGCCTCCGGACCCTGCGCCGCCGGAGCCTGGGAGGGGAAGTGCCCGGCTGGGGGCGCAGGGTCCGGAGGCAAGGGGGCTGCCCGAAGCCCAAGTGCTACCGGCTTCACGGTTTGCCGGGCAGCCTCCAGACCCTGTGCCCCCGGCTGGGCGCTTCCCCTCCCGGGCTCCAGCTGGGGAAGCGCCGGCCGGGGGCGCAGGGTCTGGGGGCTGCCCAGCAAACCGTGAAGCCGGTAGCGCTGGGGCAGCCCTTTCCTCGTGGCTGGGAGTGGGAGGGAGGAGGGGGTGGAGTTAGGGCGGGGAGGGGCAGAGTTGGGGCAGGGCTGGGGGTGGGGAAATGGGCGGGGCCAGGGCCCGTGGAGGGTCCTCTTTTTTTATTTGCTGGATATGGTAACCCTAGTTAAGATGATTTGTAAACATGGGGGCTGCAGTTTAGGGATTCTGTCTAAGAGTGTTAGGGCCTCATGGTTTGACCCAGAGATGGATGAAGGTAGTGAAACCTCTTCCCAAAGGGGTGCACTAGAGAGGGAATAAAAGAGGTGTAAAGTGCAGCTCACCCTGCAACCTTGACTCCTCTTAACAGTGGGACAGGCATTTTGACTGATGAGGAACATATGTGAATATCAATGCAAGCAAGAAAGGCAAAATATCTATTTTTTAAAAAATACAGTGCATTTCTATAGCATATTTTATTGAAGGATCTGAAAACACTTTACAAACACTAGCTAATTAGACGCGTAAAAAAAAGTAACATTTCATTTCACCCACTTTTGTAATTGTCTAATGGAGCCTAAAAACAATACATAAAAATTTAAGTAAGGAAGTAAAGAACATGATATCGAATTGAAAATGTAGGGGGGATTCAGGTAGGCAGAGTGTGATAACCTATGTTGGATTCCAGAGGCCAAAGCCCCTACTCTTAACAAAAAGTGCCATGGAACCTTTAATGACTATGAGCAGTCAGGACCTGGGGTTTTATCTCCTCTGACAAGCAGTCCCCTAGCACTTTGCTAGGTATTAGTTCAGTAGCTGACTCATAAGGAAGAGTCACTTATCTATTGCATCAACAATACCATTCCTTGAAGACCCTGAATTAGAGTGCTCACCTGGCATGACCTTGAATTACTTGTAAGTTCTGACACTATGAGAGCACAAGGTGGTATGGAAAGAGAGCCACGCTATAAATCAAAAGAGAGAGTTACATTAGGTATCTCTTTTTAAACCCACATTCATTTTCCAACCAACACTTGCAGGGAGAAGAGAGAAGCACAATTAGAGACTGATCATTGTTTGTGATTAATGATCAGGATTATTGAATTGCTACCAAAACTGAAACTTGTCAAATGTCTACAAATGAATCTGCTGAAATAGCCAAAGATTCAGAGCTTAAAATATATGTTCCAAAAATATGCCTTAAAAAAACAATAGTGTGTAACAGCCATAAAATGAACAAGGAGGTTAGCATCTGGTGATGTTATCCCTTTGGATATTTGATGATTTGTGAGATCCCCAGACAACATAATATTCAGAATGTCACTTCCTCATGCTCAGCAGTTTTATGGCCAAAAATGACATTGAAGTCCATATGAGACTACTTAATCATCTGAGCTTGAGAGACCTCTTAAACCGTATGTGATACTCACTCCAACTAGTGACTCTACATATAATGAAGTTGGACTATTGATATTCATTTTGTGTGTGTGTGTAAATCCTAAATAGAGATGGACTGAACTGATTTGATTATCTATGAATATGTGGATATTGCTGCCTACAGCCAAGTATTTTGATTACTTTTCCCCTTCCATAATGCTGCTTCTTATTGAAGTCATATCTGTACATCTGATATAAACCAAATACACATTTCCAAGATACATTCTGCTTGTACATTAATCTCAGACTTCTGATTTTTCTTTTGTCATAACACCCTTGCTGTATATTTAAAAAATATATTATTATTTTTTAATTAATGAGATATCCTATCTCCTAGAACTACAAGGAAAGATCATTGAGTCTAGACCCCCGCCTTCACTAGCAGGACTAAGTACTGATTGTTACCCCAGATCATTTGAATTTTTCCAAATGAACTATTTTGACAGTTAAAAAGTTTTGTTCTTTTGTATTTTTTGATAAAATTATTCACTGAAATCAACACAAATTCACAACATTTTTGGTCAACAAAATCTGCATTTTTCAATTAAAACACATTTTGTCCAAAAAAAAAAAAAATCCACCCAGCTCTACTATTAACCATTCCAGGAAAAATGTCAGCCAAGCGATATGAAACTTCACCCAGAATAATGCTGGAGAGAATCATGGATACATAGTATTTTTTTTTTTATGATTATTTTGGGTAAATCCAGAGAGGGCAACATTTTCTACATAAATATCTATGCCGGACTTGAAGAGTATCGCTTCTGTGTAGCGGTGAGATGTTAGTCAAATGAATGTTAGCAGCACCTACTGGTGTGTCAAAATATTAATCTAGGTTTACTCCAAATCTGGGAGGGAGGTGGAATGTGTTTCCCAATCTGACTGGTTGGGAGAGTGGAGACTTGTTATTTAGGAAGTTATGAAATCCACTGATAGAAACACTGGAGAGTTAGTTTGGTCGAGAGTTTGGTCATTCTTTCTACAGGAGCGAAATGTTTTCTCCCACCTTGTGTGAGTTAGGCAGTGTAGTCTGAGCACCTGGTGACCAAACATTCTTGGGATAATGAAGGGAACCACTGAGTTAACCTGGTTTCTAATTTAATTAGAGTCAAGGGGTTTGCTCTTGTTGATAAAGCAAATGAAGCTTCCCTTTGCTTCAAAGACTATTTACTTATTGTTATATTAATAGATCTATTTCCCTGACTTGTTTTTTAAAATTGCAGCCTTTGTGCCAATTTTTTTTCTCTAGAATTGTATGTCCATTAGACACAATCACAGCAAAATGTCCCAGGATCGGTCACAGCTCCTTAGCAGAGAGTAGCTTCAAAATCTTGAGCAAAGTATAGATAACTATACAATGAAAATTCTAACCTATATTGCAAAACAGATCTAGACCTGTTTTATTTTTATATTTCTATGTTGATTATGCTTATATAATACATATAACTTTAAATTTAAAATAATTTAATTGATGATGTACCTATGAGATTGTAAATATAGACATAGTCTTCCACTGAAAATAATCCATTCAAATGGGCCTGGACACTACAGACACATGTTTTTGTGCTTTGAATACAATTTCTTTTAGCAAAATTACCTTCAGAAAGAATCACAACAGGAAAACAAGATATGTAGAGTGTTGTAGCATGTGTATTTAACTCTATCTTTTAGAATTTAATTAAAGTGATGTCTGGTTGTTCTGTATTGACACTCATTTTCTTTGTAACCTGTAAATATTATTTATTATTATTTAATCTCATGTTAACAGCATTACCAGCTACTATGTTTAAGGACAGGCTTTCGACAGGCTGATGAAGATGCTAAATAGGCAAAGCAGTGAGACATTATAGGGAGTATATATACCAAGAGATAATATCCTAGGCATTAGTAGACATCAGGCATAACCTCAAATGCACCAGAGGCATAATTATCTTATTATAATCTCTGATTCCGGATGTCTGCTGAGTAGTCTGCTGAAAGTTTAATAGATAAAAGAAACACAAGAAGGCACAGCTGCCAGCTGAACAGATACAGGTGAGATGAACAGCTCACATATTTTAAGCTTTGGACTGAATTATTCAACTAGATCACTACTTTATTCAATTAGTTGTTTTCTCTGTAGAAGTCAAAAAGTTATCAGCTATTGCAGTCAAGATTCCACACCTCTAATTTCATATCATACACTCTAAAATCTAACACTAAACAAGGGTACAACTAAGTGTCAGTCACCAGCACAGCACTATGGAAGGATATATGAGTGTATGTGCTGTATAATTAATTTCTTGCGTTACCCAACAGAAGGAAAACTTATTAGAAAATTAATTACACATAAACTGTGAAAGCATATGCAGATGTTAAACAGAAGCTATTGAAGTTAGACATTTTTAAATCAGCATGTACAGAAATTGCAATAAAGAGTTTCTAAAGAGCTGGTCGAGGAGCTCACTTATACGTTACTGTTGAGTTTCAGTAAGTCTTGGAATATTGGGGAAGTTCCAGAAGACTAGAAGAAAGCTAATATTGTCCCAGTATTTAAAAAGAGTCAATGGGATGACCCGGGTAATCATAGGCGTGTCAGTCTGAGATCAGTCATGAGCAAAGCACCAGAGCAGCTGATACAGGACTCGATTGATAATGAATTAAAGGAGGGGCATATAATTAATGTCAATTAACAAAAGTTTATGAAAAAAATCCTGTCAACCAAATTTGCAATCATAAAAAAATATATCAAGTTTGGCTGATACAGGTAACTGGATGCTGATAAACTGGAGAGGGTTCAGAGAAGGCCATGAGAATGACTGAAGGATTAGAAAACATGCTTTATAGTTACGGACTCAAGAAGCTCAATCTATTTAGGGTATGTCTATACTTACCTCCGGGTTCGGTGGTAAGCAATCGATCTTCTGGGGTCGATTTATCGCATCTTGTCTAGACGCGATAAATCGATCCCGGAAGTGCTCGCCGTCGACGCCGGTACTCCTGCTCCGTGAGAGGAGTATGCGGAGTCGACGGGGGAGCCTGCCTGCCGCGTGTGGACCCACGGTAAGTACCTTGTAGTTTGAACTAAGGTACTTCGACTTCAGTTACGTGAAGTTGCATATCTTAGTTCGAACTGGGGGGGTTAGTGTGGACCAGCCCTTAGTTTAACAAAGCAAAGGTTAAGGGGTGACTTGATCACAGTCTGTAGGCAACTATATGAGGAACAAATATTTGATAATAGGCTCTTCAATCTAGCAGACAAAGGTATAACAGAAGTCAATGGCTCTAAGTTGATGCTAGACAAATTCAGACTGAAAATAAGGAATACATTGTAAACAAGGAAAGTAATTAGCCATTGGAACAATTTATAAAGGGTTGTGATGGATTCTCCATCACTGGCAATTTTAAAATCAAGACTGGATTAAAAAAAGATATACTGTAGTTTAAAGGGAATTATTTGGGGGAAGTTCTATGGCCTGTTTTATGTGGGAGCTCAGACTAGCTGATCACAGTGGCCCTTTCCTGCCTTGGAATGTATGAATTTCCAGTCAACAAATAGTAATGTTACTCTGCCTTGAGACTGGGTCTCCCCTCCCCCAACACCTTCCCCATCTCTATAGAACCACAGTATGGCAAATATATGATTCTTGAGCATAGCAATGAAGGAAGAACCTCGGACATTATTGGTAGCTGTAAAACAATTACAGTGATGTTGGTAGCTGGCTGTAGGTAGATGTAGTGCTTTGGGACTGTTAGAAGAGGCTGTTTTACTTTTGTTGTTGCTCTTATCTTCATTTCAGATCTGGAAACTTGTTCTGAATGGAGCTGAGCAAAAAACTAATGTTTTGATTCACTGGCAGTTCTGGGGGAAAAAACTGGTTCAGGTTGAACCAAATACGCCAAACTTAAGAATTTTTCAGCAAATCGACAAAGTCTCTTTTGGGTAGAATGAAACATTTCACTCAACCCAAAACTTTTTGTTTCCAGGCATTTTTAAAGGTCTGAAGACATAAAGCTGCCAGAAAAGGAGGAGGTGTTGGTTCCCCCCTCATAAGTTTTAGCACAGTGATTAGGATGTGGGACACCCAGATTCAAATCCCTACTGTGCCTGATGTGAAGCAGGTATTTAAACTTAGGTCTCCCACCTCCCAACTGTGCCTTAACCACTGGATTATACGGTCATTTTTACCTTCTCTGTCGATCTGGCCCAATGACTATCTAAGAATTTCACACACAATGAAACAGCTTCAAAAAAGAGTGAGAGAAACCCACCCCACAATAGCCATAGCCCAGTGGTCAGAGCACTCTCTTAGGAGGTGGAAGACAAGTTCAGATCCCTGTTTCACATCAGGCACAATGGTGAACTGTCAGGTCTTCCAAATCCTGGGTGAGTGGACTAGCCATTGAGCTCAAGGTTATGAGCAAGTGGAGCGGGCACCACTACCATCTCGCATTACCCTACCCCTCTGCTGTTTTGTGAATGGTACCAAAGTCTCATTATGAATCTAGATGAAAAAAACAATGGGGGCCAAAACTATTGGACACATTTCTGTGAAATTCAGGAATAGTTTTGAGTCAACCAAACTTGCATTTTTTGAAGAATAAATTATTTATTTAAAAAATAAAAACAGACTTAGCTCTATTTCTGTGTTTTCATATACAGGCAATAGTGACTGCTCCAGTTAAAGGCTGCAGCATAGTTTGTGTTTCACACCCTTACAATGTTTCAAAACATTCACCTTTACAACATTCATTTCTCCAGGATGGTCTCTGCCAAAAACTGATTTTGTTTTCTAGGAAGTTTGAGAAAACCTCTTTTGGTGTTTTTGAGTTAGGTGTGTGTGGACATTTTTTTTTTTTTTTTTAGTTATTAAGAAAATATCTTTCACTATTTCTTCGTATGACAGTGAAGAATCTCTCAAAGAGTAGAATCTTTACATTTAAAATTTTACATATACTTGGGATGGATTTTTAGCAGTTGAAAAGTTAGTCACCTAAATCATAAATGACTGCTGCTTAATCGGGACATTATTAGCATATACAAATAGGGATTCTTTTAGCTAGTACCAAAAAATTAAGACAGAATCATAGACGTTAAAGATGGAAAAAGCCTTCTCACCATACAGCCCATTCCTAAGCCAATGCAAGATTGTTTCCTAGAGACCATTTCTAACAATTTATTTTGTTCAGTCTAGTATTGAAACGCCCAACTGAGGAGGCCGCCACTGCCTTGCCTTGTATAATGGAACCCTACTCCTAAATTGGGCCTGTTAGTGTTATTTATTATTTTTATTACAATAATCTTCCTTTGGGAGACTACTGGGACTTCTCCACAGCCCAATTCACCTATCAGAAAGTTTTTTCTCATATTCACTATAAAATTTCAGTTTTAACTTTCATCTCATTAATCTTAGCTATATCATGCTATATATCCTATATCCAGGGCCAGCTCTAGGCACCAGCAAAACAAGCTGGTGCTTGGGGCGGCACATTTTTAGGGGCGGCATGGCCAGCGCCAGAATGCCGCCCCTAAAAATGTGCCCCGGCCGCCCTAGCTCACCTCCGCTGCTGCTGCCACGGCGCACGAAACGGCTGATTCGCGCGCCGCTACTCGCCCTCCCTCCCAAGCTCTCAAACCTGGGAGGGAGGGGGAGCAGCGGTGTGCGAATCAGCTGTTTCACGCGCCGCGGCGGCTCGGGGTCTCCCCCTCCCTCCCAGGCTCTCAAACCTGGGAGGGAGGGGGAGATCCAGAGTGGCCGTTTCGCATGCCGCTGCTCCCCCTCCCTCCCAGGCTTGGGCGCCTGGGAGGGAGGAGGAGAAGCGGCACCCGTGCCGCGGCCACTCGGAGTCTCCCCCTCCCTCCCAGGCTCTCAAACCTGGGAGGGAGGGGGAGATCCTGAGCGGCCGCGGTGCAGCGCGGCTTCTCCCCCTCCCTCCTAGGCTTGAGAGCCTGGGGGGAGGAGGCAGGGCTGGGGATTTGAGGAAGGGGCAGAGTTGAGGCAGGGCTGGGGGGGTAATTAAAGAATGGGGGGGGGCCACGGCCAAAATTGTTTTTGCTTTGGGCGGCAAAAATCCTAGAGCCGGCCCTGCCTATATCACACTAAATACACACACCTCCCCCATCTTTCAGGTATTGTAGATTGTTATCGTAACACACACACCTTTAAATTTTAGCTTTGCTGACTATTCATATTTAGTTTTTAATTTTTCCTCTTGGGTTAATCCCCATAAGACCTTGATAATTTCTTTTCCTCTTCTTCTTCTTCCATCCAATTTGACCTCAATCTGTGATGTGATATAGCAATACAGCCTTGTTGGGAGGAACAATTACATCCTTCCTTTGTGATGTGATTCCTCCTGAAGTGCAGCTGAAAACCACATTGGCATTTTCTCTGTATAGACACATTACATGACCCATTGGGTCTCTTTCAGTATTGCTGCCTCCTTCCCACTGAGCACATTTATTTGGATCATTTTTCGATATCTCTGTTAGCTTGCAGCTTTCCAAATTAAATAACATCTTGTTATTTTTCGCACTTGTTTATATAATCTTTCTAGGTCCCTTTGTTCTCTGTCCTGACTAGTGTTCACAAGTCCTCCTAATTTACAATAGGACCATCTGCAAATTCAATTAGTGTGTGTGTTTATTCTCTCTCTTCCAGATCATTAAGGAAGATGTTAAATGGCACCACTCTTAATACCAATCTCTGTGGCACCATAAATATTCCTCTCTACTTGATATATTGTCATTTATCACTTCCTATTATTTACACAGTATTTAGGAAGTTTTTAATCCACACAACTGTGTTTTAATCCAACACAGTTTGAATTAATTTTTCAGTTAAGATTTCAGTATCAAATGCTGTACTGAAATCCAAATGTATTACATCTACTGTCTTATCTCTGTTCATAAAAACTAAAATTCTGCCTCCCTAAGTCAGAGTGAGTAATATCTTACATTCTGAATAGTATCAATGATATAAAATCCGCTGTTTTTCCGGTGTGTCTGTACATTAGATAACAGTAATAGAAAAGAAACACAGGCTGAGATTTTCAAAGGAGCCTAATTCCCTAAGACTCCTTTGAAAATCCCAGGCAATCTTTTCTCCCCATCCCCTGATATAGTTCTTCAGACCCTTGGTTTCCTGCTCCATGTTGAAATTATCTCATAGACTCATTTTCACTGTTTTACTTCTTAGCTGCTGATACGGGATGATGGTTGATACACACCAACTGCCCCAGAAAAAAATCTGAAGACAAAATTTTAAAACCTCTTTATTCTGAGTTGACTGTACTCAAGATTATCTAGGTCACTGTGATTTATTAAGAAATCATGGTACAAAGTGGGCCCCTGAATAAGCAACTGAGATAGATCTGTTTGTTGGTGCCTTGGTAAGGGTCGCGTGGCCCTGACCCTGGGAGCTTTGATCAGCCCTGCTGTTTGAAGTCTCTTACTGGTTAGTCAACCCTTGCTGGTTGAGGGGTGGAGCTGAGCTGATCTATGCAGGGAAACTTAGTATAAAAGTTAGTTGCTAGGAGAACTCAAGAACCGCAAACAGAGGCAACTAACTGGAGAGTTTCAGAAGTTTTTTACAGAGGAACTATGAGAAACTTTCTTTCCAGGTTCAGCTCTACATACAATTTCCAAATGGCCAGTGATGGAAAAGTGGTGATGACCTGCAATTGATGTGCCATGTTTTCTTTCCTGTCTGAAACCAGAAGGGTCTTCCTGTGCATGAAGTGAAAGATGGTGACTATGCTGGAGGAAAAGATTCTTTGATTGGAGTAGTAAGTAGAGACGCTGCAGAGACCCAGAGAAGCTGAGGAGTTCCTAGACAGTTAGGTTCAGGAAACACCAATACCCCAGGTTTAAGGAAGAAAGAAGCTGACCACCAAGGAGTTGGAGAGAGAGTAAGTCAGAGAGGAGGCTTAGCAGTTGATAACTACCAGAGGCAGGAGGTCTCAGCAGCATTCTACATGGCTGGAGACAGATGAGGATGGCTGGCTGTAGTCACGAGAGAGGGGAGAACAAGGAGAAATTCCACACAGCTAGAAGTTTCCAGTTGATACCAGGTTTGAGTGACATATGCTGGAGGTCTCATGCTGAAAATAATTATGAGCCAAATCAGCTGGGGGAGGAGGGAGAATTTTATCAGGAAAAAAGTGAATGATAATTGGGAAAGGTTTAAGAATACTTACCTAGGTGCCCAAAAATTCACAATCCCATAATCGAGGAAGAATGCTGAACTGGTTAAAAAAATGACCTGGTTTAGAGGGGAAGTGAAGGCAGCTGTAATATATAACAAATGAAAGAAAGGGGAAGTCAACAGTAATGAAATAAATCAGAAACTAGGAACTGTAGACAATTGATAAGGGAAACAAAGGGACACAAGGAGAAATCTATGGTCAGCAGTGTTAAGGACAATAAGTAGGAGATTTCAAAGTACATTAGGAACAAAAAGAATCTTAACAATGGTATTGGTCCACTACCAGATGGAAATAGCAAAATTATCAATAATAAAGCAGAAAGGCAGAAGTGTTCAATGAATATTTCTGTTCTGTATTTGGCAAAAAAATGGTTGATGTAGTCACATCATATGATAATGACACTCTGTCCATTCTACTAGTATCTCAAGAAGAAGTTAAAAGCAGCTACTAAAATTATACATTTTAAAATCAGCAGGACCAGATCATTTGCAAATAAGAGCTTTAAAATAGGTAATCTTGTGCCAATATGTAAAAAAAGATAAATGGGATGACCTCGGTAATTATAGGCCTGGAGGCAGATTCAGCCCTTCATTCTTTAAGGGCAGATAAATTGAGGACCATTCCAGCCCTGCATTTCTATGATTGATTCTATGATTGTTCCACCTTGACAACAACAGTACAAGCACCACCACAAGTTTCTTTGCCAGAGAGTCTGATGGTGTCTGAAGCAACAAAGATTTCAGCCAACTTTCATTTTATATTAAGAGAACTGACAAAGCAATACAAACAAAACTGTGAGTTTTGCTTTTGCTTCCTAAAAGCCTTTTAACTTCCCAGTGACCTTATATAACCTAAACTGCTAGTACAAATGTTGGATTTGCTTGAACACTTATATAATTTGAACTCTTAGCGTGAATATTGAGGTGGCTTGCCTCATGGAACTAGAATGGTTAATATTAAATACATTAAAAATTTTAAAGATATATTTGCCATGAAAGCCAGTTCTCTGTTGAAGACTTGCTTTTTTCTAGTCTACAGAAAAACCTGTCAAATGTTTAACTTTTTCTACTCCATCATGCATCAGAGGGAGAGAAAGATATACAGGTCACAGGAACTGAAACATTCTTGTAATTAGGAATGTTTTAGCTTTTGCAGTATTAGTGTAATTCTTTACATTTTCTCTTTGTTATCAGAATTTAACGAACAAATTATAAGTAAACCAAGAACCCAGGACACCGTATAAGCCCTGATCCCCCAATCATCTATAAGTTCTCCTTACAATCTAGAGCTCACTACAACAGCAAAACTTCCATGGACATCAATAGAAGTTTGATCATATGATGATGGGTTAGAGGTGGGAAAAGAACGATTATATCATCCAGTCAGACTCAGTGCTGATGTAAAATTATTCTCTAGTAATGTATATTTGCTAGTATATTTTCCCCTGAAATATATATAGGAGTTGAGCTGGGCAAATACACATGGACTGGAAGGGGCTGCATAGACGCATCATCGTTACATGTTTACTTTAAAGGAAGGAGGTCCTTCCAACTCAGGATCAGCATTAGCATCTCTGGTTGTAAGTAATTTTTACTGCTGAGTTTCTTTGCATTAACATACTTCAAAGAATCTTATTCTATTAACCACAACTTCAGTAAGGAGTATGTTCTTTTATTCATGATTCCACTACTCCTGGTATTTTTAGGTTTTGTCCTATGACAACATTAGCAGTGTATTGATATTACCTGGTACTAGTTTTTCTCTATAAGAAAAAATATAGATCATCCACCCAGACAAGGAGCCTGGAGAGTGAAACTGAATATTCATGGCAAGATTATTGACTTTAGAAACTGACTCAGGAGCTGACCTCATCTCATAAGGGACTTACAATCATGTTCAAACCCTCCCGGAGCTGAAGTCACCTGATACAGCTTTGACCAGCCCTGGAGGTATTCTGAACTATATGGGCAAGTTCATCACAGAAACAACTTACAAAGACAAAAGCTATGCATTTAGAGTGTATGTGATCAAAGGATCAAAGACCAACAACCTTCTCGGCCACAGTGTGGCAGCCATGATGGGCCTAGGGACGAAGGTGGAAGAACCTGGTGGAGGATTTGACAATATTGATCTTTTGAAGGGAGATCTAGTACAAATCAGTTTGAGAGACAATGCTGAACCATACGGTGTACAAACACCACATTACAAGAGAAATCTTGGGAAAGACTAACAGCAGATTCAGGGGTGGCACAAAGCGCGTGCCTGGGGCAGCGGCCTGCCGGTCGCCGTGAGGGCGGCAGTCAGGCTGCCTTCGGCGGCATGCCTGTGGGATGTCCGCTGGTCCCGCGGTTTTGGCGGCAATTCAGCGGTGGGGACGCTGAAGGCGCGGGACCAGTGGACCTCCCGCAGGCATGCCACCAAAAGCCGCCTGAATGCCATGCTTGGGGCGGCAAAATACATAGAGCCGCCCCTGAGCAGATTTATGTGAATTCAGAGGGCATCATTACCTGGTCTTGGTGGACTGTTTTTCCAGGTATTTAGAAATAATGTGCTTGAAAGATGTATGTCTCCGTGTTATTGAGAAACTAAAGTGCACTTTTTGCCATTTCGGTATTCCAGAACAACTAGTGATGGACAATGGATCACAATTCACTGCAGCAGAATTTAAGTAATTCCAAATGAACTATGATTTTGATCACATTATTAGCAACCTGCATTACTGACAAGGAAATGGAGAAGCTGAGAAAGCTGTACAGACAACCAAGAAAATCCTACAGCATGAAGATCCATTCCTTGCTGTTCTGAGTTACAGATAGATAAACACCAATAGTGGCTACTGGATATAGTCCAGCACAACTCTTGATGGGAAGACAACTCAGAACTACTGTTCCAACTTTGGAAAATAAGCTATCTCCAAAGTGGGCAGACATGAAGACAGTAGACAAATAGGATAAAAAGACTAAAAGAGTTTATGAACACTTTTACAACAGACATCACTTAGTTAGAGAACTGCCGGTTCTAGAATCTGGTGACCATGTTCATGTCAAATTGGATGGAGAAACTGGATGGTTGTCATGATAAAAAAGAATTCAGTGCCCAGATCATATGTGATTGAGACCGACGGTGGAGAGCTCAACAGAAATCATCAACATTTAGTTTGTTACTCAGAAAGAACAATCAATGGAGCAAACTCTACAGACGGCAGATGCAGAACAAGAAGAAGACTCAAGAATTCCAAAACGACCACAGCCAGTCATTGCAACTAGTGGACAGCCAGATGACCAGTTTGCTACACATTCGGATTGTGTATTAGAAAACCAGTATGAGTCAGAGACACTTAGCAGACTGATCCATTCAAAGACAGCATGCTAGTGTAAATATTGTAAATGGTGGGAATGTAGAACATAAAGGGGGAAATATAATATAATACTAATCTATATTATACTGTTCAGCCACTAGGTGGCACTGTGTGTAAAATACGTTATTTAAATGACCTTAGCCATACCTGGCAGTGTATTAATGGATCTTATGATTAACACATCTGGTGAATATAAGCAAGCTCTGTGACCAGTCCATATCTGGTACAGAGGAACATGACAAATAATATATATTATAATTTTATTGCCCATGTCTGTCCATACAGGTCTTCCAAACTCTGCTAGAACCTGAGTAACAGCAACCATTTTAAGTATGGTTATAGTCAGAAAAGCAACTGTGGAAAATGACAACAACCTTTTTATTCAGCATATATACTCCCTGGTTCAGTCAATGGGGTAATATGGGGCATATGTCAGGCCCAGATTTGGCATCCTGTTTATTTTTAGTTTCAAACTGCTTAGTTTCTGACAATAATGTTTTACCACGCTTCATTCTTGTTAGGACTGCAGAATCAGCCATTCTATTCTGCTTTACATATCACTGAAGGAATTAATTATGTTCCAGTTGCAGGGTTGATCAGCTACACCTCTGCAACCCCATTGGCTATAGCGGTATACACATGTAACAGAAAATAATTTAAACACAGTTGTCTTCATTAGGAAAAAGGTACGTTCTTAATTCATGTCAGGTCATACATGGTAATGGACAGGAGATATCACGTTAGCTAACATGAGTTATGAAGACACTTTTCTTCCTAGTGAAGACAAAGGACAGTTGCACAGATGTAACTGAGGGCATAATAAATCCAGCAGAATTTTTATTACTGGTGGTGATGGCACAAAAAGGAAATAATTCAGGTTGACTCTCAGATTCCAGATCAAGTTTATAGGACTGACCAGTAAGAAAACAAAATCTTCTTACTTGTAAACTGAGAACATTTGATCTGGAGCCATTGACAAACACGGAGACCTACAATTCATTTCTACAGAATGAGAGACAAGGTGGGTGAGGTAATATTTTTTTTATTGGACCAGCTTCTGTTTGTGAGAGAGACAAGCTTGCGAACTCATACAGAATTATTCTTCCTATTTCAGTGTAGAGTGACATTTTAAATAGCTCTAACCAGAATGATTTGGTATCCAAAATAACCAGGTTGGGGCTTGTCTACATGGAAAAGTTATAGCAGTACAAAATTAGGTGTAAATTTAAACTTCTATAGTTATACCAATAACAACCTCCCTGTACACACTCCTGCTCTAGTGATTGTTTGTTTATTTGTTTAGCTTCTGTTGCTTGGGAAAGGGTTTAAGCTGAACTAAAATAAGATGACTCTTATATCAGAATAAGAGTGTCCACATGGAGGGGTGGGATACTGTATAACTATATTGGTATAACGTCCCCATGAGGACATGGGCTTAGTGACAGTTGTTACCCTTAAAAAATTGCCAGTTACCTACGATAATAATTTTGATTGTTAAATAACTTTACCTCATACTTTGCAGTATTCAATATATTCTCTATATTAAATATGCAGAAAACTAAGAGAAATACTGCAGATAGAGACAGTGATTTGCATTCTGAAGGAAGAATATTTAATTGGCTTTAAACTAAACTACTGAATTTTGCATAAAAAATAAGGTTTGACCTTGAACCACATTTCATCAATCTTTTGAATCGATCAAACTCATGAATAACACCATTACTATTATATGCCATGTGATCAGTGGCTACCAATATCATCTTTTTTGCAAAATTAATGATGGAAAAACTGGAGAAAAGAAAAGTAGTTTTAATTCTTGAATGTTATTCTAGGGCCAGATCCACCACAGGAAAATGATTCAGAAATACAAATATCCCTGGGTACCTAGTTTATATTACGTGGGACTGTTTGGGCACATTTAAGGATGCCCATAGTAAAAATCAGTGTAATCTACGGCACAAGACAAGGAAGAGTCTACCTAAAAGGGATGTCACAACATGTCCCCAAAAGTGAATAATACTGCACACATAACTAGCCTGTGATGCCTTGGTTCTTCATATTCACTGGGCAGCATCTGCTGAAATCCTGACTGTATTCTAAACCCCAGAGGGAAAACAGCAGTGCAAACACTCCACCAAGTGTGAATATCCCCCTGGAGGCAGCAACCCAGTTGGAACAGAAGGTGTAACTTGCAACTCCATGCAGCAGGGGGGGAGAATCAAGACCTGCAGGATATCTGAATGTGTATTTTTTGTTAAGATCTGAAATCTAATTTGTGGTATTGGGTTTTGCCTATTTCTTTTAGTATTTCATATAAAGATAGTTCTTCAGGTTGATATACTGAATTCACTATTAATTACTCTCATCAGTATAAGCTGTTAGAGAAGTAAATCATATTTCTCAAACAAATGAGGACAAAAGAGTAAAGCTGCTGCCAGAAAAGGAGAATTGTTCTATGAAAATCAGAGTCAAAGATAAATCTTAGTTTTTTAAAAATTACCTTTATCAGACCACCCCCACTGCAGTCAGTTTGGCTGATTACAAACACAATTTCAAAATCAGTTACTATAGAAAACACATGCCGTGATCTTAGAGGAAGGAGAACATATCTCTGTCTGAAACTGCTGTTGAGGTTTATTGTATTTATTTCTGTTTGAAGTGTAGATCACAGCTGTAGGCACTTCAAGCTTGGACCAAATAACACGGAAGAGTCATTTATGTTGGATTACAACAAACTAGTGAGTTAGTTTCTAGGAGATTAAACACCACAGCAAGTGGTTATTAATGCTGGCAGAACAGTTTTACATGGTCCCTTCTATAGTGAATAACAATCAGCAATATCCAAGACTCAGCTATTCATGTTCCACTCATTAAAAGAAAGCTGTGAGAAATGTGTCCAGACTGACATATCCCTCTAAGTCATGTTAAATTAAACTCATAATGCTTTTGTGAAAATGAAGTTAGTAGATTTAATTATTGTTAAGTAAACGTTGTCTATTTAGTCATGACTGTCACAAACTATTAGAATTACACCCAGACTGAATGCCCAACAGGCTGCCAATGGGTTATAAACAGGGCTTGCAGTGAGGATGATTTGCAGAATCTGCCAAATCCTGCAGGGAAGCAAGGACATCTCCATCACAATGTATTATTTCCTCCAGGTCCTTCACTTGAGGACCTGATATAAAGTTGTGCACTTTTCAGCTGTTTGTGCTATATGTGGGGAGTGGAATTTTTCTTTCATTCTCACAGATGAAAGAGGACACTTCATAGTTTTCAATATATGGCAGCAGTGAAAGATGTTGGATCGAAAGCACTAGATAGTGAAGTCCCCTCTATTCATCCACAGAATAAGTATATCCAGGGCCGGCTCCAGGGTTTTGGCCACCCCAAGCAGCCAAAACAAAACAAAAACAAAAACAAAAACAAAACAAAAAGCCGCGATCGCGATTGCGATCTGCGGCGGCAATTTGGCGGGAGGTCCTTCACTCCCAGGCTGAGTGAGGGACCGTCCGCTGAATTGCCGCCGAATACCTGGACGTGCTGCCCCTCTCCGGAGCAGCCGCCCCAAGCACCTGCTTGAGAAGCTGGTGCCTGGAGCCGGCCCTGAGCATATCACAGGAACATTTCTCACACCTGCTGGCAGGATCAACTTTTTGGATGAGAAGTTAATTCAGTTACCAGACCCGTCCAAACCTGGGGCCTTCTGCTGAAGCGTCTGTACCTACTAGAACACACTCCACTACAGAATATGGAGCTGAATGTGTTATTCCTGAGTCCCAACATTCCTTTGCTGCTTAGCAACCAGCTGTGAAACTTCACTATCATAGTGAATGTCTATATTCTACTCCAGTGGCAGAGCACATAGAAGATAATAGCCTCTTACTGTTCCCAGTTATTGTGTTGGCTCAAGTAGTAGAGGACTGTGCTGTGGCCTTAAAGATCCCAGCTCTGCTGATAACAACTGTAGGGGGCACAGATGGTTCCACATGATGGAAGTTTTCTTTCTTTCTTTTTTTCTTTCCAATTTTAAAAACATAAGAAATTACATCCAAAAAAGCCATGGAATTAAAGACTACCATAATACTTGTGAAAAGGGGACTGAATAATATTGCACAGACAGCTTTACTGGGCAGTTCCTAACTTTTGAGTGCTTGACTTTCAACCTTAATGTTCTTTTAATTTCTTTAATGTAATTTATCACTTAATTATAATAGTGCCCAAAGGCCACAATCAGATTTATGACCCCATTTTGGCAGGCATTGTACAAATGCATATACAAAGACACAAGCCATGCCTTGAAGAGCTTGCACAATGTGATAAAGGACGAGATGCAACAATGAGTGTAACAAACAGTAGGAGGGGAAGGGGAAGAGCAGACAAGTATGATGCAGACAATAATTTAATGTGGTTATATTGACTTCAGCTATGTACAAAATTTGATGGCTCTTGTTTTGTTTTTCAATTACCCTTTAAAAATTCCCTTTCATACCACAGCACCATGCTCCCTTAACACTCAAATCCACTGCAAAAAGGGACGCTGGGCTTACTGTCTCTGCTCTTACCACAGCTTCCTCCACCTGCCAGGTCTCCTTTGCCCTTGTTCCCTTGTTCTTCCAACACATGGTGCTGGAAGATCTTCCTTGGCTGCTGCCTGGAGTAGGGACAGCAGGACAAAACAGCAGCCCACCCACAGTTCATAGTGGGAATGAGGCTGATTCGAGTCCTGGAGCTGAGATAGCCTCATTGCTCAAAAATGATTAATTCTTAAGGCTAGGTCTACACTAACTGCCTGAATCGGCGGGTAGAAATCAACCTCTCGGGGATCGATTTATCGCGTCCTGTTGGGACGCGACAATCGATCCCCGAATCGACGCTCTTACTCCACCAGCGGAGGTGGGAGTAAGCGCCGTCGACAGGAAGCCGCAGAGGTCGCTTTTGCCGCCGTCCTCACAGCGGGGTAAGTCGGCTGCGATACATCGAATTCAGCTACGCTATTCACGTAGCTGAATTTGCGTATCTTAAATCGACTCCCCCCTGTAGTGTAGATGTAGCCTAAGTCTCTCTTAGTACCCCCCACTAGTCTGTATGGCAGGGGAGAAAGGTTGCATGGATCCTTATGCCCCATGGACAAGGATTCTCCCCTGCTCAGGTCTAGGGGGTTGGAGGTGACTGGGTCACTCTTCACACCTGGAAGTCATTGTTCCCCCCACTTAAATTATAACAATCAGGCATTAAAGTTAATTGCCAATGCTGTTAATCTTTTTGCTGGGTATCTTCATACCAGAAAAATCTAACACCTGTGATTATCTTACATGGCAGGATGCACATTTCACATTATGAAAGTTCATTCCTAGATAAGGATAAAATTTTCAAAAGCACCTAGGCAACTTTTAGTAGCCTAACATTCATTTTTAAAAGAGACTTGAATACTTAGGAGTGTTTATCCCATTGACAGTCAATTGGAAATCTGAAAATTTTACCCCTACTCTTTCAAAAAGAATTTTCAAACATAGTTTGATCACATCCTTGTTGGAAGTCTAAACCAAGATATAAAATGTTTAGACCTCAGGCTGGTTTAGATATTGTTAAATTGCTTCAGAAAAAACATTTCAAATACAAGCATGCACAGGGCTTCAAACGTCTTTAAAAGCCCTAGAAAGAGCAAGTACATAACTATTACCACAAAAAAACCCCAAACAAAACAGATAAAACTTTCTACTGCAATCCACTTACAGACAGGCATCATCTTCCTCTTTCAGCAAAGGGGAAAGGCAAATCTTTTCTATTGATGTCAATTTCTATTTTACACGTGGATCAAAATCCAAATTGTAATATGAAATGCAAGAGCAAACACCCCCTTGCTTAATTACAATACAAAGTGTTACTTAACACGTCCAGAAACATGATAGAGTACATAAAATTCCTGTTTTCGGGGATGAGTGGACAGCTCTACTGATTTCAGAGTCATGTGTGCATGTCTCTGGTCTGGTTTTGCCCTAAAACTCCAGTCCAGACAGATGTCACAATCAGCACTAACTTAAGGTAGAAGTTTTTCTTCTCTATTATCTAGCATTCTGAAATAGCATGTAATTTCAATCAGACTTTGCACTCTGAAATGTTTTACAACGTCGATTTTTTTTTCTGTTTGTACAGTATTAGCCAAAATCATTGTGACGCTGCCTTCCAGAACATTAGCATTAGTTAGCATTATACTTAAATAATTCAGTATATTCTAAGATAGTGTATTACAATGCAGGTCAGAAGCATGAATACAACTTAGTTCATTTTTAGAGAAATATTATACTGATGTTTCTTTTTCATTTGATTTGGAGTGGGGATAGATGTATGTGTATCGAAAATTTCTGAGATAATGAAACTCAAGAAACCCAGCACAGAAACGCAGATTAAGTGACAATGAAGTACTAAAAATGTACTACAGATGGAAGCAAGTGAAATTTTTTTTGCTGTGTTTATACTTTCTAACACTGCAGTGGGATTGCATATACAAGAATAACATGTCAATTTACCAACATAAGTTTTCTGCAGATATTAGGAAACCAATACTGCCAAATTAAAGAGCTGGTAAATCCTATCAGACTCTAATGAAATATTTTATCAGACTTTGTATGCCTAATAAAGCATTTCCTTTCCATGGTACCATATGGTAAGGAATCAGTACCTCCTTTATTTGGTTGCCCAGGATGAGCGTGATGAGGGGTTATGGTCCTACTCTCCATTGCCTTGTATGTCAGCATTTACAATTATGCCAAGTGAGTTCAGAATGCTGCCAAATTAAAAGGGTCACAGTTCATAACCACTTTGCACAGCCATCAATGATTTCAGTGTAGAAAAAAAGTTAAAAACCTAGTTTATCAGAGGCTGATGAGATTTACTAGCTGCAGTCCATTTCATTCTCCAGGCCCACCCACTATCGACTCCTGACACAGCCCTGACCTGCCCTGAAAAAGCCCTACACCAGCAATCCCTACAAGAGGTGCACAAAAGTAGCAGATCTGGCTTTGCACCTGATGGTAAAGTCCTCTGTGCCAATGACATTCACAGGGGAGCTTTATGCCAGCCTTCCAGTCCCTTTGCACCAGCATAGCCAGCACAAAGTGGACATAAGGCAATGATGAATTGGGCACACACACACACCCACACCCACACACCTACAAGACACTCCACTGCACATATTTTTCCCTTTGGGGAGAAGATGAGAGAGCAAACGACATGTGACAGATGTTAGTCCCATTGCTTAATGCACTCCTGGAAGGTGCTCAGATATTACGGTGATGAGTGTGGTATAATATACAATAGACTAGAGATCCCCAGGGACCACTGGAGTTTTCCTAGATATCATTCTACAAGCCATCTGGACAGCCACAGTAAAAATGGATTCTTACTCTCTACAAATACAGAATTTGGATGACAGACCCTGATGCAGAACAAAAATCTACAGCAACACTTCAAGTGTCAGATTGAGCTGGATGCTTCTAGAGTATTAACACGTATGTTCATAAAAGATAACATTCCTATAAAGGAAAATAAAAATTATGCCTCTTCCCTGATGTTGCTAGAACTAACCAAGCCCATAGGAAAATGCTCAAAGCCAAATCTTGACTAACCACTGAACAAACAGGCAATGTATCAGGCCTAGCATTAAGGAGGATGGCATAGTCCAATGCACAACTAAAGATCCATTCACACAGTGTAGTTAGGAGCCATGGAGCTGCTCAGAAGGAGGGAGAAGAGGCAGAAAGCTCATGCAAATTATCTGGAGGTGAATTAATGGGAGTTTTCACTGCTTATGGGCTATAAAATCCAGCCCTTGGGATAGACTTTACTAGTGTATGCTTCAGGGGATTAATTAATACATGGCATGTCTATCTTTCTCTTGTAGCACAATATTCTTAAGCATATTTGCATTCCACTTTTAATATTTTTAAAAGTATACTTCTCAAGTCTAATAGTTGGCATGGGTAATTTAAGACATCTAAAACCAAATTCCAGCCGCAAAGATTAACTAATTACTGATTTACAGACTTCTGTGGACAGTGGGGTTTACAACCAAGTCCATTACCTCACTGAGGGTCTAATTCTACAAGCTCTCAGCATGAGAAAAACACTTTGTCTTCAATAGACGTTCTGTGTGCAAGGTTTCACTGCAAATCACACGATCAGTTCTAATGGGATTATTTCTCAAGCACCCAGAAAGAAGCCTTTTAACAGAAGGAAAAGTATTCTATACATAATGATATCCATATTCCCATATATATCAACTCATGGGTATTTAACAAAAACAATTATTCTAGGCAGTATGAAAATGTGTGCCACAGATAGGCCTAGAGAATTTACAGTTCCTAGTAGAAAGCAAAGTAAATAAAACTATATAAAGGAAAGACATCATCTGATTTGAATATCATGTAGCACGGAGGATATGAGCACTCAGCACCACACATCACATTTTTTGCTTCTTATCAGTTATGATAAGATTTAACATAACGAATGTCACAGATCATTGCTGGAGAAAGCAAAAACAATTTTAATAGTGTACAAAAATATAACTAAATAGAAATCAATGCTTCTTCTAGTTCCAAAGATGATGTCCATAAAGAGAAAAACCTTCTCCCTGTCAAAATGTGGTATATTTATATACCCATAATTTAAAACCACAAATGTACGTAAACAGTAACCTTAATGAAGCCCAAAGAAAACCAAGGATCCTTTTACATGGTTTTAAACAATACAATATAAGCAACATGGCACAGGGCAGGCTGTTACTTTGTAATAAAGTGAATACAGATATATAGAGCACTCTAATGCCATTACTTCAGGCATATGAACTCCACAGCAATTGTACTTCCTGTAATATACAGTTGAGATTATGTTACACCCCGAAGTTTGGGGGTTTTAAAATAAATATTTTTGTTCTAAAAATGAATCCTAACAATATACACATCTGAACATGTATTTGAAATCTTATTGAAAGCACCCTTCATCCGGTGGGGGAAAGGGTTCATGAAAGATCTGGAGACAAATAAAATTATGGAAATTAGGGGAAAAAATTGTAAGCTTTCAAATACACATCACTGGATGATTAAGAGTAGAGTTGCTTGTCCTAAGAAAGGGTGCACTAAAATTCATTTATCTTTCATTGTTAAGTTGCAGTTAAAATTAAAAACCTTAGCACTTTTACTGACTTCAAATAAATCAATCCAGATTTTCACAGGTGCAAGGCCTAACCCTACAAAATCAGCATACCATTTCAAAGGTAAATGATAGAGAAGGAAATTCTGTTTTAATTTTGGATGGGAGATATCTGCCCTTGGCATTATCTTGCCTACTCTCTTTCTCTGGTGAGATCTCAATGCTAGTCACCACTTTCATAGCCACGGTTTCAAAGATGTCTAAGAGAAGAACCTCTGGTGCACCTCTGGCTCAGGGAAATCTGTATCTGAAGCTAAGAGTTTCCAATCTTCAAGGGAGGAGCTAATGCCTTTTCTTCCACATTTTCATTAGGAAAAGCTCTGATTCCTGCTGCTTAGGCTATAGATTGTCTGATTACTCATATTCCTTCTTTTGTGTCAATCCCACTATTTGGAGGATAGGAGTCTTTTGAAAATCTAACTAAACTTTACATGTAAAGGAAAGAGAACTGGACACAAACTTTGATTCAACTGATAGCATCAATCTCCCATGAATATTAGTGGGAGTTTCTCACATATGCAATAGGAGGAAGAGAACACGCAAGCAAGATCCATTGTGTGGATCTGAGTGTAGCAGTTAACTGATTTTTTTTTTATAAACAGTTTGGAATGAAGAGGAAAATGTATGCACCAGACAGATGCTTTTTCTTTTACCAGATCAAATCAAGAACATATAAAATACTGTACTAAAATAAAAGTATAGAATCAGTATTCCTGGCACAATCACAACAGATAGAGATGATATCAGTTAAAAAGCTGGTAGGGGGAGGCAGAGGAGAATTGTAATTTAATAAAGGGCATACTACAGTTGCAAAATACAACTTTACTATGCCTGGCATCAAGCTGTGCTCACTGCATTTACTTTCTATTTTCATTATAGCAATGAAGCCTTCCGTAATGAACCAAGTTAATAAGCAGGGCATTGACTTATCAACAGTGTCACATATCAGCTTTGTGAAATTCCCTACACAAATGCAATCACCAGAAGGGCAATTTAAGTGCAAAAAGGCATAAACACATCATGCTGTGGCTTTTACATACATTTTACATTCTTAATATACCCAAGTTTATTACAATTTTCTATTACTTTAGTTAGGAGACACCTGTAACAACAAAGCTGAAGAAAATATTTTAGTTTTGAAATAGCACAGGAATAGACAAAGCAAGATGAGTACTGTAATTCCTCTCTGCCTGTGAGTCTGTCCATTTAACTATTTATTGCATATTTCACTTCAGTTAAAAAGTTATTTAAATTCAAAAACCACTTAAAATTAACAGTGGCTACTTCTGGGAATCTCCTTTTTAAAGGACTTTTTTTTAAATGTGTGCAGATGTATATATGCATTTTATTGTGAGAATTTAATATTCTTGAAAGATGTTGAACTGACAGACCTACAGACTGAATTTCTCTATCCACAAAACAGATGCAGCACAGGCAACAGCAGTGCGTAACCTGACATGAAGGGCCTGCCTCTAAAGGTCAGAGAATTGTTTGTTCTCTGGGCTTATTCAACCCTTGGGGATTCTTGGGAAAGGTATGTATTTACACATTATAAAATATAGTCACTTTATAACATTCTTATCTGAAGAAAAATGCAGCAGAGACTTTTTTTCCAGAAAGGATTAATTCTGCTGAAGTTTACTTTGCACTACAGTGAATAGAAGAATGCGTAGCTAAAGCTGAGAAATTGAACCAAACATTTGGATGAATAAATATATTAGTCTGCACTGATGTTACTGAATCCTTTACCCAATGAACCTGGCATTAAAATTCATTAAAATATCCTGTCAGAAGAAAAAAAGGAAGAAGAATAAACATGGGAGGGGGAAAGGTAATATTTTGCACTTTAAAAAAAATACCATGCTCTATATATTGGAAAACTGGACAGAGAACTAGTAGAGGACGCTAAGTAGCTCAAACAGGAGCAGGTATAAAGTAACAAGAAGAATTATTTAAAGGGACAGCATCAACTTGAACTTTTCTTATTAGACTAACAGTTCTATAAAAATCAAGTTTCTGATAGAGCACCGTATAAATAGCTCGTCCTGGATTACTTAAAAAAAATTACAGATAAGGGTCTCTTAGTTCCCCTGCTAGGGTTGCCAGGTGTCCTGTTTCCTGGTCGTAAAGGGACCCTGGCGGCTCTGATCAGCACAGCTGACCGGGCTGCTTAAAGTCCGGTTGGCTGCTGCAGCCGGCTCCTGGAAGTGACCAGCATGTCCCTCCAGCTCCTAGGCACAGGTGCGGCCAGGGGGTCTCTGCATGCTGCCCATGCCTGCGACACAGGCACTGCCAGTTTAGCACCTCCCATTGGAGCCAGAGGGACATGCCGGCTGCTTCCAGGAGCCGCCTGAGAAAAGCACCGCCCGAGATAAGCGCTGCCCAGAGTCCGCACCCTGAACACCCCAACTCCCTGTCCCAGCCCTCAGCCCTCTACTACACGCAAAACTGCTCATACCCAGCCCCACCCTAGAGCCTGCATCTCCAGCCAGAGCCCTCCCGCACCCTAATCCTAACCCCCTGGCCCAGCCCAGTGAAAATGAGCAAGTGAGCGAGGGTGAGGGAGAGCGAGTGACAGAGGGAGGAGGGATGGACTGAGCAGGTGCAGGGCCTCAGAAAAGGGTCATGGCTGGGGTGGGGCCTCAGAGAAGGGGCAAGGCAAGGGTGTTCGGTTTTCTGCAATCAGAAAGTTGGCAACCCTATCCCCTGTGGATATTTCTGAGTCTTTTGCAGCAGAGGAGACTGAGAAAACCTGAGAGTAACACCAGCAAACATTTTTATATTATCAGGAATAGTGTCCAGGATCATTAACTCAGCATGGTACTAGCCAAAGAGAAGCAACATTTTCCCTCTGGAATGTCCTTCCCATCCTTACTGGTGATTGAGAATCTGATTTCCTCCCTTTTGGTCCATTCCTGCTTCTGAGGCCCTGCCACAATCCTGTCAGAGAAGACAGGATTTCTTTCAGAGCCAATCAATGCCCCTGTTTAGGAGGTAAATTGTGTCCATTGAGTATCTGCACCCTCAGAGACTGAATTGAATTCCCCAGTAGCTCATAATGTGAGCCATAACCCTTATTTGGACGGACTAAATTTATTATGCCCTTGTCTAAACTAGGAAATTGTTCCAGTTCAACAATCAGTTTAGCTGAACTGGTGCTGACCACAGTTTATCTGCAAGCATACACAAGGACAAACTGGGCTCAACCTGTAAGCGGAGCAGGGGTTAACCACAAGTGGGTGAATATGTCTACACTTATACTTAAACTGATGTCAGCACCAGTCCAATTAAACAGATTGCTAACAACTACCTGCTAAAATGGCATTTATTTCCTTGAGTAGGCAATGCTTGTGTCTGCAGCACTGTCAAACCTTGCCAACCCTGGGAATGATTGAAAACAGCAATCTAACCTATCACAATGCAAAGCACTACTTGATCATGTGGGCTACCTTTGGGCAGGCAACTAGCAAAATGTATATCTTAATTGTTCATTCCCCTTTCAATTTTTTGTTCTTTTTTTTCTTTACACAAATTGAGATGGCTTTGTCCCCACTTATGAAAGGAAAATGAGTAATGGCATCAGAGTGCCAATGGCAGATCAAAATATCTAGGCAGGAGAGAATGTATGTGAGATTGAGAGATGTGTGTGGGATCTGCCAGGGAAATTACTGAACACCAAACTTGCGCTATATCCCAAACGTTCTTAGTATTATTAGCAATGATGAACATGCTGTTTTAATATCTAATAATCCAGAGGGCTACCAAGAAACAAAGTTGTTTGTGACACACTCTTATAAACATAAGACAAAGTATCCCTCCACTTTTCTGTTCCAGAACATGGGGTTTGACATTTTTCAGTATCCTGGAAATACTAGTATCAGAAAAAACAGCTTACTATAATCTGCAGAGAGAATTTTCGAAGTGTTAAATGAAAAACGTATGCATCAATCCTGGTAATTACATTTGGTCCAAGCGGTTATCTCCTGCTATCTCATATAAGCAATGCGTGGAAGAGGTCTTACACACACCTCATATCTGATTACAGGGACATTTCAAGGAAAGTTGCATTGTATTTTTATTCAGGGATAACTATATCTCCTTTTCAGCCTTAAAACTTTTACCCTGCTAGTAGATTGTCTCAACTGCTGTATTAAACCTCTGGCCAAAAGGGCAAGTAACTAGGATCTACAAAAACTGACACCAATACTTCTGTGAATATTGGGCAACAGGAAGCCCTTATACTTGACACAATTACTCCTTCCTCACCTCAGCCTGATGATATCTTTCTCCAAATTGCAACGTAAAAATCAGAAGGCTATTCACAAATGGCTCCACACAACAGAGAAGAATGCTGCTGTCAATTTCTAGGCAGGCATACAGCATGCAGTTTTTTTAAGAACTCCGTCTATACACCTTACTTGGTCAGCTTTTAAAAGTAAGCTTTATAAACCAAAACACTGGTCTCTTCTCCAGAGACAGACATTTATAACTGAGAAATTGCATTTCATGCAATAAACCAACCATCATTATACTTCTCTCTCACACACACGAGACTATTCTACACCTTCTATGAGGAAAAGCATATTTTGCACCATTCCTTTACTAAAACTGTATTAAGACTAACTTATACTATATGCACTGAAAGTGCCATAAACCATCTAAAAGAAAAATCATACAGCACTTCCAATACAACTCCCCAGCTTTGCAATATTACTGAGTAAGATTCAGTTACTACCACTCAAGAAATTCCAGAGGGACTCTCTAATCAATAGTTAACAGAAATGTGAGAGGAAAATGCTAGCACACTGGCTGCCACTGAGTAAGAATGAACTGATGACAATAAAAATGAATGAGTTTTAACGATGTACTTAGTGTGGCTATGAGAAAAGAAACTAAAAAAATAAAAACAACCCACACCCTAGGAAGACGCAGAAAGTCGAATGTGGATGAATTTGAAATCTATTACAAGGTGCTTGATGTAGTGCAGGAATCTATAATAGATTTTAGGGACAATTGGAACCAGAGTAGCAGAACTTCATATCAAGGGTAACTTTCAAACAGAAAACCGTTATTCAGAAGGGAAATTAATAGGGGCTAGATCCTGCCTTTACTAACAGACCACTGTTGGAGTATTGGGCCTTCAAAGGCCTTGCATTAAGCTGAAGCAGGAGGAACTCTGACTGTCTCTGGGGAGTTGTATTCTGCAGCAGAAGCTCTGCCATTCCTTTAAGAGGTGCAACATGAATTCCTCTCTCTTCCTGGCCAGCAGAGGAATGTGATGTTGGAGGGAAAAGGCATGTGTGGCATGACCTTTCCTTCACCGTGCCCCTTGGTGCACCTTTGGAAAGGGTAAAAGTGCCACCAATGTTAATGCCAGATTGTGGTTGGTTGTTGTTGATATAAAATTATTCTACTTAACTCCTCGACTGGCTCATGGAGTTAGTTTCCCGAGTGTGTTCCTGGAGACGTCAATTTCAAGTTAATTAAACAAGAAGGACAGGGCACATATTTAGGGCACATACTAAAACCAGGAATGAGAAGGCTTGCTCAGAAAAGAATAAGTGCCATTTTAAATGTATCCCAGCCCAAGACAAAGAGACAGTTAAGGAGGTTCCTCGGCATGGCAGGACTCTGTAGGTCCTGGATTCCTGAGTATGGGGAAATGTCAAAACCACTAGTGCAGATGACCACTAAGGATGAACTTGACCCAGTGAAATGGACTAAAGATGCTACCAAATCCTTTGAAAGTATCAAGACAGCCCTTGCATCAGCACCTGCCTTGGGATTCCCGGATTATAGGAAACCTTTTACCTTATTTGTTCATGAAAGGGCAGGAGTGGCCTCTGGTGTTCTTACAGAAGCTTTAGGATCACAGCAACGGCCTGTGGCCTATTTTTAGCACTACTGAATCCTGTTGCAAGAGAAGCAGTAGAATGTTAAAGCTCTAGCTGCTGCAGCTTTGTTAGTTGAGAAAGCTCAAGAGTTGGTACAGGGACATCACCTAGGGGTAAAAGTTCCACATGCTGTTACTCTCCTTCTAAATTAACGAAATACCCAAACTTTCACTAATGAAAGATTGACTAGAGGATCAGTGGATGATGTAGACCTTGCCTGGACTGAAACTTAAATTCACTCGAAAGGGAACCCCTAGATAAGGTCCCCAGCGCGGGAGCGACACTTGTTGGCCGACCGGCAAGGCCAACCCGAAGTAGATGACTACAGGACAGCCAAGCCCCTAAACGACTGATATCAGTTTTCGATAGATATAGAAGATTGGACTGTATTATTTGGATTAGCGTTTATTGCTCTTTTTTCTTTTATTTGTTGGTATTTTAACCTATTGTGAAAATGTTTCCTCAGTTGATTTTGTTGTTTTTCCCTTCCCTTTTTTTATGGCCATAATAATTTCATTAAATTTAGCCACGTGGTGAGGAATAGAATCCCAGAATGGAGGAATGACTCATGCTGGGTGTGCACCTTGGTGACTCCCGATGCAGAATGAGGACTTTCTTTCCTTCCTATCCCTTTGATGGCTGCAGATATTACTCATTCATAGGTGTACGTTACTCCCCATCAGGCTACAACTCATACCTGGCAACAAGAAGGTATAAGCCCTAACTCCGGGTATTTGTTAACCTTCAAAGCGCAGGGTGAGTAGTGTCTCCTGGGAAATGGGCTAGGCCTGTTTTTAGGGAACAGTACTTGCAAATACTATGTGGGCCCAGATGGTGATGGAGAGTGGGTCACTCCCCTTGTTTATTGTTTTGACACCACTGACGACATTAACCACAAGGGTGTCTGCGCCAATAGTGTCTGCTATGAAAGCTGCACTATGGTATGGGAAAACTCCAATGGACAATGTCTGTATGCAGGCAAAAATGTAGAGACGGAGACATCTCCTCGAAGCACGGGCCTATTGGGTTTATGGGACGTTATACATCCCTGTTACTCCTGTTGGGAGTAACATGGGATACTCCTCCCTGCCCTGTTCCAGCAGGGTTCGGTTCTTACTGGGTGTATGGGAATAAAGCCTATCATACACTTCCAGTACACTTCTCAGGTTCTTGTTATCTTGCCTGGTTGTTACCCCCACTCGTATTGTGAAGCAATTACATAAAGGCAAGATTAGAAATGTAAGGGACACTAGCAAACCTCAAGCTGAAGAGGATGCAGCCCTTGAACCAATGACATGGACATTCCCTAATAATCGCAGACTTAGGAGAAGGGTTATAAGACTCCAGGGTATTTTATAAATTATGGCTAATGAAACTGCTACAATGGTTACAAGTCAAGCCACTGAGCTTAAGCAACTTAGACAGTTAGCTTTACAAAATCATATGGCTTTAGATTTTTTTTTTGGCAGATTAAGGAGGAACTTGTGCCCTCATAGGCCAAGAGTGTTGTGTATTTGTGAATGACACCTATAAAGATACCTTTGACAGAGCAGCCCACTTAAGAGACATCGCCCGAGACAGGTCTGATGAAGGTAGCTGGACATATGATTGGTTTGATGGTTTATTTTCCTGGTTCCCTTCCTTAACAGGCTGGTTAAAGGGACTCCTAAAAGAAGGTGTTATGATTTTACTGATCATTGTGTTTATTTTTGTGTGTGTGTTTAAAGTGTCCATGTGCAAAATGTCTAAATGTGCTAGGACAACTAGCAAATTGAAGGGGATATTTCTCTCTTTACAAGAAAGACAGGTTTTGGCAAAGGTGGAAACCACGCTAGATGCTGATATTCTGACCCCTACATATTTGCTGTAATACTCCTACTGCTGTGAAAAGTGTGATCATGAGCCCATTATATGGGTCATAATCAAAGGGGGGAAATTGATATAAAATTATTCTACTTAACTGCCAGGGGGAAAATTTGTCACGTACACATGGGAGAAAGAAGAAGGACAAAATGCAGGGTCAGCTATAGGTAGTCAGGAAGTTCCTTCAAGAGGAAATGTAGCCAAACTCCAAACCTGGAGGCAATGGACCTTTCTGTGACTGCGTTCTGTAGATAGCTAACCGCTTAGTTTGCAAAATAAGCAAGGAGGAGGGGGCAAATAGATGAACAATAAGAGGTCATGATACATGTAGCTTGCTAATTATGTATGGTAATGATAGCAAATTTTGGCCAATCATAGAGCGATAGATTATCATAAGCAACTGCATATAATGCTTTGGTGTAAGTGTTTTCTTTGTTCTTGCTGACTTATGAGCTCGAACCCAATTGCAATTGAAATAAACGGATCGCCCCTCCTGGGCTCCTTGCTTGGCTAGCTGTGTCCGTCTCTCCTTATTCCTCAGCTGGAACGGACAGAAATTTCTATGACATTGTGAAAAGGGAAATTCTCAATGCCACATTCTATTCCCTTTCCCAGGCACCCATGCAGTACAGCCATTATTTAAAAAAAATAAATAAACTTATGTAAAGGACAGCAGTGACCATTTTGTTTAGCGCTGTCTTATGGAAGTTTCCCGGGAAAGGAAACTTTCTTGACATCTACAGAGAGTTGTAATTGCATTTTGGACTTAGCCATCTTAATGAAAAATGACATCTTAATGAAAAATCTTAACAGCAGCAAGCAGAAGCCCTAATGCTAGGGGTTGCAGAGCAATTTCCATTCTGTTTTGCATGGGTATAACAGTCAGAAGAACGGCATTTTTTCACATTTAATAAGATTTAATCATAGAATCATAGAATATCAGGGTGAGAAGAGACCTCAGGAGGTCATCTAGTCCAACCCCCTGCTCAAAGCAGGACCAATCCCCAACTAAATTTAGAGTAATTATTCTGGGTTGTGTACTATACACTCTGTTGCAGGTGTTTTACAATGACATTTTTAGTAACATAGGGTAAACTTTTTTCATGGGACTTAGGTGCTTTGGCAAATGTTACCCAAATTTACCTAAATTTGTTTTAGTCAAATTTCCTTCTTTTACACTTCCATCAGATGATAACCTCCAAATGGGAATGATTTACTCCATAATCTGTCTTTTCATTTTAACAGGAGGTGATTACATTTACTTATGCTAATGCCATTTATACTTATGAGAAAGGGGTGGAGGAAACCTTAATAAAACAAAAAGGAGGATATTATAGGTCCTAAAGTCATGACATGAACCCAGGTTAAACACACTCTTCATGATCCTTGGTGTGGACCAAAACAGATGTTTTATACTCATTTGCAGAAAACTACTTTCCAGACTGTACTTTATACTACACTATTAGGCCAGGTCGACACTAACCCCCTAATTCGAACTAAGGTACGCAACTTCAGCTACGTGAATAACGTAGCTGAAGTTCGAAGTACCTTAGTTCGAACGTACCTCGGTCCACACGCGGCAGGCAGGCTCCCCCTTCGACTCCGCGGTACTCCTCTCGTCTAGCTGGAGTACCGCAGTCAACGGCGAGCACTTCCGGGTTCGACTTATCTCGTCCAGACAAGACACGATAAGTCGAACCCAGAAGTTCGATCGCTCGCCGCCGAACTACTGGGTAAGTGTAGACCTACCCTCAGACTATGTTGGCCTGCTGAGCAGAAATTTGAAAAGCCCCAGATCACATGCGAAAAAAATCAGTGAGAAATGAGTGCACAAAACCATAGTTATAGCTCAAGTATGTTAGATGTGCAATTGCACATAATCCTGAGAATCTCAGGGTATGTCTATACTACAGAGCCTATGCCTGAATACCTATTCCAGCATAGCTGCCTAGTGCAGATGCACCCTACATCTGTCAGTGTAAGAACACCACCTCCCCGAATGACATTACCTATTGTTGACAGAAGCACTCTTCCATCAACATAGCTGTGTCTCCTCTGGCTTTTTTGTTAGCATAACTCTATTGGTCAAGGGTGGGTTTTTTTCATATCCTGATTGATTAAACTGTGCCAGTGTAATTTTCAAGTGTAAATTTCCAAGCCTCAGATTTTGCAACATGCAACAGTATGCAATGCCACCTAGAAGGCCATTTTCTCATATAGGTCTAACATGCTTTTGCATGGTCCAGACTGGCCAGGCAAAGCATCTGAGACTTAGTATGTGGGTAATTTTTAAAATTGGGTTCAGCTGAGATTGATATTTTTGCAATGTAGATGGGCTTCTCTGTGTGAATTTAGCCCACAGTCTGATTTTAGCACAGCTAGAACAAGCTCATTGGACATAGGACTCTGACCTCTGAGCTGACAAAACCAATTAGAATACAGCTGAGTTCATTTGCTTTATGCGGTCTTTTTGAAGTGTCATGAGAATAGCTTGAGCTTTTCCACTCTGATTTCCATGGAAATGGATGTTATATTGTCAAAGACAAGACAAGGAGTTTTAAAGAATGATTTTTCTCCCCTCCCACTCTGTTTTAGCATATTAGGCCCCAATGGAAACAAAGCCAAAGCAAATACATAGCCAGCATCTGACTATGAAAACTCTTAATTTCAGTCGGTAGCTGCCGCTTTACTGAAAATTGCAAATGCTTCTTTCCAAAACTACCTGCAAATTTCACAAGCTCAACGGTTTCTGAAGCCTTCAGTACATGAAATCAGAAAGATCCCCACCTGTTTTCTTTATTAAATAATACTTTTTAAAGGAACTATTTTGTCTTAGTCCATGGCTAATAGCCATCAGGAAATTAATTTCTCTGCTGACTTATATCACATGCACAGGGCTGGCTCCAGGCACCAGCTTGCCAAGCAGGTGCTTGGGGCGGCCACTCCGGAGAGGGGCGGCATGTCCAGCTATTCGGCGGCAATTTGGCAGACGGTCCCTCACTCCCGCTCGGAGTGAAGGACCTCCCACCGAATTGCCGCCGCAGATCACGATTGCGGCTTCTTTTTTTTTTGCACCGCTTGGGGCAGCAAAAACCCTGGAGCCAGCCCTGCCCATGCAGTCCCAAGGCCCAATCCTATAAGTAGGGCCCTACTAAATTCACAGGCATGAAAAACACGTCAGGGATCATGAAATCTGGTCTGCCCCCCTGTAATCTGGTCATTTGTGTGCTTTTACCTTACACTATACAGATTTCACAGGGGAAACCAGCGTTTCTCAAATTTTGGGGTCCTGACCGAAAAGGGAATTGCAGGAGGGGGTGATAAGGTTATTTTAGGCGGGGGGGGGGGGTCACGGTATTGCCAACTTTACTTCTGGGCTGCCTTCAGAAGTGGGCGGCCAGAGAGCGGTGGCTGTTGGCTGGGTGCCCAGCTCTGAAGGCAGTGCCCACCCAGCAGCAGCTCAGAAGTAAGCATGACAATACCCATACCATGCCAACCTTACTTCTGCGCTGCTGCCTTCAGAGCTGGGTGGCTGGAGAGTGGCAGCTGCTGACTGAGGGCCCAGTTTTGCAGACAGCAGCGCAGAAGTAAGGGTGGCAATACCATACCATGCCATCCTTACTTCTGCGCTGCTGCTGGCGGCAGCTCTGTCTTCAGAGCTGGGCTCCCAGCTAGCAGCTACCGCTCTCCAGCTGTCCAACTTTGAAGGCAGCACCGCCACCAGCAGCAGCGCAGGAGTAAGGGTAGCAGTACTGCAACACCCCCACAATAACCTTGTGACCCCCCACAACTCCTTTTTGGGTCAGGACCCTTACAATTACAATACTGTGAAATTTCAGATTTAAATAGCTGAAATCATGACATTCATAATTTTTAAAATCCTTTGATCATGAAATTGACCAAAATGGACTGTGAATTTGGTAGGGCCCTATATATAAGTAGTCTCAGTGAGTAGTCTCATAGTGCTCACATGAGGAAAAGCTGCAGGTTCTGATACCCATGGTTTTCAGTTGTATAGATCAATGCAGAATTGGACTCCCCCTACACCATAAATACAATGGTGCAAATTCTGTCCTCAGACACAGTATGCCAATGTTTTAGATTGTGAAGGTGTGAAAATAATACACTAACCGTATTCAGTATACTACTTTACTAAACCACAGAAAGACATAGCAAGATGCATTTCTTGGTATAGTCACAAATGTGCTTATTAGAATGCATGAGCAAGATCAAAAGACAAGGTGTTTCTGTTGTAAAACAAGCAGTGTGAAAATTGGAATTTTTCACACATTTTCTGTTCAACAGATAAAACTCTTCTATATTGTTTAAATTTCTGGCTAAGATCAGATTGAAGATGCAAAAATAATTCACTCATGATACTTTAAAATAACCCGGACACCACAAACCTTGAGGGATAACAATATTTCCATAGATCATTCATATATTTGTAGTCATAGGCAGTTTTACCAATTTGCTCTATGCAATGAGGATACTGAATACACTGCTTGTGCATCTTTATTTCCTTTTGACAGGCTCTTGTTATTCTTTAAAGTACACCCTTCTTCTGCAGTACTATCAAAGTTAATGAGACATTAGGTTTCGTATAACCTGAAACAAACAACTTGGAATATCAAGCCACTGTTTTTACAGCAATCTGAATTCTAAAGACTTCTATTAACCTTCTTTGATAGCAGAAGATTTCAGACACCTGTTTTCTTGTATGCTAGTAATGGCATATAGAAGGCAGGTAGAAAATTACTGAAAGGAGAAGATGTGTGTCCATGTTGTACTCTTTGAAATTAAATTTGTTCTACACAAAGCACTCGAACTCTTCAAAAGTATGCTGCTTATTTTTCTTTATGCTTTCAGAAAATTGTGTGAAGGAGTGAGCATATGTCTCAACACATTTCCTTCCTCATTTTTTACCCTACTATACTAGGGCACTGTTCAGAAGAGTAATTTTGCACCTGATGTACAACATGGTAGCTGTGTTTTTTTTGAGAGAGAGAGTATTTCACTCTTGCTTACAAAGATAAATTACCCTTGGCATAGATTATTACATTTATAACCAAACTAGCTCAAAGCCCTGCAGTACTAATTAGGGAAAATTGTTGAATTCCACCTACACTATAAATTGCAACCTTATTGTAATCAGGTCAGGTGACACCTATGACTTAGTTGTATTTTTAGCATAGACTGCCTATAGATCCCAGAGAGGGGTAAATGTCAACCTTTTAATGGAGTGTACTACATATCACAATCTTGGTAAATAAAATCTACACATACAGTTAAATGTTTTTCCCAAACTGTGATATGTAATATTTGCTTGCACTGCTGAACTATCCTGTAAATCATTTTATTTCTTCTACAAATAAATATATTGCTAAGTTTCATCTTGTTGTCAACATTTCATACTTCTACCTCCCGCTCATCTGTGGGATTCTCAGTCAGAATTCCTCCTGAAAAGTGCAGACTCTGCTACTAAGACTTGCAGTAGAAGGCAAGTTTAAAATAATGAACAAGATACAAAACATAGTTAGGTGTGGCATAAACAGAATACTCTCTGTACAGTACACCAAATGAATATGCCTTTTCATTCCACCCTATCAAAACTCAATTGTGACTTGACTTATGAGTTGCACATTCATTCCTTAATGGTGGAATAAAAAGTCTTATTCACTGTCCACACGTGGTATAACTCACTTGGTCTCTCTCACACCCACACACCCACAGTACACCATGTACAAGTTCACTCTCATGGCCACTCACACTGCTTTAGTTACTCATAATAACATTCTACTTTTTGAGTACCTCTTCTTTTCTAAGACAAATTGGTAGTTATGCAGAGGAAAAGAAGTCTGCACCCGGTCTTGTGACTGAAAATAAGTTTCATGTGAGAATTAATGGGACAGAATACTAAACACAGAGTCAACCTAACAGCTGAAAAGCATGATTGAAGAGATAGCTATAAACCCTGGCATGAAACAAAACCATTAGAGTCTCTGGCAATACTGAGAAAGGCAAAGCTTGGAAAGGAGCCAATTTCTGCTACAAGGAAGCATAAATTGACAGGGACACACACATGTGTGATTTTTAGAGTGCATATATCAGATATGAGGCTGACTTCAGTGTCTTAAATACCCCACCTAATGTTAAATAGCTTGGAAACCCAAAGCTAGAAACTCCTATCAATATTAAAACTCAATTAAAAGTGGGAATCAATTTTATCATCATGAGCATTGCTCCAAAAGATAAAAACATATATTTTGGTGAACCTATTTAAATGTTGTCCATCTATTCTTTTAAATAAATTTAGAAGTAAGGTAATGTTTCATGTCAGTCAATCTTCATGACCATTTTAACTCAGATTATATCATTTTACTTTCTATTTAGGTTATTTAGTCTAAGGTCACCCACCTACATCTACTTAAAACATCAAGCAAGTGAAAATGACAGATTAAACATCTAGTTAAAGGTCTCTGCAATACTAAAGTCCTTAGCTTTGTAGGTGTGAACTACACACAAATAGGATTCTTAGCCTGGCAACTGTGGAGCCTAGTCATGATTCATGGTTTTCAATGTTCATCAGCAATGACCTGGTAGAACTTGAAATTTGGCCTGTATCTCCTTTCCTTCCACTTCACCTAAACACTTTTTTTATCTAATAGTCCGTATTAAGTATGTCTCTCTCTCTCTCTCTCGCTTATAATGTCAAGGAGACTCCATCAAGACTATTTTGAATATGTGTTGGCCAAAGAAGGAGGGAAACTTCCTTAGGTGGTATGGTAGAAACCATCTACCAGGTAGCCACACAGCTATGTTAAAACGATTCTGAGACTTGAAAAATGAAATCTTTGTCTGGGAGCATATTATCCTTATCCTCAGATCAGAAAGGAAAAGCCCAATCAAAATCAAGTAAATTTAAAAACAAAACAATTGTTTTGTTATGAGCCAACAATTAAGTCTTACTCGATAAAGATTAGCTTTACTGACAGTTTACTAACTCCTCTTGATGATTTCAGTTACTCATAGTTCAAAAGAGTCAATTGCAAGTTAACATGACATCTCTCCTCCAAAATTTGGAGATGTTCAACTCACAAACATATGGAGAAGACGACTTTCAAGAACTGGCACATTTTATGATAAGTAAAGCAACATCCACAAACTCCCATTGGCTCCTCTGGATAGGAAAGCTACTACTTTTTCCAGATGAACAAAACTTTTAGTCATTAGGTAGAGGTGAAATGCTTTAAGTATAGCTAATATTTTGCTTATTGGTGCAGTCTGTTAGACTTATTCAATCGTGGCAGAGCTTGTCTATACCTCACTTTGAGGTGCTCTCGGACACACTGGTAAGATAAGTGCAAGCATTAATTTAGGAAGTGAGCCTTTCTACAGTTGTCTTTGCCTTTGTCACAGTGAAATTACACAACCATAAGAGAGGATTTGATTTGTGAGACCACTCAGATATGGAAGGTGGTGCAGCATATGACAGTCCAACTATTAAGTGGGGGTTCAGGCAGACTGTATATCATTGCACCACATTCCTGTGAATTTATGTGTGGAGTTTGAGGTGTTGGTTTTAACATTTAGAGCTCTAAAGCAGTGGTCTCCAAACTTTTTTGATCGCGCACCCATATCAATAAAAAAATTTTGAGCATGCACCCCCTACTGCGCTGGCTCCTCCTGCCGCGCACCCTCAAGGATCCTCTTGTGCACCCCCGGCACCCCACTTTGGAGACCACTGCTCTAAAGGGCTTGGGAGTAGGGTATTTGAGAGACTGATCTTTTATTATTTAGTTTAAAAATCAAGTTTACAGTTGTGTGTATATGAAAGTGTGAATAAAATAGTAAATATCTAACAGAGCCTACCTATTTCTAACCTGTGAAGTGAAAATGATCAGGGTTCAATAGGCAACCCTGGGACATGTCAAAGCCAACTCACTAAAAGCAAAAGGCTCAATTCTCCAACTCTTTCTCACACAAACAAACCCCATAGGCTCCAATGAGACTAAACTGTGAGTAAGGACTACTAGCCTGAGCAAAGTTTGGAGACCTGGATCTCAAGTTTGTCTTTTAAAAATAGAGTTTAGGAAAACATTTTAGACTGGCTAATAAGTAAAAAGCATCAGACATTTCAATGAAAAAAAATCTTTATTTGCTATTTATGTTTTCTTGGAGTAAGTCTCTCATGCCATGCAGCCCATGGAAAATTGAGGAGCCTATATAAATCTATTATTCATAGCACGCTGGCATATTAAAATTTCTAGTTTATCTTAAAGATCTGTTAATGAATGACAAACTTTATTAACACTGGCTATTGCCATGCTGTGATCTATCATTAACACACTTACAAAGAACAAGCAAAAGCCTTGTGAACATATGCAGAAAAATTGCAATTAACAGAATGATGGGGTTTAAAACAGACATAGCCAGAGACTATATCAGGGGTAGGCAACCTATGGCACGCGTGCCGAAGGCGGCACGCCAGCTGATTTTCAGTGGCACTCACACTGCCTGGGTCCTAGCTGCCGGTCCGGGGGGCTCTGCATTTTAATTGAATTTTAAATGAAGCTTCTTAAACATTTTAAAAACCTTATTTACTTTACATACAACAATAGTTTAATTATATATTATAGACCTATAGAAAGAGACCTTCTAAAAGCGTTAAAATGTATGACTGGCACGCGAAACCTTAAATCAGAGTGAATAAATGAAGACTCGGCACACCACTTCTGAAAGGTTGCTGACCCCTGGACTATATTATAGCAAGCTGAGTGCAGCAGGGGTGAGTATCTAAGCATACTTTTTTAATGGAAAACTAATCAAAATGGTGCCACCTAGATTCTTGTGCAGCAAGATTTGCTGCTTTGTGCATTTGAAAACTATTTTTATTTTTGGACATTCATAGGAATTCATTTTCTGCTCCAAAGAGACACTAGGGAAAATTGCGAATTAATTCATAAAAATACTGGGAACTTAAAAGATTGAGATAGGAAGAAAAGTTCCTCAGTTAGGAAAATTGTTCAGAGGCTTAAATCCCAACATTGTTTAAAACAATCAGGTCATTAAGGCTTTTGGTAAGAGTTTTCTATTTTACCATATGAATGTGTGGGTATATACATAAAGTGGTACCTACTACGTGGAATATATTAGAAATTCTCAAGTAAGGGAGGAAATGTGGTATAGTGGTGAAATCAGACTGGAACTCAGGTATTCTGTGTTCCCCTTCTGACTTTTCCCTGAATTGCTGTGTGATGTAGGATAAGTCACTTAACCTGTCTATGCTTCAGTTTTCACATCTGTAAAACAGGGATAGTAAACCTTATCTGCCTCAAAGGGGTGAAACATCTGTGAAAAACAGTTTTTATAAGGAACTTTGATATATTGTTACATCTGTTTGTCTTGGCATCTGGTGTCTGGCCTTCAGGAAGTATATAAAAGTCTTTTAGCTCACATGGTAGAAACAACAGATTTGGGAGCGGAAGAATTCCTGTACTTCTTTAGTTCTAATGAAAGATGCCAGATTGGAAGCCCTGAACAATAAATTTAACAGTCTATTTGACAATAAACCAATACAGCACAGGAGGAAGAGAAGCAAGATTTCCTACACTGTCTCATGAATATGTTTAACTCTGGTCTGGAATCACCTCTGTGGACAAGCAGATAGTTCATTTCCATTCACTCCTTGGCCTCTCAACTAATACTGTCAACAAGAATGCTAATCAGTGGACAGAAACAATGACATTAATTTTACATAAGACACCAAACAGTCATCTGATAGTAAGAACCCACTGTCATTACTCACCTGATGACACCGAATGACTTAAGAGGCAAAAGGCTCCACATCCCATTACTGGATCTGGCGCCATCTACTGCCCCACTTGAAATCTTTCCCCCATGGTATGCATGTGAACATAAGCAGGAATACAGTATCTTAGAGCAGATGTGACCACAGCTCATTATGCTGTATCACTTTAATTTGAATGACAGATTTCAGGCCAGTCTCAGGACTGCTCAGAGGGAGAAAAGGACCAGCTAGCTAGCCAATATGTCTGGAGAACAGGGGAACCAAGTGGCAGTGAAGCATATACCGGCTGCACCTTGAATATGGAGTTCCCTTTATGAACTAATCCATAAAACTACTACCCTCTCCTTCTTTGAATCATTCTCAGGACTCATTTTCTGCTGAGAGATGCATACCAGAAAACAGCTAACTATGGCTACGTTGAAGGGTTGCTGGGGATAGCTGATATTTACTTATTAAGGGAAAAAATCATTTCAAATCATTCAGAGCCATTAAGGTGTGCACATAGCAAACCAATCGCAGCATGTTAGTGTCATTAACCTCACCTTTCTTTTCCCCTTTATCACATTCATTGTTTTGCATCTTGTTAAATTGTAAACATTTAGGGGCATGGACTGTGTCTTCCTAGATGTTTGTTGATCCTGATTGGGGCCTTTGGATGCAACCAAAATACAAATAAATAATAGTAGCAACAGTCCACTTTATTTTTACCATACCAAAAAGAAGGCAGGGTAGTTCAGCTAAAGTGCATGTTCTCTTACTGCTGAGAGCTCCATTATTCTTAATGAGCACTTCATACATGTACTGAGAGAAATATATAACCCTTACTGAGTTTTTTCAGTGAGATAATAAGGGGGTTATCAATGCTGCAAAGCATAGACTTGCAAGGATTTGGGGGACAGAGAAAAAAAATCTTCAAGTATTTCCTCCCTAAGGGAAAAGAATCAAAGTTTAATAGAATCCTATGTATACTACACTGCTTATCTGAGAGGAGCCACTGCTTTTCCCTCCGAATTTTCTCCAAACTAACTGGGTCTTTGAATTCCCAGACAATTCAAAGGCCAAGTTTACTTTTTTTCAGCTTTTACTCTGATTTCTGACATGCTTTTCAAAAAGGCATTACCCTTTTTCCAAAGAGAGAAAGTTGCTAATCAAAATCAAAGGCTAGAGCACAGGAACTAATGCTTTCTCAACATAGTGGTACTTAAGAAGGAGTAACAGATCTATCCACTTTTTACCTCAGAGAAATGGGTTCAAAGTTCAGGCTTAACAGAAATCTTCAAACGTTAGTTTTTCCTCAACAGGCTTAAGGAATGTTTCCAAGCTATGAGCCCATAAAATTCAGATTCTGAAGAAATCCTAATGATAAAGAACACCGCCTGACAGCAAGACATGTAAAATATTTAAAAAACTGACATCTTAACTGAAAGACCTCGTCCAAAAAACTTATCTATGAAACATAATTCTCCCATTCTGAATAGATGAGTGTTGTCTGTCTGAAAATGCTAAAACAAGTGATCTCCTTATATGTATTGTTAAAGGGATACCATCAATTTAAAAATCGCACTCCCGTCTGAATTTTTTCTAACTACCATTATTTCACACAACTCCCAAGATTACTATAACTGAAAGATAAGAGGAAAAATATATTTTTCTGCATGTTTTTCAGTATATTTACCTTGTGCATATATGAAAGCACTTCATATTTAGTCTTGTTTCACTTTTCAGAGTAGTAGCCGTGTTAGTCTGTATTAGCAAAAAGAAAGAGGAGTACTTGTGACACTTTGGAGACTAACAAATGTATTTCGGCATAAGCTTTCGTGGGCTAAAATCCACTTCATCAGATGCATGGAGTGGAAAATACAGTAGGAAGATATATATATACAGAGAACATGAAAAGATGGGGGTTTTCACTGTTTCCCGTATATAGACAGTAAAATGGTCAGTGTCCCCTATTGTTCTTGTAGGTGTTACACACAGCAATAGTGGAGAGAAAATAGAACTGTAAAACCACTAATACTTGCTGAGGTTCTTAGAGAAAGATGTAGAACCAGAAACTATTTTCAGCTAACTTAATGAAACTTTCAAGATTTCAGGTAGATGACCTGTCTCAATACAACAGTCTCTTCTTATGCAATTTATTTTGTTTGTCTTCATAATTTTGCTTTCATGAAAGTTAAACAGAGATTCCTATCTCTAAAGAAAACCACAACTCACAATTTTTAACCTTAATTTTAAAAAGTATTTAACAAATGTTAATTTCAATCTTTTACTTAAAAATAGCTGGGATTGTTTTGTTTAATATTTTGAATGAAATTGTCTCCCAAACCAACTCAATCCTCAGCATCCCTGCTGAGCATGCAAACAGAATGCCAGTTGCTTGTCAAATGTGGGGCCTTATCCTATAGTATTTGTGCAGACAAACCTCCCACTTGAGCCAACTGGACTTTTGCCTATGTAAGGACAGGAGGATATTTTACTTCTGCATTTGGCACTGGTGAGACTGCTGAAGGAATCCTGTGTCCAATTCTGTACCCACAATTCAATAAGGATGTTGAGAAATTGGAGAAAGTTCAAGGAAGAGCAATGAGAATAACTGAAGGTTTAGAACACATGCCTTATAGTGACAAACTCCAGGAGCTCAATCTATTTAGCTTAACCAAGAGAAGATTCAGGGATGATTTGATTACAGTCTGTAAGTACTTACATGGAGAACAAATATTTAACAATGGGCTCTTCAATCTAACAGAGAAAGGTATAACACAATCCAGTGGCTGGAAGTTGAAGCTAGGCAAGTTCAGCCTGGAAATAAGGCATAATTTTTTTAACGGAGAGTGTAATTAACCATTGGAACAATTTATGGTGGATTCTTCATAATACGTTCTAGGAATTATTTTGCAGAAATTCTATGGTCTGTTATACAGGAATTCAGAATAGATTATCACAATAGTCCCTTCTGGCATTGGAACCTATGATATGATGTTATTTGTGGATTTCTATTCTCTAAGAACTGAGAGCATTAACTAACTTCACATCATTTATCCATATGATAGCACTGAACTGGTGCACTCTGGACACAGACCCCATCCCCAATGACCTCCACACAGACCCACTGCTATGCCTGCCTAAAGCTCATTTCAGGATTGGTCCTTATGAACTAATCCTACAAACACTTATTATTGGCGTAGTTCTTATTGCTAAGAGTATTACTTTTGATTTCAGTTGGACTGCATAAATGGTAAACCATCTGCATAGTAGTAAATATACACAGGATCAGACCTTTTAGGTTAGATTAAAACTGATGACCCAAGGTGAAAGTCTGTGTTTACCATTACCATTATCAATCCTCTGAGCCATCTTTCCTCCCTCATCCCTCCCTTTTTAATTTTAACAGTATAAAGACTTCCAAGAGGAAATTTAAGAGGTCTAAGTATTGAGTAATTAAATTTAAAACGATTTTACAGTAAAAAGTCAATATAAATATTTCTCAAAGAATAATTGCTCTGAAGATGCTTTTTACATTAAAAAAATTCCTAACAACAACAAAAACACCACACTTTTTTCCCCGTTTAGGGATGAATTTTCCCAAATACCAACTTTGCCTTTAATTCAATATGTATTGAAAGTAGAATAGCCGTAAGATACAATTTAAATTGTCAACTACATTTCAAAGCATCATAATCAACAATGTAAAATTAACATAACCTTGTATATCACAATTGCAATAAAATACCCCTTGTGAACATTACGTGATGCATCTGGGATATGTTGAAAGCCACTTATTGCTGGATTCTCAAAGCCTAATTCAAATATTGACAGGCCTGAATCTGCAGTTAGATCAGTGTAAATAAAGAGACTCTTCAATACATTTAATGGAATTACACCAATGTAAAACCACTGTATGTGAAATCAGAATCTCTGGCCCAGCCTGACTTTAGAATAGGAGAGAAAAGTAAGCTATCAGTTTATGAATACAGTATTCTTTTTGTGCCATGGAAGTCATAAGAGGACAAGAATCTGGTTTCTGCACCTGCATCTCACCAACAAATTATTCTGCAAATTGGTTAGCCTGCAATACCTCTCTTCCTGTGGAGCAGGCCTGGCCTAATAACAAGCCAATCAGGGATTAGAAGCTTTTAAGTTGATGCTCCACTCGCTATGTATTCAACTGATATGACAAGAAGGTATATGCACATAGCAGGAGGCAAATAGACCCCTTCACAGGAGTGTGTCCACCTGGCTGGCTCACCAACTGAATAAACAAGCTGTTAAGTAAATGGAAAGGCAAATTGAAGGAGTTGCTTCAGTGACAGAATGAAGTACAAAAATCAACTTTTGCACTCCTAGGACACATTACTTATTGTAACCTTGGCTGTGCCTGCATGTTCAGTGGGATTGAAAGAGTACAGGTACAGGAAACCACACTCCTACCCTGCAAGCCCTGTGAAATAGCAATATATGGGTATGTCTACACTACGAAATTAGGTCGATTTAATAGAAGTCCATTTTTTAGAAATCGATTTGATACAGTCGATTGTGTGTGTCCCCACTAAGCGCATTAAGTCAGCAGTATGCATCCGCAGTACCGAGGCTAGCGTCGACTTACGGAGCGGTGCACTGTGGGTAGCTATCCCACAGTCTCCGCCACCCATTGGAATTCTGGGTTGAGCTCCCAATGCCTGATGGGGCAAAAACATTGTCGCGGGTGGTTCTGGGTACATGTCATCAGGCCCTCCTCCCTGGCTCCCTCCATGAAAGCAACAGCAAAAAATCGTTTCTTGCCTTTTTTCCTGGGTTACCCATGCAGATGACATACCACGGCAAGCATGGAGCCTGCTCAGCTCACTGTCACCGTATGTCTCCTGGGTGCTGCTGGCAGACGTGGCATCGCAGTGCTACACAGTAGCATCCCCTTGCCTTGCCTTGCGGACGGCAGACAGTGCAATACGGTGCTCCTGGCTGACCTTGGTTAGGTTGGTCAGGGGCACCTGGGCAGACATGGGTGCTCCTGGCCGGCCTCGGTGAGGTTGGTTGGGGGCGCTTGGGCAGACATGGGAATGACTCCAGGTCATTCTCTTCTTTAAGTTTCGTCTAATGGAGATTCAGTCCTGCCTGGAATATCATGCCAGCTGGACACTTCTGCCTCAGGCTGCTCTCCCAGTTGGCAGCACCACGTGGTCACACCTACCCCAGCCTATCCCTTGCTCCCATGGCTCATGAAGCCTGGGCAGTAGTAAGGAGCAGTTCAACTATAGGCTGAGCAAGTGCAGAATGGTGGTAGAATGTGCCTTTGGACGTTTAAAAGCTCACTGGCGCAGTTTACTGACTCGGATAGACCTCAGCAAAACTAATATTCACATCGCTATTACTGCTTGCTGTGTGCACCACAATATCTGAGAGAGTAAGGGGGAGACGTTTATGGCGGGGTGGGAGGTTGAGGCAAACCACCTGGCCACTGATTGTGCACAGCCAGACACCAGGGCGGTTAGAAGAGCACAGTAGGGCAAGCTGTGCACCAGAGAAGCTTTGAAAGCCACTTTCATGACTGGCCAGGCTACGGTGTGAAAGTTCTGTTTGTTTCTCCTTGATGAAAACCTGCTCTTTTGGTTCACTGTACTTCCCCGTAAGCCAACCGCCTCCCCTTCCCCCTTTGATCTCCACTTGCAGAGGCAATAAAGTCATTGTTGTTTCAACTTCATGCATTCTTTATCAATTCGTCACATAAATGGGGGGATAACTGCCAAGGTAGCCCGGGGGTGTGGGGGAGGAGGAAAGCACAGGGATGGGGTAGTTGTAGGGGCACCCCCTAGAATGGCATGCAGCTCATCATAGAAGTGGCATGTCTGGGACTCGGACCCGGAGCGACCATTTGCCTCTCTAGTTCTTTGGTAGACTTCACGCAGCACTGCTGTGGGTCCTTGTTATAACCTCAGTCCTTCATGCCCTTGGAGATTTTTTCAAATATTCCGGCATTTCGTCTTTTGGAATGGAGTTCAGATAGCACAGATTCATCTCCCCTTACAGCTATCAGATGCAGTACCTCCCGTTCGATCCATGCTGGAGCTCTTTTGCAATTCTGGGACTCCATGGTCACCTGTGCTGTCAGGCCAGGTCAGGAGACAGAGGTTATGGGGAGACAGACAGCGTGGGGCTGCTGCGGGGGTCAGACAGGAGCTCATAAGGGCTAGTGGGGGAGGACAGACTGGGGCAGGGGCTGAATGAGAGTGGAGGCCCAGGGCCACAAAGGGGAGGGAGGTGCAGGGCCAAATGGTGATGGGGGAGAGGGTACAGAGCTACATAGGGACAGGGGAGTGTCTGGGTGGGGGCACAGAGACACATGGGGATGGGGAGGGGGTACAGGGCCACATGGGGACAGGGGGAGGGGTGCAGGGCCGCATGGGAATGGAGGGAGTGGGTGTCTGAGTGGGGGTGGAGGGACAGATGTGGACAGGGGGTGCAAGGACACATGGGGGTGCAGGAACACATGGGGACAGGGGCAGATGTGCCTGACTGAATGGGAGAGACTAGGGGTCTGCATGGGGGAAGCTCCCTAATAATCCCTCCCCCCAACCCCCCAAAAATGTTCCATACTTTTCCCACCCATACCCAACAACTGTCCAAGTTCACACCCAGGCTTCTTCCCTGCAATTTATTTCCCTCTCCCTCAGCTCCTCTGTTACCCCAATTCCTCCAAGACTTTGCACTGCTTCTGAGGGGTGCGAGAAATAAGGTTCTGTATTGTAGTTTAAATGAATTATTACTCAGGGTTCTGTATTAATATGTCCAGTAAGGAATCTATTTGTCAAAAAACATTTCCTGAATCTTTTTTGTCTGTATTGTTACAGACATACTTGCTGACAGGTATTTTGAAATAAATGACCAAAAATAATCAAAACTGGTGTGATTATATTGTGCTATTTTGACAAATAAAATATGCAAAATTGTGTAGAATTTTAAAATATTGTGAGCAGAATGTTTAATTTTTTTGTTGCAGAATTTTTAATTTTTTGGCACAGCATTCCCCCTGGAGTAACGTGTGTAACTCCAGTGAAGTCAGTGTTGTTGCACAGATGTAGCACAGAGCAGAATTTGTCCCTTTGAATTAATTTGTACAGTATAAAGATCTGCGACAGAAATTAGGTAGCGTACTCTATGACTTGTAAAATGTAACAACAGTAATACTGTTTATAAACAAATAATTATGTGATTGGTGAAAAAAACACCTGTTAAAAATTAGCACTTTTATAAATGAGGAATTTTGTCCATGGTCCTGAAGTGTTGTAACAAAAGATCTGCAACTGTGAGTAAAAAATGTGGGTAAAGAGTTAGGTATCCAGAGGTGAAAGTAAGCCGGTACAGTCCGGTATGGAGTACCAGTAAGAAAGCTGGTACACAGCCGACCATACTGGCAGGGCCATTAATTGGGGGGAAGAGGGCTAAAGGCCCGGTGATTTAAAAAGGCCTTGGCACTTCCAGCAGCAGCCAGAGCCCCAGGCGATTTAGAGGGCCTGGGGCTCCGAGCCACTGCTGCTGCAACCACGCCAGCGGCTGGAGTCCTGTGCCCTTCAAATCACCACCGAAGCCCCGGGTGGCGCGGGTCGGGCAGTGCTGAAGGGCTGGCTGGCGCAGTCTGGCCCCAGCCCCACTCCTTCCGCCCAAGGCCCTGCCCCTTCCAGGGGCCCAGAGCTGCTCCCCCCCACCTTGCCCAGGACCCCAGCCACCCTGCGCACCGGTAAGTCCATTAAGTTACTTTCACCCTGGATGTATCTGGGAAGTTTAAAGGGGTGTTGCCAGAGTATGTTACATAAGTTGTATGCCAGCTCCCTAGGTGCCCATCCTAAATGTTTTCCTAAAGGGAAAGGGAAGTCAGATAAGAGACTATGAGAGGAGGACTGCGGTTACAGTTACAGTTCAACATTGTTTTAACTCATGTGTATATTTATACAATGATATTTATTGCACATTTCTTTTGTTTGTATTCAATGTTTATTTATTACATTTGTCTATAGCAGGGGTCGGCAACCTACTGCACGCGTGCCAAACACGGCACGCGAGCCGATTTTGAATGGCACGTGGCTGCCTGCAGCAGTTCCGACCCCTAACCGCAATCAGCCCCCGCGCCCACCGCTCTCCCCTGCTGCGGCGGGAGGCAGAAGCTTCGTCTTGCAGCAGCCAAGCTCTCCTCCTCCCCCAGCCGTGGTGCAGCCTGCTTTCCTGCCCCTTCTCCTCTCCTTCCCTGCACCGGCCCTTGCAAAGGGAGGGGGGAGGAGTGGCAGCATACTCGCTGCTCCGCAAAAGCCCCGAGGCCCCGCTCTCCCGGCCGGAGCTCCAGCCAGCGCGCGGCAGCCCCGCGGCCCCTTGCTAAAGCCGGCCCTGGGTAAAGGAGGCAGAGAAGAGGTAGGGACGGGGCCTTGGGGAAAGGGGTGGAACAGGATGTATCCCTTGCAGCCCCCTGCCATGAGCCGCTCAGGGCAGAGGGCAGGGGGCTGGGAGCACCCCCATGAGCCGAGCACTCCAGCCCTCTGCCCTGAACCCCCCCCACACACCCAGCCTTCTGCCCTGCACCTCCACACACACCCCAGCCCTCTGCCCTGACCTCTGAAGCCCCCCACACCCCCAGCTTTCTGCCCTGCACCCCCCCACGCCCCTCCAGCCCTCTGCCCTGACCTCTGAAGCCCCCACACCCCAGCCTTCTGCCCTGCATCCCCACACCCCTCCATCCCTCTGCCCTGACCTCTGAAGCCCCCACACCCCAGCCTTCTGCCCTGCACCCCCCACACCCCTCCATCCCTCTGCCCTGACCTCTGAAGCCCCCACACCCCAGCCTTCTGCCCTGCACCCCCCACACCCCTCCATCCCTCTGCCCTGACCTCTGAAGCCCCCCACACCCCCAGCCTTGTGCCCTGCACCCCCCACACACACCCAGCCCTCTACCCTGACCCCTGAAGCCCCCCCACACCCACCCTTCTGGGGGTATGGGGGGCTTCAGAGGTCAGGCCCCACTCAGCCCGCTGCCGGCCTAGGTAAACAGAACGCCAGGCTGGCAGCGAGCTGAGCAGGCTGGTGGTGTAAGATCAGCATTTTAATTTAATTTTAAATGAAGCTTCTTAAATATTTTGAAAACCTTGTTTACTTTACATACAACAATAGTTTAGTTATATAATATATAGACTTATAGAGACAGAGACCTTCTAAAAAACGTTAAAATGTATTACCGGCACGCTAAACCTTAACATTAAAGTAAATAAATGAAGACTCGGCACACCGCTTCTGAAACGTTGCCTACCCCTGGTCTATAGCCATGAACCAGTGTCACACTGAATATAAGAAGTCTATCTTTTTATCTGCTTTCTCATACTCCAAAATCTGGCTGTGAGATTTTTGGATAGGCCTGCTAATTGTGTCTTTCTCTCTCCCCATATTACCAATTTCTTCCCCCCTCCCCAACTTTCCACTGCAGAAATTAAGCTCTGCTGTAAACTGCTTTCAAGCCTGGAAGTTGGTTGGCATCAATTTATACTTGTTTACATTTCCCACGCTCTCTTCACAAAGAAATGTGATAGAAACTTTTTTTTAACCTTGTTAAATGAAAGCGGTGATCTTCCTTTACTTTTCTAATTCCCCAAATTAGAGAGAGAGCAACTGTCAAGCTTAACAGTGCTCTAATTTTAGTTTTGCCTACCTCTGGAAACTACTTTATTTAAAATAATATAGAAAGAGAGGGTGGAAAGTGGGTTTGAAGATGATCAAATTATGAAGCTACTCAATATTATAAGAGCAATCCAGAAAGACAACCTCTTAGCCTTGTAAAGTTTAAACACTTCAAATAGGAATAATTTGGTGGCAACAAAAAACTAATTTATTTTTACTCCCATTGAAAAGTTCAGCCAAATGCCATCATCAAGCCAGCTCATCTATTAGAGACAAATGTTCATCACAACAATGTAATTCCGAACATGTTACATTTTTGCACATATTCAGAAAACTAATTTGATAAACATAGTAATATTCATTGCTTTGCATTTATTTAGTTTATTTACTATTACCACAACTATCCAAAATTCCATAAAAATGCATATTCGCACGAGATTTCAGCTGTACCCGATAAGGATCTGGAAAAGTATTTAATCATATTATTTCTGCAGTAGTACCTAGGGGTACCAATCAAGGAGCAAGGTATGCCCCATAAAAGCTTACAGTCTAGGTTGAATATAAATCCTTTTCTGATATGGGATTACTTCCACGATTAAAATCTTGTTTGGGGGGTTTATTGTTTTTAAATAAAAACAATCTGCAGCACACAGAACCATTTTCTTCTTTGACATATGGCAATTTGGATCAGGTAATATCATGAGCTGAGAAATTACAGTGATCCAAGGTCCAGATCTTGCTGTAGTTAATTCTGGACAAACAGCAGTTTTGTGGTCCAACGTCTTCCAAGTTGACTGTGAGATAAACACTCATATGCAACCCAGGCAGCTCACAATATGCCAAACTTCAAAATCACATTATTCTAATGGAGTGGCTCTCAAACTTTTTTACTGGTGACCCCTTCCACATAGCAAGCCTCTGAGTGTGACCCCCCTTACAAAATAAAATCACTTTTTATATATTTAACACCATTATAAATTCTGGAGTCAAAGCAGGGTTTGGTGTGGAGGTTGACAGCTTGCGACCCCCCATGTAATAACCTCGCGACCCCCTGAGGGGTCCCGACCTCCAGTTTGAGAACCCCTGTTCTAATGTATAGAAAATCAATTTTATATTTATTTCAAGAATCATTTTTCCCTTACTTTGTGGCTCAAGTACACAATTGATGTGCTTTTGCCAGTCTGACTCAGAGGCACATTTTCAAATGTGGGTTCCCATATTTAGGGAACTGAATAATTTAGACATTCAAAGTTGAGATTTTGACCCAGGGTAATTAAGAAAACCAGGATTTATAGGTGGACAGAAAGAAATAACTGTAGTAATGAAAATGATAATAAACCCCTCAAGCCTCTTTTCTTTGAAATGTCTCACATGAACAAAATATAGGATGGTATAGTGTGAGATAAAGGTTTTACCAGAAATGACCTGGATAACTGAGTAAAAAAGAAACAAAACAAAACAAAAAACATTTACACCATACGTAGGTTGGTGGCCATTTACTGACTCCTGAGCACCCCCTTGTGACTAGGGTTCTCTCCATGGCTGACTTGCCTCTACTTCCACTTCATCCAGGCCCCTCTAAGAACTCACTCTGTCTCCAGCGACCTTGTAAATGCAAATCCTTTAATTCACTCTTTACTAGTGCTCCCCAGTCTGGCAACAGTTAAAAACAAAAAGCAGAACTCCAAAGTCCAAAACAAACAGCGCTGTTAAGCTCAACTTCTCTTCTTTAACTCCCACTCACAGGCTTTGCCTGGCCAGGGCTCTGTCGGAACCAAAATTGCTCCTTGTAGCTACTCCTTCCACCAGTCCCCACTCCACCTAGTCTCCTGGTTCCTGAGCCTTGCCAGCTTGCTGCCAGGCTTCCTGCCTTAGGCAGTCTGTGCTCCTCTCTCTGCCACACCTCACCCTGCAGCTCCCTGCTGTATTTTATGTTGGAATCACCTGATTCCTCTTAAGTGGGCTCATCTTGTAATCAGGGCTGGCTTAGGTCCAGGATCTCCAGCCCACAGGCAAGCCACCCTGTGACACCATACCACACAATCTCCAGTTTACAATACATACTTTTTTCAAAATAAAAGGAAATTCTTACAAATAAAATTTAAAAAGTTTTCTTGCTTAAATGCTGTTATGAAATTAATCCAATAGCCGCCCCAAACCAATGGTATTGTTTTCATCCATAAACTTCAGCCTTGGCTCACGAGTAAGGCTAAGATTTTGTCATGGTTATTTTTAGTAAAACTCACGAACAGGTCACAGACAACAGACAAAAATTCATGGAGCCTGTGATTTTTACTAAAAATAACCGTATAAGCCACGGCAGAGGTGCACAATCCCAGCTGCAGCTCCCACCGTGGGGCAGGGGCGGACGGCCCCGGCTGCGGCCCCCACTGTGGGGCTATGCGGGGAGCATAGCCCCGGCTCCATCCCCAGCCAGGCTCCAACCACAGCTTCAGCTGCTGACAGCTGAAGCTGAGGAAGTCACGGAGGTCCGGTAAAGTCACAGAATCTGTGACTGCCATGACCTCCGTGACTAAATCACAGCCTTACTCATGAAAAAAGAACAGGAGTACTTGTGGCACCTTAGAGACTAACAAATTTATTAGAGCATAAGCTTTCGTGGACTACAGCCCACTTCTTCGGATGCAGTGGGCTGTAGTCCACGAAAGCTTATGCTCTAATAAATTTGTTAGTCTCTAAGGTGCCACAAGTACTCCTGTTCTTTTTGCGGATACAGACTAACACGGCTGCTACTCTGAAGCCTTACTCATGAGTCATTACAAAGCTGCTATTGTTTGCATAGATCCATCTCTCCATATCTTTACCTTAGATGGCTTCAGGGGGGCAATGGCCTCATCCTCTCCCTTCGTTGGGCCAAGACACCCCTTCCATTCTTTCCCAGGATCTCTGGCAGTCCACTCCATTTGAGGAGCATCCTTAGTGGGTGCCTGGTAAAGACAACTGCAGCCCCCAATCCATTAGAAGGAAAAGCACTCGTGTTGAAGTGGCTTAAAAATAAGTAAAAGGACAGAAACATCTCATAATAATTGTAGAAACTCTTGGGGGAACCATAGCAACAATCGCTACTAGGTGCTTGGTTGCTAAGGAACCACTAGCTACAATGCTAAGTATTATGAGGTGTCTCTGACCCTAATTCATTGGATGAGCTGCTGGCACTGGGAGTGGGAATACTGATACCCAGTTGGGGTAGGCCTCATATCTCCTTGCCCCAATCCCGAATCTTAAATTAAATCAAAGAGGCAACATCCATTAACAGGCAGCAGACTGAAAACCTGTGGGGAGGAGGGGCCACTTGGTGCGCTCTGATGACATTAGGTGAAGATCAGTGGACCCCCAAGGAGATGCAACAAAACATCCTTCGTATTCCCTAAAGAGATCTAAGGAGGTGAGGGGCCTGAAGGAAGGTGAAGAAGTATGAGGATATGAACTATGAAGAACTATGAGGGTAGGTAGGTAGTGCTCTAGAGCAGTAATTTTCAAACTTTTTTCCTGGGGACCCAGTTGAAGAAAATTGTTGATGCCCGTGACCCAACGGAGCTGGGAATGAGGGGTTTGGGGTATGGGAGGAGCTCAGGACTGGGCAGGGGGTTGGGATATGGGAGGGGGTCAGGGCTCTGGGCTGGGGGTGCAGGCTCTGGGGTTGGGCCAAGGATGAGGGGTTTGGAGTGCAGGAAGAGGTTCCGGGTTGGGGGGGGAGGGCTCAGGGCTGGGGCAGGGGATTGGGGCGCCAGGTTGGGGCACGGACTTACTTCCAGCAGCTCCCAGTCAGTGGTGCAGTCAGGGTGCAGAGGCAGGCTTCCCGCCTGTCCTGGCACCACGGACTGCGCTGTACCCTGGAAGCGGCCAGCAGCAGGTCTGGCTCCTAGGCGGAGATGCGCAAACAGCTCCACGCAGCTCTCGCCCACAGGCACTGCCCCCCCACAGCTTGGAGTGCAGAGCCAGTGATCGGGACGGGGGCAGCGCGCGGAGACCCATGGCCCCCCTGCCTAGAAGCCGGACCTGCTGCTAGCCGCCTCCAGGGCGCAGCGTGGTGTTGGAACAGGTAGTCACTAGCCTGCCTTAGCTGGGCAGCACCGCCAACGTCCTGGTCGGCGGTGCTGACCAGAGCCGGTAGGGTCACAACCCAAACTTTGAAAAACACTGCTCTAGAAAAGGGGGTGGGATTTCTTGCAGTTTTAGATTTATGTAGAACATGAAGCTCTAAAGTAAACCTACAGAGATTGGTCCATTCCTATCCCATGCAAGCCATATGAAATGATCCATGCTGTGTTCACATTCACAGTTTCAGTCAACTATAAAGCTATGATATAAATCATTAAAAAGAATTAAAATAAACTGTCAAACTCTCTTTTCCCTTCTCCATTTTCAACTGTTTGTAAATTAAAGCACTTTCTTCAAATAGCCTTTCTGCCCAGTTACTTGAGCAGTACTTCATTTAGTCTTGCAAAACACACTATACACTAAGAAAATGGGGAGTTTATGTCACTGCAGCAAAACTTGTTGCCTTTTGTTTCTCTCTCTGCTTAAGGAAGAGCAATGAAATACCACTTACATCTTCATCTTTAGGAACACACAACCTTTTTACACACCTTTCTGGTTTGCATAAAAGCATAGATAGGGATATGACTGGACCCTGGATTACCTCTAAGAGCACAAAAAACAGACTTATCAGAAAATAGTTGACAGCAGCACCCAACATTTCATAGAATCATGGAATAGCAGGGTTGGAAGGGACCTCAGGAGGTCATCTAGTCCAACCCCCTGCTCAAAGCAGGATCAATCCCCAACTAAATCATCCCAATCAGGGATTCATCAAGCCTGACCTTAAGAACCTCTAAGAAAGGAGATTCCACCACCTTCCTAGGTAACCCATTCCAGGGCTTCACCACCTTCCTCGTGAAAAAGTTTTTCCTTTATCCAACCTAAACCTCCCCCGCTGCAACTTGAGACCATTACTCCTTGTTCTGTCATCTGGTACCACTGAGAACAGTCTAGATCCATCCTCTTTGGAACCCCCTTTCAGGTAGTTGAAAGCAGCTATCAAATCCCCCCTCATTCTCCTTTTCTGCAGACTAAACAATCCCAGTTCCCTCAGCCTCTCCTCATAACTCATGTGCTCCAGCCCCCGCTGGACTCTTTCCAATTTTTCCACATCCTTCTTGTAGTATGGGGCCCAAAACGGGACACAGTACTCCAGATGAGGCCTCACCAATGTCGAATAGAGGGGAATGATCACGTCCCCCGATCTGCTGGCAATGCCCCTACTTATACAGCCCAAAATGTTGCCTTCTTGGCAACAAAGGCACACTGTTGACTCATATCCAGCTTCTCATCCACTGTAACCCCTAGGTCCTTTTCTGCAGAATTGCTGCCTAGCCATTCGGTCCCTAGTCTGGAGCAGTGCATGGGATTCTTCCTTCCTAAGTGCAGGACTCTTCACTTGTCCTTGTTGAACCTCATCAGATTTTTTTTGGCCTAATCTACTAATTTGTCTAGGTCCCTCTGTATCCTATCCCTACCCTCCAGCATACCTACCACTCCTCCCAGTTCAGTGTCATATGCAAACTTGCTGTCCATGCTATCCTCCAGATCATTAATGAATATACTGAACAAAACCGGCTCCAGGACCAACCCTTGGGGCATTCCGCTTGATACCGGCTGCCAATAGACATGGAGGCATTGATTACTACCCGTTGAGCCCGATGTTCTAGCCAGCTTTCTATCCACCTTATAGTCCATTCATCCACCCCATACTTCTTTAACTTGCCAGCAAGAATACTGTGGGAGACCATATCAAAAGCTTTGCTAAAGTCAAGGAATAACACATCCACTGCTTCCCCCTCATCCACAGAGCCAGTTATCTCATCATAGAAGGTAATTAGGTTAGTCAGGCATGACTTGCCCTTGGTCAATCCATGCTGACTGTTCCTGATCACTTTCCTCTCCTCAAAGTGCATCAGAATTGATTCCTTGAAGACCCACTCCATGGTTTTTCCAGGGACTGAGGTGAGGCTGACTGCCTGTAGTTCCCCGGATCCTCCTTCTTCCCTTTTTTAAAGACGGGCACTACATTAGCCTTTTCCCAGTCATCCGGGACCTCCCCCGATCGCCATGAGTTTTCAAAGATGATGGCCAATGGCTCTGCAATCACATCCGCCAACTCCTTTAGCACCCTCAGATGCAGCGAATCCGGCCCCATAGACTTGTGCTCATCCAGTTTTTCTAAATAGTCCCGAACCCCTTCTTTCTCCACAGAGGGCTGGTCACCTCCTCCCCATACTGTGCTGCCCAGTGCAGTAGTCTGGGAGCTGACCTTGTTTGTGAAGACAGAGGCGAAAAAAGCATTGAGTAAATTAGCTTTTTCCACATCCTCTGTCACTAGGTTGCCTCCCTCATTCAGTAAGGGGCCCACACTTTCCTTGACCTTCTTCTTGTTGCTAACATACCTGTAGAAACCCTTCTTGTTGCTCTTAACATCTCTTGCTTGTTGCAACTCCAAGTGTGATTTGGCCTTACTGATTTCACTCCTGCATGCATGAGCGATAATTTTATACTCCTCCCTGGTCATTTGTCCAATCTTCCACTTCTTGTAAACTTCTTTTTAGTGTTTAAGATCAACAAGGATTTCACTGTTAAGCCAAGCGGGTCGCCTGCCATATTTACTATTCTTTCTACACATCGGGATGTTTTTTTCCTGCAACCTCAATAAGGATTCTTTAAAATACAGCCAGCTCTCCTGGACTCCTTTCCCCCTCATGTTATTCTCCCAGGGGATCCTGCCCATCAGTTCCCCGAGGGAGTCAAAATCTGCTCTTCTGAAGTCCAGGGTTCATATTTTGCTGCTCTCCTTTCTTCCTTGTGTCAGGATCCTGAACTCAACCATCTCATGGTCACTGCCGCCCAGGTTCCCATCCACTTTTGCTTCCCTTACTAATTCTTCCCGGTTTGTGAGCAGCAGGTCAAGAAGAGCTCTGCCTCTAGTTGGTTCCTCCAGCACTTTCACCAGGAAATTGTCCCCTACACTTTCCAAAAACTTCTTGGATTGTCTGTGCACCACTGTATTGCTCTCCCAGCAGATATTGGGATGATTGAAGTCCCCCATGAGAACCAGGGCCTGTGATCTAGTAACTTCTGTTAGTTGCCGGAAGAAAGCCTCATCCACCTCATCCCCCTGGTTTGATCATCTATAGCAGATTCCCACCATGACATCGCCCTTGTTGCTCACACTTTTAAACTTAATCCAGAGACTCTCAGGTTTTTCTGCAGTTTCATACCGGAGCTCTGAGCAGTCATACTGCTCTCTTACATACAATGCAACTCCCCCACCTTTTCTGCCCTGCCTGTCCTTCCTGAACAGTTTATATCCATCCATGACAGTACTCCTGTCATGTGATTTATCCCACCAGGTCTCTGTTATTCCAATCACGTAATAATTCCTTGACTGTGCCAGGACTTCCAGTTCTCACTGCTTATTTCCCAGGCTTCTCGTTTTTGTGTATCGGCACTGAAGATAACTTGCTGATCATCCTGCTTTCTCAATATGAGGCTTTGTCAGACAAGGAGGTGCATTGTCTATTTTAAATAACTGACTAGCAACTGACATGACTTTCCCCTTCATTTCCTCAGCAGAAGATCTAACTGAAGAAATCTCCTCCGACCCAACACCACCCCTTGCCATACTGTCAGTGAAGGTGGCCTAGGCATAAGTAAAAGCAGAACATGGCTTTGCATCTTCAAAGCACTTTATAAAATAACTAATTCTCACAGCACCTCTGTGAGGAAGGTAACTACTATTATCCCCACGAGAAAAATGAGAAAATTAAGGCAGAGAGGTAATACAGAGATTTTTTAAAGGCAGTTTATTTTTCCAGTACATTAGAGAAATGCACTTTGAAGTTAAGCTGTTCTCTCATGTACATATTTTTTAAATATTTTAAATATTAGCTCATATTTTTTAAAATACATATTATTTACTTGACAAGAACTGCAAATTTTTAGAATTGTATTGTTCATCAGAGAAAGGCATTGTGCAGAGTTTGCACCTGTTAAAGTGTGCAGGTGATCCACGGGATATTGAGGGATATGTGTGGCTAACACAGACAAAATCACATTATGGCCTATTAACTATTAGGAGCTCGATTATGGCTCACACAAGCCTAAGATGAGCCGAGGAAGATGAGAGAGGGGGATAAAGTGCACTATCCAAGTGCAGGTGCCTGGAAGTATTATGGTGATAAAAGGCACAGTAGCTTCAGAGGTCTGAGTGAAATGTAGGGAAACATCCCGTGTTATACCTGTTCAAAGGTTGTAAGTTAGCACTTCTCCCAGCACAGCCATTCCAGCCTGCCAAGGTATTCAGATATATACTCTCTGGGCTCATTACTACTACCTGCATCACTATCACCCTTCTGTTGTCCTGCACTGGTAATAAGACTATGCATGGCCTTGTGCTTTCTCCCACCTTTGGAACAAAGGAGATAAATAAGAACACTATGCCTTTAACAAGATGTAAAATAAAACATTCACGTCAAACAGCAAGATATTAATAAGATGGGACATCATCTACCTAAAAATTACACACTATAGACTAAGTAAATATGCCACTAAGGTCCATGCCACTATAATATAATGAAATTACAATGTCCAACCATTACAATATCATGAGTTGGTGTACTGATGGGATTTAGAGTACATTTAAAGGTGGGATGTCAACAAAATTGAGTGATGGATCTAACAAAGGGCTCACATCCAAAATTCTGTGTTATCAGTAGAACAAATCCAGTCATAGAGAAAAGACTGAGAGTATGACATGAGTTACGAAAAACAAATGTTTCTCTTTCTTAGAGTGCACTTCAGGTTCTTCTGTAGCACACAATGAAATGTATTTGATAAACAGTGTGTGTCAGGTTATGTAGTGAATAATAAAGATCTAACATAGAAAGAAGTCTGTTGAACAATGAACCACATTTATCATGCAGTGACCTGAGTCAGACATATGTCACCCATTTCCTCTCCAGGCCCTAACCCTTTCAGGTCACTTACAACCACTTTCTTCAGTCTACACCAGTTTCCAGTATACAAAAAGGCACAATTCATAGTCTTGGTGTTCTATAAAGCTAGTTTTCATAATCTAGATCCCAGGAACTTGGGCAATACCCCCTTATCTCCCTAAATCTTTGCCCAAGAGTTACAGGCCTGGGAAGGGATGCTCTCCTGTAATCCTGACCAAGCTGGAAGCTAGACATTCTTGGTCAGGAGTTGTTGCTTCTGGAGCACTCTCTTCAAGCAGGTTGCTGGAATCCAATGTTTGCAGTTTTTAGGGCACAATATAAGTCCTATTTATATCAGCAGTCTTCATCTTTAGCTATGTTTGCCCCTTCCCCCATTTTCTGTTTGCTTTATATTTGTTACCCTTTCTCATGGCTATTCTATATGCAAAATGAGAACCCATCCCTTTCATTTGGAGGGATGGTTTGGGTGAGCACATGAGGCTTGCCCTGAGTCCATATCAATTGTCTTGAATTTTGTGCCTGCTTGGGTTGGTTGGATCGTCCTTTGATTTTAATATTTCATATTGGTTCATTGTTCTGCACTTAGATGACTATTGATAAATGCCTGTGAGGATATGCCATCACCTCAGCAATAAGAAAGGGAAAACAGAATAGATATCCTGTTGGAAGAGAGAAAGATACAGCCAGCACCGTCAATTGCAAAATTATCTCCTTAGGGCTACAGCTACTTGATTCTGCCAGTTTAATGGGTTGGGAAAGGAACGCTGGAAAAAAATTACAAATGGACATCCTTGCAATGGGGAGTGTTACTAGGGAAAAGGAAGTCACCAAATAACTATTCCTGGGGAACTGCCTGCTTCGTATTTCTGTCTATCACAAGTATATCACACTGCCTTATATATTTTTAAAAATAAAAATGTACAGATACACACACACAGAATAATTTTTTTTTGCACAAACACACACAGACTGACGTTTATATTCTTCCTGGCCTCTCTCATAACACTGTAATAAGCGCCTTTCACTATTATAAAGATTTATAGTAAAGCAATTCTGTTACTATTATGATAATCCTTAAAACAAACCAAATAAATATGCTGTAAGGACTCCTGCAGAAATATTTCAGTTTATCTTAAAGAGCCAATGTCTTATACTTTTATTGAACTTTTATTGAAGCATATATGTTAATTGCCACTTATCATAATGAGATTCTTTTTACTACAGGGAAAAGAAAGCTTTACAAAGACAGGTTTGAAAATATACCACAGCTCTTTGCAGAAAGTGATGCAAAATGGGTTTTGATGGTTCATAGTGGACACAGGATGCTTTGCTTCAGCCTACTTCTCCTTTGTACAATGAGAGGCTTATGATTTAAGAACTTTGAAGATAGTGAGTCAGTGCTTTCATTCTCTGTGTGGTGGGAAATTAACCCCAACAGAGGTAATCAATCAGAACTTTGACTTTGAAAGTAAAAGCACAGCAGGAATGCCTCAGGATATAAAATTTAAATTATGCAATAGCTGGCACAATCGGTAACTGCTGATTTCTACCTGGACAGTTCAAAAAAGTAATGTGCCACTACCAGTTATTTGTATTTTTAATGCTATTTACATTTTTAAATTATCTACTTTAGTTGTCACATTTTTTCACCAGAAAGTGCTGGGGGAAAAAAATTAAAAAGTCATAAAAAGGGAGCTTTCAGATTATCATTCTATGAGTATTCTAGAAAGTACAGTATTTTTGGTAAACACACCATTTGTGTGTGGGTTCATTGGATTTTCCAGTGTATTTTGTATAAATAGTTTAAAGGTACTGTTTGAAACATATTTATTAAAAACAGCATACTATAAAAATGTAAACAGTAAAAACTCATAATAATATCATTCACTATGACATGGAAAAGGATAATATATCGATGGTACATTATACCTATGGGATATTAAATTTTATTCTATTTGAAGTCAGTTTTGATTGTATTGCTGAACTGTTTTTCAGCATGACTGCTGCTGTTACTATATTGTTCTGCCAGATTTTACAATTTTCTTTTTTTTTTTCAGTTTAGTCCATTAATGACCCACTGACAAATCTGACAGATCATACAGATTTAGTACCAGAAACTCATTTGATCACGAATTTTCTTACCACGGCAATAGATCACAGTGTCATGGAAGTCCAAGACCTATTAGATCATCCAGTTTATCCCTTGAGCAATGGAAGATTGCTCCCTACAATACATTTTCTGGTGTTTGTTCAGTCTAGCTTCAAAGAGTTCAAACAATATCCCTGTGGAATTGATTCCACAGGGTAACACAGCTCACCACCAGGAGGCTTTTCTTGATATTCAGCCCAAATTTTGTTTCTTAATTTCATTCATTACTCTTAATTATACCTCTGTGTACTATGTTAAATGATTTCTGTCTTTTCTCAGTGTTCCTTCAAGTATTTGGGATGTTTTGTCTCTCTGCCCTCATTATTCTTTTAGCCAAGCTTTTAATCTTTCCTCATAAATCAATCTGTCCAACTCTCCTGGTATTTTTGTTGCTCTTCTCTAAACTCCCTCCAATTTGTCAATATGTTTCTGGTAATGTGGTGAATAGGGGCAGCTTAGTAAGGCATTTTGCCCATGCAGTGGAATATACCTCTTACAGATCAGGACACAACATGCTCAGCAGTGCTCCTTACCATTGCTGCTAAAGGAGAATTACATGCCCTGTTCTAGTGCTGCTATTAGTGGCAAGGAGCCTATCAGTGATTCCTGAGATTCTAGAATCCTACTCATGGAAGTTAAACCGGATCTGTGCATAGAATTCAAGGGGGTGCTGGGTCTGTATTATCTGCTGCTCCTGTGAGAGTTCCTGTTGCTTGGGGAGAGATATCCAACACCATTCCTCCTCATCTTGTACCCCTGTCTCTACCACCACCTGTGTAAAACAGGCCAGAACTTCATCCTTCAAATTAAACTAATCACTTTAACTTGAGGAATTGAGTTTTTCCCCACCTTTAACTCACTTTGATTCCTTCTTGCCAGACTAGTTGAAAAAAAAAAATCGGGTAATAATCTTTTACTTGGTGTATCAAGCTAATTTTCATAAGACTGACTTCTATTTGAAGCCAAAACACTTTTACTCAAGGATGTCACACTCTTTCATTTCTATTTACAAATAATTTAGGTCTAGAGCTGAGCGATTACTACAATAAAATATTTACAAACATTTGTTTGAGTAAAATCCATACAACTGGCTTTGAAAGTATATGTACTTCTCCCCTCCCCCTTTAATTTGCTTTTCAGAACACTACCATGTGACTCAGGTAACCAACCAAATAACACAATCTGTGAATATGCAGATAACAAATACTTGAAGCAATAGCTGCAGTCAGTAGCTCTGTAGTAATCTACAACATGAAATACATTTGCGTAAGCTACAATATAAATCCCTGTTACCAAAAAAAAAAAAATGTAAAAATCACAGCCTGTTTATGATTAATTCATGAAATGAAAAATGGTAGATAAACAAATTTCTTTCTGTGTAAAGCTTACCAAGTTCTATTTACATCTGTGGATGTCAATATTCCATCTCCTATATTCTTATTGAAATTAGTATTCATATAATTCCATGCATTACATTGGAAGGAGAAGAGAAACAAAACGGGCTGGAAAATATGGCTAGAGCACCAAGCAAAAGTAAACAAAATCATTTTACAAAAGGAACAAGTTTGACATTTGCTAGCATATAACCTATGCAGGTGCTGATCATTCCATCATTACAGTGATAATGGTGTATTTTCCACAAAGATTACATCTTTTTAAACCATATGTCCAACACTACCATAATATAGTACATATGCTTTCCTTTAGCACAAGGAGGAATGCCTTCAATTCCAATATATTTTTCCTAAATGTATTTATTGCAATCAATCTAATTCTTCTCTTATATTTCAAGTCCCTGTACATCTTTTGTATGGCATTAACAAGGTATGATTACAAGGCAAAGTTTTGTTGCATGCAAAAGTCCTTCTATCCCCATCAAGAATTCAATACCATAGAACAAGTGTCAGAATTTAGTGACCTTCTAGATGGGTAAATTATATTAGTGTGATGATATTTTATCTGTGTGCGAAGATATATATATATATAAAACCTAAAACACACAGTGCTTGTTGTCTCCTCCTCATTCAAACATATGGTGTAGCATCAAGAGTTAAGGATAAGGAGACAGCAGCTATACCCACATGAGAAGTGGGTCACTAGCATAATGAGCTGTACTAGAAGAAATAGTGTCCCTGATATGCTACGAAATTAATCTGTTGTTGGCCTCTTGGACTAGTGAGGCAGTTACAATACAGATAGCCTGCACTCTGTACATGTTGACTATCAAGGCTATGAGTCATTCATTTCTATAGTGAAAGAAGGAAACTCTTGCCATTATATCTTATGTATCTTGTTGGTCAAACATCTCCCTAATGACCTTGTTGGGGACACATTTTTGGGTGTTCCTGTTGCTAAATACCATGCAACAAAATCACAATATCTACCACAGAAAATCCTGTACAAATGAATACAGATTTTAAGAAGTCAAATATTTGTGAATAAAAGCTTAATTATGTAACTTCTCAAGAGTCTGATTTCAACTTCAAAGCCATTTAACTTACAAGAATCATAAAAACCCCATAAAATTACTGATCCTTTGCACCACAAAACCAAACAAAAACAACCAATCCAATTAAGAGGTGCTGTTAATACCTCCATCTCTGTTACTGTCATAACTGAGGACAATTCACCCCTTAGAATGCTACCATCAACCACCTACTTTTTGATTTCCAGTATACCTAGAGAATGCAATGATGACTATATTTTATGTTTATATGTATACAACCACACAGTGCGTATGTGTCATAGAAGCCAATATTTTCTGTGAAGAGAAGAGGCTCTACATTTTAAATTTGTAGGCAGCAATAATCATTTACTGAAAGCTACACTGCAAATCATTTTGCTGTCATGTACTGGCAGAGCTTAGATACAGTATCTTCAGATGAAATATAGACCTGAGCATGTTCTATCTCTCAATCACTGTTATTCTCATAGCCTAGCACTCAGGTGCCACTTTGCATATTATTAAACATTTACAGAAGAACAAAATTTCTCCTTGAATAGAAAAACCTGAGCCATCACAGTTAAGATTCATGGACTCATGGTGCCAAAGTCTCAGCATAATTCTTTTCATAGTATTTCACATGGTGGCCCTAGCAAGGATAGACAAATGTATGTACTGAAGGCCATCTTGTTCTAAAGGAGAGCTCACAAGGGTATGCTAAAAAAACCATTAAAACAGATAATTCTAATTCAAACAAAGAATCTTTTATAGGACAAATCACAATTTTTGTTTCATTTTTCAATAATACACCACAGTTGAAATACAAAAAGTAGACTGCAATTATTACCCTTCTTTATCAACATGTAACGGTAGACAAAATAAGGTTTCACCCACCTGGGATCTTTCTGAATGCTATCAATGGAAGGTGACCTAGCCAAGGTCCCTTCTGGTGGGATGGCTGGCCCAGATTTGCTGTATGGTGATTCAACAGAAGGACAATACTGCAGCTGTCGGTAGGGGTCTGCGTAATTGGAGGCTGGGCCTGCAGCATAGCTGGCCCTCTGGAAGGTCGATGTTGCGTTCTGTGTGCCGTGCTGACTGCCTGTGCGCTGTAAGGGTACGGAGTCGACACCAGGGGAAGATGGGGCTACGACAGGAAAGTAGGGACAAAGTAAAAAATTGAGGACCTGTTCACAGAAATGGTTAACCAGGTCTAGGCAGAGGAAAAAAATACACACATATAAACAGGGGTTCGAAAAGAATGAGAAAAAAAGAACAACACTGTCATAGTTGAAAGCAGTGAGGTAAATAACTGTCAAGTGAAAATTCTAAATAGCATGCCACTCATAGACTAAATAATATTTAAAATGGTTACACAGAGATTAGGTAGAAACACTTCTTTGAGATGGGCTTTGAATTGCTTACATCATATTCAAGAATGAGTTAATCTGAAGTTAAAAAAAATATACAAGCAGCAAAATCTCAATGCAAGTTTTGTATGTATCATGAGAAGAGCATGGGAGTAGTCGAGCTAAATTTCAACAGCTCTAAGGGTCTGATTCTGCAGTCTTTACACAGCTAAAACTCCCACCAAAGGAGAGCAGAACCAGGCTCTAAGGTCTGGATTGAAAATGATGACTATTAAAGATTAAAAAAATATAGAGGTTACTTGTCATCCCACTTCTGGGGTCCCAGTTCCTGTAAAATATTCAACACACAGCCCTGCTTGCATTAACAATTTTTATTGATATCACTATAAACAAGACTCACTTATCCGCTACCTCACCCTGAAAGAGAATTACACTATGCACATTTGTCTCTACCTGTCTAAAATGGTAGTGAAATGTACTCAACAAGATTATTGTATCAACAGTTCAGAGCATTTTAACTAATAGATTTAAAGTGACTCAATGATTTTGCACCTTAAAAATCTTGTTAGTCTGCTTCATAGTCCATTATCCTTTTATTACACCACTACAGTAGAGCACACTTCAATATGCCATGAGTACTGGGTTCTTAGCAGCAGCAATTTTAGACCCAAGTTCTGCAGTCCTGATGATGTCAACTAGATTCTTGTAAGGACTGTAGGATTAGTTCCTATATGACCTACTGGCCCTGAAACAAGTACAAATGAAAAGCCACTCCTGTTTATGAGAGAGTTCTGAGCAGCAGAAAAAGTAAATGCACTGTAAGTGAGCTCATTATGGGCCCATTGTTGCTCTTATCAAATGCAACAGAAGTTCTTCCATAAATGGCAATGGGTCCAGGCTCAGGATCATTTGATTACGTCAAAATCATAGGTCTATAGGTGAACATACATCCTCAAGTTCCAGATCTCATAATAATTTTCCCTGTCATTTCTTTTGATACGCATATTTACATTTCAGATGCATAATTACAAATAATTTGTATACTTCATTAAGTTCCATGAAACAACTTTAAGGGTTTCATATTGCAGTATATGTAAAAATTAAAAATGCAATACTCAAAAAGTAGTTAATAGTGCTTGTATGATAGGGCCCATCTAACACTAGTACTTGCCAAGGTTAAGATACAGAGCATGTTGTTTAGTATCTTTCTGTCTTTTATTAGTTTTCCTTTTTTTTTTTTTTGTACTTTTCATTTTGATGTATATGAACAGTGAGTTGAATCACAGAATTTATGTTATAACAGTTATGATGTCATAATATTGAAAATTTGGTGGTTAACAGACATAAAAATACAATACTATCAAGTTATGTAAGTCTATATGAAAATACAATAAAGAAAAATCTTGCTTCGATATTGTCTTTTATCTCATGTTGTATATTTCCTTAATGAATAACACATATATATTAAGAATAAACTTCTGTTTCAAAGAGAGATCAATTGTAATGCAATAACTGTATCTGAATACTGAAAACTCTATTCACAAACCAAACCAAAATTCCTGGGCTCAGCAGTATTACATTAACAAGATACAGAAAAGGTGGCAGCGTTTTAATAGCAGGGAATAAGTAAAATTAACTGAGAAAGAAAATGTAGTGTCACATGAAAAAAGAAAATTAGTCAAAAAAGCAGAAGTTAGGAAAAAGTAGTAAAAATAACAAGTAGAAATTAAAGAAATAGAGCGATGAACTGCATTAAGATCTCGATATTTAGGAGTTGGAATTATGACATGGGGAATGCTGTTAACTTTTGATCTCTCATTGAAATCTGGAGTGTTGCAAAAAGCTCTAAGTAATAACTTTGCTAAAAAGGAGGCCTTTCATTGCCACATAGGCAGTCTTTCATTGCCTTTCATTGCCACACTCTCCCATGTATTTCATTATTTTTTCTTGCAACACAGTTCAATAAAATGTTAAAAAAATATTTGATACTTATTTTGTTTCCATCTTATTTTCTCTTTTGTGTTGCTATCAATAAGGCAACTGTATGAATTGAAGCTAGTTGTCACACTTTTAACACCTACATGCTTTTTGACTCATTCTGATTCATTTTCATAATTATGTCATCTTAACAAGCTATTATTTCCTTTTGAATTTTATTATAATGTTCACAGACTCGTGGTAGTTAGAATATGAAAGAATAAGACCAATAGTTGACTAGATAAAACATATCTTTAAAGAAATTCCTGTTAAGATCTGCTTTCTTTTAAACTATGGTAGGTCTCCAGTGAACCAGTAAGGAATAGTAGGCACATGTTCAAGGTGGGCCTAAGTAGATGTGTTTGAAACACAGACGCTTCAGTTTGGGGATGTTTGTGCAATTCTTTTCTTTGATTTTAAATCACGTGGGTTCGTACACCCCCTGAATTTTGCTTTGGCTTTTGGATATGAATGAACCCCCCAAAACAATGTCAAGCTCATCTGAAAACAAAGAGGTCTGCTTGGAACCACAAATTGTCCCAGAGCTGCTCAAAACTAAAGTCAGGTAATTTTGTGAGCAATAGTTCATTTTCCAATGTAGACAGAGTTACAGGGTCACTTCCAAAAGTCTTCTATCGTCACAAAAAATAGGAAATATAAAGATCCAGAAAGTTCAGATTAAATCTGTCATTTGTGGCCTATCTTGCTTCTTTATATTTTTATATGTGTGTGTTTGTGTGTGTGTGTGTGTGTGAGCGTGCATACGCTCATGCACTTTAAGTACAGGCCAAATTTTCCAAGGCTTACACTGGAGTTAGGTGGGTGACGGCACCAGGTAAACATTATTTGTTAGATGCTCTGGCCCATTCTGCTCCATTTGCACTATTCAGACTGGCTGTAACTCCACAGCTGGAGAGAATCTTCTGGTGCAATGTAATCCCCCAGAGTAGTCAGCTCCTGCACTTCCCTCCCTGCAACACTCTGGTGCAGGGACAGGTTTGATAGGGAGGCGTGACTGATGTCTGAGGTGTTCCGGATAACCCTAGCTAGTGGCCAGTCCTTAGGGGCTCTAACTTCCACTAGTGCTAGGGCATAGTACTTGCTTTAAGCTGTACTCAGTAGAAACTGAGTGTAACAGATAATCTGGACCTATAAGGCACATCTGAATCTTCTAAATACCTATCTGTTATTTTCAACAGGAGCTGCTTAACTGAGATGTAGAGATAGGGTTACCATTCGTCCGGATTTACCCGGACATGTCCTCCTTTTTGTGCTAAAAATAGCGTCCGGGGGGAATTTGTAAAGCACTCACAATGTCCGGGATTTCCCCCTGGCAGAGCAGAGCAAGCGGCTGGGAGGGCTGCAGGGAAGTCCCGGGCTGGACTCAGGAGCAGCTGTAGAGGAGCCGGATCCGCCCTGCATTCTGAGCCGGCAGCTCCCTTGCAGCCCAGTCCGGCAGCACTGTGCAGGGCCAGACCGGGTTTTGTTGTGCAGGGCCAGGGACCGGGTTTTGTTGTGCAGGGCCAGGGACCCGGTTTTGTTGTGCTGGGGAGCTCAGCCACGTGTTCGGCTCGGCTGCACAGAGCCCAACACCCTGTTCTGAGCAGCAGGGTAAGGAGGTCAGGGGGCAGGGAGGTTCTGGAGGTGGCAGTCAAGAAACGGGGGGGGGGGCTTTTTGGGGGGAGTGGAGAAAGTTTTGGGCAGTCAGGGTACAGGTAGGGGGTAGGGTCCTGGGGGGCAGTTGGGGGGGGTCTTAGGAGGGGGCAGTTAGGGGACAAGAACAGGGAGGCTTAGGGGTGGGGTTCTGGAGGGCAGTTAGGAGCAGGGGTCCCAGGAGGGGGCAGTCAGGGGACAAGGAGCAGGGGGGGAGTGTTTGGGAGTTCTGGGGGGGGCTGTCAGGTGGCAGGGGTGGGGAGATGGATCGGAGCAGTCAGGGGACAGGGAGCAGAGGGGTTTAGATGGGTTGGGAGTTCTGGGGGGGGGGCTGTCAGGGGGTGGGGAGTGGTTGGATGGGGCGTGGGAGTCCCAGGGGTCTGTCTGGGGGTGGGGGTGTGGATAAGGGTTGGGGCAGTCAGGGGACAAGAGGCAGGGAGGCTTAGGTAGGGAGTGGAGTCCTGGGGGGCAGTTAGGGGCAGGGGTCCCAGGAGGGGGTAGTCAGGGGACAAGGAACGGGGGGAGGGTTGGGGGTTCTGGGGGGGCGGGAAGTGGGAGGGGCAGGGGCGGGGCTAGGGCGGGGCTCCTCCCGTCCTCTTTTTTTCTTGCTGAAATATGGTAACCCTAGTAGAGATGATGTCTAAAGGTGAGAGTCTCAATCTTGAGCTGCAATTTTCATCACCTACAAAGTATTAACTGTGTCTAAGCAGGGCAATCAAGAAATTGTAATGAAGATCTCATTATTATTTCATCTTGGGTCTTAATCGCTAGTGGGGCCTGGGGAGGGGGAGTGGAACACTTCCTGAAGCTGGGTATATGGATCAGAGGAAAAGAAAAGCACCTTACATCTCTTCCTCTGTCCTTCCCACAACACCAAACTGGTGCAGTGACACTTATATTAGAATGAAAATTCAGGTATATCTTATGAAAGGATCCTAAGGCCTCATACCTGAGCATTTTGTTTAGTCAAAATTCCCACAGATGGAAACCAGAGTCATTGTGAATTCAACAACATTCAAAGAGAATTTGGAAAGAGTAAGGTATGTCTGATCAGGCCCCCAAAGCTAAGAGTAAATGTATACAGATTCCGCTGCTGCATTCTTTTGAATGCATTGACTTACTTGGTCCATATTATTGTATAAATTAGGGATATTATCTTGCAACATTTTGCTTCACAAATCATATAATCCATCTCATATTCTTATTGAACAAATGTTTTCTTGCTGCTTTGTCCTTTTCACAATGCCTGTTGTATAGTTGCATGTAATGTTTTGCAGTTTCCTTTTTCTAAATGCATTGTTTTTAACACTTTGCATATGTAAAGAAGCCTTGACTGTGTCTACCTGCAGATCAGTGTAGGTACAAATTCAATTTACACACACAAATTTCTGTGTGCCAAATAGAGGTCCCTTTAAAAAATATGTCCTACAATGTGATATTCTTTAAACAGAAGTTATTTCCATTATGCTTTTATGAGGTCATAAAATGATGCTGTAACAATACAGGTCAGTCATTGTGGTGGTATTTAAGGAACAACAAGTAGCAAATCAGAAATTGTTTCTGCATAATATTCAGCACAATATTCAAACTATATACTCTGCTTCTTATTAGTAAACTGCATTCATCACCTTTTAGGGAATGTGTATTCCATTTCCTCCAAAACTGCCAATTAGAAGCTATAGTGCAAGCAACAGATTTTTGGCAATTGTACTAATGTTAAAAAAAAAAATTGCTTGAAATGCTATCATGAAGCTTGGGGTTTGACAGGAACACTTGACTAGTAAATATGAATAGTCAAATCTAGCATCCTGTAAATCTTTCAAAATGAATGTGGTAATATATTTGTTTACAGGTGAACTACATTCCATTGATGCTGTCTCAAAAAAGTAAGAACTTTTCCAGATAGAAAAAGAGAATTTTAGAGGAATAAATGAAAAATCAGCTTTAATTCAATTTATAGAAAAGAAAAGAAACAAATGATGCTGTAATCTGCTGATTTGTAAGCGCTCTCTCCCATGGTGTGTTTAGGATTTTCTGGTACAACACACATATTCTGTATTAAAAACAAATGTCCTACAAAAATTCTCTCATTTAACGTAAATCTTAACTAAAAAAAGAGAAAAAAGTACAATAATAAATTAAAATTGCCGAGTTCCAGATTAAGATAGATTGTCTTCGTACACTCCATGTCTTGTGCAGATATCCAGTCTTTGAGTTTCAGAAAAGGATCAACTCATAATTCCCTGAAGCTAAATCAGGACACAATATAGCCCAGGCTGTTCCAATTTTCAGTTTCTTAATTATCTCCTCTGTGTTCCCTTTACAGTACCATTTTGTCTGTGTCTTGAATCTTCCAGTTCCTGATCTTTGCAATCATAAACTTCTCCAGTTCCTGAATCCTGCAGCTCTTCCACAGCCTCAATAACTGGATGCTTTATACCCTCTGTATTCAAATGAAAGGGATACTAATCTGGTTATTCTGAGTGTTTGGCTGAACAGTTCTCTCCATTTTTCTTCTTAGTTTCTGCTGTTTTATTCACCTTCAAATTGCACAGAAAATGTTCTCTGTATAACTTATGCCTAAGAGAACTGAACCGTTAAATACATCAGAAGATAAATAAATAAAACCTACATCATGTTAGGTTAACAAAACTACATGAAAATGTAACATCACATATATAACCATCATATGCCATTTGAAGAGTTACTTTTTCTATAAACCAGTGGTTTTCAAACTTTTTTCATTTGTGTCCCCCTAAAAAATGTTGAATGGAGGTGCAGACCCCTTCTGAAATCTTAGACATAGTCTCTGGACCCCCAGAGGTCTACAGACCACAGGTTGAAAACCACTGCTCTAAATGAACAGGTAATTGCTTTGAAGTAGCACCTACTGTAGTTATTTAAATTTATAGGATCAGTTGGGATTGTGTGTTTGGGAACTGTTTGAGCCTTTGTTCCCTGGATCATCCTTGATCAACTTTAATCAGCTGCAAGCAGCCTTGTGATCACCCTCCCCCTGTGTGATTAATGAGGGGGTAGGACTGACCTAGGAGAGAAGGCCTTAACTGTCAGAGGCTAGGCAACCAAGAGGCACTAGCAAACAGGGGTGTTTGAGAGGGAATTTGTAGGAGGGAGTTGTAATATAATTGCTATGGTTAGGAAGGGCTGCATTGCCAGTGTCAGCACTGCTCCTGTCTCTTCCACCTGCACCTGGATCCAGACAGACAACGAGACCATGGATGCCTCTACACTGTTAGGGCTTCGGAGCTGGCCCGCGGGATTGCCACCCCGTGGCGCCATGGGGCCCGCGCCGCTCCCAGAAGCCCTACATTCATGGCCCTGCATGCAATTTCCCCTCGGGCCAAAAAGTTTGCCCACCCCTGCTCTACATAGATTCTGGTGTAGATTTGCAGACTGTATCCTGCATTTCCCACTCACAGAAAGACAGGCTGGGGGGACTATCCAGTGTGAAAGATGTCTGCTGGTGGAATCTTTTAGGAAGCGGGTGGGAGAACTACAGGAGGTGGTGGCTGGTACAGGAGGTGGTGGCTGGGCTGATGAGCATCCGTGCTCATGAGGAATTAATTGAGAGTATTCACATAGAGACATTTAAGGCTTAGGAAGCTATCCAGCTAGAGAAGACTGCAGTCACACCACCAGGGGAGGAGGATATTGCTTGACACAGGGAGGACGCTGGTTGCTGGTTACTTCTGGAAGCAGGCAATGATCAACCCCTACTCCCAACCCACCCACTATAGTGATTAAGAACTATTATGCTGCCCGGGCAACAAGCAATGAGGAATCACCCCCAAAAGGTGGAGGAGGAGAAGCCAAGTACCCCCAAGGCTGGGAGGATCACAGCCACCATTCCCAGGAGGAAACTTAGGGTAGTGGTGGTCGGCGACTCTCTTCTAAGGGCCCATATGTCAGCCTGACATGGCATCCTAGGAGCTGTGCTGCATGCCAGGGGCCCATATCTGAGATGTTACAGAGAGTGTCAAGGATCATCCGGCCTTCTGACTAGTACCCCATTCTCCTCATCCATGTGGGCACTAATGATACTGCGAGGTATGACCCTCAGCAGATCAGAAGTGACTACAGGGCTCTGGCAGTAAGGGTGAAGATGTTGGGAGCACAGGTGGTGTTCTCTTCAATCCTTCTGGTCAAGGACAGGGTCCAGGCAGAGACAGATGCATCCTGGAGGTGAATGCCTGGCTGCGAGGATGATGTTGCAAGAAGGGCTTCGGCTTCCTTGACCATGAGATGCAGTTCCGGGAAGAAGGACTACTAAGCAGAGACGGGGTCAACCTATCAGGGAACGGGGGAGGGATAGCTCAGTGGTTTGAGCATTGGCCTGCTAAACCCAAGGTTGTGAGTTCAATCCTTGAGGGGGCCACTTAGGGATCTAGGGCAAAATCAGTACTTGGTCCTGCTAGTGAAGGCAGGGGGCTGGAGTCTATGACCTTTCAGGGTCCCTTCCAGTTTTAGGAGATAGGTATATCCCCATATATATGTAGATATAGAGTGGCTAACCTAGTGAGGAAGGCTTTAAACTTGGTTCAACGTGCAGGTTAAACTAGGTTTGTCACCTGCAGGTGACAAAAGCCTGCAGGTAAGTTAAAAACATGGAGACCTGGGAGATGGGTTGGAATCTGGGGGAAGCATGGGCTGTTATAGTAGGGATAAGGGAGAAAGACAAGAGAACATGGGGGAATCAGATCAGTATCTTAGATGTTTGTACACTAATGCAAGAAATATGGGAAGAAGCAGGAAGAACTTGAAATGCTAGTTAATTAACACAACTATGATATAGTTGGCATCACAGACTGATGATATGCATGACTGGAATATTGGTATAGAAGGTTGCTTGCTCAGGAAGGACCAGCAGGGAAAAAAGGGAGGAGGTGTTGCCTCATATAGAAACTGTATGCACTTGGACTGAGGTTGAGATGGAAATAGGAGACAGACTTGTTGAAAATCTCTGGGTAAGGAGAAAAGGGGTTGAAAACAAGGGTTATGTTATGGTAGGGGTCTACTACAGACCACTTAACCAGGAAGAAGAGTTGGATGAGGCTTTTTTTTTTTTTTTAAACAACTAAAAATATCATCCAAACTACAAGACTTGGTGGT